>NC_136059.1:13072470-13701220 GCF_964261635.1 Lissotriton helveticus
AAGTTTTTCAGTTTTTGCTCACTTGCCTGTTTTTGGGGGGCTGTTTGGGGGCTTCTAGGTTTTTTGGGGGGTCTGGGGGTCTGGGAGCACTGCTGGGACAGTATAATTTTGATTGCAAGTGATTTGAAGAAAATCCATGGTGGGAAAGGGGAGTTAGGGACTAGCTGCAGAGCACTTTTGGACTGAATCGAAGGAATGCCGAAAATATTCTGTCAGATTTTTCATTTTTGCTTTTTGCCTGTTTGGGTTGTTCTACTTTTTTGCGGGTGGGTTGGCGGGTCTGGGGGCACTGCTGGCACAGTCTAATTTTGATTGCATTTGTTTTTAAAGAAATCCATGGTGGAAAAGGGGTGGTATGGCCTAGCTGTAGAGCGCGTTTGGACTGAATCGAAGGAAGGCCCTACATTGTCTAAGTGTGAGATTTTGCATTTTTTCTTTTTGCCTGTTTGGGGGTGTTCTACTATTTTGTGGATGGGTTGGCGGGTCTTAGAGCATTGTTGGGAAGGTCTAATATTGGGCGCAAGTGGTTTGGACAAAATCCATGGTAAAAAGTTTTTCCGTTTTTGCTCACTTGCCTGTTTTTGGGGGGGCTGTTTGGGGGCTCTAGGTTTTTGGGGGGGTCTGGGGGTCTGGGAGCACTGCTGGGATAGTGTAATGTTGATTGCAAGTGATTTGAAGAAAATCCATGGTGGGAAAGGTGAGTTAGGGCCTAGCTGCATAGCGCTTTTGGACTGGATCGAAGTAAGGACGAAAATATTCTGTCAGATTTTTCATTTTTGCCTGTTTCGGGGTGTTCTACTTTTTTGCGGGTGGGTTGGCGGGTCTGGGGGCATTGCTCGGAAGGTCTAATATCGGGCGGAAGTGGTTTGGATAAAATCCATGGTAAAAAGTTTTTCCGTTTTTGCTCACTTCACATGCCTGTTTTTGGGGGGCTGTTTGGGAGGCTTCCAGGTTTTTGGGGGATCTGGGGGTATGGGAACACTGCTGGGATAGCATAATTTTGATTGAAAGTGATTTGAAAAAAATCCATGGTGGGAAAGGGGAGTTAGGGCCAAGCTGCAGAGCGCCTTTGGACTGAATTGAAGGAAGGCCGAAAATATTCTGTTACATTTTTCATTTTTGCTTTTTGCCTGTTTGGGTTGTGTTCTACTTTTTTGCGGGTGGGTTGGCGGGTCTGGGGGCATGGCTGGGAAGGTCTAATATCGGGCGCAAGTGGTTTGGACAAAATCCATGGTGGAAAAACTTTTTCAGTTTTAGCTCACTTCCTTGTTTTTGGGAGGCTGTTTGGGGGGTTCTAGGTTTTCGGGGGTGGGTTTTGGGGTCTGGGAGCACTGCTGGCACAGTCTAATTTTGATTGCATTTGTTTTTAAGGAAATCCATGGTGGAAAAGGGGAGTTATTGCCTAGCTGCAGAGCGTGTTTGGACTGAATCGAAGGAATGTCCTACATTTTCTAAGTGTGAGATTTTGCATTTTTGCTTTTTGCCTGTTTGGGGTTGTTCTACTTTTTTGCACGTGGGTTGGCCGGTTTGGGGGCATTGTTGGGAAGGTCTAATATCGGGCGCAAGTGGTTTGGACAAAATACATGGTAAAAGGCTTTTCCGTTTTTGCTCACTTGCCTGTTTTTGGGGGGCTGTTTGGGGGCTCTATGTTTTTGGGGGGGGTCTGTTGGTCTGGGAGCACTGCTGGGATAGTACAATTTTGATTGCAAGTGATTTGAAGAAAATCCATGGTGGGAAAGGGGAGTTAGGGACTAGCTGCAGAGCGCTTTTGGACTGTATCGAAGGAAGGCCGAAAATATCCTGTCACATTTTTCATTTTGCCTGTTTGGGGGTGTTCTACTTTGTATAGTATAATTTTGATTGCAAGTGTTTTGAAGAAAATCCATGGTGGGAAAGGGGAGTTAGGGCCTAGCTGCAGAGCGCTTTTGGACTGAATCGAAGGAAGGCCGAAAATATTCTGTTACATTTTTCATTTTTGCTTTTTGCCTGTTTTCGTTGTGTTCTACTTTTTTGCGGGTGGGTTGGCGGGTCTGGGGGCATGGCTGGGAAGGTCTAATATCGGGCGCAAGTGGTTTGGACAAAATCCATGGTGGAAAAACTTTTTCAGTTTTAGCTCACTTCCTTGTTTTTGGGAGGCTGTTTGGGGGGTTCTAGGTTTTCGGGGGTGGGTTTTGGGGTCTGGGAGCACTGCTGGCACAGTCTAATTTTGATTGCATTTGTTTTTAAGGAAATCCATGGTGGAAAAGGGGAGTTATTGCCTAGCTGCAGAGCGTGTTTGGACTGAATCGAAGGAATGTCCTACATTTTCTAAGTGTGAGATTTTGCATTTTTGCTTTTTGCCTGTTTGGGGTTGTTCTACTTTTTTGCACGTGGGTTGGCCGGTTTGGGGGCATTGTTGGGAAGGTCTAATATCGGGCGCAAGTGGTTTGGACAAAATACATGGTAAAAGGCTTTTCCGTTTTTGCTCACTTGCCTGTTTTTGGGGGGCTGTTTGGGGGCTCTATGTTTTTGGGGGGGGTCTGTTGGTCTGGGAGCACTGCTGGGATAGTACAATTTTGATTGCAAGTGATTTGAAGAAAATCCATGGTGGGAAAGGGGAGTTAGGGACTAGCTGCAGAGCGCTTTTGGACTGTATCGAAGGAAGGCCGAAAATATCCTGTCACATTTTTCATTTTGCCTGTTTGGGGGTGTTCTACTTTGTATAGTATAATTTTGATTGCAAGTGTTTTGAAGAAAATCCATGGTGGGAAAGGGGAGTTAGGGCCTAGCTGCAGAGCGCTTTTGGACTGAATCGAAGGAAGGCCGAAAATATTCTGTTACATTTTTCATTTTTGCTTTTTGCCTGTGTGGGTTGTGTTCTACTTTTTTGCGGGTGGGTTGGCGGGTCTGGGGGCATGGCTGGGAAGGTCTAATATCGGACGCAAGTGGTTTGGACAAAATCCATGGTGGAAAAAGTTTTTCAGTTTTTGCTCACTTCCTTGTTTTTGGGGGGCTGTTTGGGGGGATCTAGGTTTTCGGGGGTGGTTTTTGCGGTCTGGGAGCACTGCTGGCACAGTCTAATTTTGATTGCATTTGTTTTTAAGGAAATCCATGGTGGAAAAGGGGAGTTATGGCCTAGCTGCAGAGCGCCTTTGGACTGAATCGAAGGAATGTCCTACATTTTCTAAGTGTGAGATTTTGCATTTTTGCTTTTTGCCTGTTTGGGGGTGTTCTACTGTTTTGCGGGTGGGTTGGCGGGTCTGGGGGCATTGCTGGGAAGGTCTAATATCGAGCGCAAGTGGTTTTGACAACATACATGGTGAAAAAGTTTTTCAGTTTTTGCTCACTTGCCTGTTTTTGGGGGGCTGTTTGGGGGGCTTCTAGGTTTTCAGGGGGCTTTGGAGGACTGGGAGCACTGCTGGGATAGTATAATTTTGATTGCAAGTGATTTGAAGAAAATCCATGCTGGGAAAGGGGATTTGGGGCCTAGCTGCAGAGCGCGTTTGGACTGAAACAAAGGAAGGCCGAATATATTCTGCGTGAGATATTGCATTTTTGCTTTTTGCCTGTTTGGAGGTGTTCTACTTTTTGCGGGTGGGTTGGCGGGTCTAGGGCATTGCTGGGAAGGTCTAATATCGGGCGCAAGCGGTTTGGACAAAATCCATGGTGAAAAGGTTTTTCCATTTTTGCTCACTTGCTTGTTTTTGGGTGGCTGTTTGGGGGGCCTATAGGTTTTTGGGGGGGTCTGGGGGTTTGGGAGCACTGCTGGGATAATATAATTTTGATTGCAAATGATTTGAAGAAAATCCATGGTGGGAAAGGGGAGTTAGGGCCTAGATGCAGAGTGCTTTTGGACTGAATCGAAGGAAGGCTGAAAATATTCTAATTGTGAGATTTTGAATTTTTGCTTTTTGCATGTCTGGGGGTGTTCTACTTTTTTGAGAGTGGGTTGGCGGGTCTGGGGCCCTTGCTGGGAAGGTCTAATATTGGGCGCAAGTGGTTTGGACAAAATCCATGGTAAAAAGTTTTTCCGTTTTTGCTCACTTGCCTGTTTTTGAGGGACTGTTTGGGAGGCTTCCAGGTTTTTGGGGGTTCTGGGGGTCTGGGAACACTGCTGGGATAGCATAATTTTGATTGAAAGTGATTTGAAGAAAATCCATGGTGGGAAAGGGGAGTTAGGGCCAAGCTGCAGAGCGCTTTTGGACTGAATTGAAGGAAGGCTGAAAATATTCTGTTATATTTTTCATTTTTGCTTTTTGCCTGTTTGGGTTGTGTTCTACTTTTTTGCGAGTGGGTTGGCGGGTCTGGGGGCATGGCTGGGAAGGTCTAATATCGGGCGCAAGTGGTTTGGACAAAATCCATGCTGGAAAAAGTTTTTCAGTTTTGCTCACTTCCTTGTTTTTGGGGGCTGTTTGGGGGGTTCTAGGTTTTCAGGGGTGGGTGTTGGGGTCTGGGAGCACTGCTGGCACAGTCTAATTTTGATTGCCTTTGTTTTGAAGGAAATCCATGGTGAAAAAGGGGAGTTATGGCCTAGCTGCAGAGCGCGTTTGGACTGAATCGAAGGAAGGCCCTAAATTTTCTAAGTGTGAGATTTAGCATTTTTGCTTTATGCCTGTTTGGGGGTGTTCTACTTTTTTGCACGTGGGTTGGCGGGTCTGGGGGCATTGTTGGGAAGGTCTAATATCGGGCGCAAATGGTATGGACAAAATACATGGTAAAAGGTTTTTACGTTTTTGCTCACTTGGCTGTTTTTGGGGGGCTGTTTGGGGGCTCTAGGTTTTTGGGGGGTCTGTTGGTCTAGGAGCACTGCTGGTATAGTACAATTTTGATTGCAAGTGATTTGAAGAAAATCCATGGTGGGAAAGGGGAGTTTGGGACTAGCTGCAGAGCGCTTTTGGACTGTATCGAAGGAAGGCCGAAAATATCCTGTCACATTTTTCATTTTTGCCTGTTTGGAGGTGTTCTACTTTGTATAGAATAATTTTGATTGCAAGTGTTTTGAAGAAAATCCATGGTGGGAAAGGGGAGTTAGGGCCAAGCTGCAGAGCACTTTTGGACTGAATCAAAGGAAGGCCGAAAATATTCTGTCACATTTTTCATTTTTGCTTCTTGCCTGTATGGGGGTGTTCTACTGTTTTTGCGGGTGGGTTGGCGGGTCTGGGGGCATGGCTGGGAAGGTCTTATATCGGGCGCAAGTGGTTTGGACAAAATCCATGGTGAAAAAGTTTTTCAGTTTTTGCTCACTCCCTTGTTTTTGGGGGGCTGTTTGGGGGGTTCTAGGTTTTTGGGGGTGGGTTTTGGGGTCTGGGAGCACTGCTGGCACAGTCTAATTTTGATTGCCTTTGTTTTTAAGGAAATCCATGGTGGAAAAGGGGAGGTTTGGCCTAGCTGCGGAGCGCGTTTGGACTGAATCGAAGGAAGGCCCTACATTTTCTAAGTGTGAGATTTTGCATTTTTGCTTTTTGCCTGTTTGGGGATGTTCTACTTTTTTGCGTGTGGGTTGGCGGGTCTGGGGGCATTGCTGGGAAGGTCTAATATCGGGCGCACGTGGTTTGGACAAAATCCTTGTTAAATGTTTTTGAGTTTTTGCTCACTTGCCTGTATTTGGGGGGCTGTTTGGGGGCTTCTAGGTTTTTGGGGGGGTCTGGGGGTCTGGCAGCACTGCTGGGATTGTATAATTTTTATTGCAAGTGTTTTGGAGAAAATCCATGGTGGGAAAGAGGAGTAAGGGCGTAGCTGCAGAGCGCTTTTGGACTGAATCGAAGGAAGGCTGAAAATATTCTGTCAGATTTTTCATTTTTTCTTTTTACCTGTTTGGGGGTGTTCTACTTTTTTGCGGGTGGGTTTGCGGGTCTGGGGGCATTGCTGTGAAGGTCTAATATCGGGCGCAAGTGGTTTGGACAAAATCCACGGTGAAAGAGTTTTTCAGTTTTTGCTCACTTCCTTGTTTTTGGGGGGCTCTTTGGGGGGTTCTAAGTTTTTGGGGGTGGGTTTGGGGGTCTGGGAGCACTGCTGGCACAGCATAATTTTGTTTGCATTTATTTTTAAGGAAATCCATGGTGGAAAAGGGGTGTTATGGCCTAGCTGCAGAGCGCGTTTGGACACAATCGAAGGAAGGCCCTAAATTTTCTAAATGTGAGATTTTGCATTTTTGCTTTTTGCCTGTTTGGGGGATGTTCTACTTTTTTGCACGTGGGTTGGCGTGTCTGGGGGCATTGCTGGGAAGGTCAAATAACGGGAGCAAGTGGTCTGGACAAAATCCATGGTGAAAACGTTTTTCAGTTTTTGCTCACTTGCCTGATTTTGGGGGGCTGTTTGGGTGCTTCTAGCTTTTAGGGGGGACCTCGGGGTCTGGGAGCACTGCTGGGATAGTATAATGTTGATTGCAAGTGATTTGAAGAAAATCCATGGTGGGAAAGGTGAGTTAGGGCCTAGCTGCATAGCGCTTTTGGACTGAATCGAAGTAAGGACAAAAATATTCTGTCAGATTTTTCATTTTTGCCTGTTTCGGGGTGTTCTACTTTTTTGCGGGTGGGTTGGCGCGTCTGGGGGCATTGCTGGGAAGGTCTAATATTGGGCGCAAGTGGTTTTGACAAAATACATGTTGAAAAAGTTTTTCAGTTTTTGCTCACTTGCCGGTCTTTGGGGGGCTGTTTGGGGGGCTTCTAGGTTTTTTGGGAGGGTTTGGGGATCTGGGAGCACTGCTGGGATAGTATAATTCTGATTGCAAGTGATTTGAAGAAAATCCATGGTGGGAAAGGGGAGTTACGGGCTAGCTGCAGAGCGCTTTTGGACTGAATCGAAGGAAGGCCGAAAATATTCTGTGTGAGATTTAGCATTTTTGCTTTTTGCCTGTTTGGGGGTGTTCTACTTTTTTGCGGGTGGGTTGGCTGGTCTGGGGGCATTGCTGGGAAGGTCTAATATCGGGCGCAAGTGGTTTGGACAAAATCCATGGTGAAAAAGTTTTCCAGTTTTTGCTCACTTCCTTGTTTTTGGGGGGCTCTTTGGGGGGTTCTAAGTTTTTGGGGGTGGGTTTTGGGGTCTGGGAGCACTGCTGGCACAGTATAATTTTGTTTGCATTTATTTTTAAGGAAATCCATGGTGGAAAAGGGGTGTTATGGCCTAGCTGCAGAGCGCGTTTGGACTGAATCGAAGGAAGGCCCTAAATTTTCTAAATGTGAGATTTTGCATTTTTGCTTTTTGCCTGTTTGGGGGATGTTCTACTTTTTTGCACGTGGGTTGGCGTGTCTGGGGGCATTGCTGGGAAGGTCTAATAACGGGAGCAAGTGGTCTGGACAAAATCCATGGTGAAAACGTTTTTCAGTTTTTGCTCACTTGCCTGATTTTGGGGGGCTGTTTGGGTGCTTCTAGCTTTTAGGGGGGGACCTCGGGGTCTGGGAGCACTGCTGGGATAGTATAATGTTGATTGCAAGTGATTTGAAGAAAATCCATGGTGGGAAAGGTGAGTTAGGGCCTAGCTGCATAGCGCTTTTGGACTGAATCGAAGTAAGGACAAAAATATTCTGTCAGATTTTTCATTTTTGCCTGTTTTGGGGTGTTCTACTTTTTTGCGGGTGGGTTGGCGCGTCTGGGGGCATTGCTGGGAAGGTCTAATATTGGGCGCAAGTGGTTTTGACAAAATACATGTTGAAAAAGTTTTTCAGTTTTTGCTCACTTGCCGGTCTTTGGGGGGCTGTTTGGGGGGCTTCTAGGTTTTTTGGGGGGGTTTAGGGATCTGGGAGCACTTCTGGGATAGTATAATTCTGATTGCAAGTGATTTGAAGAAAATCCATGGTGGGAAAGGGGAGTTACGGCCTAGCTGCAGAGCGCTTTTGGACTGAATCGAAGGAAGGCCGTAAATATTCTGTGTGAGATTTAGCATTTTTGCTTTTTGCCTGTTTGGGGGTGTTCTACTTTTTTGCTGGTGGGTTGGCTGGTCTAAGGGCATTGCTGGGAAGGTCTAATATCGGGCGCAAGTGGTTTGGACAAAATCCATGGTGAAAAGGTTTTTCCATTTTTGCTCACTTGCTTGTTTTTGGGGGGCTGTTTGGGGTGCTTCTAGGTTTTTGGGGGGTCTGGGGGTCTGGGAGCACTGCTGGGACAGTATAATTTTGATTGCAAGTGATTTGAAGAAAATCCATGGTGGGAAAGGGGAGTTAGGGACTAGCTGCATAGCGCTTTTGGACTGAATCGAAGTAAGGACGAATATATTCTCTCAGATTTTTCATTTTTGCCTGTTTCGGGGTGTTCTACTTTTTTGCGGGTGGGTTGGCGGGTCTGGGGGCATTGCTGGGAAGGTCTAATATCGGGCGCAAGTGGTTTTGACAAAATACATGTTGAAAAAGTTTTTCAGTTTTTGCTCACTTGCCTGTTTTTGGGGGGCTGTTTGGGGGGTTCTAGGTTTTCGGGGGTGGGTTTTGGGGTCTGGGAGCACTGCTGGCACAGTCTAATTTTGATTGCATTTGTTTTTAAGGAAATCCATGGTGGAAAAGGGGAGTTATGGCCTAGCTGCAGAGCGCGTTTGGACTGAATTGAAGGAATGTCCTAAATTTTCTAAGTGTGAGATTTTGCATTTTTGCTTTTTGCCTGTTTGGGGGATGTTCTACTTTTTTGCACGTGGGTTGGCGGGTCTGGGGGCATTGCTGGGACGGTCTAATATCGGGCGCAAGTGGTTTGGACAAAATCCATGGTGAAAAGGTTTTTCAGTTTTTGCTCACTTCCTTGTTTTGGGGGGGCTGTTTGGGGGTTCTAAGTTTTGGGGGTGGGTTTTGGGGTCTAGGAGCACTGCTGGCACAGTCTAATTTTGATAGCATTTATTTTTAAGGAAATCCGAAGTGGAAAAGGGGAGTTATGGCCTAGCTGCAGAGCGAGTTTGGACTGAATCGAAGGAATAGGTTTCATATCAGGGAATAATTCTTGAATGTAATAATTCTTGTAATACTTCATATGAGATAGATACTTCCAGTAGATATTAGGTACTTCGGAAATTCCCAATAGAGAGCAGGAGGTATTAATAGGATAGTGGGAACACTATAGATATACTAGAGCTGCTCCCCGAGGAGCGAGGGGGTAGAGTAGTCCAGGCCGGATCATCGTGGGACTAAAAGTGGAGAAAGAGAGAGATCGCTCAGGATGAGGGCATGGTATGCTGGAGCTGCTCCCCGAAGAGAGAGGGGGTAGCGTAGTCCAGGTCAGATCGCCGTGGGATTACAAGTGGGAACATTATGAATAGCTGCTCTCCGACACGAGAGAGAATAGATTAGCCCGAGCCAGATTGTTGTGGGGCTATAAGGTGAGATCATAGGATATAGGATGGAATTCTGTAGTTCCTATAGGATTTAGTGGTATATTAGCTGTGTAGGCTTGTATATATTGTGGGTTCCCCATTCCCAGGTAAGTACCCCCGGTACTGTTGTAAATAGGGTCTGGGAAGGGATGAAGTTACGCGATGACTGGGTTTGTGGTGTTTGGGTGAGCTGATAACTCGGTCAGGAAATCCGGTCATTACAAGCCACGAGATCCAGGAGGCATCGACGATTACCAGGAGCTAGATTCAAACTGGACCGCAATGTATCTAGATGACTGCAGCATCAGTTTCTGGATTGGACCCAACAAGCCTTGGTAACCGCAGCCCATGCAGGATGTCAAGATTGGCTCTTTTTCAGACCAGCAAGGTCTGTGGCCCTTCTCCTTTTTAGGGAAGATGGAGCAACTCTATAGCAATCAGGAAAGCAAAGTAAATTCAAGATGACATCTTCAGGGGGCTCACTAGCCAATGGGCAATGAACTGGGAAAATGCATCAAGCACAAATGTGAAGGCGGGGACCACTGGACACTTCCGGAGTTTGGGTGCCTGAGCTTCAGTGCAAATGATGCTCGGTGCTGGGGCTGCTTGTACCCCAATGCACACCTTACTGAGGCTTCAGGAAAGGAGTGTGGGTAGCAAAATGCAGGATGTCCAAGATGTCCAGTCCCACATCTCTCGTGTCTGCCACGTGTCTCAGCTTTGCTGCGGATGTGGGTCGGGGTCAGAGAATTCTGGAAGCTCAGTTCTTGAGTCACAGAGTCTTCGGGTTCCGACGGGAGCCTTGAAACTGCAGGCTGGCAAAGTTGCTGTTGGTGCCTGTTTGCACAGGGTGGTCACTCCTTGACCACAATGGAGATGTCTTCCATCTTCCTCTCAGAATGGAATGTTGAAGGTCCAAGATATGTCTTTCAAAAATTCGTCTAGGATAATCTAAAGTCCTGGGGACACAGCTCCTATACTTATACTAAGGATGGGGGCTGGATTACCTGACTAGGTCCCTCCTATGGATGGACCTGAGAAGGGGGTGGTTATACCCCTTTCCCTTTGTCCAGTTTCATGGCAGAACTGGGGCTGGAGTACCCCAGCAACTGGTTTGAGCCATGCCATGCATGGAACACCTTGTGTGCCCCAGGCAGTGTCTAGATGCATTCACTGAATGCAGCCCTCCCTGCCCCAATACACAACACCCCTGTCTGGGGAGGTGCTGGCACCTCCCTGGACAGGAAACCTATTTTCCAGGCCGCCCTTGAGTTTTCCCCAGCAACAGGAGGCCAGACTCGTGTCTGTGGCAGCAGCATCCATTTTGTGATGCTGAGGCTCTGTTTAACTTTAACCGGGTAAAGCAGTAAACTACATGTCTTTTCCCTCTAGAAGGGTGGGATGCTACACCCGCCACCAGAATTGGTGGGGGGGTAGTATTCCAAAGTGTTTGACACCTTACATGACATGTTTTGATAAAGCCAAACCAAAGTTAGCATTAACCACGAGGATTATAACGCACTTAAGAATATGTGTTATGGCTATATCATAGAACAGCTATAAGGAGATGGTTCCGAAAGCTGCAGAGGGGCTTAGCTCCTGCCAGAGTACCCTCTCACATAAAATGAAGCACTCTGCCTCCAGGATTGTCGAGGCCTACCATAGCAGTGGCTTTATAGGTGTATATGTGTCTATATGTGGAGTAGTGTGGCTCACTGGTTAGAGGCGGCAGGCCTGAGAGCAGAAGTCAGCCTGGGACCAGGGTTCAATTCCCGACGCGGCAGGGTCGTGGACCTTGGTCAGCGGACTCGATAATTCTCACTTCGGTGCCTACTCTAATCAGGGGTTCCACTCGGCAACTCTGGGCATTAGCTTGCCTAATCTCCACAACGGCCCCACCAATTCCGGGGATGCCTGGCTCCACCTTGGGGACTCCCAGCAAGGGACCATCCCACAGGGAAAAGCCAGGACGGGTTCCCCAGAGTTATACAGCGCCGGGACGCCCCGTTGCTGGGGCAGCTGTGCGCTTTACAAGTATACTACATATGTTAAGGTAGATGTAGTTATACTATATCTAAGTAAGGGGTGATTACACCACCTTACCCAGGCTGTGTGAACAGACCTGTGGTGTTATTTTGGAAGGCAAACCATGGGGGCACAATACATGCTTCAGCCCCTAGTAGGCCTAGGGTGCACCTATGCCCTGGGTACCTATGGTACACTATACATGGGCTCACAAGGGTGACCCAATACCCAATCTGGTATGTACCTAAAGTACATGGTATCAATTTAGAGAGAGAACAGTTAGGCTGTGGGTCTGATTAGCAGGCCCACTGCCACATTAAAGTCGAAGAACCACAGAATCACAGCAAAAAGTGGGGGTGACCATAGGAAGCAGACCCTACTCTCCTACAACAGTGCCACAAAATTCCACTCCACAAATCCATTCGACACCACACACAATTCCACAACTAACACTTTCAATACAACCCACATAATTCCACTCCACTCCAATACACAAAGGTAAAAGACATTGGGCCAGATCATTTAGCGCCTCACAATTTGCTACATATTGCGAGTTGCAATTTGCGAGGCGCTAAATGAAATGTACAACAGTGTGTTTAACACTTTTTGCGATTCCCAATGGGGTCGCAATTTGCAAGTCCATTGGGAATGCCATCCCTCCCAGGGATGGTGGCCTGCTGGGCTCAGCAGACCACCATGTCTGGGACTGCTTTTAAATAAAGCAGTTTATTTTTTAAATGCAGACTGTTTTCCGTAAAGAAAAACAAGATGCATTAAAAAAAAGATATGAAACGTTTTCTTTGAATTTTTTATGGGCCTGCCCTTCCAAAAATAATTTTGCATGCATTTGCATAGGGGAAGGGGGCCCCATGGGGACCCCTTCCCATTTGCAAATGCATTGCCACCAACTTGAAGTAGGTGGCAATTGCGAGTGTTTTGCGACCGCAATTACGGTTGCAAAACATCTGTACATGGTTTTGAGTCTCGCTATTTGGAAGGGAACGCTCCTTCCAAATAGCAAGTCACAAAACCTATTCAGCGAGTCGCAAAAGAATTGCGACTCGCTAAATAGGCTATGTACATGGCCCAACAGGCTTTTGCATGAACAAACTTGTTCGCAAACCCTTTTGTGCATGCAAAAAATGGTCGTACATCTGGCCCATTGTCATTTACAACTCCGATAAAACTAACTCTCATAAATGCGAGACCAATTTGCAATACAAATGCTTGTTTGGTTTTACCTAGCACACTGAGAAAAAACTGATGTCATCTGTAGATGATAAAAGTGAAGTAAAACAAATATAAATAAAACTGAACTTGAATGTAATATTAAGCAAGGGAATGCGTTCTTAAGGGTATCAGAAAAATAAGTCTGAAATAAGTTTTTTTCACTTTACAACACTTTTAGAAAGGCTGTGTATTGGTGGCATCTTCTACAAGACTGTGGTGAATAGGTTACGCTGTTAAGTGCTTGTGCTGCAGAAAACCTGGGCTGACTCTGAGGGCAGCATTAACCCTCCCAATGTGTGCTCTGCAGTTACATGATTGCAAGTGAGGAGGTAGGGGCGCAACACAAAATGATGGCCCCCCACCAGGCATGTAATGAGAGGTGCCTGAGTCTCCCATATCTCAGAGATATTGGTTCACCTTTGGCTGAGTGGACCCCCCCATTGAAGCGGTGGGGTCCCTGAAAGGGCCTGTGTTACCCCCCTGTCAGGAGGAAAGAAATCAGGATGTATAGCAGATCAGTCTCTCCCTTAACATGTAGGTGAAGTGAGCGGTGAGACAGAAAGTGATGTGAGAAGGAGGGGCTCGAAGGGATAGCGGGGTGTTAGGCGCTCATGGGGAGGTAGGGGGTGCTGTAGGACTACAGAGGGTGGGCAGCAGGGAACAAGGGAGGTCAGCACACTGGAGAGATGGGAAAAAGAAGGGGGTAACCAGATGCTTACACACACACAGATGTGGGTCAAAGGAGACAGGATAGTCACTATGAGAGGAGGCTGAAAGACCCACCTGAACCAACCTGGAAGGAAATGATGGTGGCATCTGTAGAGGAGGGTGGGGGCGTCTCCAGAGGATGGTAGGGCATCTGTAGAGAGAACGGGGGCCTCTCCGGAGGAGGGTGTGGGTGTCTGTAGAGGAGGGAGGGTGGGGGTGTCTAAAGGGTAGGGTGGGGGCATCTGTAGAGGAGGGTGGGTGCATTAGGAGAGTGGAGGCGTCTGTATAGAGGATGGTGGCATCTCCAGATGAGGGTGGGGGCATCTGTACAGGAAGATGGGGGCCTCTTTAGAGGAGGGTGGGGGCATCTCCAGAGGATGGTAGGGCATCTGTAGAGAGAACGGGGGCCTCTCCGGAGGAGGGTGTGGGTGTCTGTAGAGGAGGATGGGGTTGTCTGTAGAGGCGGGTGGGGGCGTCTCCAGAGGAGGATCGGGTTGTCTGTAGAGAGAATGGGGGTGTCTCCAAAGGAGGGTGGGGGTGTCTGTAGAAGAGGGTGGGGGCGTCTGTAGATTAGGTTGGGAGCGTCTGTAGAGGAGGGTGGGGCGTCTGTAGATTAGGTTGGGAGCGTCTGTAGAGGAGGGTGGGGCGTCTGTAGAGAGGATGGGAGCATCTCCAGAGGAGGGTGGGGCATCTGTTGAGAGGATGGGGTCATCTCCCGAGGAGGGTGGGGCATTTGTAGAGATAGATGGGGTGTCTCCAGAGGAGGGTGGGGCATTTGTAGAGATAGATGGGGTGTCTCCAGAGGAGGGTGGGGCATTTGTAGAGATAGATAGGGTGTCTCCAGAGGAGGGATCGGCGTCTGTAGAGAGGATTGGTGTGTTTCCAGAGAAGGGATGGGTGTCTGTAGAGGAAGATGGGGCATCTCCAGAGGAGGGTGGGGGTGTCTGTAGAAGAGGGTGGGGGCGTCTGTAGAGTAGGTTGGGAGCGTCTGTAGAGGAGGGTGGGGCGTCTGTAGAGAGGATGGGAGCGTCTCCAGAGGAGGGTGGGGCATCTGTAGAGATAGATGGGGTGTCTCCCGAGGAGGGTGGGGTATCTGTAGAGATAGATGGGAGCGTCTTCAGAGGAGGGTGGGGTATCTGTAGAGATACATAGGGTGTCTCCAGAGGAGGGAGCGGGGTCTGTAGAGAGGATTGGTGTGTTTCCAGAGAAGGGATGGGTGTCTGTAGAGGAAGATGGGGGCATCTCCAGAGGAGGGTGGGGCATCTGTAGAGATAGATGGGGTGTCTCCAGAGGAGGGTGGGGCATCTCTAGAGATAGATGGGGTGTCTCCAGAGGAGGGTGGGGCATCTGTAGAGATAGATGGGAGCGTCTCCAGAGGAGGGTGGGGCATCTGTAGAGATAGATGGGGTGTCTCCAGAGGAGGGTGGGGCATCTGTAGAGATAGATGGGAGCGTCTCCAGAGGAGGGTGGGGCATCTCTAGAGATAGATAGGGTGTCTCCAGAGGAGGGAGTGGGGTCTGTAGAGAGGATTGGGGTGTTTCCAGAGAAGGGATGGGTGTCTTTAGAGGAAGATGGGGCATCTCCAGAGGAGGGTGGGGGCATCTGTAGAGAGGATGAGAGTGTCTCCAGAATAGGTTGGTGGCAGATAAATTCTGCCAGTGATGTCCTCCAACAGTGACAGGTGACAGAATGAGGAGTGAATGTGTAGAGTAGAAGAGAGGGCATCCAATCTCCACTCAGATCTTGATCACACACTAATACTGGAGGAATTGAGCAATGTGTGAGTGGAAGAGAGGTGTCTCTGAGTGAGGCTTCCAGGACTCACTCACACAATTTCATCTAGGGTGAGCCAGGTATGATTAGAAGAAATGTGACTCAGAGTCATACTGCCAAAGCTCACACTAACACCCGAAGGTGTAAACTAGGAGTGAGTAGAAGAGATGTGTCTCTGAGTGATGCTTCCCAGGCCCATGCACACACTAAGATCAGAAGGAGTGAGGCAGGTGTGACTGGAAGAGATGCGTGTCTGAGTGAGGCACCCAAGACTCACTCACACACTGACACAAGAAGGAGTGATCCAGGTTTGAGTAGAGGAGTTGTGGCTCTTAGTGAGACTGCCAAAACTCACACTAACACCTGAAGGATGAGCCAAGTGTGAGTAGAAGAGATGTGGCTTGGAGTGAGACTCCAAAGGCTCACTCTCACACTTACACCAGAAAGAGTGATCCAGTTGTAATTAGAATAGAATGGGTTATGGCTGAAGCTTCCAAGGCGCACTCACACACTTATATCAGGAGTTTGGCAAATTTCAGTGGAGAGTTAGAGCAAAAGGAGTGGGCCAGTGGTGAGTAAGGGATGTGGCTATGAGTGTAGCTACCAAGGCTCACCCCCACAAGGATCTCTGTCATATTTTGCTATGTTAGATTGGTTTGTATAGAACACAAATCACCAAAAGGGTATCTAGGTGCTTGGGCAGGTGAGTAGATATGTAGTTGTGTGGTACTCAAAGGTGCTTATACTAAGAGCCATGTTTTCAGTTTTGTGCGGAACTCAAGATGTGAGGAAGAGAATCTGATGTGTTAAGGAGGGGGTCATTCAAGATCTTGGGTGTGATGTAGGAAAATTAGCAACCACCAGTTTTGCTTTTTTGGAAGTGGGTCTATTGTGGCAGTAAGAGTAAGGCAGAGCATTGGTGTCTGGAGGGTTGGTGAAAGTGTATGTGGCTGTTCAGGTATTCCAGTCCTGAGTTGTGTAGGGCTTTGTATGTGTGCTTGAGAAGTTTAAATTGGCTGCGCTTGTGAACGAGAGCCTGTGAGGTTTCTTGAAGGGCAGCGTTACATGGGTCCGGCTTAAGAGGTTCAGTATGAGCCTTGCAGGGGTGTTCTGAATGTACTAGAGTCTTTATAGGAGTTTTGTGGAGTGACAGGTATAGAGAGTGTTGCCTTAGTCCAGCCTGCTGGTGACAAGTGTGAGGGTCCATATGGTATACTGAGGCAACTATTTGAAGATCTTTTGTTGCATGCACAGGATGTGGAAGCAGGAAGTGCACACTGCGCTGACTTTGAGCCGCCATGTTGAGCTTGTCGTCTAAGATGATCCCTGAATTTCTTGAGTGAGTGAGTGTGGGTCCTAGCTCCAACAGCCACCAGGTGGATTCCCATGGGGAGGTCTTGTTGCCAAAGAAAAGTACTTACGTCTTCTCGGAGTTGAGCTGTAGGCAGTTGGTCTGCATTCAATCTGCTACCATTGAGGAAAATTGAATTTTGCCTTGTCATATGTGCCTACGTGTTCCCCATCCTATGTTATATGTGCATGATCGATATGCATATATCCCCCTATGATCGATTAAAGACGCAATTATAGTTGTGTCCAACTCTAGTATGCCAGTTTCCAGTTCTCGTGAAAGCAATGAGTATTAGGCCTATGTTGCCACGTTTTACAGTATGCACGTTAATTCATTGAATTGTCCCCGTTTCTAGGCCTCGAAAGGGCCCGGACACCAGATTCAAGCTCCTGTCTCCTGAACCCACTCCGAGGAGCGATGCAGCCCCCACCTGCATCCCTGACCCTTCACTTACTTCCTGCCGCGCAGCGCGGTGCCCGGCCTGGCTATGCCTGCCTGTCTGCCAAGAATATGTTATGCCTCTAGTTATCAGCTCAGCTCTTCGTCTTCACATTCCTAAGCTAACGAACCGCATAAACAGCTTCAGCTATAGTCTAGTCTTTCTGTCTCCATGCAAGAGAATTACTGTATTAATATTCATGGAAGATTCATAGTACACGCAATACATGTAGAATATATGCATGCTCCAGCCTTAGTATCAAGTAGCCTTTGCCCTGATAACTTTTAGATTCTATCAACATGTACTCCAAACACCAGATACCAGATATGCTATAGGTACATGTCGTCCTGACACCGCAGACTTTAGTCTCCTCCTCTAGTGCAGAAGTCATAGCCCCCAGCTCTCCCAGTCACACGTCATTGTCCGTTTGCGCGCACCACTAGGTTAAAGGTTCCAGCTGCTCAGGTAGCCCCCTCCATGTATCCACCCACTTCATGATGACACTTCTGTGACGTTCTCATCACATGTCTACGTGCACGCCCTGTGCACGCCTTCTTTTCACGCCCATGTGTTCTTATCTTACGCTTGTCACTTGTTACGCCTACTGTATGTAATGTAATTGTGATGTTTTACTATATATACCTTGTACTGTTAATGAGACGTTGCAGCTGCCACTCGTGCCATTCTATTTCAGGCTGTTCCGATCCTGTCCCTTCCCTTGTGCCTGATTAAAGCCTGTTAGACTCAGATTCCCCGGATCCTGCCTCTTATTTATTGAGGTATCTGTTATTATTAATGTATTCAAAAATAGTACCGTTAATTAATTATTTATTTACCACATAAATGGCGCCCGAACAGGGACGAGCCCCTTCCCCACGCGCCGGAGATGTAACGCAGGCCCCCTGACCCTTCTACAGCCGTGACGGAACTCTACCGTGCACGTGCAGATATGTCTGCTTCAAGTCTCCCTCAGGCCCACGGAGGAGACGGAAACTGCGGTCCGGCATCCAGACGAGGCGGTGAGGAATGCGGTTCGTCCCGACCAGAGCCCAAGCCGAGAGAGCAAGGTCCGAGGTATCCGGAGGCCCACCTGTTTCTGAAGTCCGAAGTTCGAAGCGCATGCGTAGTAACCAGACATCGTAGCAGTCCAGTCCAGTCCGAAGCCTTCAGTTTCTGCTTCCCGGTGAGTACCGTTGCGGGGGAAGTATCTAGACAGGTTCATTAGTTTGTTCCTGGTCCGATGGGTTTGGGTACACAGATCCAGTCCGAAGTATTCACCTAGGTGGATACGGTATGACGTGTCTCTTTACGAGACCGGTATGTTCTGTACTGTTTTAGCAGTGCATCCAGTAATTCTAGTAAGTCCGTTCTCGAGAAATTCAAGTGTTATGTTTTCAGTGTATCAGGTAGTATTCTGTTCGAACTGTTATAATGTATTTCTATGTCGTGGTATGAGTGATTTGTTTGCCATTTCATTACTGTGATTATTGTGTATTGTGTTCGCAAGTACAACTCAGACATGCCTCTGTTTTCGAAATTACGTCAGATAAAAACTAGAAAAGGGTTACTCGAAAAAGCAGTTCCTGTCCCTCCTAGGGACAGTCATGGACATTTCATGTATCACAAGCATGGCTTAGATGCCATATTATATCTAGACTTATGGGTGGATTACACGAGGGATCTTGAAGAGAAATATAGATGGCCCGTATCAGGTACATGGGATGCCGAGTGCATCATGCGAGTAGAAGAAGCATTATGGAAAAAGAAAGCCAGACAGTCCCAGAAAGATGCCATCGAGTTATGGCGCAAAGAATCTCATAGAAGAACCGAAAAAGAATTCAGAAAAACAGTATTAAGTAGGGAATCCTCAGAAAAGGCCCAAGAAAGGGAATTAATCGAAGAAGGTGAACGAGTTAGAGCAGAACAGTCAGACAGACAGAGAAATGCCCTTATTAAAGGTATGTATCCTCTTCTTGCCGAGGGCTTGCCGAAGGCAACCCCGGAAGCACCCTGTAATTTACCGCCACCATTGGTCCTGATTAAGCTACATCATAAACCGACCGCAGCTGAAATTTTTCTTTCGTCCTATTTGGACGACACAGTCCCAGCATATGCAAATCGTATTCCGCCCGCTCACCCTCAGCATCCTGTAAATAATGTAATTCCTGTTCCTCCACCCACTGGTCCCGGGGACCAAGTTAATGTGCCAGTACCCCCGGACCAGCCCACATTAAATGTACCCGGTTTGCCAGTCACTTTACCAGCACGTACAGTATTAACTGACGATTCTAGTTCAGGAGCAGCGGGGGGAGGTGCTCCTATCACCCCGCCTCAAGTAAGACGAATGACGCCGCGAGAAGCAGCGTTACAGCGTACGCCAAAAGTGGCTACATACACAGACCTCAAGCGACTTCTTACTGACTGTATATATGATCCAGTTCCAGGCGAAGATCACATGGTATTATATTCAGTACTTTTAAGACGGGTTGCCAACTTTTTGGTCACCCTGCCCGACATGAAGGAACATCTAGACAGAATATATCGTTTTGTCCGTACAGGGGAGAATCCAGGAAGTATTCACGAAGCTATGGCACACAGAAAAACCGAGATTCAACATATGATTTTACAGTTCTTGATTAACTGTTTAATAAGAGAGCAAGATTATCCTGATAAAGACAAAGACGAGATGAAAGGCCTGATCAGGTGGAGTGACAATATAGCCGAGGGAAAACACAAGACACAAGGTAGTGTAGAAAGTATGTACAAGAAAATTCGTAAGGAAATTATAAGTATACACCAGAAGGAGGAAGCAAAAAGAGCAACCGAGAAAGAGAATGACTCTTCTAGTGAAGAGGTAGACAGCGAGAATCCCTCCAGAATAGCGTATGTAGGTAGAACTAGATTTTCCGACAGACATTCACGCCTAGATTACAAGAAAGTTTTTCCTCCTCCAGTACCAGAACAGTGTTCTCTTGAACAAGTATTCCAGGCCAGCGATCAAATTCTGAAATCACGAATAGGTTATAGCGAGCTTAGTACAATGCATGAACAAGAACTAGCTCGATCAGCAGTCCGATGGACTAGTGATTCTACCACGTTTCCAGATGAAATAGTGGCACAAACGTTTCTGAAACTGCCCCCAGCTGAGCAGCGTCTGGTGGGTACGTATATGATCCAGCACCTCATTACACTGTATGAGGATCAGCATTCTGATCCAGGTCCTTTACATGATGTACTGAACGAGTTACTCCTAAACAGATGGAAAGGTCTAGGTACCGATTTAATTAGTGTCATATTAGAACAGCGCCACAAATACAGAACGTTCCTGAATCCACATTTTGTTTCCGTTCCACCCCCAGAAAGAAAATCATTCTACATAGACAGACAGAATCCGTTACGAGAAGTACATCCAGTTAAGGGAGAGGGGGGTGATCTAGAACGAGTATTTGTTTACACCCCTATCACGAAAATAGAACTTCTTGAAATGAAAAAGTTAATACCCTGTCACGATAAAGATCCAGCAGGGTTCCACCGTGAATTAAAGGACATGCTCCGTATGGGAGAATACACGTATCCTGATATCATTAAAATGTTAAAGGTCCTGTTGCCTGCGGGCATATATGAAAAACTTAAAGAGAAAGAATGGGAGGTGGGAGAGAAAAAGATAGATTGGACCGCATTAGAAACTGAAGATAACACACGAGTTCCAGGTACCGGTCTTGGGGAAAAAGCTAAAGCTTTGCCCGAATTGTTAATACAAGTCTTGCCAAGATTACTAGCCACAAAAAAGGAAGACTGGGATGCCATCTCAGCCTGTAAACAGAAACAAGATGAAGACACTAGTGATTTTTATTCTAGATTTGAGAAATGTTTCCTTATTAATAGTGGTCTGAAAACAAGTAGTGAATCGTATCCACATCTTTTTGTTACCAAGCTAGTTGAGAATTCAAGTACACAAGTTAAAAATCGAGTACTGAAAGTCGAAAGTACCTGGCAAGCTAATACTCCGTCACAAATGCTTCAGATGCTCCAGTCTCACCAGAACAGAACCAGGGAGGAGCAGGAACATGAAAGGAGACGTATGAAAGACACGAAAATGAAAGTGCTAGTTGCACAGTCTGTTCCGCAAGACAGCCAGAAGAGGGGTCCGAATCAAGCTAGTCATCCTACAGCTCCCGTTAAAGGGACCTGCAATTACTGTAAACAGCCAGGTCATTATATAAATGAATATGCAGTTCTGAAACATAACATAGCTACTGGTAAGACGAAAGAGAGACCACGTCCGCCTAGACAAGAACAAGTTTCACAGACTTCCCAGCCACCGCAGAACGCACAACAGACAGTTACAGTACTGCAGCCTATAGCTGCCACACAGCACGTTACACAGCAGATGTACCAGCATGCCCAGTCAGAGTATCCAGATTATCAGCCATATTCATGAAACAGCCTAGAGAGGGAGGTTGGCTTGCCTCTCATCGAGATTCCTGTAGATCAAGAGGGTCCCTATGTACACAGTCAAGTATTAGGGAAAGACAGAAAGTTTCTGATTGATACAGGGGCGAGTAGGACTACCATCAGTCATGACGAGGTTCCAGGGGCTCCACTCTCAGGCTCTAGAAATGTTTCCCTTGGATTTTCAGGAAAGCCTATTGTTAATGAAATATCGAAACCAGTTACTCTAGAAGTTGGTCCCTTATCCCGAACTACAGACTTGTTACTAACGAAATCTTGTCCAGAGAATTTACTAGGCATTAAGACCCTGAAGGAATTAGGAGCAGTTATATGCTGCTCCCCAGAAGGGGTACGACTGTTTTTAAGAGACTTTAAAGGTCATTATGTATTACGTGATTTTGATCCACGATTATTGAATGTACCACAGCATTTATGGGCGCAAGGTCCAACTGATGTAGGTTGTATGCACATCACACCCCATAGTGTTACTCTGAAGAAAGGTGTTGTATTACCACGAATCCGACAGTACAAATTGCCACCTGAGGCTGTAGCAGCCTTATCGAAAATTATTGACGAGCTCATTGCTCAAGGAGTAGTTGTAGAAACTGACTCCAATGTATGTAATTCTCCTATCATTCCGATTCTAAAACGTCCTGATCCAAATGCACCTCCAGTTTATCGATTAGTGATTGACCTTCGAGAACTTAATAAATGTATCATACCCCAGTACCCTGTGGTTCCAGATATTTCTTCCCTATTGACAGCCATTGATTCTGAAGCCACGTTCTTTACTGTTATCGATCTCAAGAACGCATTCTTCAGTGTCCCCATTCATCCAGACAGCCAGTTTCTTTTCGGATTCTGTTTAAATGGAAGAAGCTATAAATTCACACGAGCTCCTCAAGGTTTCACAGAAAGCCCTAGCATTTATAGTCAAGCACTTAAAAGACAACTAGACAATATTCACATGCCAACTGACACTGCTCTGCTCCAGTATGTCGATGATCTATTGATCACAGCCCGTTCTGAACGTGACTGCGAACGTGGGTCACTTACTGTTTTGTATTTCCTGGCCTAGATGGGGCACAAGGTGTCCCCTTCTAAATTGCAATTCTGTGTCCAGCAAGTGGTCTACCTTGGACACTTACTGTCCAAGAGGGGTAGGCAGTTGACACCTGACCGTATCCAGTTAATAGCACATCTTCCACAGCCCAAGACTCAGAAGGAGGTACGAGCTTTTATCGGCCTCACTTCTTACTGCAGACAATCGATTCCTCAGTACGCATATCTAGCCAAGCCACTGATACAGTTAACGACACAGGAGGCAGCCGCATCGACTGTCCTCCCTTGGACCCAGGAACATACACTTGTTTTCAATGAGTTAAAGAAAGCTTTATGCCAAGCACCTGTTCTAGCAACGCCAAACTACAGTAAGCCTTTTACACTTTTTGTCACCGAACGTGATGGTACTGCATTATCTGTTCTCACACAAGATCAAGCAGGACAATACAAGCCCTGTGCTTATTTCTCTAGCACATTAGATCCGGTGGCCCAGGCTCTGCCTGCGTGCCTCAAGTCCGTTGCAGCCACAGCTCTAGCTATCAGACAAAGTGATTCCATAGTGTTAGGACATTCCCTGACAGTACAAGTTCCACACTCCGTGGAAGTTCTTTTAAACCGAACACAGACTCAGCACTTGACAATTGCACGTTTAACAGGTTATGAACTGACACTGTTTCAGCCACACATAGAAATCAGACGCTGCAACATTTTAAATCCTGCTACACTGTTACCCTCAGTTACTTCCAATCCTGCCACACATGACTGTGTGGAGGTTGTTAACACCATGACAAAGCCAAGACAAGACTTGACAGACATTGCATTACCTGATCCCGACCTGACACTTTATGTGGATGGTTCATGTATGAGAACAAGTACAGGAGAACTAGTAGCCGCGTATGCAGTGACTACTGACACCGAAGTTATAGAAACACATCGTATTGACACCCTGTCTGCTCAAGCAGCAGAGCTTGTCGCTCTGACTCAAGCCTGCATACGAGCTAAGAACCTGAAAGTAAACATATACACAGATTCACGTTATGCATTCGGAGTCGTACACGACTTTGGAGTACTCTGGCAAGAGAGAGGTTTCATGACTTCTCATGGAACCAAGATTCAGCATGGCCCCCTCATTCAAGCTCTGTTAGATGCAATACATTTACCGACAGCTATCGCTATCATGAAGTGCAAGGCACATACGAAAGTCACTGACATCATTTCCCAGGGTAACGATCTAGCAGATCGAACAGCCAAGCTTACAGCTCAGACTCCAGACATTCCAGTTAACCCGACACAGACAGACATTCCAGATCAGACGACTTGTATGACAGTTAAGGACCCTACACAAGACGTACTAGATATACAGTCACATGCTACTCCCGATGAAATCAAGAAGTGGTCCGAACAAGGAGGGGTCCAGACAGATCAAGGATGGTGGACGAAGGGAAAAGCCACATGGTTTCTCCCCGACTCTATGGTTCAAGTCATTATTAACACCGCACATAGTCCAGCACACTTAGGAGAAAAAGCCATGCTAGACAGTATTCAGAACCTCTGGTTCAACATGCATTTACGAGCAGCAGCCAAGCAGAAAGTGCGTACCTGCATGATCTGTTGTCAGTTCAATCCAGGTAAAGGTGTCCCGGTGGAACAAGGTGGATTCCATCCTCCTGACCACCCTTTTGAAGTCCTCCAGATGGATTATATTCAGATGGAGCGATGTCGAGGTTTCAAGTATGTCTTCGTAGTTGTATGCGCTTTGTCCAGGTGGACAGAAGCATATCCAGTTCCAGATTACACTGCCGCGACCACTGCCAGGCAGTTGGTTCGTGAGTTTTTCCCCCGCTATGGATTACCAAGGGTCGTGTATTCAGATAACGGCCAGCCATTCTCCTCCGAACTTATGAAACAAGTATCCCTTCTGTTAGGGTACCAGTGGAAGTTCCATTGTGTACGACATCCCGAAGCAGCCGGTCTTGTAGAGAGACATAATCAGACTCTGAAAATCCGCATTGCCAAAGTATGCGCAGAGAAAGGCGTAGATTGGATAGTAGCACTGCCAGTCGCCCTTTTCTATATGAGAATGGTCGCTCACTCCCGTTCAGGTCTGTCTCCTTATGAGGTAGTGTTCGGTCGTCCCCCAAACATGTGGGGTACACCTAGACCACGTACAATTACAGATGTTGACAGTAATATGCTGACAGATTACCTGGCTTCCTTGATGTCTGCACTACTCTCTTGTCGTTCACAGGTTGCCGCTGCTTTTCCAGACAACACTCAAGTGAAACCGCACGAGGTCATACCAGGCGACCTAGTCCTCGTGAGGAATTTTGATTGTTCAAGTCCGCTGGAGCCCTGCTGGAAGGAGCCAAGACTTGTACTACTAACAACAAGGACGGCCATCAAGGTGGAGGGCAGGAAGGGGTGGTTGCACTCCAGTCATGTAAAACGATTCCATGGACTTCGGCCAAAAACTTTTTTCAAAGACTGCCCCGTTCTCAAGGACTGCCGAGACACTGAATCTAAACTTCCCCTGTTAGAGAAAACTCCGCAGCAGGAGTATAAAGAAAAGTTAAGGTCTAGTAAGTCAGCCAGTTTAATTGTCTAAGTCCCTCTCGGGTGAAACGGTTAGACAGGTTCCTGACATGTATGAGATAGACCCACACAGTGAGAGAGTTAGTCAAAACTCTAAGAGAATACGTTATTGTAAGAATCTTCGAAGTAGATGCATTATTACTCTATTATTTATGACATTTCTGAGTCTTATGGTTACCTGCATAAGTTATGCCTTACATTTATGTTTTCCTATTAAGTCACATGTACATTTTTCTTCTAATGTTACAGTAGAGCATACTTTTAGTGACCTGCCTCCTCACGAGTTATCCTATCGTCTTGCCATGCGCAATAATACGTTTATCCGTATGTTACACTATTCACATCAGACCAGCAATGCCACTAATTGTTGGGTGTGTGGTCGACTTCCCCCTTTCCAGACACCGAAGGGAGTTCTGCCACTCTTTCCCTATCCGTTTTCACAGAATGGTTCGTGTGGAGCATGGTCCACGTTAACGTCATCCTCAAATGATATGTCCCTTCTGAATAGAACATGTTTCCCAGACAAGGAAGGTCTTTCCCATAGAACAGGGTTAGATCTAGAAAATGAAGTATATGATCTAGGTAATTATTCCTCGAATTTCATGGTTTTGAATGTTCAGTCCGAGACTACTCCAGATTTGCCTGCTATTTCAGTTCTACCAGTGAAAGGCGAATTATGTGTCAGAAAGAATGGTTCCGCACATGTAGGACATAGTGATTGTACTACTGTGGTCGAGTATAGTGACAGTGGGAAATCTATTTTCAAAGCCTCACGTCATTCTTATTTTGTGTGTGGTCAGACCGCATATGTTTGTCTGCCCCTCGATTGGGATGGAACATGTTACATTGCCTTCCTACTGCCACCAGTTTTCCTAGCCCCATCCGATTATCACAGAAACACACATCTAGTACACGTTAGACATAGAAGGGAGACTGAGTCCCCAATTGTCGATCAAACTGAAACTGCCTTAGAACAATATCAAGATTTCAATAAAGGTTTCTTCTTCTTCATAGGTCCTGTCCAGAATAGTAAGTTAATACGTAGGCTAACCAGAACCCTTGAAGCAGTAGTGAATGAGACTACTTCCGCTCTAGGTAACTTAACTGAAGAGCAATCTGCTATGAGATTTGTTGTGCTCCAAAATCGTCTCGTCCTTGACGTCATACTGGCCGATAGGGGAGGAGCTTGTAGAGTCATCGGATCTAGTTGCTGCATTTTCATTCCTAATAACGCACCGTCTGTTTATTCAGCTATAACCAGACTTCATAAAATTGCCCATCAGTTACACCAGAATCCAGGCACTTGGACATGGTCCGGTTCGCTCTGGAGTATAATATCTGCCTGGGGATGGAAAGTATTGTCATTCCTGGGTATAGCAGTAATGATTATATTCAGTTGCTGTCTCTGTTTACAATGTGGCCCTGCGATTTGCGGCTTGTGCGCTACCTCTTTTATTCCAAGTCCTAAGTCCCGTTCCAAGAAAATTCGATACGAGCAAATGATGCTATATGAACAGATAGATGGTATCATGAATATTGATGTTTCCTGATGGAAACGTAGGGCACAAGGAGGGAATGAGGAAAATTGAATTTTGCCTTGTCATATGTGCCTACGTGTTCCCCATCCTATGTTATATGTGCATGATCGATATGCATATATCCCCCTATGATCGATTAAAGACGCATTTATAGTTGTGTCCAACTCTAGTATGCCAGTTTCCAGTTCTCGTGAAAGCAACGAGTATTAGGCCTATGTTGCCACGTTTTACAGTATGCACGTTAATTCATTGAATTGTCCCCGTTTCTAGGCCTCGAAAGGGCCCGGACACCAGATTCAAGCTCCTGTCTCCTGAACCCACTCCGAGGAGCGATGCAGCCCCCACCTGCATCCCTGACCCTTCACTTACTTCCTGCCGCGCAGCGCGGTGCCCGGCCTGGCTCTGCCTGCCTGTCTGCCAAGAATATGTTATGCCTCTAGTTATCAGCTCAGCTCTTCGTCTTCATATTCCTAAGCTAACGAACCGCATAAACAGCTTCAGCTATAGTCTAGTCTTTCTGTCTCCATGCACGAGAATTACTGTATTAATATTCATGGAAGATTCATAGTACACGCAATACATGTAGAATATATGCATGCTCCAGCCTTAGTATCAAGTAGCCTTTGCCCTGATAACTTTTAGATTCTATCAACATGTACTCCAAACACCAGATACCAGATATGCTATAGGTACATGTCGTCCTGACACCGCAGACTTTAGTCTCCTCCTCTAGTGCAGAAGTCATAGCCCCCAGCTCTCCCAGTCACACGTCATTGTCCGTTTGCGCGCACCACTAGGTTAAAGGTTCCAGCCGCTCAGGTAGCCCCCTCCATGTATCCACCCACTTCATGACACTTCTGTGACGTTCTCATCACATGTCTACGTGCACGCCCTGTGCACGCCTTCTTTTCACGCCCATGTGTTCTTATCTTACGCTTGTCACTTGTTACGCCTACTGTATGTAATGTAATTGTGATGTTTTACTATATATACCTTGTACTGTTAATGAGACGTTGCAGCTGCCACTCGTGCCATTCTATTTCAGGCAGTTCCGATCCTGTCCCTTCCCTTGTGCCTGATTAAAGCCTGTTAGACTCAGATTCCCCGGATCCTGCCTCTTATTTATTGAGCTATCTGTTATTATTATTAATGTATTCAAAAATAGTACCGGTAATTAATTATTTATTTACCACACCATGATCATGCAGTTGGTCAAGTTGGCTCTGGTAGTGATTGTCTTGTCCATCAGGGACAGCATGAGTTGAATGTCAGCGATGTTGGAGATGACGTGATGTCTTGTGATTGGATGATGTTGGCAAGCAGTGTTATGTTTATATTGAAAAGAATGAGGGATGATCCGTGTGGGATTCTGCATATCAATTTTTGTGGGTCTCTGAAGGGAAGGGTGGTAGCCTGACCCTTTGGGTTCTTCCCTTAAGGAGGAGCAGATCCATTTAGGAGCTAGTCCTTGTATGCCAATTATGTGGAGTCTTCTGATGAGGGTGTCATGGGAGATAGTGTTTGAAGACCGCAAAGAGATCAAGCAGGATAAGAACATCTGTTTGTCGAGTCTAGGATGATTAGAATGTCAGATTGGCTGCGATGAGTGCGGTGTCAGTGTTGTGATTCTTACTGCATCTTCATCACTAACTGAGTGTTGTCTAGAAGATTGTGCAGGTTGAAGTGGGTAGTGAGTAGCTTGTTAATGGTCTTTTCTATCATTGTGGCTGGATAAGGGAGCAAGGAGATAGGTCAGAAGTTCCTCAGTGAATGCGGGTTGGCTGTGGGCTTCTTGAGAAGGGCAGTGATATCTGCAAGCTTCCATTCATCCTAGAAAGTGGCAGACATGATGGAGGTGTTGATGATGTGGCTTTTGGTGGTGGGGAATGGTGATCTTCCCAGGTTGTATATGTGGTGGGGCCAAATGTCCGTTGGCCCCAGAATGAATGGTACACATGATTGCTGCTCTTACGTTTCTGGTGAGGGTTGTCCCTTTGGTCAGTGGGTTTCTTGGTTGGTGGTGGGTGGGATAGCAACACGTTCTCTGGGGTTGGATTGGTTTGCAAAGTTGTTGTAGATAGGTACCCAGATGTAAATAGAGGCGGTGTGGCTCTGAGTGTGTCTATCAAGGCTCATTCACACACTAAGATCAGAAGGAGTGAGCCACGAGTGAGTAGAAGAGATGTGGCTCTGAGTGTGGCACCCAAGTCTCACTCACACATGCAGTTCAGAATGAATAACAGGATACATATAGGAATTAATTAGGGGAAGTTGGGCAAGGGGCATTCTTTCCACAGGACCCTCACAGACAGCCACTCAGATGGGAGCATTGTTTAGAATGGGGAAGCATCGTGAAAGAAGAGTCACTTACACGATGACACCAGAAGCAGTGACAGGATTGATGCGAAATGTCGTGCTCTACATTCACTTGTGCTCAGCGGTCCATAAAATGTCATCCCAGCCTGCAAAGTGTTATCTCTCCTTTTAACTATATTTAATGTTAACTCACCTCCTTAAACACCTTCTGCTTGAAATCCACCGCCTCCTTTGAGATATCCTGGTTCGGCTGGACCCCTTTGGCCATTGCCAGAGCTTGGTACAGGGAGTTGTCTTCAGACTTGGTTGGGATCACAGAACCATCAGGCGCTACCAAGTTGAACTGCCCCTTGTATAGACTTTCCTTTCCTTGGACACGATTGATGAGTGTGTTGGTCTTGTTTGAATCCCTGAAAAATATATATTAATGGAACCATTTCTACAACAAACCTACAGTGTGTGAAATAAATGCCTGCATAGCATGGATACCTTACATGAATGTACATGTACAGCCACTGTAGGATTATGCACTAGAGAAACATCTCACATGGCTAATTCTTTGTCCCAGTGGCCCCCCAGATCTTGGAGCTAAGATTGTAAGAAGAGGGAGGAAAATAAAGTGGAGTGTAATGAATCAACCTGAAAATAGATCAATGAGTTGGGCGGCCCACTTTCAAATTTGTCAAGCATCATAGTGGCATGCGGTGCACAGGGGCATCTTGCACAAAAGAAACCACTACAGGAATTTCCCTCTTTCAATGGGTGCTGTAGAATGCAGCACGCATTGAAAGAGGAAAAAAACCTAGAGATCACTTCTTTCTTGGATTCATATCGGTTGGTCTAGCTTGGATGCTTTGTCGGTTTTCAAGGTGGTGGTAGCTGTTACAGACTCCGGGTAGAGGCCCAGCGCTGAGTAAAGAGTCTGGCAGTAATCGTGAAAGGATTTTATGATGTGTGCGTCATCAGTCTAGTCCTGTACCTCAGTGTCTGTTATCTTTTGAACTCCCATCTCTTGGCACTGAATGCGCAGCTGGTTAGATAAGCGACTGCCACAATGGTAGCCACCTAGTTCAGTTCAGTTCAGTAAATCTTTATTTCGACAGTAAAAACCATCATAAAAGTACAATTTATACAATTAAAAAATTCATTAAAAAATTCATTAAATTACATTTCTGAACTTTTTGACACAACCGACCCCTGCCCAATCTGGCATTTGCTGGCCTTGATTGTCAATCCAGCTTGTTTCAGGGCCTGGAGAACTGCTTGCAAATGTTGCAAATGGTCCTCCCAACTGCTACTGAAGACAGCAATGTCATCCAGGTAAGCAGCGGAGAAACCCTCCATTCCAGAGAGGACCTGATTCACCAGCCGCTGAAATGTGGCAGGGGCATTTTTGAGCCCAAAGGGCATCACGCAAAATTGGAAGTGTCCCTCAGGCGTGGAGAAGGCTGACCTTTCCTTCGCTCCATCTGTCAAGGAGATCTGCCAGTACCCTGAAGTGAGGTCAAAGGTACTTAGGTATTGGGCAGCTCCTAGCCGGTCAATTAATTCATCCGCCCTTGGGATCGGATGAGCATCAGTCTTTGTAACTGAGTTCAGTCCCCGGTAATCCACACAGAACCTCAGTTCTGGCGTGGTGCCCGGTGGAGCGGCTTTTGGCACTAGCACCACCGGACTGGACCAAGGGCTGTTGGAAGGTTCTATAACTCCTAGCTCTAGCATCTTGGCAACCTCTCCATGGATGCTAGCCTTCACCTTGTCGGACAGCCGGTAGGTCTTCGACTTCACTGGTGGGCTGTCCCCTGTGTCCACATCATGGGTACACAGGTGAGTCCTTCCCGGGACAAGGGAGAACAACGTAGAGTACTGCTCCAGTATCTGGCGGCAGTCCTCCCGCTGTTCAGGAGTTAGAGCGGGAGAGAGAATCACTCCCTCCACTGACCCATCCTTCTCTTGAGACGAGAACAAGTCTGGGAGAGGTTCGCTTTCCGCTTCCTCTCCCCCATCAGTCACCATCATTAAGATGACCTTGGGACTCTCATGGTGGGATTTGAGTCGGTTGGCATACAGCACCCGTAGGGGCTGTCGAGGGGTCTTAAGGTCCACCAGATATGTGGCCTTACCCTTCTTTTCCAACACTTCAAATGGGCCTGTCCAGCGATCCTGAAGGGCACTAAGCTCTCCAGGCTCCATCACCCACACTTTCTGGCCAGGCTCCAATTCCACCTGGTGAGCATTGTGGTCATACCACTCTTTCATGACTGCCTGGCTGGCCTCCAAGTTGTCAGAAGCTTGCTTCCACAACTTCGCCATCTGGCTCCTGAAGGCCAGCATGTAGCTCACCACATCCTGGGGGGTTTCCTGGGAGACTTTTCCCAACCATCCTTCACCAGGCTGAGAGGACCGCGTACAGGGTGCCCATACAGAAGTTCAAAGGGGCTAAAGCCCACTCCCATCTGTGGCACTTCCCCCTTCTTCGTTGATTTGAGTGGCTGGGTCCCCCCCCCCTCCACCTTCTTCGTTGATCCCCAGACACCCCATGCCCCAGCCTCTCTCAATTCTTTTCCTCCTTTCACTGAGGAAATTTTTCTCTCTCTTCTCCCGAAAATTAAATCCGGTTCCCCAGCAGATATCTGCCCTGCATTCATCTTACGGCAGATCTACTCTGTTTGTACCCTGCCTCCTCTTAGGTTCCTTAATGACTCTTTGGCTCAGGGGGACGTGACCCAGCCACTCAAATCCGCCTCTATTGTTCCCATTTTAAAAAAACCAGGAGCCGATCCCTCTGTTTTGGCTAATTATCGGCCCATCTCCTTGCTACCCTTTTTAGGTAAGGTGCTGGAGCGACACGTCACCTCTGCGCTCAGCTCCTTTGTCGAGGAAAACGGGGTGTTGGCCCCCTGCCAGGCTGGGTTTCGACCTAAGCACCCGACAGAGTCAGTGGTGGTGTCGGTGTTGGACACCCTCAGAGAAGGTATGGACGTCGGTCAACCTCAGGCGCTGGTCCTCCTTGACTTGTTCCCCGCTTTTGACACGGTGGACCATTCCATCTTACTTTCCCGTGTCAGGGCGGCGGGCATTGGAGGCTCGGCCCTCATCTGGCTCTCATCCTTCCTGAGGGACCGGAACCAGGCGGTTCGTCTTGGGGAGTTTTCAGCTACCCCCTGTCAGTTCCAGTGCGGGGTGCCCCAGGGTTCCTCTCTGTCTCCTTTATTATTTAACCTCTACATCTTTGCTCTTCAGCAGCTGGAGGTCACGGTATATAACTATGCCGACGACCTCCAGCTCATCTTCAATCTGTCCTCTTCTTCTGACTCTATTTCTAATTTTCAATCTATTCTATCCTTCATCAGGGACTGGATGAACTTCAACCACCTGAAGCTCAATCCCGATAAGACGGAACTTGTGGTTACGGGTGGCTGCTCCAGTCCCTGGAACTCTTTATTTTGGCCCCCTTCCTTTGACTCTCCCCCCACCCCAGTCCCCTCTGTTAAGACCTTAGGTATCAAGCTTAATGACAAACTCACCATTCACTCCCAGATAGGTTCGGTGGTTTCTTCTTGCTTTCTTACTCTCCGCACTATCCGCTCTATTTCCCTTTTTTTTTCTCTCTCTGCACTCAAATTGATTATGTCCGCACTGGTCCTGTCCCGCCTGGACTACGGGAATGTCCTGCTCAATGGCATCCCTCAGTGCAGCTTGCGCAAGCTACAACTGGTTCAGAACCAGGCGGCCCGCCTTGTCTTCGGTCTCCCCAAATTCTACCATACCTCTCCCCTGTTGAAGACCCTCCACTGGCTCCCTGTCCGGGAAAGCGCCTTGTTTAAACTAGGCTGCATGGCTTTTCAGGCCAAGACTGGCCTGGCCCCTATCTTTATATCTTCAGCCATCAAGACCTACGTTCCCGGCAGAGACCTTCGCTCCTCGGCCCAACATCTCTTAGTAGTCCCTCGTTATAGGAAAAAAAACAGGGCGGTTCTAAATTCTCTACCCTCGCCCCTGTGTTCTGGAACTCCCTTCCCTTCCACCTCAGGTCCCTTACCCAGTTTTCCATCTTTCGCAAATCCCTCAAAACATTTTTGTTCACCCAGGCCTTTCTGTCTTAAATTCTTCATCCCCTGCCTCAGCTTATGTCCTAGCAGTTGACTCCCCCATGTAGGCTGTCTGCTATCTTAGCGCCAAGAAACCGTTCTGGTGTATGTCGCGCTCTACAAATACTTTAAACTTAAACTTAAACTTCCCTGTAGGAGAATAGCAAACAGGGTAGGAGGACGTCCCATTTCCTCCGCAGGCTTTCGGGCAGACTTCTGATCATGCCCTTCAAGGTTTTGTTGAACCTCTCAACCAGTCCATTCGACTGGGGGTGATAAGGAGTGGTGAACCGGTAGGTCACTCCACACTCCTTCCACATTGCCCGCATGTAAGCTGGCATAAAGTTGGTCCCCCTGTCAGACACAACTTCTTTGGGGAAACCCACTCGGGTAAAGATCCCCATTAGGGACCTAGCCACCACAGGTGCAGTGACTGTCCTCAGAGGAATTGCCTCTGGGTACCGTGTGGCATGATCCACCAGAACCAGGATAAACCTGTGACCAGCTGTTGTTGGTGGATCTAAAGGCCCTACAATGTCGATGCCCACCCTTTCAAAGGGGGTGCTAACGACTGGAAGTGGTTCCAGGGGAGCTTTCAGCTTCACCCCTGTTTTCCCACTGGCCTGGCAGGATACACATGTCCGACAGTAGGTGTTGGACGCCACTCTCATCTGAGGCCAGTAAAAGTGGAGGACAAGCCGAGAAAAGGTCTTGTCCTGACCTAAGTGTCCTGCCAAGGGTATGGCATGAGCCAATTCCATCAGAAAGGCTCGGTATTGTTGCGGGACTACCAAGGCCCTTGATGAACCAGGTAAGTGTACCTTGGGTTCACTGTAGAGGAGTCCATCCTCCCAGTAAATGTGGTAGTGTCCCGTAACATCACCTGCTGCCTGGGCTTCAGCCTGTCGCCTCAGTCCCTCAAGGGTAGGGCACTCCCTTTGCCCCTTACAGAATTCCTCTCTGGTAGGCCCTCCCTCCACATGCCACTCAGCAGGGATGGGTAGGTCCTCCAGCGAGACTTCTTCCCCCTCCACGGACTCCTGGTCCACCACCGCAGGTGGTCGATCTGTCACATGGGGTGTGGAAGCCGAAGCAGGCTCTTCCTGTCTGTCCCTTTTTGGCAGCGGGTTGGGCCATTGTTCCAGGCTCCAACCCAGGCGAACTCCCTCTTCGGGTAGTCGCAGACCTTGTGCTCACACAGGCCCAGTCAGGTGTACCCAGCATCGCAGAATGCGTCCGGTATTCCACCTCTCTTCAAGCGTTGTGCTCCATATCATTCCCCAGCAGACAATCAACTGGCACGGCAGGGCTTACGGCAACTCGTAGTGAACCTGCAACCCCTTCCCACTCAAAGGGAACCTCAGCCACGGGATAGTGGCCCATTCTGCCGTCAGCCATCGCGGCGGGGTGGAGTACATTGGGAACCACCTGCTCTGGAGACACCAGTTGACTTCTCACCATAGTCATACTGGCTCCTGTATCTCTCAGAGCCTCCCCTCTCTGGCCATTGATGGTGATCCATTGCCCATACTTAACAGTATTCGGGGGCACCTGGATCTTAGGAACCATCTCCCGTTCTCCCAGGGACACTAAGGTGACAGCCGCCCACTCACCCCCCTTATCTAAGGGCAACTCCTCCACGAGCGCTACACTAGCTACTCCCGGTGGTTTTCCTCCAGTGGGAGGGGGTGGTCTCTTTGGGCATCTGACATCTCCCTTATAATGTCCAATACCACCACACTCAAAGCAGTGGAGAACCCTTGGCTGCTGGCTTTGGCCAGGATTAGGGTTTCTGGGCGGGTTTGCCTTAGGGGTGAAACCTGTTCCCTTTCCCTGGAAATTGTTTTGGGGACCTTTAGAGAACTCTCGCTTTTTATCTCCCCCCTCCTTCTTCTGGGGGGCGCCCTGTCCGGCCTTTTGGGAATCCCCTCCAGTCCCCTTTGAGGACACCCGGGTACTTACCCAGATGTCCGCCTCCTCTGCAAGCTTCCGGGGATTGGTCAGCTTTCTGTCCACCAGGTGTTGGCGCAGCTCGGGAAAGCATTTCTCGAGGAGGTGCTCTTTCAAAAATAGATCATACAACCCCTCATAATCCTTCACCTCACTGCCCTTTACCCAACCCTCTAATGCCTTTCTTGCATAATCAAGGAAGTCCACCCAGTTTTGGGTGGTTAACTTGTGGCTCCCCCTGAACTTTTGGCGATACCTTTCTGGGGTAAGCCCAAACTTCCTTACCAAAGGCTAACTTCATGGTGGGGTAGTTGGTTTGCTCCTCTGATTCCAAGGCCAGCAAGGTGTCCCAGCCAGTAGGAGGCATGTACTTATACAACCCACCCCCCCAGTGCTTCTCCTGGATCCCATGGGCTCTTAAGGAGACCTCATAGGCTGCCAGCCACTTGGCTATGTCATCCCCCTGACTATAGCTGGCAATTATATCCTTAGACAGGTAGGGTCTGGACTCCCTGGTTGGTTCTCTGGTTTCGCTGCCACCATTTGAAGTTGGAAAGGGTCCCCGTTGCAGGGCCTGGAGTTCTAACTCTTTTAGTTTGAATTCATGAGCCATTCTCCGCTCTTCCTTCTCCTGTTCTAACCTCCTCCCCTCCCTCTTTTCTTCCAACTCCATTTTTGCTTTTTCCCACCTTAACAGTCTATCCTCTCTCCTGTCAGCTAACTCGGTTTCTGACAACCCTCTCGATGACACACTGCTGCCCTCCCGTGAGGTTGCCTTGGGGCTGATTGACATCTCACCCACCCCCGGGGAACATTCCGCAGTCCTATCAATGACAGTACCTCTGTCCGATTCCTCCTCTTCCACCGTTCCCTCCTCATTGCGCGCTTCCATCCAAGCCCTCAAACTGGTCTGGAATTCCCCCTTCTTGGCACCACGCTTAAAGAACACTCCCAATTGTTGACAGAAATCTTTTAGCTGGGCCAATGAATAAGTGTCCAGTTTTTCCAGTGCAAATTCCATTTTGCAAAAGGGCAACACAAGGTTGAGCACACAAAAAGAATAGAGTGGCAAGGGCAACCTGAAGCTACCTCCACCCACCACCAGTAACAAATTTGGAAAAACAAAAGTAAAAATTAGGAGGGCCGCTAGGAGAAAACTCCAGGTGTAGGCTAGTGGATTACACTAAATTACTACAGAGTAGTTGCAACCACAGTCAAGATCCCACCGCTAGACACCAACTTGTTGGAACCTAAATATGTCAGGTCACCTAGGGTAGCCTGGCCTAGGGTAAGGCAATATCAACAGAGGCACATGTGTAAAGGTTGCAAGCCACCCAGCAGTAATCTAATGCACTATCACTCAAAAATGACACAACACCAATGTTTGTGTAAAAATACGAGCTTGTTTTATAAAAATATTTTATCTACTCTTCAGTCATTTTACATCTCAATATACTGTACAAATTGGTCAGAAGATTCCAGTTGACATATAACCTCAGTAGAATTCAGTTCAAAAGAAGTTGGTCTTCTACAGTGTTCGGTTTCTCACCCCAGTGGAGGCTCTCTAATTATATCACCAGAACGTCCACAACGTTGACACTTCCTCCACTTCAGTTTAACACATTAGAAATGTCCAGGTCTTAGAACCCTGGAAGGTTACCTCCCCTTGACAGAGCAACACCCTCCTCGCAAGAGATCAGTAACCCCAAGATGACAGTTTCAAGTTTCAAATGGAATGTTTCTATAGCTCAATTATCACTTGCACATAGGTAAATAAAATGAGGTCACCGTTTCTTCTTCCCCTCCCCCTCTGTAAAAGAATCTCACGCTTCAGCATTCAAGTTTATAACTTTCCGCAATTGCAGGACACTCCCCCAATACTGTGGAGATTTTTCATAAATGCCTCCCTCTGAGCTTGTTAAACGTAGGCTTTTCTCCGGCTCTCCCGGGCCCTTCCTGACTCAACACGGAGATCCCCAGGAAATAGCGGGTAATGAGGGAGGGTTCTGTCAGGTGATTCCAATAAAGGGCTCAAGAGAACTCCTCCTCCGCTTCTCGTGTGATCCCCTCAGTCAAGCTGTTCTCCTCCCTTAAACCTCCACCTTACTTGATAATGGAGCGGAGGGTGGCGCTGACTCGGTTCCTCTCAGCTCTCCCGCCTCTGCTGCTACTCCGCTCACGAAGCACGCCCTAGACGCCTGGGCTCGCAGGGGGCGGCGTCTGGGCTGAGGCAATCGGGGTTTCCGGCTCCCGGGCAAGACGCACTACTCACTGTCAGGATGCGAGGCAGCGCAGGCGCGGGTGATTAGTGTTCCCGCTTGGCGCCGCCTCACTTGCTTGCTCGCCTGCCCTGACACCGCTTCTGGGCCTGCGCTCTCTCTCCTCACCCTGCCGCACTATTGGAACTGCACAGAGTCGAACGCTCACTTACTCCTGTGCTCAATGCCGCACAAGCTCCGCTGTCACTCGCCTCTCTACTGCAGCTTGCTGGAGGCGCAGGGCGTCACACCTCGCTCCAATCCGCTTCCACCAAAACGCTGGTAGGTGAAGTTTACCAGGGGAATGTAGGGAGAAGGTCCCCAGCAAGAGCTAGGACAACGGGGGAAAGAGGGGCCAAGGGCTCAAGGGGGAGTCTTCCGCCACAGCCGGGCCAATTTCACAGAAGAAGAAGGCGGTTGGGAGGGTTTGGTCAGGGGCCAGAGGGGGAACGTCTCCCTGAAGTGGTTGTCTATCACACGGACAAACTAACTGCTTCCAGTGCGTCCTCCTCCTCACACCACTGCCTCTCTCCTCCAACTCCCTGTACTACACAAAATGGCTCCCTGACCCTTGCCCTTTTATAGCCAAACCACACAGGGTCCAGTAGGGTCCAGAAAGTTCTGGAAGGCCTAATGTTAACCTATGGAGCAGTCTAGGATGTGGCAGTTGGGGACAGTTGGTGGCCACCATTTTGAAAAACTCAGTAAATCCCTGACAGGAAAGGCACCTAAACTGAGGTGACTGTTTATGAGGGAAAAAGAGCACCTATCCCCCCCCCCCAGGCCAACACCATAAAAATCTAGTGGACACAAATATAAATAAAGGCATGAGGGGCAAAAAGGGGACAAAATAAATAATAAATTGGAGGGACTACGCAAAAAGTCAGACAGGTCTAACAGGTACAGAATATCGAGGTCAAAAATATCGTTGGACAGAATATCGACCCTAAGGTAAGTAATATCGATTTTTTTTTATATCTATGTAGGTAATATCGAAGTTACTAATATCGATATTTATATTATTTTTATGTATTTTATTATGTATGTGTAATATTTTTTGATAAGTATTTTACTTGTTTTAAATTATATGTGTATTATCTTTATTTATTAATAATGTCATTTTTAAATAAATGTTATGTTTTATTACCGGAGTGGGTTGTGGGTTTATAGGGGAATAGGGTGGGAAGTAATTTAAATATACTAAATTAGTTATTCGTTTTTAGCAATTATAAATTAATTTTAATTAATTTTTGTGTTTATTTCAGTAGCGGGTTTATAGGGGAATTGGGTGGGAAGTAATTTAATTGTAATTAATTCATGATTTATTTTTACTTATTGGTATGGATAAATACTTTCTTGTTAATTAATTATTAATTGGCATATCATTATTTTAATTGATAATTACGTTTTTTTATTGGTAATTAAAGTTTTTAATTGGCAAACAATTTTTTTAATTGGTAATTCATTTTGTTAATTGGCAATTACTATTCTTAATTGGTAATTAATTTGTATTAATTGGAACATATTTTTAATTAATTGGAAATCAATGTTTCATAAAAATTATTATTTGGTATGAAAAATAATGTTATTTTTTAATATTTTTTAATTGTTAATTAATTATAAATATTTAATATTTTTTTGTAATGAAAACTAGTTTATTGTTCAATATTTACTGTTTGGTGATTAATATTTAATAATTAATACTTATTGGTATTTATTGTCAATTTATTGTTAATTTATTGTTAATTAATTATGAAATTGTAATCATGTTTTTAATAATTATTAATTTGTATTTTTGAGTGATGTAGAGATATTAAAAAATGTAATTATTTATTATTTTAAATACAAAAATTCTACGATATTCCAACGTCGATTTTTTTGTAGGTCGATATTTTTACCGTCGATATTGTTTCAGTGATCCGTGGTACAGCTGAGTAAAAATTTGCCCTAGCACCACTGTGCCTACTGGGTGCCCACTGGGGCTCTGAAAGAAAATGGACCCCAAAAGGAAATCAGCACTGGCACCTTGGTACCCAGGGAGCCCAAACGCTGCTCCAGCACTGACAATGTGCCTCAACTAAGCCTCACTTACCGGGCTCCTTTGGTGCCCCCTCTGGCAGGGGGGAGGCATCGATGGCAGAGCTGGACAGGTCCCATTCTGGTGATCACGCTACCAGAACAGAACAAGGTTTCAATTCAACCCCACTCACCAGGGCTTCTCCGGGGACTCCTGGCTGGCGGGACAGGCACCAGCCATGTGCCTCGACCGACCCCTTCATACTGACTCCTTCTGCCCAGACTTTGCGGACACCCAGGACCACCTGCAGGGCACACACCTCGACTGTGGGAGCTCTGCTCCGAGCAGGCTAACGTGGCCTCGCCATAGGCTGTGCTATGATTGGCTGGGCTTCAGTTTCCTTTCTTGGGCTCCCCCCACAGTCAGACAGCTTGCCTGACTTTCGGGTCAGCCACGCTGCCTTCTCTCCGAGCCGCAGCAGTGATTATTAGTGGTGAAACGCCGGGTGGGCTCCCACTTCAAATAAAGGCAATTGCGGGGTGGGCACCCGCTTGTCTAAGTGAGCGCACAAGCGGTGTGGGCGCCCGCCAAAGAGCACGCCAATGCAGGGTAGGCACAAGCATAAAAGCGGGGTGGGCATCCGCTTCTAAAGCTGCTCAAAGCGGGTGTTAGACTTGGCATCTTTGGGCGTATTTCCTTTGAGTTTTTTGCTTTCTGACCTCCCGGTTTGGACTCTCTTTTTGATGGCGTAGCATTTCTGCGCACTTTTCGCACTGTTGATCAGTGGGCAAGTGCAGTTGCTCCTCTGTAAAGTGTGTTATGTATTGAAGTTTTCCTGATTGGATATTTGATCTATGTGTCAGTCACTAGTAAAGTGCACTTTGGGCGCTGGGCCCGTGGACCCACAGCACAGATTGTGCCACCCATGACCATAGCCCGGAAAAAAGGTATCTCAGACCTGCCATCGCAGAGTCTGCACGTAGTCGCGACTGCCATGTCGACTTGGCCCGTGCCCACAATGCCAGTCAAGGGACCTTCTCATTTCTTACATGTCAGGCGTCCCTAAGGTAGGCCCAAGGTACACCTGTGGGCAGGATGCAGTATATGTGAAAAGCAGAAAATGCTCGGGTGTGTACTGCATGTCCTGATAGTGAATACAGCCAAATTTGCTCTTCACTATTGCAAAGTTACCCCTTCCCCGTATGACAGATCGGGCAGTTTGTTTATAACATCTAATAAACACAACGGGCCTGAGGAAGGAGGTAAGGAAATGAAGTTTAGTATGCCTGAACTCAGAATCTAAAGACGCAGCTTTTAGTGAAGGCGCTTTTTCCATTTTGAGTTTGTAAAGGCCACTTTCAGAAAGTGGGTATTATTTTGCTCAGTCATCCTGTGTGCCTCTGCTGGAACGTGGATTGCCTGTATGGGTTTAGGATGGCAGAAGGTTGGGGAGTCGGTGTGGCTCTAGATAGTCTAGGTCGGTCAGGAAAGGGCTGAATATACCTGGGCTGTGATGGGGGAGGAGGGAGGAGTTTTCCTTGCACCTCAAAAGCCCTGGTCTGCCTCTGACAATGCAGTCTCCACCTCCTGCCAGGAAATCACACCAGAGAAGGCGGAACTGGTTCTGGCCAGGCACAGACACCCTCTGCCTGAAAGATCAAAGGATTTTTGTGTCCAAATAGCGGGCCCTGACCCCTGAATTGTTGAACTCATCTGGAACAAGAATACTGCCAAGAAGAAGAGCCGGAGAAGCTGATAAACGGAACAACTGCTTTGCTGGGTGCTTTGTTGGACTGACCTGCAGTCACTGCTTCTGTCTTGGGCAGTGAAAGGACTGGACTGGACTTTCTGCAACCTAATTTGTGAGTGTCTACGAGGGCTTGAGGTAGAGCTTGCCCCCTGTTCACAAAGTTTCAGAAACAGCAAAGACTTCAAGTTCTTCTACCCGCAGAACTGGGGACTGTTTGTTCTGTGCTGCAACCAGAAGAAAAACCAACTTAATGACATCAACGACGACTCTGCCAACTCTGTGTCCTGAAGGCACCGCAGAGAGCACCGCTGCAATCCCGTAACGTGACCCTGGTCTCACTGACAATGCCTGCTGATGCCATCACTGAGCCGCTGCTTGCACTGCGACTTGTGGGCACTGCACTCCACACCGCCTTCTACACAACGACGCCGTGGCCTTCCTGACACCGCCACTTCCCTCCGAAATCAATGCTGCTGCTTGCAACGTGGTTTGAGGGCACCGTTGGTAAAGTTACATGACGCACCACCCTCATCCCACACTGCAGCCTTGACCGACCGATGCCAGTGCCATCGACTCCCGCTCATCAGCCGACGACAGAGCTTCAGCAAGCGACGACGCTGCTTGCACCGTGACCTGCTAGCACCGTGAGGAGCACTGCCTTCATCTCACACCATGACCCTGGTCTCAGCGAAGGCGCCATCTGACGCCACCACTGAGCCGCTGCTCGCACCATGACCTGGGGGTACCACAAGCGGCACCGCTGCACTTTGCACCGCACCACCCGACGGCGGCTGGCGCCAGCACTCCTGATCCCATCAGAAAGGACCTCGACCTGCAACATGAGTGACTTCAAGGGCCCCATCGCCCTGCAGTTCTGAAAGTAAATTTTTGTTGGTCCTCCCCTCACCATAGCTGGCCTGCAATATCGTGGCCAGCCAGAACTGTTTGGGCTATATTCCATCCCGGGTGTTTATCAACGCTGCTGTGACTGGCAATGGGGTTGATAAAACTTCCAGGATCAGACTTGTTATCTACCTGCAAAACATCATTTTCAAGGCACAACAAAGCTCAGACCTCTTGTCCCAAGTGCAGTCGGTGCTCGAACTCATGGAGGACCTCAGTTTTCTGATTACTCAGGAAATAGTCACATTTGGTAACCAAGAAGAAAATTCTTCTCTTAGGCTTTGCAATAGGTTTGGAGACTAAATTGTCAAAACAAGAAGCTGGAGCCATGAAAGGGGAGTTCAGACAAGTCCTGAAAATGTTCACAGTGTTCCTGGGGATGACTGCCAAGAGTGTTGTGCCTACTAGTCTCGTCGAGTCAAGCCATCCTCCCGAGGCCCGTCATTATCAGGCCCTGCAGTGCCTAAAGACCCAGCACTTGTAAAAGGGTCTGCTTTACTCGCAGGCAAGTCTTTCAACCGAGGAGGCCGGAACAGGATTGATGTGGGGGACTGACTATGTGGGGACTTGAGATCAGTGCAGGTTAGCAATGAATGCCTTTAGTGCAGTCTATCAGTGAAGTTTAGCAGTCAGTGCTATCAGTGCAGAGCATAAGAGCAGGTATAAGAGCAGGTTAGCAGTGAAGGCCATCAGTGCAGAGATAAGTGTTGGTTAGCAGTGAATGCCATCGTTGCAGGTTAGCAGTGAAGGCTGTCAGTGCACAGTATCAGTGCAGGTTAGCAACGAAGGCCGTCAGTGCAGGTTAGCAGTGAAGGCCGTCAGTGCAGGTTAGCAGTGAAGGCCATCAGTGCAGGTTAGCAGTGAATGCCATCTTTGCAGGTTAGCAGTGATGGCCGGCAGTGCAGGTCAGCAGTGAAGGCCATCAGTGCAGGTTAGCAGTGAAGGCCGTCAGTGCAGGTTAGCAGTGAGGCCGTCAGTGCAGGTTAGCAGTGAAGGCCGTCAGTGCAGGTTAGCAGTGAAGGCCGTCAGTGCAGGTTAGCAGTGAAGGCTGTCAGTGCAGGTTAGCAGTGAAGGCCATCAGTGGAGGTTAGCAGTGGAGGCCATCAGTGGAGGTTTGTAGTGAAGGCCATCAGTGCAGGTTAGCAGTGAAGGCCATCAGTGCAGGTTAGCAGTGAAGGCCATCAGTGGAGGTTTGTAGTGAAGGCCATCAGTGCAGGTTAGCAGTGAAGGCCATCAGTGCAGGTTAGCAATGAAGTCCATCAGTGCAGGTTAGCAGTGAAGGACATTAGGTCAGACTATCAGTGCATGCTAACAGTGCAGGTTAACAGTGACAGTCATCAGTGCCGGCTATCCGTGATTCCAGGAGACTGACTATCTTCTTCCCATCCGACATGCATTTGTTGGTCAGTGCTGCCACTGATGCTGGAGTGTGCATTTAAACAAATGTACAATATTTAAATATTAATCAGCAGATATATCTATGAGTTGTTCTGTTAGTAATCATCAATAGCCATCTTACCCTTCAGCTTTCTCCTTTACTTTCTGCAGCTGCAGGGTGATGATGCCGGCAGCGGAGTCTTTGCCTGGATAGACCTCCGTGGAGATCTTCTTCTGATTCTCATCCACCATGATGACCTTGATGCCTTTCCCCTTCAGCAGGTCACTCTTGGTGAGGACGTTCAGGTCCAGCTCGGTCGGCGGGCAGCTCGTATCCTGCATTTTCTTCACATAATCATTGACCTCTTTCTGCTGAACTTGTGTTAATTTATTTTTTGCTCCCTCAACTGGTGTCTTTTTCATATCGCTTTTGTGTTTTTGTTCATTGAAGAATCGCTCAGTCTTATTCCTTCCAAGAATTTTGTCGACAGTTTTACCTGCTTGGTTATTCACTGCTGCATGCAAAGGCTTACTCACAAACCCGTTTAGGCGGCTTGAAAGCAAATCGACAAAGTTATCATTGATCTTTTGGGATATCAAATCCAATAGTTGATCTTTCATTTTCTCTACAGCTGGGAAGTTGCGGCGTTTATCATCCTCATAGTCGGCAGCAGATTCTAGCTCATCGCATTCTTTGACTATGAAAGGAATGACTCGATTTTCAATCATGTCTTGAGTTGGGGCAGAACTTATCATCTGCACAAACTCCCCAGTTTTTCTTCCGACTTCAACACTCAGTTGGAATCCTTTCTGGATGACTCCTTTCACTTTGACCTCGTCCATGATTGTCAGAATGCCATCTTTAATGGAGTCGAGATAAGTAAAGAATGTTTCCATGGTGCTGTAATCCTCAGAGATGTCATCAACAGCAGACTGGCAAATATCTTCCATTGCACTATTCATCATCTGTTTATGTGTATCTCGAATCTGAAAAGACGATGGTTTTTCTGTTTTTCGGGCGATCTCTGACACCCCATTGACAACTGTAAACTTAATAATTGTTTGTTTCAAAACTTGATTCTGCTTGATGGAGTTTGCTATCATGCCTTTAAAGGCTTTATCAAAGATTTCCTTGAACACCCCTTCGAGTGCTGCATCCATGCCATAATTTAATGCTTGCATAACTCCTTGTTTGGCCATTTCTTGACCGGTGTACTTCACTGCCTGCACAAAGTTGTTCTTCATGGCAGAACTTGAGGCAAGGGTTTTGATGGAGTTGGAAAGAGAATTTTTGGAAATGTCACAGGTGGCTGATGTTACAGATGTTTTAACGGAAGAAACTAGCGTTTTTCCTGAACGAATGATGTCATCGGAAAGAGATGCAAATGTTTTTGCTCCACTGAGTAGACCTTTTGTCACTTTCATAACAGCCTGTGCTGCCTTTTTAATGAGGCTAAATCCTGCAGTTATGAGTGATAGCCCAATACTAATGGCCTTGGATATTGCCCATTCTGCCCAATCAAATGCCCCTTTTATCATACCTTCGATCCCTGATATCATGTCCGAAACACCCTCAGAAATCAGACCCATACCGAACTGACTAGCCGTCCCACAGGTGAGAACACACACAAGAATCCCAGCGAGGACCTGCAAAGCTCCAATTATGAAGCAAATGAGAGCATTGATGGAGAATTCTGGTTTCTTCTCGACTTCAAACACAAAGGACAGGCCATAGTCATACAGCACATTGACTTCATCGGTTGTTATAGGACTGTGATCAGTTGCCAATGAGAAGACGGCCTGGTCCTTGGTAATAGCGTTGCTTTCGTTCTTTTGGAAGTCAGTTAGCTTTGCAATGGATTCATCGATGTAGTCGATCAAGGACTTGAATAGACTCTTGCGCGTCTGCATTTGTTTTGTGCAGTTGGGATCGTCTCTGTTGTGAGGTTCAAATTTGGCTAAGCAGGACATCTGGCAGGAAACGGTGGTGTTCGTCATCTCAGATACATAGATTTCAATCATCTGCTTAGATTCTTGCAAGAGATCCAATGCCTTCTGCATGTAGCCTGCCTGTCCCAGATTAATTGTAATGTAGGCCTGATTGTATAGCGAGACGGCACGGTACACCCGATCAGTCTTCTCTGCTTTCTGCCAGAATGATAGCGCCCCATAATCCGATGCTTTGTTCTGAGTGTGGAGGTACATGCGATCCATAGCCTGTTTGATGAAGTCGTAGAAGTTATCTGATTCTCCTCGCAGGAGGCTGTCTGCTCTCTTCTGAATCAATTGGCCAAGGTCTCTTTTTAGCTCGTTGATGTCTTTGTGTTCATCTACGTCCTTGTCATGTAGTGTGAGCCAAAGAGCCCAGCTCTCCTTTAATGCATTGAGAGCCGGGCGGTAGTCTAGCTTTGTCTGAGAGTAATCAAAGGACCCACTGTCATTCGATGAATCAGAAGATTTGTAGATATCACGTTGTTCTGCCTTACTGTACTTCCCTTGAAACACATTGAGATGTTCACAAAACTTCTGAAAGAGTTCTTCTCGCATCTGTACTTCAAAGAGCTCCTCAGCCTCCATCTCTGCGATGTGCATTTTATGGTATTCTGCTCTGAGTTGTCTCATCACCTCGATGGGTTGGTCCTGATAGGATGCTGACAGTTCATCATAGTTTATTATCATTTGGACCATGCCAGGGCTTCCTTTGCGAGAGGTTCTGCCAAATATCTGCTTTTCTACCCTCATGTTTGTGGGAAAATGTGTGAGAATCACAAAGAGTCCTCCACATTTATTCACATCTTTAGTGATTTTAACATCTGTGCCTCTTCCACCGAGATTTGTGGAAATGATAACATCTCCTGCATCAAACATTCTTGTTTCAATATTGTGTGTATCACTTCTGGTGTACATAGTTACTTTATCTGGCTTGGAAACAGCTTTTAATTCTATTAACTCTTTTTTAAGCTTTTCAGCTGTTTTCACATCTTCGCAGACAACTAAAGCCGCTTGGCCCTTTCCCCACTGGCTTGGACTGGTGCGCTCCTTCACATGTTCACAGATACTTTTGATCCAGGCTTCACGGCCACCAATGACCTGTAGAGTTGGTAGCTCAGTCCTCTTAGTATGGCGGTGAGTAGGCATAACATAGCAGGATACTTTGTAGTGTTTTTTAAGATATTCAACCTCTGGTTCATCCCCTAGAGTCCCAGAGACCCCAAACATACCTGTCCCTTTAGTGTATCGCTGAAGGAAATGAAAATTTGACATGAAGTTGGTGACATTGGACAGTGGTGAGATCGCCAGCTGGTGCTTCATCTCCAGGAACTGCTGTAAGCCGTCACCCCAGCGCTTGTTCTTCTCAAGGACACCGGTGGCTTTGAAGTCCACTGGGATGATGGAGTGGTATTCATAGATGGGTGAGATGGACTTCATTTGACTCATGTCTGTGGCTGATTCTATCATGTACTCTCGATCCTTCTCCATCACGATTGCCTTTATAGCATTTTCCACAAAGACCTTCATCCTGTTCTGTGTATATTCCTTCAGGTAGCCTGGCAGGAGAATAAAGGTCTCGTCCTTATTCTCTTGTTTATCTGGTGGCTGATAGGTATCTGAGTACCTGATTCTTGATTCCAGTTCAGTGACAGCTCCTTCGATCAGAGCCTTCTCGCTCATCACCACACAGGCACAGCCATGTTCCAGGAGAAGAATGCAAATTTTGTCATTATCAGATGAGGATTTAGTTTCTGTTGTGGAACTGATATCAAATTCAGATGCTTTACCATCCTCTACCTCATAATATTCAAAAACAACGGCATCTTCAAGAACCTTCTGAAATATAGACAAGAGATCTCGCTGCTGAGCCGGCCCAAGTTTATCCATGAGTTCTTTGATTGCAGAGTCTTGTGGCTCTTGATCAGACTCCACTAGGGTAGATTGAAGCTTATTCACATCCTCTTCAGTAAAGAACCCCAGCTGCAGTCCGGGTAATAGAATGTCAAGGGAGGAGAAATGCTCGGATGTGTTTGGCCCCATGACTGCTGCTGCAGCAACTTTGTGAAAGTATTGTGTTCCTGTGGCCCAAAGAATGTCACCAGTTTTGGCCTCTTGGATGGGTTGGCAAGTACATATCTTGGCCCAGATGGCTGCCAGCAGTTGTTCTAAGTGCCGCATTCCTGTTGCTGCATGTGAAAGGTATGTGACTTGGACGCCGCTGTCTAAGGTCATATAGTCCACTTCATCCACAATGGCTATGTCAAAGGTCCGATCTCCTCTGGTTTTGCGTTTTTCAAACTCTTGTTTTAGAATGTCAGCAGCAAAGTTCTCAACAGTGCCATACACAATATCAGCTGCATACGCCTTTTTAATTGCCTTGTCAATTTCTCTTGAGTCGGTACATTCATCTAACCCTGGTGGTGGCACAACGTTACAAGACACATCAAACATCTTGTAGAGTTTGATCCATTCTTCTTGATCTCGACGGGCAAGCACTGGTGAACTTGTGATAACATCAACCTTCTTCCCTCGGATAGCATGAACAAGGGCGAGCATGGCTACAATGGTAGATTTACCCTCTCCAGTAAAGATTTCCAAAAGACAACCATTGCATGCGGAGTCTTTAGAAATTAGAAGAGTCAACAGAGATGCGAGTTGAGTCATGCGTGGAAAATAGCCCTCAAGCTTCTTCCCCGAGTGATTTATAAAAGTTGTGGTATCCTGAACAGCCACACACAAACCAATCAACATTTGCACCAATTTCTCAATATCAGGATTTTCAAAGTCCATAGATCTGGTCAAGGCAATACCTTCTTTCTTCATATTTTCATCCAGATCTATGGTTTCAAATGCTGGAAGCCGAGCTCCAACTTCACTGAGCACTTGGTCCAGGATAGAAAGAACCTTTTCAGGATAGTTGTTTTTTCTCATTTCCGCTAGGATGGTTTTTAGGTCCTTGTCTTTCTCATTCTTTACATGTTGCCGCAGAAGCAGCATTGGATCCTGCTCCTTCAAAGATGCAATGGTTGTGTTTATTTCAATCTGGTATGTCTGCACACATTGAAGGATGGCCTCCACCTTCTCTTGTGAAACGCTGCTCTCCTCCACCTTCAGGGTGAATTGAACTGCCTGGATTGGGGTCCAGGTTCCACTGAATAATATGTGTCCAAGAAAGTCTTGGCTGGTGCTGGAAAGCTCAGAAAAGACATCTCTTGATAGTTTCCCAGCTAAGGTCTTGTTTGTGTTGTACAGTTCCTCAATGATATGAAGACGAAAGCTGAATATGTCTTTTGTCTCGTTTGAGGACTGTGTTATTCCCTCTTCTTTCAGTGTTACCTGGATTGTTGCTTTAAGGAGACTCAACTGCTCAGTGAGTGAAATATTCTCAACATAAAAGGCGTTGTCCAAACCTCTGTGACACCAGATGGGTATGTCCTTCTTCATCAGGAACTGGGCTACAAGGTACTGCTGGAGTGTTTTCATCCGGTCACCGATGTCCAGGGATTCCATACCCTTCTCTTCTTTGATGTTGATGTCAAGCAAGAGCTGTTCAAACTTCTCCTCTACATTCTTTTCCTGCAATGAAAAGAAACATATTTTATTTACCTAATCAGTTTATTGCATCAACCAGGTCTCTATTTTCACCGAAACAGTAGGACCGCTCGATTGCCTTGTGTATCAGCTTTGTAGGTCTAGCATGAGCGCCGTCCTGTCCTAAATATAAAATTGTACTCTCTATAAAATATTGATATGGTCTAAAAGTCATGCTTTATTTACTAAGCGTGTGTGCTGATTTTGTTAGTGTGTGATAAGTTGGTGCTACTGGAAGGTGTAATGTGCTTGCACCAATGGTGCACTTTCTTATAAAACACATTCAGTGATAGCCTGTGGTTTTATACATCCCCCATCCCTCTGAATTTGCCAATCAGATGAGTTTGAGATAAAGTTACATTGAAACCATCAAGTTCTCCAGTTTTATATATTTCATAGATTCATAAGCTTGAATCTTCCCCGTTGTCATGGTGGGAGTCCCACAGCAACAGCAGTATAAAAGCATTGTGGGTTGATAGGCCTTAGAAAACCCATTAAAACAATAATATTTGTTAACCTATTGAACTTGTTTTAAAGAATACAAATTTCAGCCAATCAGAGCAGAGATCCAGAGACACTCTCCCTCTGCAGTGCCACCATACCTCTGAGTTCTTACGGAACATTGTGTGATAGTTAGAGTGTCTGAGCTTTGAGCGTTTCACCTGTCAGCAATTGGTGACTTTTTGAACGTGTAGCTACTTCTGCAGAATCACTGACAGAATATCAACATCGGAAATATCGACGTAAAAAATATCGGAGGTAGAATATCGACATAAAAAATATTGAAGTCCTATCTACATTAAGGTAAGTGCAAAAATAGCTGAAAAATAATATTGTTGTAAAAAAGATTGTATTTTAAATGTTTAAAAATAATATAAAATTAAAGAAATAATACATATAAATAAGATAAACATACTTAAAAATATATTTACCATTATAAATGATATATATATATATAATAAAATATATATAATTACTTAATAATATTTACAATTAATTACTGTAATAACTTATCAATTGTTAAAAACATTTTATCATTTATAAATACATACATACACATACAACAATAATAAATACAAATATCAAAACTAAATATAACAAATATTGTATAGCGTAGGGTTTAAAATTACTATTTCAACTCCAGAGAGTGCAACAGTAGGGAGGTGTCGGATAGCGTATGGGTAAAAATTACTATTCCAACTCCAGAGGATGCAACAGTAGGGAAAGTGTTGGATAGCGTAGAGGTAAAAATTACGATTCCAACTCCAGCAGGTGCAACAGTAAGGAAAGTGTTGGATAGCGCAGGGGTAACAATTACTATTCCAACTCTAGAGAGTGCAACAGTAGGGAAAGTGTTGGATAGGGTAGGGGTAAAAATTACTATTCCCACTCCAGAGAGTGCAACAGTAGGGAAAGTGTTGGATAGCGTAGGGGTAAAAATTACTATTGCCACTCCAGAGAGTGCAACAGTAGGGAAAGCGTTAGATAGCGTAGGGGTAAAAATTATTATTCCCACTCCAGGGAACTTCTGTCTCTTGGGGCATGAAAAGTTTAGATAAATGTATGTATTCTTTGAGTACCTTTTTCTCTAGGTTGCCCGTGTAACAATCTTGACAACTATACTCATTTCTTAAAAACCTTATAGAGTCAGTCAGTAGAAACGCTGCCCATACGTATTGATCATGTGTTATTATTTTCCCTCGAGACCTCTCCAGGATAACCAGTGACAGCACCATGATTTTTTACCTGTAAATATAAATGCATATAGCCCCGATTTGTGTTCCAAAAGAGTGAAAGTGATTCGAGTGTGTGTGTAATATCTTTATGCGACTATTGATGAATGACACGATAAATATATCGCATAAATTACGAATCACGCAAGAATAGATATGTGGTTTGTACAAGCCTACAGATCCATAGTGATCAAAAAAAGACTATGAGAAAAATATATCACTTTTCTCCACAGGTTACAACTAATAACCACACAACTGCATTTTGCCTCTTGGAATTTTAAAGAGCATCGTTTTTTAATTCCTCATGTGTTTTTTCATTTCCTCTTTTTTTCCTATTTCTTCTAGAGACCAGACTGGGTCATCATTTTCTTTTGTGAGGGCCAACTCAAGCCCTGATATTTAAATAGAATAGCCTATTTTTGCTATTCTATTTTAGGAAAGTAGGCATACTACAATTAGTAAGTTACTTGAGTACAGTAGGGATTAACATAGGTCCTGATGAGTAAAGCAGAAGGGGACTGCTTATGAAACATGTCGACCAAGTAGGGCCCATCATACAGCCCTACCACAACCCCTTTTTAACATTTCCAGCTAGAGAAGCAAATAAATCATTTTTTCTACTAGCCAGGAAATTTTTAAACCCTTTTTACATAGTGCACTCTAATCCCTACACCCCTTATCACTCACACATTTGTCACACCACACATAGTTTGTTTTCAAAAATAAAAAGTGCTCCCACGTAGTCCGTAGGTCGTAGCACGCCCTGCCCCTTAGAGGGACGGGAAGATCCCAATGATGAAGCATGACACTTTGGGAATCATAGTCTGTGCGGGGTATTTTAAAAACACATAGTGCTTGCCTTTGTCGTTTACAAAGACCAGCTACATACACTACATTTCACTTTGTGATAATTGAAAAAATAAAAATAAAAATAGAAATAGCTATTCACACACACCCATTGATAGAATCCCATTGTTTGATTATCCAGTTTAGGAGGTTGATTCTATCACTCCTACCTCTACCCTCCCTCTTTTGTTTATCTGGGCTTAAAATATATCTTCAGAAGCAGTCGGTACAGTCTGACTAATAATTAGAAGGTACAGCTTGAAAATGTCACATGCGGGGGTGCCATCATGTACCCAAGATCATCACCAAATTTTCTGTAGTATGCCGTAAGCTGATGTTTTCAGTGGAGGTGGTTTATTCATTGACTACAGGGTTGGGTAGCCCATACAACATAGGCTCCACCAAGCACAGCTCAGCCTCCAACTGTCCACTCGTAGTGTATTCCGGCATCACTAGGTAACCAGTAACATTCCTCCTGAATATGAAATTCTACATTGGAACACACACACATACTGGGAATGAGTGCTGACATAACTTATGAAAGATGCAATACTACAGACCGCAGCTTTGTTGTTGGGAACGTGGGCGATACAGGCGGTCTAAACGCCAGTGACTACAGCGGCCTTGACGACATTGAAGACTAGAACATTGACGACTACCTCCACATCATCAAGAGCTCTGATGGAAATGACTACATCATCGATGAAACCATTGACGGCTGCCAGGGTTATGTATCCCTGCTACGGCTAGACCGACTCGAGCAGCATACACATCGGAGCTGGGATACATAACCCTTTCAGAATTCCTACCAGATTGGGCAGAAGGTTGTTATTCTGCAACCTTACGTGCCATAGCAAAGAATATGAGAGAAGAGAATGAGAAAAAGATTGACTACTGGAGAGTACATCACCAGGATTAAAACTCCACATACAGAAACCCTTTTTGGGTTAGAAGTATCACCGAAAATACGAGATCTCAAGACACGAATAACAGCCCTGAAGAAGTCACCGGGTAATCCTATGTAACAGTGACGAAATAAGTGTTGGCTAAGAAACTAACCAAGTGAAGTACAGCACATACTCCGCTTACAGAAGAAACTGAATAAATGACCTCAACAAAAATAAAAGACTCGTCATATTTATGATACATGGATGCCACTTCATGCTTGTATTTTAAAACCTGTGCAGGGGATTTGTTTTCAATGTAGTAAAGTGGTCTGTTGACCACGTATTTGGGGAAGTGGTGTTTTTTTCCCTACCTAATGCTCCATACCGAATTTTGTTACAACTAATTGATATATGTGACATAACCTGAGAGCATCATATACCTATTGCCTGCCACCATTTCTAGTGAATACAATTTAAAGAAATCCATAGATCTGCTGGATGCATATTTCCACATTCCCATCCACCACAAACATTGATAATTCCTTTGCTTTGAGGTGCAGGGTGCCAATGTTAATTCAAGGTGCTTTGCTTTGGCCTTTGTTCCGCCTCTAGAGTCTTCACGAAATGCATGCTCCAGAGGTGGCCTTTCTGAGAAGAACAAGACGAGTGGCTCGTAAGAGGTTTCACTTTTCTCTCAGCTGCAAACTCGACTTGTTCCTGTCTAAACCTGTTCTAGTTCCTAGGCCTCCAACAGAACAAAAAGAAGTCTTTGCTAACTTCTTCAACATCAGCAGTCTCTCCAGGACTGGCTATAGACACATTGGACTCCAAAGGCATTTCCCACTTCAGAGAGAAACAAAAGGCTCAAGACAGCAAAAGAAATACTGTCAACAAGAACGCCCACTTCAGTACAGAAGTACAAATCAATGTTAGGGGTGATATCATGCTGCATCCCGTTAACAGCAAACTGCTGTTTATGAATGTGTCCCCTGGAAGAGCTGGGCATGCAGTGGGTGCAAAGTCGAGGGTCTTTCAAGGATTCCATCTCAATAACTCCTCAGTTGAAGTCGGCAATGTCCTGGTGGATGGGCATACACAATATTTCCCAGAGCCTCCTATTCATCCCGGTACGGCTTCACTTAGTGATGACAACAGATGCTTCTCTCGAGGGATGGGGAGCTCATCTGCAAGCTCTTGAGATCCACGGCAAGTGGACTGTGCAGGAAGCTGCCTCCCATATCAATCTCTTGGAGCTGAAAGCGGTCTGCCTGAGCCTTCAGGATTTTGTATCCAGTTTATGCAATGCCTGTGTGTCTGTTCTAACAACCATCACCAAAACCATGTTCTACCGGTTAAAGCAAGGGGGCATGAACTCAACGATTTTCTCAACTCAAATACAACAGATCTGGGAATGGGTGATCAGAAAGAACACAAGCCTAAAGGTGGAGCATGTCCTAGGAGAAAAGAACGAATAAGTAGATGCCCTAATCCAGACTGACAAATAATCCCGAGTGGGACCTGAATCGATATCACCTGACCAACGTGTTTTGGAGATAGTGAACACCCAACTGTTTGCTACCTGGCTCAAAGAAAAATGCAACCTGTTTGCCAGCAGATATCCTCAACCAGGATCCAGGGGAAATGCTTTTAATATGGCATGGAGGGTGATGTTCTCATATGCCTTCCCGCCCTTTCCTTTGATCCCCGGGATCAGCAGGAAGATGAAGCTAGAACCGTGGTGTTTAATTCTAATAGTTCTGGCTTGTACTAGTACACCGAGCTTCTTCGCCTATCAGACAGCTCTCCTCTCACATTCCTGCCAGCGGAGGATCTCCTTTCATGGAGAAAGGGTCAAGTGCTGCATCAGCAGATCTGATCTCTAAATCCGACTGCCTGGCTCCTCAGGACACTGAGCTCAAGTCATTTAATCTGTCTGAAGATTGCAGAATGATTCTACAACAAGCTCAAGCGGAATCTGCAAATAAATGTTATACCGCAAAGTTCTTCTTTACTTGCTGCATCTAGCATTGCCAGGGTTGTCTCATGCTTCGGTCAAAGGTCACCTGACAACAATATCCGGATTTAGAAGAATGAAAGGAAAGCTCTCTTTTTGCTCAAACAGCCTCACTAAAGAGCTTATGAAAGGGCTTTTTTGGGCGTCTACGCTGGTTCAGCCTCCACCGGTGACCTGGCAACTCAATACAGTCTTGTCAAAAATAATAAATCCTTCTCTTGAGCTGATTCAAAAGCCTAACTTAAAAAAGAAAGTCCTAGAAGGTTGCTTTTCTCTTGGCTATTACCTCTGCAAAGAACATAGGCAAAATTCAGGCTCTAAAAATCCAAGAACCACATCTTCTATTTCTGGAAAACAGACTAATTCTGAGAAATATCCTCAAGTTAATTCCAAAGGTGCCAACCACTTTTCATCTCAATGAGCCTATTGTCTTGCCAATGCTTTCCCATAATCAATCTTTGCCTGCGGAAAACATTTTCAATCTTTGGATTGTTCAGCAACGGCAGTAACGGCTGCTGTCATTGGATCCTGCCTTGATAAAGCAGGACGGCCTCTGTCAACGATGGTGCAGGCGCATTCCACAAGAAGAGTGACGGCTTCTTCGGCCCTGTTTGGGGGGCTTCACTCCCTGACATCTGAAGGGCAGTCACGAGGGTTAATGCCCATACGTTCAAGAACCGCTACTGCTGGGACTCGTGGCAATAAGCTGATGTGGCAGGTGGACAAGCAGCGTTACCATGTCTGTTTCCATAAGGCATGCTAGTTTGAGTCTTTTATAAGAAGTTGTATTTTTCATATTGTTTTCCCTCTTTCTGTCACTTTATACAAATGTCTAGCGCATGATATATGAACAGGAGTGCACTAGATATTCAAATTTTATATTTAAGCCTAGCCCATATGCATTTACGGTATATATTGGTACTTACGTAAATTATTATTTCAGCAGTATATCATATTTAATATTGTAATGGGTCACTTGGTGGGAAGGTTTGCCTAACCCACCTCCTTAACATGTTTTAAAGTGCTTGCTACTCTGATTCAAGAATGTGACTCTACGATAGATAGAATACTGGAGAAAAATATAAGTTACTTACCTGTACACTGTGGTTCTCCAGTATTGCTATCTTTCATGGATTCACATGTGACCCTCCCACTTCCCTGTTCAGGTTCACTACTATTTTGCCTCATATCATCTAAGTGTTTAACTCGTGCTCGAAATCTGAGGTATGGAAGCTCTGCAGGGGAAGAGTGACTCCGGGACTCTGCTCTGATTGGCTGAAGTTTGGAGGCTTTAAAACAAGGTCAATAAGTTAACAATTTCTATTGTTTCCAATGGGTTTTCTAAGTTCTATTTATTAGCATTGCTTTTATATTTCTGTTACATTGGACTCCCACCATGAGGAGGGGGAATATTCAAACATGTGCATCTATGAAATATATGAACACTGTAGAACCACAGTGTACAGGTAGGTCACTTTTTTTTTAAATTCCAAAGAATAGGCACTCGTTCGATCTACCCCTGAGGGGGAGATGTTTCTTCTGAGGTGTTATATAGGTATGCGGTAGAAGCTATTATTACCACATGAATGGCAGATGTACACAGCAGCAAAAAATACACATCTTTCACATGATAAGCTGGCGCTAATAATACAGCAAACAGAACTTTCTCTGGTAAACAGCATGAAACATATCATGAGTTTGGTATAAGGTAGGATTTGCTATCACTCTGTGTCCAGACATTTTCAAGCGTGTAGCACTGAGGTTACGATAGAGTGTTTTAGAATGATTAAAAATATACAATCCCAATGCACCCATATTCTATAAGAGAGGATTTATGGTACAGGTTGATAGCAGACTCCCGGAAGTTTGGAAAGTAAGCCTTTGTTATTTTATTTATATCAGTCACATAAAAATGCCTCTGACATGAGACCGATGTGAGAAGCGAAACTGTGAAAAAGTGAACAATATAGGATGATATCACTTAAAGAAATGTTTAAAGAAGCATACCAATCATATCATTTAAACGCTTTTTTTTTACTTGCAGAACAATGTCTTATGTATATCTCTCTAACAGCCAATAACACTCTTGGATATGTGGTACCACAATGGGGTCAACCTCCGATCTTCATGTGCAAACTTGTTTTCAGTAAGGTAACAATCTAGTGCACAGAGCTGTGAGTACAAACTGGGACTCTGACATACAATGATGGCTTCCTAAGGATTTGGAAAGAGGAACATTCCTTATGTGTTGTTTTTGGAGAGGCTTGTGAATGTATGCAGAGGTCTTCTCTCGCTCTCCAGCTACATCAGACTGCAGCGTTAAACCTCTCGCTGCCACACAGCTGCAAGGCTGGTTCTTTGTCACGCTTTGCAGTTTATCACTAATATGGCACTGTAATAACCTCCAATATCAAGTGGAGTGGTGTGGCTCACTGGTTAGAGGCGACAGACCCGGAAGCAGAGAACGGCCCGGGACCAGGGTTCAATTCCCGACGCAGCAGGGTCGTGGGTCAGGGTCAGCGGACTTGATAATTCTCACCTCGGTGCCAACTCTAACCAGGGATCACACTCGGCAACTCTGGGCATTAGCTTGCCTCATCTCTACAACGGCCCCCCACATTTGCCGGGGATGCCTGGTTTCACCTTGGAGATACCCATCTCACAGGGATAGCCAGGACGGGTTCCCCAGCGGTCTACAGCGCCACGACGCCTCAGGGCAGCAGTGCGCTTTACAAGACACATACATTTACAATATCAGAGGGGCCCTAACTCTTCTTGGAACATGGACTCCTTTATCATTGTATATCAGGGTCTTCTGCATCAAATCATTTTAAAAAAGCATAGACATACATCAGTTTAAAATGAAAGAAACATATGGCACCTTTGGGAAATCGCAGACCACCGGAGAGTATAGTTGACTTGCATGTAAACCATTTGCATCATTAGATGTAAGTGCTGAAACCTGTGCTTTCTGTTTCAGGTCCACAGGAACACATTCCTTCAAAGGCATCTACCTTGATTCTTACTTACGGTTAACAGGCACACTGGTGGCTAATTACTTAAAAGTCTGCATACCATCACCCCTTTTGTTTAGTTGTCCGTCAAGTGGGGGGTTGTTTTTGTTAACCGTGGGTGGTGAACTCCGCTCTGCCAGCAGAGTTCACAGATTTTTTGGTAATCGACACTCTGCTTAAAGTGCGAAGTTCGGTAAAAAAAACCTGCGGTGCGGAATTTACCGACATGCCTGCTCACTTTAATAAATAATGCTAAAATATCAAAATAATGTAATTTTAAACTTTTAGTCACCAGTACTGCTGACAATGTCAGATACCAAGTGCTAACAATTGCTGGACAGCACACAAACACCACCCTTCTTTGCATAACGTGCTGATCCTCAGCAGGCCGTGCATTCATTAATGTTCTAATTTTTTGAATTTAGTGAAACTACAGAAGTAATGCATAGTGCACTCTGTTGATGGAAAGCGTCACAGTCAACTTGAAGTGTGTTGCCATCTTGTGGACTGTAATGGCAGTACTATGCAATAACTTAATTTACTAGCATGGAGAACGAATCACTGGTGTAAAAAATGGGTTTCAAAAGTTACTCCACAGTTCAAGCACAACCTTAGTTGTTGTCTTGCTCAAGCGTTTCCTTAAAACCTGGTAACGGTCTGTGAGTTCCTTACCCTCATACAATATTAATCCTAGAATAGCCTCTTTGTGGGCAACCAACTGTATTGGACTGCTGAACGATCTGTATGATTCTAATCATGATCCACTTCCCTTTTCTTTTTTGACCAAGAAATATCATCTTTGTAATATGGACTTTTATTCTTTCTTAAAGCTAAAGGTTAAAATTGCTAAAATACCCTGTCTACGGATTCAGGTATTGTTTCACTCCTTTCTATGTGGTTATTATAAATTCTGGTCTGCTCCACTCCCTTCACAGTCTACGATTACTTATGATAAATAGTCTCATAGTTCACAAGATACTTGGTATCTGATTGGGAAATTGTCCCTACGCAAAAAATAAAAAGAGCTCCCTCGCTGATCCAATCTAAATTCTTCACATTAAGGGGCCCATTATGATAGTAGCGAGCGGAAAACTACCCCGACCGCCATGGAGGCGGGAAACAACCGCCCGCCGGTACCGCAGATGAACCGGCGGTCAAATTAGGATAATCTGCCAAAAAAGACAAACCGTGGCGGTAGCAGGCTAACAAAAACCGCACGACACGGGGGGAGGCGTCTAAAAAACAACCGCGGCAGTCGGAAACGCAACGTAAAACTCACAACCCGCTGCAAGCAAAGCGGAAACACCACATGGGAAATTAGTATATCCCCGATGGTCCCGCGGTACAATCCGGTGTTTCTGACGGCCGCGGTCGCAAACAGGAGAGAATGGGAGAGACAGCGGAAGAGCTGCAGCATAGCTATCGCAGCGGATCAAACATGAAAAACATGGCGGTTGATGCCAAAACACCGCAAAGATGCCAAAACTGGCACAAAGTAAAGTAGCCATGCCTCACAAATACACAAAACACATAACAATTAAAGAACAGATCCCCAAAAAACAATAGAAAATCCATTGTCCTATACCCACAACACATCTGACAACAAAATACCATTTGTACACTCCCAAACAGCTGAGCATAAAACCAGCCCCTTCACTGACCACAATCCATTGCAACACTCCAGAAGAGAAGGCCATACACCACATCTGACAGGAGAGGCAAAAGAACACAGCTCACATATCACCACCACCACCACTACCACCATCACAACCACCATCACACCAGCACCAACAATACCCCACCACACAACACACCTCAACACCACACCCACCCCTGCACCCGCAAAAACTTCATACACCATGCACCATGTCAGCACAGAAAATGCCAAAACTCACAGAGATTGAGTTGACGGTCATGGTCGATGAGATAGTGAGAGAGGAACCAAAACTGTTTGGTAGCCTGGACCAACAGACACCATTGGCCACAAGGACACAAATGTGGGAAAGGATAGTTCAAAGGGTCAATGCAGTAGGGACCACCCCAAGATCCAAGAAGGAGATCATGAAGCGGTGGCATGATCTCAAGAGGGTTGTCAAAGAGAGGAGAAGCAAGAACCGGGAGCAGGCTGAGAGGACTGGCGGTGGCCCTCCAATTCCACCAAAAACATTCACACCATGGGAGGAGAAGGTGCTTGCCATACTGCATCCTGAGAGTCTCACAGGAGTAGCCGGGGGAGTAGAGGCTAGTAAGTACAAACTAACGTCAACTAACACACTGATAAGTACTACCTTGCGCAACCCAAAAACCATTGCATTGTCCACCCTCACCTAACAGGTAGCTAGCCGTCTTGCCTGGGAGGTCTGTTTGGGGGAGGGAGGCCTGTACTACTACTCCCACCATGCCTCCTGTCCCACAGCCTACCAAGATGGAGCCCTCCCCCACACCACCCAGGAGCATGTGTCAGCCATTGTATTGTCCTCCCTCACCTAACAGGTAGGTATCCATCTTGCATGAGAGTTCTGTTTGGGGGATGGAGGCCTGTACTACTACTCCCACCATGCCCCCTGTCCCACAGCCTACCAAGATGGAGCCCTCCCCCGCACCACCCAGGTGCATGTGTCAGCCATTGCATTGTCCACCCTCACCTAACAGCTAGCTAGCCATCTTGTCTGGAAGGTCTGTTTGGGGGAGGGAGGCCTGCACTACTATTCCCACCATGACCCCTGTCCCACACACCAGCAGCATGGAGGCCTCCCCCACCCAGAAGCATGTGTCAGCCAATACATTGTCCACCCTCACCTAACAGCTAGGTATCCATCTTACCTGGGAGGTCTGTTTTGGGGAGGGAGGCCTGTACCACAACACACAGCAGCAGTTGCATGCAAAGCATCAACACATTACATGTACAAGTTAATCATGTTCCTCTCCACCAGTAATAGTGAAGATCTCTCAATTGTGTAGTATACAGACAGTTGATTACATGACTCCCATCATGCACCTTGTCCCACACCCCAGCAGCATGGAGGCCTTCCCCACCCAGGAGCATGTGTCAGCCATTGCATTGTTCACCCTCACCTAACAGGTAGGTAGCCATCATCACAGGTCTGGCTGTCTGTGGTTGTGAGACCTGCAACACTACGCACGGCACCAATTGCATGCAATGCAGCGATACAGGACATGTATGATAATTTGATGTTTCCCTGCACCATGTAATAACAGCCAGTATTGCATTTAGCAATAATACTAAAGATGTCTCAATTGTGTAGTGTACAGACAGCAGATGACATGCAGCTAACAGAATACTTGCACAGAGACCAACACTGACCATTCACATTCTAATCCACAGGTGATGAAGAACTCGCTGCTGATGACAACAACGACCATCAGAGCCAGTCTCCACCCCCGGTACATGGACTCTCGGATGTTGACTCCCAGGATAGTTTGGACGATGAGCTCCTGGCTGGCCCATCTGGTGTGCCAAGGCCCAACAGGTCCCAGGACCCCATCCTCCCCACCACCACGTCTGCTGCACCAACAACTGTACAGCAGACCCCTGCAGTCACGGCATGTGCCTCCACCGCTGCCACTTCGGCCACCAGCACTAGCACCACCAGCACCCTCCATGTCCCAGGGTATGACCAGGACACAACACCAACTGTGGAGGGCAGGACCCACCATGGTGACGCAACAGGTCTGTGACAGCAGGGAAGGTGGGGGGCCAGGGTCCCCCCGGGACCTCAGGAGATAGGCACACCATTCCTGGACCACTTCACCAGAGTCATTGGTGCATATGAACAGGTCCAGGGACAAAGTGGCCGGTCAGATGAACTTTTACGTGAGCTCATCCTGCTGATGAGGTCCATCGACACACACATTGGTCAAATGGTGGACCTCATGGCCCAGCAAGTGGCTTTGCTGAGGGACAGCCCTGCATCACAACCAACACTTCCGTCCCCTTCTGTTGTGCCAGAGGATGACAGTGCACCATCCTCCCCTGTGCCAACAGAGAGGTGCGGGTCCTTAGACCCCGCTGGCCATTCAGCAAGGCCCCCACTGCCAAAAAGATCAAGGGGGCTTCCAAAGAAGAGCCTGGGAGTCCCCGAAGGCAAAGCACTAGCCACACGCCAGTCACGGAGCCAGCCCTGATGGCAACCCTCTTCCCCACTGCATTGACTGTTTGCACTGTCCTTCCACACACTGCCTTGGCAATGGCACTTGTCTGTAGGACTGGGTCACCACATCCTCGTGGTGTCTACTCTTGCATCTCATCTTCCATGACTGTCAAATCACTGCCCATTCACCACCTTCATGTATATATTCCCGCACACCTAACATGTCCACTTTGCAAATAAAAAACCTGATGCACCAGATCTTGTGCTGTATCATTTTTAGTGCAATATTTACAGTCTAGAAAATGTCCATGATGTGTCCAAATGATGTACAGTCTGTAGGGCAGGATTATTCTGAAGCACCTAGGGAGACACAACAGAACAACAGTCACTGGTGTCATTGTGGCATCACAGACATAACACTACACAAACCATACACATGAGACTACAGGCATACAATACAATGTGCAGCTGGTGTTAACAAATTGAGTCCAGCATAGCTCCACATATGGAACGTCAATGCCACCTTTCCTACACACAGGTGACTCAACATGTGCCTGGCTGTACCATCCGCAGATAGCCCTGCACAACAACAACAGACACAACAGACAATGTACAAGTCGTACATCGTTACACACCTTCAAGAGAAGTAGAGGTTGATGAGCTGTTGACACATGTCAACTCCTTCCTCCTCTCCACTGTCCTCATCACTGGATTCATGGCCCTAAACAGGCGGGGGTCTTGGGTCCTCATCATCGTCCAGGAGCAGGGGATCCCCTTGTGAATGGCCAGGTTGTGCAGCATACAGCATGCAACAACGATCTTGCAGACCTTCCCAGGCGAGATTCCGTAGTGGGCTTACCGGCCATGGCCGACTGGGATATGCAGAGCCACCTGGGACAGACAAACACACATTGCAATGTTGCACAGGCAGAGGGCAGCAGGTCACACACACAGCACACCATACCACTAGGCATACTCACCCACAATCCAAGCACGCTCGGGTACCAGATTTGCCATCATCCGGGGCACAATGCTGTTCCTCAGGATGTAAGAATCAGCGGCAAAGCCAGGGAATCTTGCACACACATGTGATATGGTCATGTTTGCACGGCACACCACCTGCACATTGTTTGAATGATAATGTTTCCAATTTCTGAAAATGAGCTCACTCACCTGTGGTGGCACCAGACCTACATGGGTGCAATCGATGGCACCAACAACATGTGGGATGTACCCAAGGGGATAGAAGTCACCCTTCACACCGGCCAATTCTGCTCCCCTAGGGAAATGTATCTATCTCTCCTTAAATAACATCATGGCTGCAAGTACATCCCACAGCACCATGCTGAACATGGATTGCAACATCCCTGTAGCGCTGGCCACAGTCTCCTGGAAGGAACCAGTTGCAAAAATGTGGAGGGCTGCCATCACTTTGTATGTGAGTGTGAATGCTGTTGGGTAGTGGCGACGAGGCTGCAGGTGGGGCTCCAACAGATCACACAGGGTCTTCAGTGTCGGTCTGTCGAGGCGAAACTTGCGAATGATTGCTATATCCTCCAAGTCCTCCAGCACTGTCAGGTGACGTATGAGAATAGGCCTCCTCCTAGTTGAGATGTAAATGGACACATGTCACTTACAACCATCCTGGATGGACAATGCACATACATGTAAGGATGTGACGGTAAAGCAAAGACTGTCATGAGATATGCATGGCACACCATGTCATATGGGTGGATATAAAAGACACACGGAGGGCACACCTATCCATTAGAAATACACAAGTGCCACAAACAACACATTGGTCAATGTGAATGCACACATACACAAACACACATTACACATTAGTACGCCTTGTACCATACCATCAACCAACGTGTGTAAGATGATCATGACTGTCTCATTCCTATCTGCTGTACCTGTCACACATCAATACATGTATGTAACTTGGCACACTTCTAAAACACAATGATCACAGTAGCTGTAAAAAGGTTCCTAGTGTGCATGAGATTAAAATGAAAGCACAAGTAAGTGACAACACCATACAGTGGGACAAGCATTGCCAAGGCCAGCACTGACACACAACACATTGGTTCCTAAGACATTATTCACACCAGCTTAACTGCATGCGCACTAGCGGTTTTCCTGCTGTGCGCTGCGTTTTTTCAAAAGCCGCATTATATGACACGCTCAGCTCGTCATGAGCGTACGAGCGTTGTAACTCATGACGAGCTGAGCTCGTCATGAGCGCGGAAGGGGTTAACACTGTGTAGCGTCAGCCACCATCAAATGCCTAAGTGACAAGGGAGGGACCACAGACCAATGTGCCTCACACATAACGTGCGTTCACCTAAGTATCATATGTGATAATGCCATTGTGTGCCCTATCATGTGCCCTTAACCAGGTTGCTGCTATCTACTGATGCAATGTTCACAATGGAAATTGCCATAGTATGTGCCAAAATCACGGTAGCTATTGCATGGCCCCGGCGGTGCGACACAAGCACCACCCCTTTCAAAAGTGCGGTAGGCATTGGCATATGGACATGTGTAGATGGCGGTGGGCATGCTCCGCTGCCCAAATCGCAGTAGCTACTGCCTGGCCCCAGCGATGCGACACCAGCACCACCCCTTTCACAAGTGTGGTAGCCATTGGCATATGGACACGTGTAGATGGCGGTGGGCATGCTCCGCTAACCAAATTGGGGTAGCTACCGCCTGGCCCGGCGGTGCAACACCAGCATCACCCCTTTCACAAGTGCAGTAGCCATTGGCATATAGACATGTGCAGATGGCGGTGGGCGCCACCCAAATCACGGTAGCTACCGTATGGCCCCGGCGGTGCGACACCAGCTCCACCCCATTCACAAGTGCGGTAGTCATTGCTCATAGACATGTGTAGATGGCGGTGGGCATGTTCCGCCGCCCAAATCGCAGTAGCTACTGCATGGCCCTGGCCGTGCGACACCGCCATGGAGCATTGCCTACAGCCAATGGGAGCGACGATCGTGGTGGCATGATGCAGTTTTGAAAATCACGGAATGCGCGCTCTGCCACTGCGGAGGCGGTCATTGGATGAATTTGAATGAGGTAGAACTACTCAACCAATACTTGCAGCTTTATACCTTAGAAACGACCCCAGGGGGCTATAAATCTGTGGGAGTTAGCCTCACATTTCCACTGCTCACAGAGCCTGCTGCCTGGGACCCTCTCCTGCTTCTGTCTGGGACCCTCATCTGCTGCTGCCTAAAGTGCCTGCTGCCTGGGACCCTCTCCTGCTTCTGTCTGGGACCCTCATCTGCTGCTGCCTAAAGTGCCTGCTGCCTGGGGCCCTCTCCTGCTTCTGTCTGGGACCCTCATCTGCTGATGCCTGAAGTGCCTGCTGCCTGGGACCCTCTCCTGCTGCTGCCTGGGACCCTCTTTTGCGGCTGCCTGGGACCCTCTTCTGCGGCTGCCTGGGACCCTCTCCTGCTGCTGTCTGGGACCCTCTCCTGCTAATGCCTGGGACCCTCTCCTGCTGCTGCGTTTGACCCCTCACCACTCACTTCCACCACAGCTGTTCCGTGGCCACAGGGATGGCAAGGACAGAGAAGATCCGTGCCAGTCCATTCACAACATGACTCCACTGATGGTCCGCATATTGGCAGTGACTCATCCTGAGCTGGATGCATGTGTGAAGGAGCATCGGCAAGAAGGTAGGGGTGAGTATTTGGGGAGGGCGACTGTGGCTGGGAGTGGATGCATGTGTACAGAGCCTGTTGCAGCGTGGGACCATGTGATGTTCATGTAGTGGAGCTGTGCTGTGTCATGTGAGAGTCTGCTGAGATGTGTGCCAGTGTCATGCATTGTGACAAAATGCCCTTACGAAGGTGACCCTCCCTAATGTTCTTCCTCATTGCCAGATGTGTAAAGATACACATGGTAGTTCAGCATTGGCATAGTGAGAGTAATCTATAAGGGTGGAAACAGCAGGGTCTACTATCTGAGTGTGAGTTCATGTACGCCTACTTTGCATGCACCATGACCGTTGAGGCCCACACATCTGACATCAAGGTGGCCCAGAGTACCAAATGATGCTTGGTATGGCTCACTTGGAATTGTGTCCTGTCATGTCCTAATGAAGGAGGTGTTCTCCCCTACCTGATGGTATGTCTGTAGTAATGAGTGTTTTCCACACATCAAGCCCCTAGGTGTGGGCTGGGCAAGTTGTATGTCTTATACACTTAATCCACAGGCAGGGTGCTGTGGTGACTGTCCTCAACATGGCTCAGTCATGGCAGAGATTCAATGTTACAGGCACTGTAGTGGTCGGTGTAGTGTGGTGCTGCTATGTGATTGCAGGGTGTGTTGGTCAGCACGTCGATTTGGGCAGCTCCTGTACTGCAGTGATTGGATTGGTTTGTCTTGAAAATGACACTAACACAACCCTGTCTCTCTCTCTCATGCAGAATCCACTGTGGACACGGAGGACTGGGATCTGGAAACCAGTGGTGGCGAACGTAGCACCACAGCTGCACTGGAGGCCAGTGAAACAGAGCTTACCAGCGCATCTGAGGGGGACCGTAGTAAGCAGGAGGAATCTGTGCCTGAGACACAGAGTACTACATCATCTGATGCCAGCGGTGATGCATCCATGTTGTTAGGCACAGGGGATGGTGAGTCAGCGTCATCATCTACCACACAGTGGCCAGTGGCCTGCCTCCCATCCACTTCCTCTGGTGTCGTTATGGGAGGTTACAAATGAAGTCAAGGCTGTATCAAGTAGGCAATACTAAGTATATTTACGAAAGAAAAGTAATGATTTTGCAAGGACAGTAACAGGAGCCAATGGAAAAGATGGGCAGAAAATGGGCGGAGCCTCTATGCCATACCTCAGTACAGCGTGCCTTGCAGAGCAGCACTTGCCCAGCCCATGCTCAATCTAAAAAGTACCTATATCACCAGAAAGATTTTTAGATGCTTTTATGTGGTAATCTTGTGAAGTTAATCACAGCCTCAGAAAGATCGGAGTCATGCTATATTCACTGCACAGCAGAGGGCTATTTCATGGCTGAATGATTGACAGGAGGGATATTGGACGGACCCTGTTTTCAGGTTGTTTATGGGGTAATCTGATCAATGACAGACAGGCAGTATTATGAAGCCCTTGTACTTGTTGGCTCACAAATTGAAACTAGGTGAGTGAGTTGGGGTGGTTGCCACTTGGGCCATGGAGGGGGAGACGAGCTTATGAGTGGACGGAAGACCAGCCAGAGGGAAAGGCCAAGAGATAAGTGTTGATCCATCAAATCCTTCATCACATGTGAGCGTCTGCTGGGCCTCAAGGCATGAAATGGAGGATGGACATTTACAAGCAGAAGGATAGAAAACACAGGGCCGAGCTTTCCATATCTTGAAGATGGGCAGTCCAATAAGGGTCATGTTAGGGAGGCGGAGGAGTATAGATGAAGAGTTATTGACAGTCATAGTATGGGCACCATCTCACCTATGACAGCTTCCAGGGGGTCTGTGAAGGGTCGCTAGTGTGACAATAGTTTTCCTTTTCTCTAGCCGTGTCTCCCTCACGGTCGTGTCTCCTTTTGTGCTTCGATTGCTGCCTTGTTCTTTGCATCCCGTTCACATTTTCACAAAGATTGTTCTCCTCTTCTTCAGACCCTTCACCATATTTATGTTTATGAGATTTATAAAGCGCTCAATTACCCATGGGTGTCCCAGCGCTGCCATCACTCACTCACTGTCCTTGCTTTCTTACTGGTGACCCCATGTCTCCATTTCCCACTGTTTGAACACCTTCCCTTGGTTCTACCACTGCTTGCTTGATTGGCACTGGCATTTCTTACTCAGTCCCCTTGGTTCTACCACTGCTTGTTTGATTGGCACTGACATTTCCCACACAGCCATGAACCTACCCCTGGTGCACTCACTTCTCTCTCTTGTTACATCAAGTTTATCACTCCCAGACTCTACTCTGTCACTTCCACACTTTGTGCCCCTATTGACCCTACATCCTCAAACAATCCTCCCCACATTTTTTGACTCCACTTAAAAGATGTTAGATGACTGGTTTGGTCTACTGTACCTCATTGATCTCAACCAGTTCAGAATCATCACCCGTACTAAAATCCATGACGTGCAAGCGTTCTTCGTTGGTTTGTCCTCGCTGGAGGCTCATGCATCTCAATTTCTCTTTTGTTTTCTTCAGTCTTTCCTCAACGCTTTGTCTTTCTCTCTCAATTTCTTGCTCAATCTGTCTCAACCTCTCCTGACGTTCCTGTTGTCGTTTCTCTTCCTCCATCTTTTTTCGTTTTGCCTCTTCCCGCTGCTTCCGCTCGGCCTCCTCTTGCAGCTGCTTCCTCTTTGCTTCCTCGTGTTCTCTCTTGAACTTATCTGCTTCTAATTTTCCTGAAAATGGAATGACAAAAAATATATGTACAGATGGCAGAACCTGGTGGCATTACAATATCTTGTAAATAGATGAGAATATTTTAAGGCATGACAGAGTTGTATGTTTTTATGCTGAGTGTTGCTTACTGACAAAAAGTATACAGTTCAAATAGGCCCTTGTTGTGACATAGCAGCAAAACACAACACACATACTGAAGGACAAGACAAGCTTTCCTACCTGGATCATGTACTAAGTAAACTATGGACAAGTTATTATGCTTCTATAATGCTCCTTTTTAGAGGAAGAATGTTCTAGATGAAATGGTGCATGCTTGTAGACTGCTCATGGATACACCCCAGATCATATCTGGCTTCACGCTGAGGTGTGCGCCATTTGTACATCTTGCACCGTCACAAAGGATCTTTCATTTCTCTTGTCTGCAGGTTGGTGGTAAGCACCTCCTAGTTTGTGGCAGCTGGAAGTAAAGAGATCAGTTCCCTGTGTTGGCTTTGGATTTTCACAAACTCTTTCAATTATTGCAATTTTCTCAAATACTTCATGCTGCACCTGGTGGAAATTTTTCTTTCCTCTCTAGATTTAGTGCATTAGTACATAGTTCTAAGCTCCTGCAGCCATCTTGATGGTGACCTGTGTGGCTCGAGGGCGATGAACATGCTTCAGGTTTGGCTCCCAGACCCTTTTCCCTAGCACCCTCAGCTATCTGATGAACCACTGGCGCCAGTGGTTAAGGAAGATATTGTGGGTTCTTGTGGGCTTATAGTGGCTGTCAAGCTTGGGTTCGGATGCTTTAGTGGAAGTTTTATTTGTTTGATAATGTCTTCTAGCCCCATGGAAGAAGTAAGTGGCTTTGGTGAAACAAAAAGTGATGACATGTATTTTGGTCCCACCCATGGAGGCTGCAGGCGAAATACACACCCTACCATCATGACACAATAGTGTATAGTGATGTAACAGCCTACCAAACAAAGAGAGTGAAAGGGAACACACACTGTCACACACATCCCAGGACTGATATGAATGTTCAGGTGGTGGACAGACCACCAAGATGTAGTCTATCATGGAAGGAATAGGGTTGAAACCCCTTAGATACAATGCACAAAATTGTGAGTCATGTGCCCAAATACCCTGCATAACAATCCCCATCATAGGGGTAGGCTGTGATTACACACATGCATAGTGGTGAAAAGGGTGAATGTGTCCATGAAGGCATTTGTACATACTCAAAACACAAGTAAAGTGATTTTCAAGCATGGCACAGACGAATGAGCAGTAGACATCTGTGAGCAGGCATGGCCATTGTTGAAGGGAACTGTCACCTAAAAAGGAAATGTGCACACATGTCAGCACAACAATTGTGCAACTGTCTACAGTGAAGATGTCAGGTGCCGCAGAGGAAGGAACACTCCTTGGGACAATGTCTGTAGCCAAACTGAACACACACAACCAATGATTAATTGCTGAGACATTGTGATGGCACACAGATACCATGGTCCACCTCATGACAATCAACAGAAAACATCTTTCAGAACACCAAAACATTACCATGACACTAACTCCAGGCCCCTCATCACCAACATCAAGTACCTGAAATGCAATAGTGTTGAACGTAAAATAAAAGGCTTTATTCAGCAGGAAAAAATAAGATGTGCAAAAATTAGTCTGTGCTAAAATGAGGCCAAAGGCCAGTCCACACAAATGTCCTTGTAGGAGGACGTTGGGTAGGCTGTCTACCCCTAACTTGCCTGCACATGGAGTAGCTAATGGAATGTTGACCTTTGGGGGGCATAATGAGGGGCAGGACCAGGCACCGCAGGGACAGGAGTGGGAAGGGTAGGTGTGGTGGGTGCAGGGGTGGACGTATCCTTCTCAGTGGCTTGTGCAGCGCCAAAGGTGGACTCATACTCTGCACTGCACACTGCAGTCAGTTTGGCCAGCCCAACCCCTGCAACCGAAGACACTATTGGAGTGGAGGGAGAGGGCTGTGAGGGTTGCGGACTGTGACTCTGGCTGCGTGTACGCAGTCTAACCCTAGTCCCTGTGGGTGTGCCTGCAGCCCCCTGAGTGTGCGTGCCAGGAGTTGTGCGCTTCACCATATGTGGGGGTGTGCTGCCTGTGTCTATTGGGGTGCGTGATGGTGTCTTCCTGTGTGTGTGTGTGCGTGTGACAGGTAGGGGAGAGGGCAATGTGAATGGGTCCAAAGGAGGAGGGGACAGACCGCTGCAGGAGGGAAACTGCTGCCGTCAGTGATGAGTCCATGGACTGCATAATCCGACGTTGGTCAGACATTGTTGCTGACATGCCCTCCATGAAAGACAACAACTGTGTCAGTATTTGAGTGTGGCATTGGAGGACATTCAGCATCGATGTCTGACCAACCTGTAACTGGCGGAGTATGTTCACATACTCCGCACTGAGGGCAGCAGGGGTGATAGGGGCAGGGGCTGCGGTGCCAGGGCTGAAGGAGACATGGGGGGCTGCACGGACAGAAGGGACAGGAGCAACTGGGAGGGTGGAGATGGTGCTGGAGCGGGTACAGACTCGGTGCAGCTGCCCGGTGTTGCTGCAAATTGCCCCTCCTCATGGGAATCATGCCCGGTCGCAATCTGGTCAGGGCGCCAGATATGTCATCTAAGGTAATGTCAGACTCCAATGTCTTAAGGGCCTCAGGAGACAGGGTGGGCAAGTCCGCTTGCTTCAAGTAGTGTAGGGCATCCTCACTTGTCCCCAGATCCCTAGCTGTGTAGAAGAGTTCATAGTGTGTGGCAAATGCCTCAGCAATTTGAGAGTCGGACCGAACAATTGTCCCCTCTGGGTCTCTAATATGAGCTACCCACCTAGCGGCGCGCTCCTTCTTTCTCAGCCACGCCAGCAGTTTGCCTGACTTGTCCCCCACGTCATATAGGTGATGGAGGGTGCCAAGGGCCTGAGTTTTAGCCTCTCCAGTCACTAGTTCCCTATAATGTTTCTGGCGATCAATTAGTCTTCTGAGAGTCTCAGTATTCCTTGAGGTCTGGTAGTCCCTTTCCAGCCCTAGGATAGTCGCTTCCAATTCAACCACCTCCGACTGGAGTTTTCTCCTTTCCTCCACCAGGCTGTTTTGTATCCTGTCCCGCATTACTGCCTTTAACGCCTCCCAGAAGGTCACCCTAGAGTCGACCGCTGCCTCATTTTCCGCAATATATTCTGCCACATCAGCTCTCAGGCCTCTCAGAACATTAGCATTCTGCAGGTCCCACGCTGCCAATCACCATGAAGCCCCCTCATTACCCCGTTCCAATTCCAGTTTTGCCAGCAATGGGGAGTGGTCGGAAATCCCCCTCGCGTTGTACTCCGCGGTGTCATCTACTGTCAAGTATTGTCGAGACATGAAGACATAATCCGATCTCGAGAACACCTTATGCGCACCCGAGTAATAGGAGTAGGCCATCTGTTTGGGGTGCAACCATCTCCAAACATCTGTGAGCCCTATGTTGGCAATCAGTTGGGACAGGTGGGTCCGGGTCCCCTCCCTGGGTGCAGTTCCTGACCGGTCCTGCTCAATGTCCATGAAGTCATTGAAATCTCCCCCCCAATATTTGGATGGTGTTAGCAGTGTCTAGGAGTATGTCAGCTACTCTCTTGAGTGTGTTCGCCTGCAGCTTCGGTGAAGCGTATATTGAGATGATCGTGTATGTACGTCTATTCCACGTCCCTTTGACCCCCACATAGGTCCCGAGAGGGTCTATCAAAGAGTGGGTAATACAGAACGGGGTGGCCTTCTTTATAACGATAGCCACCCCTCTCGAGTCCGTAGTGTATCCATCATGAGCCAAAACTTTATGGCGACCCCTGGCTAAAAAGGGGCAGTTAGTTCCCTTTGAGATGGGTTTCCTGCAGAAGAATTATATCTGGGTTCTGTCTTTTAATGTACAAGTTGACCAGCCCTCTCTTAATCTTATGACCAAGCCCATTTACATTCCAAGACAGGACACTGAATCCCTTGTGGTCTCTACGTCGCGTTTCGTTGTCACCCACCATTCATAGGCACACAGCGATCGGCGTGGTCGGTGTCCGGTGTAAAAGTGTGTGAATGCGTGTACATGATTGCCTCCCTCTCCCCCCAACCAACGCCCTCCCAACTGAACTTTGCAAAAACTCCTAACCCTGCCCTCCCCTGCCCCACCCTCCCCCTCCGTCCATCCCATTTGTACAACCCGTTACGTACAGGACTTTCGGGCGGTAAATGTCTGTCGCCCTCCCTAGAAATAAACCCCCCAACTAGTCTATCTTTAAATCTCTGGCTGTACTGCCCACAGAGTTCTCCGTACCCAGATTAGCAGGCTAGTGATGAAATAAAGCTCTCTATACAGTACGACCAGATAGGATAGACAAAAACAAAGAAAAAGGGACGTGTCAACTTGCGTGTCTCTCCGCTCTAAGCCGCCTCTCAATCGTCCATGATTGTATGCCCTCATGAGTGTGAATCTTGTACATCTCCAGTCGATGCCCCTATCTCCGGCATCGGTTCTTGTTCCATCTAATTGATGGCTATCACCAGGGGGTGCATGGACTGTTCCTCGTTGTCCTCACCGCCAGAGGACTCCTCCGCGGGTTCTTCCTCTCCCTCAGATCTGTCCTTCCCAGCCAAGCAGTGGAATTGGGATCCTGATAGCTGTCAAGTGTCTGTAGAAGTAGAGTTATTTCTCTGCCTCGTTGTTGGGTTTTTGGCTGGGTGAGGTGTTGTGTTCCCTCGCTTTATGCCCCTCGCATTTCTCGTTCGCTGTGACTTCGGTTGTTCCAATTTCCCAGCTGGGGCCGGCAGCTGTGTGCCACTCCCACGTCCTCGAGTTTCAGGTTTCCGAAACAAGGGACGATCTTCCAGCCACCGCCATGCCTCCTCTGGGCACATGAAGAAGTTGGTTTTCCCATTGTATATGACCTTCAACTTCGCCGGGAACAGCAGCATGTATTGAATTTGAAGGTCTCTTAATTTTGCCTTCACCGAGTCGAAGGAGCGTCTCAGTTTCTGTACCTCTTGAAAGTAGTCCGAGAAGATCATTATAGGGGTGTTGTCCAGCCTTATCTCCCCTAGTTTCCTGGCTTCTCGTGGGATCAGGTCTCGGTCTGCAAAATTCAAGAAGCGAGCGATGACAGGCCTCGGCCTCGCGCCCACCGGAGGCTTCACCAGGAGCGCCCTATGGGCCCTCTCAATTACAAAGCACGGCGAGAAGTGTGTCATCGGGAAGGTCACTTGCAGGCAAGTCCGTAGGAAGCCCTTCATGTTGGTCCCTTCAATATCCTCTCTAAAGCCCACAAAGCGAAGGTTGTTGCGGCGGGCCCTGTTTTCCGCGTCGGTCACCTTCCATTGCAGTTGCTTGTGTGAATCTCGGAGTTCAGATACATCAGTCTGCCATGCCCGTATGGTGTCTTCGGCTTCCCCCAGTCTGTTCTATGCTGTGGTGACTCTCTCAGTCAGGTTGCGAAAATCCTGGTGCAGCAGGGTGAACTCAGAGCCCACCTCTCCTATTTTGGTTTCCAGGGCGCTCTGGGAAAGCTTGTATATCTTCTCTGGATGCCTGTATGGCCCCCATCAGCAGTTCAGTGTCGGAGCGGGTGCCTGCTGTTTCCGTCGTGGGTGTTTGGGTCGTCAGTGCGTACCTCTCCATGGTGCCCTGCTTCAAAGTTTTGAGGATCGGGTCTTTCTTCCCCATCGCGGCTTGCGATGACAATCGGGCGTTCCTCTCAGGCCTTAGGTCCAACCCTTATCGTATAGCAGGTGGCTTGACAATGTCCTTCTGGCAGCTGTTACCGGCAGTGCCCGTCCTCCTGTTGGCCGAGGGTTCAGCCCTCACTGATCGTGTCGCCGAGTATCACCGTCTCTCACCCGGATTTCCAGCCCCTGCTTTGCTATATTACATCGACGTGGGCCGCTATCCCCCACCACACCGTGCTTTCAGCGGCGATTCTTGGGTGCACAATCAGAGTACCGCCACCTTGTCCAAAATGGTCCTATGCGGCCAGTACAGGAGTGCTGCCGGGCCACTGTGAGCAGATACGCCGTAGCATGCAGTCTAGAAGGTTACTAAAGTGCAGGGTGAGCCTGTGTGGCATTGGGTAAGTCTGGACCATCTGAGGCCCTTCCGGCTCCTAACCCCTGGCTGTGCAGTGGAGATTATGTCGCCCTTAGAGTCCATGGGGCTGCGACAGGCATTAGCGAGCAGGGTCTCTTGAAGTGCGACCCAGTCGTATGTCCAAGTATGTCGCTGATTGCGTGAGGGAGGAGGGTAGCCGATGAATGTGCGCAGTGGTGGGTGCCGCGAACACTACAGAGTCAGGATTATGTCGTCTTTACCAGTCCCGGCGCCGCACCTTCATCAGATCTCAGACTCTGTACGGCAGCCTTGAGCATTACATTCACAACCCCGCACTCCTCCTCATGCCCTGCAGGGGTAGCTTGCCAGCAGAGGGTGTGCCACCCCTTCTTCCGTGGCCCGGATGTACTTTGCCCTCAGTCACGTACACCAAGGGGCGGTGCTGGCCGGGATCGTCAGCTTCGACCAAGGGTAGTTACCCTGCAGACTCCCCCCAGTGTTCTTTGCTGCTTGGGGCCGGGTGATCAGTGCAGAGCACCCTACGGCCGTAGTAGGGAGGTTAGTATGTGCAGGATGAAGCCGCCATTTTATGCCACAAATTCCGCGGCGTCCTTAATCTCTAACCACTGTCCTGCAGCGTCTGGCTGATTCGGAGTGTATCCCCGCAGCCACCCTCCACAGTCACCGGTACCTTGGCAGTAGGGGAGTTATTTCGTCTGCGCTCGCCGCCAGCAGATTGCAGGCCACTCTCCCTCTGTGTCCAGGAGCAATTCCCTCCGGGTCAGCTGACTTGTCGGGCCAACGTCAAAATTTAGTCCCCGGCTGCCGTATCTGCAGTAGGCCTCCGGAGGCGCCGCCCTAATGCCGATTGGAGGTTCGAGGCCAGTGGTAGGATTGTTGCCTCGGGGCTCAGAGGATCGCCCGTTCATAATGGACCCGGTTCAGTGCCTTGTGTGGTCAGGATCAACATGTGGAGTGTCAGGGCAGGGGCCCACAGGTCACGGAGCTCCGCTAGGGCGCCGACATCTTTCCCCGGCCGGTAGCCACGCCCCCCGCCACCACACTAGTCTTCTCTCCGGAGCTGGCCGTCTCGGGGATATTAAAGTTGGTTAAAGCACCCTTCCAAGCCTCCTGGAGCGGAAAAGTCGGCATCTGCTGAGGGACGGGTCCTTCACACACCTATAGATACTAAAGTGCGGGCCGTCGGACGTCCCATTTATGACGGATCAGGATCGGCTGTTAGAGCAGGTGAAAGTCACGTCTCACCCGGCCATGCTGCTGGCCACGCCCCCCTATGGTTAATAGACTTAACCATCCAGCAAGCAATTTTTCCGATTGATTTAGCATTATATACAGACAATGCAGGAACACCTACAATAGAGAAAGCTAGACTAAGATATTCAGATGCAGAGGATAAATGTAATGAGGAATCACAATTTGCTCTTAAATATGAGGCATCACGTGTGGTTCGGGAAATTACATTAGGATGTGAAGAAAACATTAATAAACTCAATCTGGTAATAGCACAAGGACCTCCAGTAATATTTGCAGGAATATAGGGCCAAGATGTAATTGGTTCCCTTACACGCTTCCACCCTTCAATCCTGTAAGTTCAAACACCAAGATGTAAGAAATCTCCTTACACTCCACCCGTTCAATCCTGTAAGTCAGGGGCCAAGATGTAGTGCAGTACCACTACATTTCCTTACACTCCACCCGAGACTGTTTTTAATGTTAAGTGTAATGAAAATCATTACACTTCCTGCACTCCACCCAAAACTGTTCATGACGCCATCCCTTCCCAGACCCTATTCACAACAGTACCTGGGTACTTACCTCGGAATGGGGAACTCACAATATACAAGCTTACACAGCCAAAATACCACTAAAATCTAGAGGATTGCTAAGAACTAACTATAGAAATCAATAATAACTTCGGAATCCCATTCTATATCCTATGATCTCACCTTATAGCCCCACAACAAGCTGGCCCGGGCTAACCTACTCTCACTCATGTTGGAGAGCAGCTCGTCTTAGTGTTCTCACTTGTAGTCCCACGACAATCCAGCCCAGACTACTCTACCCCCTCGCTTCTCGGGGAGCAGCTCCAGTATATAACGCCCTATCCTGAGTGATCTCTCTTTATAGTGTCCCCACTGTCCTATTAATACCTCCTGCTCTCTATTGGGAATTTCCTAAGTACCTAATATCTACTGGAAATATCTTCTATCTCATATGTATTATTATTATCCCTCATGTAATGGATAGGAGATCCAACCCTCACACACAAGAACTGCCAAATTATTACATTGAAGAATTATTCCCCGATATGAAACTTACATCACTCTCCGTCATCAGTTACATGTAGGAAGGGAATAGCCCATCCTTCCATACGACAGTACCTGGCTAAAAAGAAAGGTCAGCTCCATCATGGAAACAATACTCAGATGTATTTATTAAGAACTGGGGTCCCTTTATTAAACAATAAAAATAAACATTGCATTATAAAGTCATATTAACACCTAGCAACCTAAGCATAGTCTGAAAAGTAAAGGAAAGAGTTAATATATGTATGCACTATAATAGCAGGACAGACTTCACCTTATAATTACGTAGTCTGGTTCTGGCTGTCGTTTGGGTCCCTCTCTCGTCTGTGCCTCGGCACATCTCAGACTCTGCTCTGCACCCACAGATACACGTCTGCACCGCTATGCTCCTTCACCTCCGTCACCCCTCCAAAGCACTGGAACCCTTCTCTGGTCTTCTTCTCTCTTTCTCAGCTCTGCACCGATCAATCTGCACTGACTTCTTCTCTCCCACGAACTGTCTTCACCTCCAAACTTCAATCGAATGATATAGTTTCAACTACTCTGAGAACCATCCGTTCAACTAACTTCTTCACTCTGATTGTTCTAATTCTGACGACAAACTAACTCTAACTGCTCTAATAGACCAACTCATGAACTAACTTCGGTCTCTCCAAAGGATCATCTGCCCGCTCTGCCTTTCTGCATTTTGATAATATAGAGAGCTCTTCGTTCATGGAAATTTCCAGACAGTAACCTGCCGCCCATCAGACTCCTGTACCAGGCTCCGGGCTTCCGACGCTCCCACTGTGGCCACCTGTTGTTTCGTCTAAAGCCCGAGCTCCGTTTACATTCCTCCGATAAGGGCCAGCTCTGACCGGTTCCTCTCCAGCGAACAACAGCTCATAACTAAAATATTACTCTTGACCTACAAGCGCCTTGGGCAGCCGAGGCAGAAAGGAAAATGGAGTCACTCTCGGCCTTGTAGGTCCGGAAAAGATGAAAGAGATGCACAGCTCTGTCAAAGTACATAGGCAAGCCCTACCAATAGGTAACATTAAGTCAGAAATAAAGAATCTTCCTCCTAATATAGGCCTTCAGGCCCGAAAACGATGAAAGAGCACAAAATTATGTCAAAGCCAATAGGCAAATTCTAAGAATAGGCTAAAAATAGGGATCTATCCACTATGGTAGTAGACCACAGTCACCACCACTCAGAAAATAGAACTAATTATCCGGTCACTACAGTGGTTTAAAGGATAAAATATCCACCTTAAACTGAGTAGGACGAAACATCCTATGTATTAGTTTTTGGTTTTGTTCAACGTTGAAGGATACAGTGTTACAAAATATTGTGCACCTTATCTTTATTTCCTTGAAACTTGCTCTGCAAACCTTCATAAAAAATTACGTAGAGTGACGAAGAGTTAGCTAGAGCTGCAGCAGCAGTACTTGCACCAAACCTAGACGTTAAAGGTTTTAATGAAAATGTCCTGGATGTTGTACACATCCCGGCAAATGTAAGAAAAATTATAACTTACAAACTCATAAATAATGGAGTATCATCGAGGGGTGGTAAGACAATATTTGTAATAGAGGCACATGAATATCGGCAGACAGAGGTATTCTATTCATGGATTGTCTTTCCACATGCAAATCCATTAACACATGAGTTCTACTACTATAAAATGGAGGAACATCCAGCAGAATGCATTCCTTTTTGAGGATGTTCACATTCCACTAACTTAACAAGAGCATCAGCTCTGGTTTAATGGTGCCCTACAACATCAAAATCACATTACCAGGCTCGGTCCACTAGGTAGACCAGGAGCTACATGGCCGGTATTAGCCAGCTGTACACCACATCCTGACATTGAAAGAATGACAGGTCCAGAATTGTTAGCTCAGCTAAAACAATTAATTAAAATACATAGACAATTAGTACAATATGTCCTGCGGACCTTGACAGTTCAACCTGCTGTAAGAATTCCACAGCACACCCCACTTCAGGAGAACACAAACAAAATAACACCACTGACTATACAGTCAGTAATCGGTAAGTTGACTGCAAAAAGGGAACACATTCCATGCTGGTTAGCCCAGAAAATTACACAAATAGAGGCAGTATTTGCCGATAGTACACCTCATTAGAAACACCGGATTCGAAGAATCTGTTTACCAATGGGGATTGCACCACATGCAGTGGACTGCGACACTTGGGGTACAGTCTTTGCTTCAATCTACACAAAAACACTTAGGGCCAAATGTAGGTCGGTCGGTAACGGCCAAAAATCGGTATTTTCGGCCGTTACCGACCGGTAAATAAGAATTGGTATGTGGGGCCCAGGATTTTACAGATTCGGTAAATTTACCGATCGGTAAATTTACCGAATCTGTAAAATACCGAATCGGTATTCATACCTATTCGGTATTTTTGTTATGTAGGTGGGACTTTTCTGAGGCCCACAACCCTTACCGATTCGGTATTTTACCATCAAATATATTTGATGGTAAAATACCGATTCCGGTGTGCATGCACATGTGTGCATGCACACCTGTGCCATATGACAGGCAGACCTGCCCTTAGGGCAGGTATGCCTGCCACATGGCCCCCGAATATTTTTTGGGGGTGCTAGAGGGTGTCAAAGTGACACCCCCTGCACCCTTGTCAAAATCTGTATTTACCGATTCGGTAAATACCGACCGGTAATGCCCCATTCATTCCTATGGGCTTCAAAGCCCATAGGAATGAATGGGGCATTACCGGTCGGTATTTACCGAATCGGTAAATACAGATATTTACCGATTCGGAAAAAGGAACATCTGGATGTTCCTACATCTCCACCCCTTAGATTTACCGATTTTTTAATTACCGAATCGGTATGATTCGGTAATTAAAAATCGGTAAATCTATTTTACCTACATCGGGCCCATAGTGTCCCATCTATGGAGGTAATACCAGACGTTCTGAGACAGATTCAAAATGAATAGGGTCCAGAACCAGCCTTGAATCTCGGTATGAAATTACTGAAAGATTTCAAACAGGTTTCAGCTATCTTATTAGCTAACATTAAAGGTGAAGCAGCATCAGTGGCAATCTGCAAAAAATAAAAAGAACATGATGTTACTGAGCAACCGTATGAGCTTGCCAGAATTATTGAAAAATCCTATGTAGAAGTAGGAAGAGATAGTTTGGGAGGGAAACCTGTAAAACCTGAACTAACAGAAAATCCTGAAATTTCTTTTATCAAAAATAATCTAACTACTCCTAAAAAGAAATGGGAAAATACTATACAGTCACTTCCTAAAGAGAAGGGTTCTCAGTCCAGAGGTAGGTCTCCTCAAAAGGAGCACTCTGAAAAGAGATATAACCTTAGAAATAAGGATAGTTTAAGAAAACCTGATAGATATCAAGATACTGATACACGATCCTCTCGTACCTTTCAGACTTCCTCGCAGAAATCCAAAAGAAGAGGACGATTATGAACAAAAAGAAGAATGTGTGAAGTCCAAAGACGATCAGCACGTTCCGAAAAATAAGAAAACCCAATTCACCAAAAAGAAGGTAGCAAGTCTAAAAATCAGACATGCCGAGGATCTTGAGGACACAACTCAAGAAAGGGAAGTGGGCCCAGACAATGCTGGACAGCGCTGCAGAAGTCACCATAGCTCGCAGGATCCTTAAAGATCATCTGGAGACAGTGGATCTGAATGAATATATTCAGGTTGAAGCTGCTGACATCAGGGTTAGTGTACCCCATAAGTTATATGAAGTAACACTCCGAATAGAGGGGGATATAACTAGGAAAATAAAAGCACTCTTTTGGGAAAAACTATCTAAGGGTTATGACATCCTTCTAGCTGAAAAAGACTGGACATCTGAATTTGTCACGGAGTGCCCACATGGCAAAGATATCATTATGCCAGCCTTCTCTAATCATATTCCTATTCATAAAAAATACACCTATGCCAGAAAATGGGCTGTGGCCCAGGCTCCAGCATTATATAAAAATCATGTGGGATAGGACGAGGATTCTCCTCACCATAAAATCCAGTTAAAAAATCAACCTACTGCTCAGAGGCAGTATCCAGTAAAGCAGGAAGCTAAAACACAAGTCAGGGAGAGCTTAGATCAACTTGGATACCAAGGGGTGATTGAAACATGCATCTCTTCAATGAACAATCCTTTGTTTCCTGTCTCCAAACCAGACAATACATGTCGTCTAGTTTTTGACTACAGACATTTAAACTATTGTTGCTAAACTTTAGAAGTACAAAATGCACACAGTGCAGCACTGATGAATAACATTGTTCTCAAGAAATATAAAACTACTTTAGATATTTCAAACGGTTTCTTCTGTCAAAACATTGCACCTGAAAGCAGGTATTTGACCGCTTTCTCAATAATGGGGACACAACAACACTTTTGTCGTCTCCCCCAGGGATTTACTAACAGTCCTGGATTATTTTCAGCCAGAGTAACAGAATTACTATAAACGTATGATGATGAGGCATTATCTTATGTCGATGACATCTATCTTACAGATTATGATTTGGACAGGCACTTGAACAGGGTGAACACCATACTACTTGGGTTCGCCTCAGGAGGGTATAAATTCAACTTTAGAAAGTACAGAATTGACCACCTCAACGTCTTATTCTTGGGATACAAACTTTTGAGTGAAGGCAAAAGCCTGGCAGCAAACTTTTTAGAAAAAATGTGCGCTGCTCCAAACTACAAAAACGCTGAAAAACCTGCAGTCAATGGTAGGATTCCTAAACTTTGGAAGAACTTACATTCTGAATTACGCAGAAACGGTTAAACCTCTCTACGAACTAATCAAACCTGATTTCAAACCTACTAATTGGACTCAAAAACACACAGAAATTTTGCGTTCAGTGCAAACAGACCTGTTAGCAACAAAACACTTACAAGCACGCGACAATGTACGCAACCTTGTAATCCGAATCATCCCAGGGAGATGCTGATTCACATACCTAACCTTTAATGAAGGTGAAAAGTTACCAATAGCTTACAAATCACACTTGTACGCACAAGCAGAAATGAAATTCACTTCAACAGAAAACAATTCTGACAGCGGTTAAGATTGCTGTAGCAAAGGAGAGAGCCCTAGCACAGGGTAAACGCATTACAATTGTTACACCTCGACCTGTCTTAATGGCAGTAACAAAGGCTTGCATTCCAAATGCAAAAGCTCTACATCCTAAATGGATACAGTGGGTTAATTCTCTTGCTGCAACAGACGTTGAATATGTTTTTGAACCTTACTTGAAGACACAAGAATTTCTCCAATATGAACAAGAATGTCCTCTGCCGACTGAAATTCTACCTCTAGAACATTACGGCTGTATAATATATACAGACGGATAAGCACAGCCCGCAATTGAGGATAAACAAGCTTACAGTGCTGCGTGCACGATTGTTAAAGGTCGCTGGCAAGATGGTAAATTCAGACCTATGGTCACAAAAACGTAATCTCTCTGAGACTGTACAGCTCAGCGAGCTGTACTACATGCTTTCAATATGGCGCTTGAAAATACCGATAGCGAATTCCCCACACTCATAGTGTGCGATTCGTATTACTGCGTTCAGTCTTACATTGAATATCTGCAGACCTGGGTTCAAAATGGGTTTAAAGAAGCAAAAGGTGGCACAATCAAGCATAAAATGCTTTGGGAACAAGTAGTTCTTTTGCATAAAGAACTACAAAAGACTCACTTGATCCATACACTCATCAGCGTGATGGCGTTCACGTTGAAGGGAATTCATTGGCTGACGAAGCCACGAAGGCAGCTGTGCAAACAGCTTCTGTAGCTACAAACAATAGTTCTAAAACAACGATAGACGGTGAAACAATGCTCGCTGTCAATGCCACGATCAAAGGCAGGGGAGCCACGTTACCTCTAAATTATCCACTCAACTATAAATACATAATTGATGCAAAATCTGTTCCTTTTGCTCGAATTCCTGGAGTGGGGGATAGGGTAATTCGAAACAGGAACAGGAGACGTGCTCTTTTTCTTTAAGCACATATGGGAGAGGGTCTGATACATCAAGGGATCTCTAAATCTCAGAATGGACTGATGCAGTCCCACAAATAATAAGAACCAGATTAATTTTTGATGTGGCCTCAGCGCTCGGCTGATGCCCAAACTGTTATGAAAGATTTGCGAGTCTTTATCGGCACATACGCAATCGGCATGCTGCATTCTGACCAGGGTCCTGCGTTTAGCTCTAGGGCTTACAAGGAGGCCATGCATTGCATTGCGTTGCATTGCGGTTTTCGAGTCCATTCCATCCTGAGGGAAATTCAGTTGTGGAGAGAAAAAAAGTGACATAAAGCAATCTGTAACAGCTAGGGTATTAGGTTCGGGTGATGGCTGAGTCAAACATCTAATAAATGTCCAATGTAGTCTTAATAACCTGCCAAGAAATTCTCTGGGTGGAATCACTCCATATGAAATCCTTTTTGCTACCAGAATGTTGGCCGAAGACTTCGATTGTCACACTTCAGTGGTGGAACAAAAACCCTTTGATATCAAAGATCATTTGGCTGTTTTACAGGACTTAAATGAAACAGGAAGAAGTCTAAGCAATAACAGCAAAAAGCAAAGTACCACTGAAGAAAAACCACCTGTCCCAGCAAGACCTGTCTGGATTCCAAAGATTGGGGATGTGGTGAGGGATAGAATATTGTGACAAAAATGAATTTGAGCCTTCTTACAGAAAACCAGTACCTGTACTAGCAATCCACTTATCAAGAACAGTACTACTGCCACCCTTTGCAGGAAAAAAGGAGAACTGGTTGGTGTCAATTGACCTGGTAAAACCACACCATGTGGCCAATAATAAGTAGTAGGCACTGTGGACTCCCAAGAAGTAGCAAGAAGTAGCAGACGACCAGATCTTGCTACTATTCAAAAGGTTCAAACTGAAAGACTCATCACCTTTGAAGATTCTAAAGTGAGAAAAGAAGGACTATGCTACAAGGCCATGGAACTTGTGCCTCTTGGAACCCAAATAACAGTTCGTCGAGAAACTCCCGTCTAAAATGATGTAGCATCTGACTATACAAACATGTCAAGGTGATAAGCAACTCCAGCAATTTCAAATAATCGGGATGCAATACCAACTATTGACAGAAATGCCTATAGCTACTTTATCAACTTCGATAAATTTTCTGAGGATCCCAGTGAACCTGAAACTAGGCTAGCAAACAAATCTTTTAAGGAAAAAGTAAAGGAACTTGGTCAAGAGCTTACAGATACATATCTGGTTTCACCATGGGTTGAACTTTGGATTGTGTTAGATGTACTTTATCTCCTGCTACGGCTCATTCTTGTGTTAAGTTTGGGAAAACTGATAGATGGGAAGCACATTAAAATGGACACAGCAAGTAAGAACATCAACTTGCTCCTGAAGCCACACAAATCATCTCATCGTGAACAACGAGACTTGTCATCAGTGAACATCACAGTGGTGGAATAGCTTGGGATACAACTGACTATGACATTTATGGCCCTTTTGAGCAGCTAAAGATTCCACATAAATTTAAGGGTTCCTTGATTGATTTTGTTTCACCTAGCACATTTTCTGATGATTGGGACTTTGAGACTGTTAATAACATGATGGCAGACTTAGAAATGTCAGCAAAATCTACAAAGCACGAATACTTAGTAGGTTCATCGAATTATGAAGAAATGTATTGTTTTAATCATTTTGGCCATCATTACTTGCATACATCTGTAAACCCTAGAAATGTTTTAACTTTTAATCAATGGGAACATTGTCCAACACCTCCAAAAGTTAGTTCTAAAACGTTTCTTGGAAAATGTCCATATTTTACAGGTTTTAATGTTACAAACCCAGAAAGTATTTACTTTAAAAATGTTAATAAGACAGGCATGAAAAGTATGTTGACAAATACTAAACAAATTTATGCTGCTACTTTTTATGCTCAATTTTCCACCTTAGGCTTTGACTTTTGGAAACACAACATTGAAACAAAAACAGTTTGGGGCACAAAAGACTGGCAGGTACACGTTTTAGAAGCATTGTTCAGAGCCTGCATCATCCCAGAACAAATGAAGGGGCATATTATCAAGGACCGGTTTTAAAATGATCGCCGTTTCATCGGCAGGAAACTGCCGATAATACGGCGATAATGGGCTTGATAATAAGCCCTTGTTAATTCCCATAGAAGCCCATGTTAACATCAGAACACGGGCTTCTGTGGGAATTAACAAGGGCGTATTATCAAGCCCATTATCCCCGTTTTATCGGCAGTTTCCTGCCGATAAAATGGCGATAATTTTAAGACCGGTCCTTGATAATATGCCCCGATGTTCCTAAATGACACTGTTCAACAGACATCTTGTCTTGGCATTGCTAAGATAAAAGATTTAAATAAACAGTTCATACCTAAGCCCACACCTGATAGTAATTTAACTTCAGATGAGGAGGTAGACGTAAATTATATTTTACAGCAGAACAGAACAAATCCTGAATGGTTAATCTGGCCCACAGACACAAATAACTGTCAAGATAGATTCCTGAACAAGACACAAGGGTTCATGGTAACTCGGCTAGATCCAAGCTGTATACAAAGACAACATCCAGGGATAATAACAACTTATAGTGTAGGAAATGAATGGCTGCAGAAATCCACACTTCCAGAAATAAAACAACACTTATCTTTGCTTAAAGATGGTGTTGATTTACGAGAATTCTTACTAGGACCTCATAATCCACGTCATAAACGTTTCATATACGCCAGTATATACGCTGCTTACAATGAAGCTTGGAAAGTCAAGCAAATGGAAACAGCTGAAAGAATATGAGAAATTGATTGTATTAATTTAGAGAAATCAATCTCTGTAGTTGACAATGGTTTAACAACTCTGTCGTTCTTTGGACAGCATTGTATCCTTTGCCATAGACATAATGGAACAGGATTTGCTAATGTTACAACATGGCCAGTCTCAATTACGTTCTATAATGCTATTAGGCTGGACGTTTCAAAACCTTTGTTCTGGCTACGTGCCTTGGCATCTACTCAACACGACGTCACTGTTTACTGTATTTAACATTACAGATAAACAAATCTCGTTGGTACAGAGGGAAGCAGACTATACAGTGCTGAGCATTGAGAAACTGGAGACATTACCATTGACTGTTTCTGAGAACCCATTAGTAGAATGGATAATACATGGCACCATCACGATACCAGTGGCGACTTTCCAGTTTCAGTATTGCTTAAAACATATACCAAAAACAACAAGCATTTACAATGCAATAGGTCTCCCAGCATTAAAGTTTGAGCTATTGGCATTGTATATTACAATGTGTTACATTAATTTATTATCAAACTCTGAATTGTTGTATAAAGATGATTTGCAAACTGTCAAATGTTGCTGAACAGTAAGCAACGTTGTGAATAATATTGTTTGCTGGTCATCCTTGGGTACCAGAGTACTTCACTTGAGGCAGCTCACTACTCTGCACTCACTACTCTGCACTCACTACTCACTACTCTGCACTCACTACTCTGCACTCACTACTCTGCACTCACTACTCTGCACTCACTACTCACTACTCTGCACTCACTACTCTGCACTCACTACTCTGCACTCACTACTCTGCACTTACTACTCACTACTTTGCACTCACTACTCACTACTTTGCACTCACTACTCACTACTCTGCACTCACTACTCACTACTCTGCACTCACTACTCACTACTCTGCACTCACTACTCTGCACTCACTACTCACTACTTTGCACTCACTACTTTGCAATCACTACTCACTACTCTGCACTCACTACTTTGCACTCACTACTCACTACTCTGCACTCACTACTCACTACTCTGCACTCACTACTCACTACTTTGCACTCACTACTCTGCACTCACTACTCACTACTCTGCACTCACTACTCTGCACTCCCTGTAGTGTGCTGTCTCCCTGTAGTGTGCTGTCTCCCTATAGTGTGCTGTCTCCTCTCCTAGAGTGTAGTCAGTCTTCCGTGCCCAAGTGTAAGTGAATGTCGGCCACTTGAGTCAATGCCTTGCCATCCTAATGCACATAAGTGTCTCCCTAATTGAACATGTCAGTGTCTCATCTCCATTCTGTCCGTTTCCAATGTCATTAAACTGCAAATGTATTTTTAGTTTTGATTCTGCTGTACGCGAACCACCAGACAATGGAAGTAGTATCTATATGCAAAATATGCTACACAGATGAGGGAAAAGGATAAGATGTCATGATATATGTCCAACAACAGTGCAGTGGTTATTCTGGCTTCTGGTGAGACAGCACAATTGTGTCCCCTATTTATCAAATTCACTTAGCGTCTTGCATGCTTTATTCGTAAAAATAAAAAATAAAAAAATAAATAAAACAAGTTCTTTTAATCCTGAACACGGAGCTCGGTGTTAAGTCTAAGACATTAAATACTCTCTTAGATGCTAAAAGAAAGAAGGTATGTTTGCATACCAGTGACGTACGGCAGAAAACATTTAGACCAATTAGATATACATTGCTGCATGAGACAAATATCATGCCTAAAAGAAACCAAGAGGGGAATGCTTAATTTTAGAGGCGTGGCTGATTTCATTTGCCACTCACATAGTACTCAAGCATTAAATGTGGCACTCTGTAATCCATGGATGACTTTTCAAATGGTTATTAAGAGTGCATCGCACACTGAATTCGGATTAGGGCTGGCCGAAATCTGCATTATGCGGACTTCATTTTATGTTATTTTGTTAATTTCACCTTACATTCGTTATGCAAAATTACGCTACTGTGCCATGTCACGTAATTACGTAACATTCGTTGTGAAATGCAACGCATAGGAAGAACGCTTCTGCCACAGCAGGTGCAGTGGCTACTACAGCTACTGTTTAAAGCACTTGCCTTTCGGCCCTTCTTTTTAACGTAAGGTGAGCCCTCCTGTCCAAAATGGACGCGAGGGTGCATTTCACACTACAATATAGCACCAAGCGTCAGTTTTACATCTATTTACATTTATATCGCTGAACATACTGGGGTGGTTTCCTGTTGCTGTGGGCTGGAGTGCTGAAATGAGGTCTGCTGCTGGCACGGAGGAGGACGCTACTGCGCGCGCACTCCTAAAAACAAAACCTATGGTGGGGGACTTCCGTTTTGTGAAGCCCGTGCCCACGGAGTGCCTGGAGGAGCAGTGGTGACGCAGGGCTCCCATGCCCGAGGGAGAGCCCCGCGGTCGGAGGCTGCACAAGTACTGAGTACCGGTGAGCGGGGAAGGGGGGGATGCCTGTATGTGTGCGTGTCTGTGTGTCTGTGTGTGCGACGGCGGAGGGGTGGGGGGGATGTCTCTCCGTGCCTGTATGTGTGCTTGTGTATGTGTGTGCGCATGCGTGCAGGGGGAGGTGTGCCTGTGTATGTTTGCGCTTCCCAGGAGACAGCCACGGCGAGCGCGTTCACGCGCGCGTGGCCTGCGCCGATCGCCTTTTGCGAAATGCGCGCGGCCAGGTGCTGTCTCCTGGAAAGCAGAGTCAGCGACAAAAGATCTCCTGGCGGACACAGCGCTGACGCGCTGTTAAACGCCAGGAGACCTAAAAATGGCAAAACATTCACCCCCAGTCACAGATCTGGGTTAAATCCATTGTGATCGCCTGGACCTGCTCCAGCACGGTCGCTCCACCCACGCTCCCTGATCCCAGCTCCTGCTCGTGCTTTGGCTTGCTGGTGGTATCGTAACTGAACTGCTGATTTCTACCCGCATTATATTTAATTTGCATCGCGCTTCTGTAGCGTGCATTTGACTGTGCATTTGTGCTCATTGTGTCTCCGCATTGTAACTGAGCTGCCTCGTAGCGCGACTTTAGGCATACTACCTCACCTGATTCTTCTAGCTCGCTCTGCTGTACTTTGCAGCGCGACACTTGCTGAGGCATTATTTACTTGCTGGGACTTCGTCTGTGCCCCCGGTGCCGTGGTGCATCTGCTGCCCCTGCCTTACTCTCCCTTTGACCCTCCATCTTGTTTACGTGTTCCCTGGCCCGCCCCTCCTCCCCGCTACCGCCTCCCAGCTGCTGCCCCTCCCACCCACGAATAGAAGGCTCCCTACCTCCTGTGACGTGCTGTGATCGCCTGGACCTGCTCCAGCACGGTCGCTCCACCCACGCTCCCTGATCCCAGCTCCTGCTCGTGCTTTGGCTTGCTGGTGGTATCGTAACTGAACTGCTGATTTCTACCCGCATTATATTTAATTTGCATCGCGCTTCTGTAGCGTGCATTTGACTGTGCATTTGTGCTCATTGTGTCTCCGCATTGTAACTGAGCTGCCTCGTAGCGCGACTTTAGGCATACTACCTCACCTGATTCTTCTAGCTCGCTCTGCTGTACTTTGCAGCGCGACACTTGCTGAGGCATTATTTACTTGCTGGGACTTCGTCTGTGCCCCCGGTGCCGTGGTGCATCTGCTGCCCCTGCCTTACTCTCCCTTTGACCCTCCATCTTGTTTACGTGTTCCCTGGCCCGCCCCTCCTCCCCGCTACTGCCTCCCAGCTGCTGCCCCTCCCACGCTCCGCCCCCCCACTCTCCATTTATGTCGGATGTCCACACGCGCAGCGTCCACACGCTACGGCCGCGCCGAAGGTGCGCCAAAGGTAAGCCCGTCTACGCCCGTCCGTGCCTGGACCGCGCCCAGCGCCAGACCCCTTGGTTCCCGTAATTCCCAGCCCACTCGCTTCACTTACGATGCCACCTCCCTCCTAGCCCTTAACCCCGGCCGTTCCCCCAACTGCGTCCAAGCCGCTCCTGGACACACCCACGGACCCTTTTCTTGCAACTCCTGCAAGTTAGACGGCACCAAAATCAACTCCTCATCCACCAACACCAAACAGAGACTTGACAGCAACCACCTAAAATGCATCCTGCTCAACACCCGCTCGGTCCACAGACACGCCATCGACCTCTGGAATCTACTAGACACCATCTCACCGGACGTCGCCTTCCTAACAGAAACATGGATGAATGCCTCTTCAGCCCCAGACATCACCATTGCCATCCCGGAAGGATACAAGATCATCCGCAAGGACCGCATCAAGCAAACAGGAGGAGGCATCGCTATCGTCCATAAGAACTCCATCCGCATCTCAACCAGCTCAGACGTCAACCTCTCTAGCGCCGAGCACCTTCACTTCCAGATCCACACCGACCCCAAGACCACTCTCAGAGGCACCCTCCTCTACCGGCCTCCAGGACCCCGTGCACAATTCAGTGACGACATCACTGACTTTATCACCCCACACGCCCTCCCCTCCGAGGACTACATTCTATTGGGAGACCTCAATTTTCACCTGGAAAAGAGCAATGACAGCAGCGCCACCACCCTTCTGGACAATCTCGCCAACCTCGGACTCAAACAACTCGTCACTACCCCCACCCACATTGCAGGTCACACACTCGACCCCATCTTCCCCTCCAGCAAACATGTCTCATTCAGTCACACCACAGCTCTTCATTGGACGGACCACAGCTGCGTTCACTTTATCTACAATAAAACCACAATCCACAACCATCCTCAACCCACCCTGCGAAGAAACTGGAACAAAATCACCATCGACCAGATCTCCTCATCGCTTCTTCTAAACCCCCCGCCCACTCCTCAAACCCGACCAAGCAGCTATTAACCTCACCCAAGGGATATCCAACAGCGCCGACATCCTAGCACCGTTGAAAAAACGTCAAATCAAACTAGGCAGCAAAAACGCCTCCTGGTTCAACGATGATCTTAAGAAATCGAAGAAACTCTGTCGCTCCCTCGAGAAGGCCTGGAAGAAAGACCCAAACACCAACACCAGGGACGCCTTCAAAAACGCCACCCGCATACACCACCAACTAATCCGGTCTGCCAAGAAAGCCGCATTCAAAGACCGACTAGATAACAACGCCCACAACAGCAAGGAATTATTCAACATCGTCAAAGAATTTCCCAACCCATCAACCAACTCCAACGACATCACCCCCTCCCAAGCCCTCTGCGACTCCCTAGCTTCCTTCTTTCACAACAAAATCGCAGACATCCACAACAGCTTCGACAACTGACCCGGAGACCAACCCACCCAACCTTCCGCAGGACCTTCACCCCCCTTGAACATCCTTAACGACTGGAACCCAATCTCCACTGAGGACACCATCCGCCTGATGAACTCCATCCACTCAGGATCCCCAACTGACCCATGCCCTCACCACATCTTCAACAAAGCAGACTCCATCATAGCACCACACCTCCGAGATATCATCAACTGCTCCCTCAACTCCGCCACCTTCCCGGAAAGCTGGAAACACGCAGAACTCAGCGCCCTTCTGAAAAAACCCACAGCTGACCCCAACGAACTCAAAAACTACCGCCCCATCTCGCTTCTTCCATTCCCGGCCAAAGTCATCGAGAAAGCTGTCAACAACCAGCTCGCTACCTTCCTCGAAACCAACAAATCCCTCGACTCCTCACAGTCCGGCTTCCGAGCCAAACACAGCACTGAGACCACACTTATCGCAGCAACAGACGACATTCGAACCCTACTGGACAATGGAGACACCGTCGCCCTCATCCTCCTCGACCTCTCCGCTGCCTTCGACACAGTCTGTCATAGCACCCTTCGACAGCGCCTCAGAAACGTCGGAATCCAAGGAAAAGCACTGGAATGGATCACCTCGTTCCTCACCAGAAGAACACAGAGAGTCCGCCTCCCACCATTCAAGTCAGAGGCCTCTGAAGTCATCTGCAGCGTGCCTCAAGGATCGTCACTCAGCCCCACCCTCTTCAACGTATACATGAGCCCACTTGCGGCCATCGCTCGCCAACACAATCTCAACATCATCTCCTACGCTGACGATACTCAACTGATCCTCTCACTCACCAAAGACCCTAACACCGCCAAAACCAATCTACATGAAGGAATGAAAGAAGTAGCCGAATGGATGAAGCACAGCCGTCTGAAACTGAACTCAGACAAAACAGAAGTCCTCATCTTAGGCACCTCCCCCTCTGCCTGGGATGACTCTTGGTGGCCAGAGGCCCTTGGAAAAGCACCCATCCCGACGGACCACGCACGGAACCTGGGCGTCATCCTGGACTCCTCACTCTCGATGACCAGACAAGTCAACACCGTTTCGTCATCTTGCTTCAACATTCTTCGCATGCTCAAAAAAACATTTTGCTGGATCCCCACCGAAACTAGAAAAACGGTCACCCACGCACTGGTCACGAGCCGCCTGGACTACGGAAACACCTTATACGCCGGGACCACCGCAAAACTCCAGATAAAACTCCAACGCATCCAGAACGCTTCAGCCAGGCTCATACTAGACATCCTGCGTAAAGAACACATCTCTGGTCACCTGAAAAACCTCCACTGGCTCCCCGTAAATAAAAGGATTACTTTCCGCCTCCTAACCCACGCACACAAATCACTTTACGAACTTGGACCCGAATGCCTCAACACACAACTGTCCTTCTACACCCCCTCCCGTCAGCTACGATCTTCCAACCAAGCCCTTGCCACTGCACCTCGCATCAACAAAACCACCATGGGAGGTAGATCCTTCTCCTACCTGGCAGCTAAAACCTGGAACTCACTTCCCACTCACCTTCGCCTTACTCAGAACCACCTAGCATTCAGAAAGCAACTTAAAACTTGGATATTCGACAAGTAATTTCCCCACCCTTCATCAAGCGCCTTGAGACCCTATGGGTATGTAGCGCGCTATATAAATCTCTTGACTTGACTTGACTTGACTTATTTTGCTCACCACACCACCCCTGTTCAGACATGGACATATGCAAATCAGTCTTGACCCTGTGCCTCATGGGAACAGTGCAGCCCAAACTGCCAAGCCATGTCTTCCTGGACCAAAATCAAGCATCCTAGGACCGGTTTCTGGCTGTCAGCCATCATCAGCCAGGATAGCTTGATTCCAGTGGCATGGAGAGCACGAGACTCACGTCTGAGCATACTCGTCCCACTTGGGGTGACAAATGCAAAAACAACAATTGATGGATGGAATGTTGCACAATGGCAAAACATTCACCCCCAGTCACAGATCTGGGTTTAATCCATCGTTATCACACCACCCCAGTTCAGACATGGCCATATGCAAATCAGTCTCGACCCTGTGCCCTATGGGAACAGTCAGCCCGAACTGCCAAGCCATGTCTTCCCTGGACCAAAATCAAAAATCTTAGGACCGGTTTCTGGCTATCAGCCTTCATCGGCCAGGATAGCTTGATTCCAGTGGCGTGGAGAGCTTGTTTCCAGTCCAGGGAGGACCTGGCTTGGCAGTTCGGGCGGGACTGTTCCCATTGGGTGCAGGGTCAATACTGATTTGGATATGGCTGGGTCCAAACTGGAATGACACGGTGAGCAAAAAACGATGGATTTAGGCCTAGATCTCTGTACTGGGGTGAATGTATGACAATGTTCTGCATTCTGACCATCGATAGTTCTTTTTGCTTTAAAACATCTACCAGCGTGCCTGTATGAAAGGTTGGGTAAAGCATACATTATGTCGAGATGGGATTTACCATACACTCACAAATGTTGGAGTGGGGGAAAGGAAGTATTTCTTAGTGGTAAAAACTGTGAAAACTCACTAAGCGGTACACTATTGTGTCATGGTATTAATTTACACAGAGCCTGCGAAGGTTCTTCCAATAACCTTTCTTGCCACCTGCAGGGTTCGCCCACATCGGTGATAGATCCAATTTTCAGGCAGCTTTCCAATGGTAGCTACGTTATGCTCAATGATAACAGCTGTTGCGGAATGATGCCAGGAATAAGCTATCTCGTTACTGTGTCAGCCAGGGTCACTTGCTGTATGCAAGTATTGTTTCCTAAAACTAAGACAGACGAGGAGTCGCCACTATGGCCTTGACTGAACATCTCTTCTATGCGAATTGATACTTTAAGCAGAATGAAAGCCATCCTTTTGCAAAAAACTGTGCCACTGACCTCGTCCAGAGAAACGTATGACCTGCAAGTTGCAAGGTCCTCTGCAGAGATACATGCATTATTATCTACAAACTGCCCAGTACATTTCACAGAAACGTTAGGTCGTATCTTTAACATGTCTGATACCAGCGGTATTGCACATGTATTTAAGATGATTTTTTCTGGACTGTTAGCACCCTTTGAAGCAGTCCTGGGCATTTTTCCTAACTTTGTCCACTCTGTGTTCGGCGGACTGCCTCTAATTTTGGGACTCGCCGCAGGGATCTTATTTGTATTCCTCCTGCTCCGTTATGGCAGATACGGCCGCCAGCGATACCCAAGCCAGCATGGAAAATGCGCTACAGGCGATGAGGTACCGTGACAGAATAACACAGATCCTTGGCTTGGCTTGTTTGAGAGATCTGAATACCACATGGTTCCAGTCATTCAGACCAATATGGCAAGATTGCATCTTACCTGTTCTACGATGCTTACTTTGTGGAAAGGAATGCGTGTTAGATGTCTGTCTAACACTACCATGGGTTGTGCCAACGGATGCTGACACATTACTGGGTCCAGTAACGGCTCATGTGTTGTGTTGCCCCCAATGCCTACCAATCCTGATGACGGCATTCATTGAGATCTCACCGGCAAATCCAGCTGAAGGTGAGATACGCGGATCAACAGGCACAAAGGTACCATCTGCTATGAACATTGCTAACGCGGCTGACGCTGACGGTGATGCTTCACATCTGTGCACAATTGACCTTCTTAATGAAGTGGTTGAACTTTCATCTACTGTGGTAGATGATTTCTTTGCCAGCCTTGATGACGTAATGTTTTCTCCTGACACTGAGAATAACTTTTGAAATCAGCACACAGCGTTTTTTAGAACTCTGAAATTCGACCTTCATATGTTCAAAACAAAAGCTACCAAGTTTGGAACTCTATTTTTATGACAGATTTATTTGACTTTTTTTCCAAAATTGAACTTTGGCACGAAAAGCAATCTTCTTAAAGTAGAACTATTTTTAGAGAACAAGAAATTCCTTGAACACTTCCTAGAAGAAATTTAGCCTAATCCACAAGCCAAAACAGGTTGTATATTCTGCTATGGGATGGTCTCGATCTTTTTTCTTCTGTAACTAAGAGCCATTTCAGAAATGTAATTTTCGTGATTCATTCAGTTAGCATTGCTAATATTATATCATATGCTTACAATGAAGTTGTTTCCTTTACTTATGTACTATACAAAATGCTAATTTGTTCGTGTGCAACTATTTCTAAATGCATTTTATATGATTTTTGGGGGTTGTAAACACATACTCTAGATTATATGTTTTAGTATTTACTGTTAGATGAACATAATAGCGTGGAGTGGTTGTTATGTATTATTTTAGGTCCCTATTGTAAATTTCCCGATTCATGCCCTTATATAGGTATAAATCACCATATCCTTATATAAGCATAGAAATCATAACCCTATTTAGGCATAGCTCATGCAGTCCAAATACAGCAGGGCTACTTCCACTATGATTTCTTGGAAAAACTCGCCTTCAGCACTCAGGGACTTCCCCTTGCTTGATTATTGATTCATCCAAGAACTCATGAAGTTTTCAAAGAACTGAGACTCTTTGGTGACGTTATTATGTCCAACCATACCTTCAAGGTATAAATATGCCCACACTTGCCCAAGCAAACACACGGTGGTTTGGAGCAGTTTGACTATCTACTTGCCCGACACGCACTGCTACAGCAAGTGCCGAAGGACGCACTGAGAGAGACGCTGTCTTTTCTCCTGCTGAGAAATCCTGCTTCAGTGTTTCCAAGCTACCCTTGCGGGTTGCTGCGAAATCGAGTCCCGAGACCAGCCTTCTTCCTTCTAACCTAAGGTACAGAGCTAATTAGACCCATAGAGAAAACTTGGACAGATTCTTGGCATAAAGAATACTACATTTATGCTACACCTCACTTACTTCTTCCTGCGTACTAAGCTTAGGTTAGGTACATTGGGGTAGGCGTATTTTAGAGGCACAGGTTGAGTACTTTTTAGCCTCTGTTATGTATGTATGTATTTATCTATGGTTTAGGATCCATACAATGCTCTTACAGTATTATTTTATTCTACTATTTATACTCTATGCATTTTATTTTACAACCAGTGTTACGATTGTAGCAGTTCATTTCTTATTCTTGAGGAAGAAGACTGTCCAATAAAACCCTTTTATTAAAAACGCCCTTCTTTATACTTTCGCTGCACCTCTGGTGAGACGAAGCATGCACGATTGACTGAGTGAAATATCTATCTATTGTTTCCACGACTCTGAAGATACGTTTTATCTTGGTGAAACTAAGTTGTCATGTTTTTGCGGTTGTCAGAGACTAATCCCTTCTTGTGAATTCGAGAAAGTTTCTAGTAACCTCTGAGCTAGCTGGCACACACAATTAAGTTTAGTGTATTCGATAGAGACCTAGTCGACCTCAGTCCTACGTCTAAACTATAGGATATACTATTCCAATGCACAGAGCCTATTGGGAATATACGAACTACACTACAACCTCTTACACTGTGCCTTTCTAACATTCTTGTCTTTGTTTGCTATTTTTTGCCTGGTGTCTCACCCCTTACGCCATCAGGTGTTCACTCATTCCTGCTGCTGCCTTCCCAGTGGCACAGCACCGCTGAGTACCCTGATTCTGCAACCCACATACCTCTCATATGCTCCTCCCTCCCTCCACCCATTCTTAATGCAGGCAGCAGCTTGTCGGTGCCACTGTTGCGTCACCTCCATGCTAAAGGCAGGACCGTCAGTGCCTGCAACGTGCACAGTGCAAGACCCTCTGGTCCTTGCATGACCCACGTAACACAACAAACTCATGCTCCAGCCACCCTCCAAACAATGAACATCAGACTATTAACCACCTGCAATCAGGCAACCCCTAAGCGCACATGACAGTTTCACATGCTGTGTGTGCAACTCCAACTGCCTAGACCACGCTGCCTCGCCTAACAGACCATGTCCGTACAACCAGGTCATGTGCCTTCTACTGCACACCCGCTCCATCCACCAGCACCCCATTGGACTCTGTTACCTCCTCAACACAACAGCCCCACACATCGCCTTCATTACAGTAACCTGGTTGAACGCATCCTCAACACACAACTTCAACATTGCCATCATAGACGGATACAAGATCACTCGCAGGGACCGTACCAACTATCCAGGAGGATGAATTGCAATTCATTCAGAAGTACACCCTCGGACTCACATACAACAACAAGGACACACTCAGCATTGTCAAGCACCTGCACTTCAGATTTCGCACCAACACCCTGACCACCCTCAGTCTAACACTCTTCTACAGATCTCCAGGCCTACACCCACAATTCTGCTAAGCCATCAACAACTACATCAGCACGCAGGCCCTCACCTACACAGACTGCATGTGGCAGGGGGACCGCAAATTCTGTCTGGAGGACAGCAACTTCTGTCTGGAGGACAACCACACCACCATCCTTCATAGGTACATCAACATCTGCATCCACTTCTCCGACAAGCAGCGCACTGCCCCACACTCCACTACATATCCCCCAAAGATGCTTGACCTAAGTCACCACAGATGAGCTGTGTGGTACCCTCGCCCAGGACACTCCAACCAACGCCACCGCCAAACCCTGCAACCTCACACACTGGATCAGCGACTGATCCAACACTCTTGCCAAATTGGCGGACTTTCCTGTGAAGCACAACAACAGTTAATCCACCTGGGACAAGGCAGACCTACTGGACTCATGCAGGTATAGCCGGACTCTTGTGCAAACCTTGCAAAACAAACAACCATCAGTTACCTTTCAGCCCTGAAACCCGCCACACACACACATCACCATATCATCAGCATGGACAAGAGGACATCCTTCAGGTAGGGCATAGGCACCAACACACACAACATAAAGGAGCTCATCGGCATCGTGAGTGAACTATCTAACCCCAGCTCTCCACCCAAAAGACATCCCACCCTCGCAAGGCCAAGGGGATCCCTTGCAACATTCTACCACTGCAAGCTCATGGACGTACAGAGCAACCTCGCCACTCAGAGGCAGACTGCGCTGTTTTCCACAGGAAATACCCCCTCTCAGGTCCTGGACTCCCGTCAGCATCACAGACAACACCCGACTCATGTACACAATCCACTCCGGCTCTCCATCGGGCCCCTTGCCTCACAACATCTCAATCACAGCATACCCCATCCTGGAGCCCATCTCCGGCACATCATGAATGTCTCCTTTGAGTAAGCCACATTCCATGGGAGCTCGAGGCATGCAGAGACCCAGGCCCTTCTGTAACAATGGACGGCAGTACCGCAGGATCGCCTGGAACATCACCCTGCTTCCCTACCCGGCAAATGTCATCATGAAGACAGTCGAGCACCTAAGCAACTCCCTCCAAGCAAACCCCTTCAGGCAACCCGCCCCAGTCCATCTTCCACAGTGATCACCCCGACTGCAACAGCCCTCATTGCCACCACCAACGACATCTTGGTCCCTGCTCAACAATGGTGAGACCACCACCCTCATCCCCTCGACCTCTCAGCAGCATTCTACACCATGTGCTACCACACTGTCAGATCACACATCTCCAACACTGGGATACAGAGGAGGGCCCAGGATGAAATCGCCAAGTACCTCACCAGCAGGGCCCAGGGAGTCCGCCTCCCCCTTCAGCACATAGTACACTGGGGTTATCGGGCTCAAGCCCAAGGGCTCATCTCTCAGCGTGACAATCTATAATGTCTCCCTGACCCCGCTGTCCACCATCACATGTGCACACAACCTCATCATCATGTCCTATGCCATTGACACCCACCTGCTCCTCACCCTCACCAAAGAACCCAGCCACTCCCAGATCCAACCTTCAAGAAGGCATGAGGTTCGTTGACGAATGGATGAACATCAGCCACCTGAGGTTGGACTTGGAAAAGACTGAGGTCATCATCTGAGGATTGTCCCCTTATGGCTGGACATCTCCTTGTGTTACACCGGCCTGGGCAGCGCACCAGCACACAGCGGCCATGCACACAAACAGGTGTTCATTGTACACTCCTCGCTCACAATAACCATGCATCTCTATCTCATTCTGCAACTCCCTCTGCATGCTGCTAATGATCTTCAGATACATCCACTCCTAGGTAAGACAGACAGTCACCCAGGTCCACGACACCAGCCGGCTCAACTACGGCAATGCCCTCTACGCAGGAACAACATCCAGACTCCAGGAGGACTTGTGCACATCCAGGATGCATCCGCTCACCTCATCCTCCACATCCCCTGCCACAGCCACATGACCGTCCGCCTGAGATACCAACAATAGGCTCACTGTCAACTGCAGGATCACCTTCAGTAAGTAAGTAAGAAAGTAATTCTTTATTGCTCAGTTAATTAAAACCACTGCAATCAGTGTATTTACACGTAAGTGAACTTAAAATAAAATCTTTGTCTAATAGAACATTGCTAATAAGCATTTCGATAAAATCAGCTTTAAAATATTCGGAGGATTGCATGAGGCTAAAAAAATACAGACTACATGTCGTTAGGCTTTCCCTTATCTTAGTGCTTAGCCATTGTTTGTACAAAAAGAGTCTTTGTTCTCATCCGAACGCAATGGACTCTTGGAGCAGTTTTGAGCAGTACCATCAAATGGCCGTGATCAAATAAAATGCGTGCCTATTGGATACCTGCAGCTTCAACATATTCTTAAGATTTTGTGACCCATCCGTGGTATCTGTGGGATTGAATTTTGCAGTTGGAGCATTCAGGGACGGCAGTCGGAATTAAATGTTGTGTGAATTAATTTCTTCCGGCCTCTCCCTCCGGGCATTCTGCTTCATTTGCGCTTTTTCCAGAAATTGGACCATCTGACTTGCTAAGTAGATGTTTTTTCCATCGAAGCATGCTTTGACTGCAGGATCACCTTCAGACTCCTCAGGAGGCACTCCACAACTTCAGCCCCAAAGACGAACATGGGCGTCTCCCATCCAACACCCCATTGCCCCAACTCCGTCCAGCCAACCTTGCCATGGGCACCATTAATCACATCCACAGTACAACTACAAGTGGGAGATAGTTCTCCCACCTCACCAAACAGACCTGATACTCTCTCCCTGGGCACCTCCACATGACACATGACCTCTACGCCTTCACAAAACTCTTCCAAAACTGTAAAACTGTCTGTCCGAGCAGTATGGCAAGCCCCTCCCCAGCAGCTTGATACCATCACGGGTGAGTATTGCGCTCCATGAATGTATTTGATGATACATTGTGACCTATGTGTGTCCTTGACCGGACTCAGATCCCAGTGTATGGATGGCTTGAGTTTGTTCCACACTCTGGCATACTTTGACATTTCTCCACAAGTATGTTGTTGACTCATGCTAAATGACTGCAACATCAATTGTCCTTGTGATTGTTTATTTATCTGTCTTGTGCGTGAATCATGAGTAAGTGATAGGTGCTGTACAAAAATACTGGGAATCCAAAGTTCACAGAGGGAGATGTGATGCCTTGCAGTTTGAGTCAACAGAGTCCAGACCACAGTGTTTGGCATCATTGTTCAGACTGCAACCAGCAAGTCCATGTGGCAGAGTAGGACAGTCAATGAGGTGATGCTGTTGCACAAAAAAGTCAACCAGACCAGGTGACCTGGGAGATGCGCACGGCCCACTGCCTCTCACTGTCTTTTCTGTGGACAACCCACCTTCCTTGGGGGACCCTCATATGCAGGCCTTGACGATGCATGGGATGCTCTGTCGGACGATTCCTCCCTCCCTTGCCTGTTGGCGGTCTTCACCTGGAAGTGCCTTGCCTGGTGACACAGGGAGGGTGCTCCATGTTGTCTGCGATCCGACGGAGTGAATGGCTTATGTCCCTTTGCACCGCCAGGAACTCAGCCAGTCTTGCCTCCATCCGTCCTTGGTGGTCTAATTTACTGGTGTGTTGCTCGGCCTGCTGGTTTTTGATCTCTGTGAGTCTCCCCACTACCTGGCTGAACTCCCTGGTGTCCCGCCGGTATGCCTCCTTGATGTTGCGTAGTTCAGACATACCGGGCCCTTCAGCTGGCTCGTCAGGTTCTCGCCTCCGCCAGCCGCCACTCCCACCAACCCTGCCCACACGAGCCTGGCCTGCCGTTGTGGGCACATTGGGTCGACGGGACCCCTGAGGGATGGCAGTGGTGGTGTTGTCTGCCACCTCCTGCGGGCTCAGTTGTTGACTGTGGGCATGGCTCCGAGATGTCTGCTGGGATGTGGCAGGAATGGTAATGGTGGTTAGCGCAGATGTTCCTGATCCAGGTGCTGCACAGGTCTGGGCACCAGAGGTGCCAGGTTGGTCATTGTCATCCATGGAATTGTGAGAGGAGTCGCTGTCGGTGGGATCAGGGTCCTGCAGAGCCTGGGACTGTGGTTAATCCCCCCCATTGTTGGGGGTAGATTCTGCACATTGCCCTGTGGGTGTGAGAGACTGACAATGTTAATGTCATTTAATGCAACATCCACTTTTCATACACATTGTAGTTGTCTATGCTTTGGATTGTGCTCAATGTTTACTTGTGGATGGGTATGTTGTGGGGTCAGATTGATCTGTGCTCAGGAGTCATTGACATGTGGGGGCATATTTACAATAACTAGCACAGCCCTGCAAATCAGCTGGGATTCACCAGTCAGTGTGCACCACAGCTATGGCAGCATGGATGCGACACATTTACAATGCAGAGCACCATGGGGGAAAAACGGCACAGCTGCATCACACATCTGTGCCGTAGAAGTGGTGCATTGCTGGAGTTGCATCACCAGTGCAACGCAGCTCCAGCAATGCTCTGTGGGGCCCTATCTGCAGAATGCTGCGTCAATCCTTATGCCTGCTTCAAGCATGCGCTGGGTTTTGACGCAGCATGTGCTTAAAAATGACTGAGTGAAATCTTGTAGATTTCACTCAGCCACTTTTGGGAGGAGTTGCTGTGCCAGAACCCCCCTGCGCCAGAACACCTAGCGCATGGCTTTAGAACGTGAACAATCTCCCAGATGCATCACCTTGTAAATACACAGCACCATGGTGGTAAAGAAGCACAAGGGGCTTGTGAATCTGCACCGTGCATTTTTTGCTTGGATGCTTCAGCAGATCTGTATTGGTTTTTTTGTGTTACATGACCATTGTGACAGTGGCGCACTCCATTGCCTGCCCCAGGAGGGTATGTTTGTGTCAGGGGTGTGTGTGACAGGCAATACTGATAGTTGCAGTCTTATTTGGAACTGGACCTCCCTCGTGGTGTAGCTATCCCCCCATGGAGCATGCTGCCATGACAGTGATTGTGAGTTCCTGTCCAAGATATCTGACCTTGTTGTAATGGTGTTTGTGTTTGCACTGGTCGCAGGGGGCCTTGTGCTGCCTACACCAGGGCCCAGTGTCAGCTATCTTGTCAGTACTCTCCCACTCCCTGTGCATTGTGCATGGTGCTTGGGTGTTTACCTGGGCCATATGGCATGAGGGAAATTGGGAATGGGCGTCCAAAGAAATGTTTATATGGGTGGGCACATTTTTAACTTCATCACCATCCCCCTTGCACCCTTCTCCTCACTGCCTTGCACACTTCTCCCCTCTGCCTTGCACCCTTCTTGCCCTCCCCCTTGCACCCTTCTCGCCCTCTCCCTTGCATCCTTCTCCCCCTTCACTTTGTACTCTGCTCCATCTCTGCTGTGCACCCATTTCTACCTTGCACCCTTCTCCCCTCTGCCTCGCACCCTTCTCCCCTCTGCCTTGCACCCTTCTCCCCTCTGTCTTGCACCCTTCTCCCCTCTGGCTTGCAGCCTTCTTGCCCTCTGCCTTGCACCCTTCTCATACTCACCCCTTCCACCCTTTTCTACCTTGCACCCTTCTCCCCTCTGCCTTGAACCCTTCTCCCCTCTGGCTTGCACCCTTCTTGCCCTCTGCCTTGCACCCTTCTCGCCCTCCCCCTTACATCCTTCTCCCCTCCCCCTTGTACCATGCTCCACCTCCACCTTGCACCCTTGTCTACCTTGTACCGTTCTCCCTTTTGCCTTGCACACTTCTCGCCCTCTTCCTTGGACCCTTCTTCTCCTCCCCCTTGTACCCTGCTCCCCCTCGGCGTTGCACCCTTCTCCCTCTCTGCCTTGCACCCTTCTCTAACTTGCACCCTTCTCCCCTCCGCCTTGCAACCTTCACACCCAATGGAGGGGGCTGCAACCTGGAACAATTGCACAATTTCAAAAGCATGATGGAATAGGCCCACACCAGACGCACTGGAGATCCAGTGGGGGGCAAGGGCCCCCCTGGTCCCCCCTGCGGTTGCCCATGCAAATGGGTCTGATTTGGAGTCCCACAATGCATTTTGTGACACTCACCCTCCCAGCATATCGAACGTCCATTCTTGGGTCTGTGCTTCCTGTAGCATGGCACATGGCATGGCCTGGCTTTCTCAATGGGGCATACATATGTTAGTGACATCAGCGTTGTTTGTGGCTGTAGTTGTGGGTGGTGGGCGCATGGGGGTTGGTGCGGGCATTTTTTTGTTCTTGGGGTGTGGATGCCATTACCCCCATGTTACATGAGTTGTTTGTGTACTCACCAGGCTCTATGACTCCTTCAATGCCATGTACTCCGTCCGTGGTAGCAGGGCCATGACATTCTCCTCCCACGGATGGTACTGTACTGGTCTGCGGGGTCCACCGCCTCCAGTGTGCTGGCTCTGTGCGTACTCGCTGTCCATTTTCCACTTGATCATCCTCTGCGGATCGTACCACCTGGCCTGGCACTCCTTCCTTGTGCGTCTGATGGGTGCAACAGCATTGACCCAATTGACGATCCTCTCCCACAGCCGTGTTTTCTCAGCTCTGCTGGTCTGTCTGACCAATGCGCAAACAGTTGTGGCTCGACTGATGACTTCATCTACAAGGATCTCCATCTCGTCCTTTATGAACTTTGGATTCTTCTGTGCGGACATGGTGTGGGGTGACGGTGTGTATGGATGTGGGTGTGTGGGTCTGAATGTGAATGGGGGTGTGGGTGTGGGTTTGAATGTGATTATGGGGGCATGTGTGAAGGTGGATGTTGTAAAACCTAAGTCGGGTCGGGGACAATCGATATTTGCCCGGCGGTATTGCCTCTGTGACCCACGAATTATTAATCAATGAAGAGGCAGGCGCTGGAGACTGGAAAGCAGGAAACAAGGTTTTATTCTCTCCGGAGGAGAACACAGCAAAACAGACAGCAGGTATCGTTCTGGGGTGCTCTAACTTAGGTCTGAGGCCTGGCCCCTTATATACGGGGTTTTGCGGTTTTTATTACAGTTTACATTCTCATGGCAAAGCTTTGATGCACGGAAAGACATTCCCGGAATCCCCCCCTCCAGGCCCGTTCCCACACACATTTACAGTAGAAGTCCCCACCCTGATTACAACAGGTGATGAGTATCGCGCAGCTGGATATTCCGCCCATTCATGGAATGCGGAGTTCGATCGGATCTCATGGGGTGGGGGCTTTGATCAACTCGGGGGTCCTTTGATGAGGGGAGCTTTCTATTGTACGGGGAGGGGCAAGGGATAGTATCGGCAGAGCTGGGTGTCGGCCTGGGAACGAGGAAGACAAACGGGCACACGGGGAAAAGGGGGTTTGCATCAAAGGGCCGGGGATCATGAAAGGGAAGAAGGGAGGTGTTGCGCTGGGAACAGGATGAGGGTCTGAGGCAGAGCAGCGCTGAAGAGGGGTTTGCGATTCAAGGCAGGTGTAAGCAGGGGGTTGGTCGGCGTGCAGGCTTGGCGGGGGCGAAGGGCTATGTCGGGGGCCAGTGGCATGCAAAAGGGTTTGTTCTGATCAGGGCATCTTAAAATGGCGGGTGCGCACGACAAAAGTGTGGCATCAGGAGGAAGAGGCAAGATGGCGCAGATAATGTTCACCAAACCGTACTAATTTTCCACAGTCCTCCCTTTAACATATTCAAGACATCTTGCTGGTTCATTTTCTACTCAGTTCTATCATGGTGGGCATAAAAAAAGCAGTAGGAACCCTAGGCGAAAGAGTTGTAAACATTACATTTTAAGATCTCTAGTATTAGGAGGCGGGCCTAGTGATAAACTTTGATAAACTTGTTTAGCAGGAAAGTCATAGTAATGCAATGCAAAGCAGTGAGTCGAAGTGAGAGCAGTGAGTACATTTCATAATGTGAACTGATGGATTGTTACATAATCAATACAATGTTGGCTGGGAGAGAAACGAGACGTGGCAGAAATGATCAGGAATGTTCGAGGTTTAGTAAGTTTTCAGCAATTCTTCGTCTTCCGTTGGCACTGTCGAGCACCGGCGGTGGAGCTACGAGTCCAGCTCTATTCTAAGTTCCGTGTTGCAGGGCACGACCTTTTCCTCGCGTTTCTGGTCAAAAAAAGGTCTTTCTCGCCCGGTGTCCTTTGGGATCAATAGTCAAAAGTTCAGGTGGAAGAAGAGTGTACAAAATAGTCCATAGGGTAGGTCGGAGAAAAAAGGGGGATGGAGCAAGGCCAAATCAGGAACAAACTAGGGGAACAAGAGATTACAGATAGGCGGGCTCATGACCGAGTCTAGAGAGCGGGGACCTTTCGGCACACATTCGAACATGGAGCAGGGGCATCAGGTTAGCCCTTTCTTCTCATTTTGTAGGAGATAGTGCCTCGTCCTGTAGCTCTGTTCTGTCGCGGTCTCGCCTTGGCCCATGTCGTAGATGTTCCATAGTCCGTAGTCAGGCCACGTGCTCCCACATCCGGTCCTTCTTTCCTCCGACAGCCGTACCCTTGAAGGAGTTTGAAAAGATAGTTTTTAGAGATTTGACAGAGGAAGGTAACCACATAAGTCTATTTCTCTCCCAGCTCCAGGTAAATGAGGATAGAAACGTTTGTTATATTAGGGTTCACAACTGACATATAAATGATCGACGGTGGGCCTGCTGGATTTACTATGACTTTCCTTCACAACTGTTTAATATAGTCATGACAGTTCATCTGATGGGGGACCCACCTCTGTAATGCAAGCCTGACAATGCTGAACCGTTCGCTTAGGGGTCTATATTTACAAAAAGGTGGTGTGAGCTATCAACATGGTACTAAAAGGGCCTCTCGCTGAGGGACGAACATAGGCTAAACAATTTTTTTATATTACCAATGCATCCTGCCCTTTAACTAAACATTTTCACTTTCGGCAAGGTTCATTGTAACGGTTTTCTTTGCTCTGGTCTAATCTTTAACTTTGTAAAACATCATTCTGGTCCCTATGCAGCCTCTCGCGGCCTGATTACTAAATTAGAAAAGACAGGGGTCTCATCGGAAGACAACTAGGGACATAGAAAACTGTGATGGGGGGGGGGGGGGCACCATCTCATTCTGGGTTATAAGGGTACTGTCGGCAGAAGGCCACAATTCAGTTGGTGAGCATCCAGTGGCATTTCTCGAATTCCAAACTCTGAAATTTTGCCTATATATAAAAAAATCATTTCTAGGAGCCACAGCTGGCCTGTGTGAGTCGCGAGTTGACCCACCTTTTACAATCGGGGGATGAAGGATAGTTAAATCTCTTATCGGGGGGGCAACTGAACGCAATACTGGGTGCGTCCTGAGAAGGCGGGGAGGTTTCGGTGACCTTTATGGTTTGGGTATCGTGGCAATTTGGGACGGGGAAGGGCGCGTCATCTGAGGCATTTTATCTCATAATAGGAGCCGCTGACATGTAGTTCCCTTATTTCGGGTCAGATTTAGGGAACCTCAGTCAGCTTACCTGTCCTTTCCCTTATGGCCACTTCTCGGTTTCATCAAAATATTTCCGGAAAGGAGAGGTGGTGACACAGCATTAGGGTGATTTTATTAAAGACAAGTTTTGAGCAAATACCGGCGGTATTTGAAGCCAATTGGGTGGTGTGCTAGGGGTGGCAGTCTGCCAATTTCGGGGCTAATCGCTCGGAAGAGTGGGAGTGTGAAAGAGAGAGAGAGAGAGAGAGAGAGAGAGAGAGAGAGAGAGAGAGAGAGGGTGCAACGGCAGGCTAAATAGTACACGTGCGACAGAGAGTGGCAGTGTATTTACGAAAGGCTATTTAGTGCGTTACACAGCAAAGGACATTCACGGGTCTGTGTTAGAATCTTGAAATCATGCAGTCCGAGGCGGACGAGCATTAGGCAGGGTAGAGGGGACATGCTTCGAGAAAAAGGAAAAAGAAAAGGGAGGTATCATTGTGTCGCACTTTCTTGCATTCTCGGTCCTTCGACCAGTTGAGTCAATGCTTCAGTCACACATGCACATTCTCTCATAGTTTTGATTCATCCGTAACATAGGTTCATTCGCGCAGCCTGGGTTAAGGGTGATCACTTTTCATCAGATCATACTAGTTCTACGGGTTTGTTTGCTACGTGAGTAGTTTGCAGGCGTGCTTAGGTGCCACCTTGCAGCGCTAGTCTGTTCCGTGTATTTAGACATGGCAAGGCTTCAGATCTTCGCCATACCTCGGCTGCGGCCCCTGATGTAACCTGTAGAGGGAGGAAAAAAAGGAGGGGAAGGGAGGGGGACAACATTCGCGCATATCAAATACATGGATTCGAAAGTCCTTTACTTACCTCATACTCGTCTTTCCTCCTCGGGGTAGAATCCCCGGGGATATCGTTTCTGGAGTCGGGGGGGGGGGGGCAGTGTGTCCTTATAGGTCGTGGGCGGGGAAACGTGAAAAAGGGGAACCAGAGGTGCCTAGTGCGAGGTATCTAGTTAGCAGATGTATCTCACTATCGGGGTCCTTAAATCTCCTTCAACGCTGTGACGTTCTAGGGTTCTTTGGTTCTCGGGTCAGCTCTGTTCCCCAATACCTTTAAACATCGTACTTTATAACATTTACATCGTGTTATTTTACCCTTCTTTTATGTTCCCTCGTTTATACCATTCGTTTTACCCATCCTTGGAAGCCGAGGTCTTCCTCCACGCGAGAGTTCATGAGTCAGTCGCGTACCTTGAAGGCAGAGTGTCGTGTCGTAGATCCGATCCGTCCTCCAGGGCTGGGCAGCCATCTTCTTAATAACCTTAAAGAGAGAGCATAGTAGGGTGCACAGAAAAGAACGTTCCCGCCCGTCCCATATTTTCAAAATAAGCATGCAACACCCGTTCATTATTTCGAAGACCTTTATTTTTGCAAAATCATGGCACGTGGATTTATGGGGGTACAGTCGTATTTGGCCGGACACGGCAATGGCTAAAGTGCGTACAGTGGGGGTGTCGTTTTGCAGCAATAAAAACGTTAGAAAGTGTTAACAATTCGTTTGTAGCAAACCAGAATGTCTATCAGTTGGCCGGGGGCTCGGGGGCGTTTTATTTCATAATTTAGAAGCATAGTCATACTAGTTTGCAATCAGATTTCCTATATGCATACCGCGTGCGTGCGTCATAAGCGAGGTTATACATCAGCTATATATAAAAATATAATACATTGTACATTTATAATCATCATTTTTAACGGGATTCTTTTACATGTTCCTCGAGTGAGCTCTCCTTTCTTCTTGTCAAGTGTACAAAAGGGTCATATATGTCTCAGAACATTAAGTTTGTATAGTAAAAAGGGACACCACGAGGTGTTCGTAAGTTCCTATCGATACCGGCGCCATTTTGGGCGGGGCCGGGTTAGTCCGGAAGTAGCATCAGGAAAAAATGTTTCCTACAACCGGCAGTTGGGCCAGAGTCCTTTTCGGCAGTTCTAGAATTCATGCTAACAGAAGGAGTGACAATGTCATGTTTATTTCGTTGGCGATCAAGGCAGTTGTCCCTTACCGGAGGCCTGCAGTGGCCGAGGGTTCCTCCGGGGACCTTTGTAGAATCTTCAAGGCTGTGGAGATGTTGTCGGAGGTGGGGGCTCGTGCTCCGGTGGGCGAGCGACCGAGTTACATTGCTGCTCAAAGTTACTCTAGCGGCCGAGGCCCGCCTTTCAGCGGACCCAGACGCCATTTTGAGGCCCTGCAGCAGTCCCCTCTCATCGAGTCTGCAAGAGTGGAAGAGACCTTTTTGGGGACAACAATAGAGAGTGGAACTCCGTGTTGTGGAAGCGGGACATTTGGCTGGGGTGCGGCTGTGATGCCCCCACCTAGGGGGGCGAGGGAGACTCGTTCGCGCCGTCTCCTTCTTCCGGTGCACCCCATGCTGCTCTTTTTCATCGGCCCGCACGAAGGTCTCTCCCCATCCGGTGCTCCCCAAGTCGTGTGCTCAGTGCTGTGGGAGTATGGCCACCTGTGGCGCACATTCTGTGCTGCACAAGTATCGGTGCAGTCATTGCAGGTTCGGTGTTCCGAAAATATGGGCACCGTTGCACGTTCTGTGCTGCGCAAATAGGGGGCACCATCGCCTGGCTGGGGGTGTTCGGCGTTGGGCCGGGGGCTGGGAGACCTCCTATCCGTGGAGGTGGGAGAGGCTCGTCCGCGTCGCCTCTCCCTCCCAGCCCAACTTGGAAAAATTGTTGCGGAGGTACGTGCAGGACATCCCGCCGTCCAGATCTGCTGCGGCTGTTACGGAAGGGAAAAGAAAGAGGTGGCTCGTTCTTCTCTGGACATGTGGCGGGACTACCTAAGACTATCCAGGCCCGTTGCGGCTGGCCGAGGAGACATGTGGCGGGACTACCTGTAACTGCCCAGGCCGCTGGCCCCTGCCTCTCCTCCGGCTCCCCCATACGTTAAGATTTCCTGACCAAGAGTTGGCAGCAGGGCCCGCCTTATATGGGTTGCCGCCGGTTGGGCGTAGCCGTAACCCTACCCTACTTTGGAAGGTTCCAGAAGGTGGGGGGGGGGGCGAATGTTCTATTGACTTTCATGTTCTACAGTTTACCGTTCTTGTTTTTCTAGCGTTATTGTGTTTTTCTTTGCTTGTTATGTTAAAATAAAAGTTCGTGTTTATCAGTGGCTTACTGATTTCGTTTCCCATTTCTTTCTTTCCAGGTTGTTTCATGCTAAAATTTCTATTAACATAGTTTATGTAACATGGAAGCACGTGCAGGGGGATGACGCAGATTTACGTACACATAAACTCAGACGGGGGGGGGGGGGGGGCAGTAAAAGCATGACACACAAGATCCAAAGACAAACATAAAACAGTGATTATTTGGCCAAAATTATCTTTTTCCGTCTGTTAATTTAGAGCTAGGCTGGGTTCCCGTTCTTATATTGTCCGACCTAGGAAAACTCGAACATGCCGCTGAAATCGTTCTGGCGAAACCTGTGCCATCGGGCATAATCAAACGTGGTAGTTCTATCTGGTCTGTCCGTGCGAGTCGGATTTTTCTTTGTCTTGCGCTTTTTCTCATTCTGTCGGCCTGTCATTCCTGTCGGCCCTCTGCCCTTACTCACGCTCAGTAGAGTCGGGCATTGGGCTTTCCAGTGTCCGACATATCTACAAAAAGCGCATTGGTCTAGCCCTAAGTCTGGCCGTCTTTTGCGTAGTGTCGGGGGATAACTTTTGGGTCGTGGTGCCCCGGGGTTGTCCTGTCGGTATATTTCTCTACCTGGTTTGTCCTCGTCTTTTCTCTGTCGTTGCATAGCCTCTCTGCGCCACATACCGAGACTGTCGAGCATAATAGGCGTTGTCTTATTATTGCGAAGGGCTATTTCCAACGTTTCTATTTTATCAAGGTCAAAGGATCCTGCCAGTGGCCACTGTTTGTCTTGACTTTATTTGGTATACCTGTGCCACAATTTATTATAGGCTATGGTAACTAATCCATTGCTTATTAGGGGTGCCTTCCAGTGGAGCTATATGATCCACCTCTAATACACGGTCCGGGCTGAACCAATTATCAATCAGTGGGGAGAAGACAGACATGACGGCTCGTAACGAGGGACAAAAGTCAGCACTGCCTATCTTATCACTGGGCGCAAAGACTAGACAGAATATTCCTATTCTACGTTGTTTGCAGGCAGTGAATAGCTCATGAACAAAAATAAAAACGAGGAACAATCAATAATAAATAAGATAGAGTAGGATCAATGGGGAGAGTAAGTAGGGCGCAAAAGTCTGCGTCCTCTACCCTTTCACTATCCGCAAAGAGGAATCTGTTATTTCTGGTTTGCAGACAGAGAATCTCCAGAAGACAATCTGCGAACAGTAGTTCGGGGTCAAAGAACCCAGTTAATCAGTGAGGGAGAGGGAGTCTCCCAAAAACCGTTAAGAAATAATAGAGTCAGTGGGGGAGAAAAATAGGCGCGACGGTTGCGTTACCTATCCTTCACTGTTTGCAGAAGGGAAAGAGCCTACTGTTTCTCCGCGTGCAGACAGTGAATCTCCAAATAAGTTAACAAAGAGTAATACTAGTATTTGTTTAAACAATCAAACAATCAATTATTTCGCAATCCGTCGTGTTTACACGACCTTACCCGGACCGTATGGACAGTTTCTTGTCTTCCGAATCCAGCGCCCGTTCGTCCTCTTTTTCTCGTATTTCTCACGGCACTCCTAATGGTCCCCAGTCAGGACCGTAGATCACTCGAGAGAGGTCTGTTCGGAACTAGTGAAGTTCGGATGATCGGCTGCCAGACGAGGGTCTATTGGCAAGAGCTCTCCCGATCGTTGCAGTCGTTCACTCTGTCGTCGGGACCTCTCCCACTGGATCCACGAGTCGCTGATGGGCCCCACGCTTGGGACGCCAATTGTAAAACCTAAGTCGGGTCGGGGACAATCGATATTTGCCCGGCGGTATTGCCTCTGTGACCCACGAATTATTAATCAATGAAGAGGCAGGCGCTGGAGACTGGAAAGCAGGAAACAAGGTTTTATTCTCTCCGGAGGAGAACACAGCAAAACAGACAGCAGGTATCGTTCTGGGGTGCTCTAACTTAGGTCTGAGGCCTGGCCCCTTATATACGGGGTTTTGCGGTTTTTATTACAGTTTACATTCTCATGGCAAAGCTTTGATGCACGGAAAGACATTCCCGGAGTCCCCCCCTCCAGGCCCGTTCCCACACACATTTACAGTAGAAGTCCCCACCCTGATTACAACAGGTGATGAGTATCGCGCAGCTGGATATTCCGCCCATTCATGGAATGCGGAGTTCGATCGGATCTCATGGGGTGGGGGCTTTGATCAACTCGGGGGTCCTTTGATGAGGGGAGCTTTCTATTGTACGGGGAGGGGCAAGGGATAGTATCGGCAGAGCTGGGTGTCGGCCTGGGAACGAGGAAGACAAACGGGCACACGGGGAAAAGGGGGTTTGCATCAAAGGGCCGGGGATCATGAAAGGGAAGAAGGGAGGTGTTGCGCTGGGAACAGGATGAGGGCCTGAGGCAGAGCAGCGCTGAAGAGGGGTTTGCGATTCAAGGCAGGTGTAAGCAGGGGGTTGGTCAGCGTGCAGGCTTGGCGAGGGCGAAGGGCTATGTCGGGGGCCAGTGGCATGCAAAAGGGTTTGTTCTGATCAGGGCATCTTAAAATGGCGGGTGCGCACGACAAAAGTGTGGCATCAGGAGGAAGAGGCAAGATGGCGCAGATAATGTTCACCAAACCGTACTAATTTTCCACAGTGTGTGCAGTTGGTGGTGTGTTGTCAGTGTGTCTTGCAAATTGGGTCTGTTGCAAGTGTGTGTGGGCCCTTTTTATTGGTCCATTTGTGGTTGCGGCTTAGTGTGAATTTTTGGTGGGTGTATTATAAGGGGTGGTTCTGAGTTAGCCCCTCTGTTTGCCTGTTTGGATCTGGCCAGGACATTCATTTCCATGGTTTATACACTGGAGACGTGTTTTTTGGTGTTGTGCGAGTCGTTTTCACCCTCCTTGTGCTTTTGTTTTCAGTGTCAGCGTGGTTCAGTACGGCTCATTTACTTGTATTTGCTTCTGTTTATTTGTGTGTTCAACGCTATGTTCACACGGTATGAGTCGTTTACTACCTCTTTGTGCTGTTTTTCGGGGTTCGCGTGCGCTTCGTTCAGTGGGTGTTCGTCACGTATTTACTTTTGTGACTCGCTCAAACGTGACGTTTTTACGGGGTTCACGTGCGCTTCATTCAGGGGGATTCGTCTCATATTTACTTTTGTGGCTATCTCATACATGACGTTTTTACGGGTTCGTGTGCGCTCGTTCAGGGGGGTTTGTCTCATGTTTGATTTTGTGGCTCGCTCATACGCGACGTTTTCTGTACAAATTGTAGCTCATACGTGACGTTTCCCCATACGAATCGCATTCTGATTCCCCGGTCTGGATCGTACTTGTCGGGTCGTACAACATGTTTACGATTCGTAAGGTTCACTTTCAGGTTCCTATCGTATGGATTTTTCTTTGATTTTCGTACGGTTCGGATGTATTTTTTAACTACAGATCGTACAACGCGATTTGGACGGATTTGTATGATTCGTATGGAAACGGCTACGAATACGAATCGTCGTATCGATTTCTTTCCCGAATCAGAATCGACCCCTAAATTGGGGTAGGTGCTGGACACTATTTAAATATAATTTACTATTCCCACTGCAGTCTACATAACATTGGGGTAGGTGCTGGGCACTAATTAGAATTAATTTACTATTTACACTCCAGTCTACATCAAATAGGGGTAAGTGCTGGACACTAATTGAATATAATTTACTATTCCAACTCCAGTCTACATTAAATTGGGCTAGGTGCTGCATACTAATGAAATATAATTGACTATTCACACTCCAGTCTATATTAAATTGGGGTAGGTGCTGGACACTAATTAAATATAATTTACTATACCCACTCCAGTCTACATTAAATTGGGGTAGGGGCTGCATACTAATGAAATATCATTTACTATACCCACTCCAGTCTACATTAAATTGGGGTAGGGGTTGGACACTAATTAAAGATAATTTACTATTACCACTCCAACCTACATTTAAGTGGGAGAGGTGATGGACTCTAAAACGAATGAATAATTTCACATTTTAAAAAAAAAATGTGAAAAGAAATGATTACATTTCAATTATATTGTTTTAATTTTTTTTTTAAATAACATTTAAATTTTTTATGTTTAAATCACTCCCCACTCCTAACACCTATAAACCAAACATCCCACTCCTAAAATAATTTTCCAAATTATTATTTTTTATTTAAATTTTTTATATTTATTTACCATTTGAAAAATATTAAATTTAATTTATACTTTTTAAAAACACTTACCGCCCCAATGCCTATAAACTCAAAATCCCAATACTCAAATTACAAAATATTTTAAATTTGTTTTTAAATGTTAATAATCTATCAAATTTTTTTAAACAATATTGTATTTTTAATATATATTTTTAAAACACTCCCCACCCTTCACCCCTATAAACCCAACATCCCGCTCCTAAAATTATTTTTCAAATTTTTTTTATTTAAAAAATATATAAAATGCATTTTTGATATTTATTTAACATTTTGAAAATATTACATTCTGAATATATATTTTTAAAACACTCCCCACCCTTATCCCCTATAAACCCAACATCCCGCTCCTAAAATTATTTTTCATGTATTTTTAATAAAAAATACAAATTAAATTGTAAAATGTATTAAAAATTATAAAAAATATGACATTTCAAACATATATTTTTAAAAAACTCCCCACCATTATCTCCTACAAACCCAATATCCCATTCCTAACACTATATATGAAATTTAAAAAAAAATTCAATACAATACATATTTTAAATTCATTTAAAATTACATACTTAAACAGTTTAAAAAATATATGAAATTATACACCAAAACTTACAAAATGCTACATATTTTGACATTCGATATTTTTTTCATCGATATTAAAACACACATACCTAAAACAATATTTTTATCATCGATATTTAAAAAATCAATATTTTTTACTATTGATAATAAAACATCGATATTCTGTCATTTTGATATAAAAAAAGTCGATATTTTGACTACTCACCTTTTTTTCCATTGTGCAACATTTCGTCTATCATCTTGTGTGTTTTGCTGTTCACCCTATGTGGGAAGGGTATGCCCAGACGTGGGTCCTGTGCTCACTATGCCACTGGAGTCAAGCCATCCTTGGTGATGACGGCTGATAGCCAGAAACGCGGTCCATGGAAGACATGGCTTAGCAGTTCGGGCTGAACTGTTCCCATGTGGCACTGGGTCAAGACTGATTTGCATATGGCCATGTCTGAACTGGGGTGGATTGGTGAGCAAAATAACAAAGGATTAAACCCTGATCTGTGACTGGGGGTGAATTTTTTGCCATTGTGCAACATTCCGTCCATCATCTTGTGTGTAAGGCAGTAGGCTGCATCAGAGAGGCAGGGGTGTCACCAGGGGATGCTGTACGAAGTCTCTGTGAATCCTTCAACAATGGAGGGACCAAGATCAGAGTTGGAGAAGCTGGATTTTTGACCGAAGTGGTTGTTATTGTCAATGGAGAGACTGTTGCCATCGAGCCCAGTAAAGATTTTTACTGTCGGACGTAAACAACTTTTTAGAAGTCAAAAACCTGCAGCGGGACAAAGCTGCAAGCTGTAGCTCAAGAGAGCTCAAAGAGGCCGATTCATTTGCTTGAAGGTCTTGCTGAACAGGATTTGCGGCAGTGCTAAAGAACATAACTGAATCTAACACAAAATTAGGCCGACATATGATGCACCTTTGGTGGATCAGCCAGCAGGTAAATACAGGTTTGTCTGTTCTTCTGTCACTTTTTGGTTAAATATTTCCAAAGTCCCAAGTTTTAAGGTTAGGCAGGGTCAGTAAATCTAACATCACTTCCAAGGGTCCAGGAGCTGGTGGTTTCCACTTGGCAAGCTAGGACATGCCCAGGCAGAGGTCAGGTGCAGCCTTATTATATTCCTGTAGTTCACACAGGAGGACAGCAAACTAGCCCCTGGAGTCACTTTTATAGCCCTGGGTTCAAGGATATGGCTAACACTTTCTACAAGCAGCAAGGCAGTCCTCTGAGGTTCGAGGCAATCCTTCTGAAGACTTCCAATGGTCAAGGAGTGTAATAAATATCTTCAGAGGGCCCACCATTTATACCTAGCGACAGCATTTAAAGTGCAGAATTTCCTAAGCTACCCCACATCTAGTTTTGTAAAGAAAGACCCATGCTGCCAACAATTACTCCATTTTGAATCACTGCCTGGGAGGAATACACAAAGACCTACAGCTAAGCTATTTATCATCATGTGACCAATGACACTGACAGCAGGCACCAAATTGTTAGGATAAGAACAAACTTTCTAAAAGTGCCATTTTCAGAACTGTGACTAACAATCCGGTTTTACCAATAAAAAGGATTTTAAATTAAAATTACTTTGAGTCAAAACTAGACATCTACATCTCTTCCCAATCAAAAATTAGCATATCAAAATGTAATAAGGTAATCCAATGTTATCAAATTGGAGATATTGGCTTTCCAGTTATGAAAAATCAAAGGTAAGAGTTTTTCACTACTAGGAAAAGTAAAACTAAAGAGCACTTGTCTTGCTTTTCTTTTTAAATACATTGCATCCTATTCTTTTGGCTGTTTAGGGCCTACCTTAGGGTTGAGTCATATGTATTAAAAATTGAAGTTTTGGCTTTGCAAAAGGTTTTTTTTGTCAGGTTAAAATAACAGCTTATTACTGCCTTAAAGGCAGCAATCGCACTCTTTGAACATGTTTAAAATGACTACTTTAGGGTATGACGCAAAGAATGCTGTAGGCCCAATCATAGCATTTCATTTACAGGCCCTGCGTACCCATAGTACCATATGCTATGGACTTTCAAATAAATTAAATGTACCAATAAGGTGTGAGCCAATTTCAACATGTTTAAAGGAGAGAGTAAATGACCTTTACCACTGGATAGCAGTCCAGAGAACCCTAAGACCAACAAAAACAGGTTCAACATCAGCAGCCCTATCCTTGCTGTGGTCTGATCATCGAGCAGTTACTTTTAACATCAGAAGTGCCCCCACTCATTGCATTGCACAATAAACCTCAACCAGTAAGGCTCTCAGGTAATTGGCATCAGATAAAGGAGGTAGAGCTTGGCGCCATCATATCTGAAACACAACCCTACATAATGGCAGATCCCACCAAAGCCGCAGAGAAAATACTACCGTCTAAAGTCCACAGGAGGAACTCGGACAAGGCCTCTGAACCCTGCTCCATGGAAGATCTAAGACTGCATAAAGAAGCATGTCGTAGGCAGGAAAGAAAATGGAGTGTTGTGTATCATTGGGGATACTCGAAATGCTACCAGACCCGGGTCAGAATTGCAGAACAACAGACATAGGGTCTCAGTAGCAACACTTTTTCAAGACAGAATAAACATAAACAGCGTTCACAATGCCAATTTAAATTAAACTGCAATGAATGAAATTTAGTTCCGAAACAAATAGGCACTTCAGTTTCGGCAACGTAGTTGCTCTTTCAACTACAATCAATTCAAATATTTTTTTAAAAGGGTGCTCTAGTGTGGAAAGGAAAAGGCGGGGTGTTCTTAGGTCAAAGTGAAACCTTGAGGGGGTGGACAAGGGAGAGGTGATGTGACATATATACATCAAATTCCCTAAGTGATACCAATCCAACCTGACATATGTCAATTGTTCCAGCTATATCACACAGCATTACATAGACATTGATAATGAATTTCAGTCGTCGAGGCTTGTGTGAGAGGTACGAGTCAATGTGCTGGGCAGAAACCTCACCCTGGCGAGACAAGGAAAGGATTGACAGATTGATAGCTCTTTCTCGATTCTGTGGGTTTGTGGTGCATGGCCGTTCTTAGTTGATGAAGCGATTTGTCTGGTTAATTCTGATAACGAACAAGACTTCTCCATGTTAACTAGTTACTCAACCCTTAATACGTTGATTACTACCTATCACACAAGCCTCGACGACTAACAGCAAATGCGGGTTAAGACCTTCTCTAAAGCCATACGATGCGTCCCATAAAACCCTGCTTTCCTGGACCCAGGCTTGCTATCTATTTATGCTGACCCTGATCCAGACCTTAACAAAGAGTCAATTCAACAAATGAGGCAGTAACAACAGTGATAACTTCATTTATCTTCTAGTAAAACACCGCATTGATATCTGGGGACCAAGAAGTTGGAATGGTTGACTCTCTGGCAGCATTGATGTTACTGTTAACTGCAGGGGTCCATAATGTCAGTTTATTCCTCAAGAGGTCCATGCGGAGGCTCTCTGGACCTGGCGCCTCGCAAGATAGACCAGTTGCAATGGCCTCTGTAACCTCTGGAAAACCGAAGTCTAATCTGTTACCAGGAGTAGAAGGCCCATAAAGTTATGAGTCTTCATGACTGGACTACATATAGTATTAATGTGAGATATCCACAAATCAAGCTGTTCGTGTTGCACCGAAACCTTTACCTGTTTCTGTGTAATAAAATGGCTTTTTGCAGGGTTTACCGACATTTTTTGCCCCACTTGTTGGTAATGTTGAGCAAAAGCAGATGCTTTTCGACTCTGAAAGTGCCCTGGGCTCTGCGACCCAGATCCAGGTCCGCGGCCCATGAACACTAAAAACTGTACAACAGAATTTGGCACAACTTCACCTACATGTAAGTCTCTGGTATATGGTAACTTGTGTGCCTAGGTCCTATTAGTTGAAAGCCTCATTTACAATATGTTGACGCACGGCAGTGCAGCAAGCCTTCCTGCTGCACTGCGTCAAAAGAAAAGAGCAAGAATGCACCGTATCTAAAAAGTACGGCACATTCTTTATCCTTATCCCATGCGCTGGTGCACTAGGGGCTACCATGTGCCAGCACAGGCAACCTTGCTCCATGATACAAGTGTGTCTGCGTTGTAGGTGTGATTAGTTTTGTGCAGGAAGGCACACCTTCCTGCACAAAAACAATCACAAGAGGTGTTTACCTCTTTTTATGTGTGTTGCAGAAATAAAGATTTTTGCCGACTTCTGCTATGAGACCAGACAATGATTAGGAACAACCTACAAAACCGATCTGATGAAGGTGCTTTGTAGCTGGGCAAAAGATTCAGGTTTCTCCTGACATTCTTATTTGCAACAGCAAATTTGATTTAGCGGGACATCGCAAAGAAGGTATCTGGCCCAGTGGAGCCCTCCTAAGGTGCAGCCTTGCCCCGCTGCAAGAATCTGAGCTTCAAAATAGTGGCAAAGTCGGAAGGTAGAACTCAAAAGTGGAAGGTCTGAAAAGTATCCAGCCGGCGAGTAACCTTCTCTGAGCCTTACAATTTGAATTTCCGCCACTCACAGCTTTCCTGCCAAAAGCCAATCGCTTCACTGAGACCTCTTCCACCCACTCTCTCTTCCCATGTTGTTTTCCCTCGTGACTGGATACCTTCTCGTCCTCCATTGGTGAGCATGCCGCTCATGCGGAGGGAGGCTCGCTTTGGTTCTATTTTACCTGCTAGCCTCAGTTTAACATTATGCTCAGCCAGCAAACCTTTCGGCGGTGACATTGCTCTTGTCAATCCGTGTATATGATTCCCTGCTAGTGACCGCTATAACACCTTGACTAGTGGTACATTGAGTCATCATCAACTATTTGGAAGCTGGGGCTTCTCCCCTACTCTTCACAATATTTGTTCTACATCTTGTTTTCCTTTGGATGTAATGGTGGTTTAACCATTCAAGGGGATTGGGACTCCAAAGACTGTATTATACTTGCACGTGATTCAGGAGTAAAGAGTGATGTACTGTTTGTTCTTCTGGTTCTATTTAACAGGGGTAATAAGGAGTGGTATAGGACCACGCTCCATCCCTGTGAAGCATAGTGGAGTCTAGAAAGGGTAGGTTAATATCGAGAGGTATTCACATATATGCCTGAGATTGTGTATTCCCTCAAGCGTGTTTCTTTAGTAGAGTGTGTTGTATGTCCTAGGAATGGTTTATTCTATGTTTCCCGCATTGCAAAAATAACAGAGAAATTGGAATTCCCACATTGAGGTCACTCTCTTTACCAAAGCCTCTCAATCTACAGGTGTCATTCTTTTTTGTTACAGGTATAAGAGGTCACACACCCATTGTCTGTTTATGGATGCATAAGAACACTGATGATGATGTACAGATGACTACGGAGTTGTTTATTATAATGATTGTCGTTTCAGGTCTCCCTCCCTGCTGTTCCCATCCTTTCCTTCCCTCGCTTGATCCACCCACTGACCTGTGCCATTACGGCTATTAAGGCTTGGGTGTATCAAGAGGTGGCCCATTTGTAGCAACAAACCTATCCTGAGGACAGATCACTCTGACAGAATTTCCGACCCATTAATTATCCTCCTCCCGGTCGGGTTGTGTAGGAATGGCCACTCTTGAAGATGTTCTAACTGTCCATGCCAATCTACAGGCTGAGTTAGCTACATCACGTCAGGAAGCGGCAGATTTAAAAGCCAGGGTGGAAGGTATGCAAAGAAACCCGTTTAACATAAGCGTCCTGGCGGCATAACCTACCGATGTAGTAGTGGAAATGCCGGTTTCCATTCCCTTAGCCACCCTAGAGCGGTTGCATGGGGAATCAGGTAAAGTGCAAGTGTTCTTAATGCAGATCATGTTCCACTTTTCATGTAAGCAAAAGTCCTTCCGCACTAACCAGGTCAGAGCAGTCTTTCTTATCTCTTATCTAGCCAGAGATGCTGCACAAAGGGCAGGTCCTTTGGTAAATAGAGACGATCCCCTCCTACATGATTGGGGGGCATTTAGAACTGAGGGGCATATTATCAAGGACAGGCGTTAAAATTATCGCCGCTTTAGCGGCAGAAAACTGCCGCTAAAGCAGCAATAACGGGCTTGATAATATGCCCTTGAGAATTCCAATAGAAGCCCATGTTTTGGTGTCAACATGGGCTTCTATTGGAATTCACAAGGCCATATTATCAAGCCCATTATCGTCGCTTTAGCTGCAGTTTTCTGTCGCTAAATTGGCAATAATTGTATCACCGTGCTTGATAATATGTCCCCAAATTCTTGAAGGTGTCTGATAGACGCGCGGAATCCTTTACAGCTGATAGGGAATTATTAGAGCTGAGGCAGGGTAATAAGGACCTGTTGGTATTTCTGAACACATTTAGGAGATTAGTAGCCGAAATAAAGTGGCCCGAGGCTAAACAAGCTGCCCTCTTCCATCAAGGGTTGCGGGAAGAGCTAAAGGATGTTATCGCACAGATCGACCCAAAACCAGCTTCCTGTAAAGATTTGATGACCCATGTACTGCATCTAGATCATAGACTCAGTGAGAGAAAAGGAGATCACAGAAGGAGAGAGAGAAGCATGCCCTTTTTGGAACGTCAGAGAACCACCGAGTCATACAACTCTGCAGGATCTGAACCAATGGATATTGGAACTATTCGAGGAGCATTAACTCCGGTGGAGAAAGGCGTCTGTTGTAAACAAGGCCTTTGCTTATGTTGTGGCAAAAAAGGCCATTTGGTCAAGGAATGCCCTGTGAAACCCAAAACTAATAGATTTTTTAGCAGTAGAATGGCAACTGCCGCCATGAAAGCAGCTCAGGAAAACTAGCTGACTCAAGGAATAAAGAAAGGGTTTCTTGGAATCAGGCAGATCTCCCTTCCTTACGTAACAGCGACCCATCTACACAGTAACATTTGCTTATTGACTTACTGCTGCTCGTACAATCAGAGTGGACACAAGCCTCAGCCATGATAGATTCTGGAGCCACGGGCATGTATATGGATATAGGAGAAGCAAAACCTATAGGCATATGCCTAGTGCCAAAGGATAAGCCAGATGAGGTCTATGCTGTAGACGGTAGGAAATTAGACACAAGACCTACAGGCTATAACTCAGAAGATAGAGGTGCAATACGGGCTTCCCACAGAGAGTATATAATGTTTACCATAATACAAGCTCCGTAATATGGAATCATCCTAGGTATTGCGTGGTTGCGTAAACACAGTCCTGAAATCAATTGGATGACAAGTACAGTGCACATGAATTCTCCCTACTGTTTGGAGCATTACCTAAATGTACCAGGCGGACCTGCTACAGCACTGGCATTCGGGATGTTTATAGACATAGCAGCTGAAAAGGACATCCAATTACCCGCAGTCTACCAGAAATATGTAGACGTGTTTTACGTTGTCCAGGTGAAAGAACTACTACCCCATAGACAGTACAACTGTCAAATTGACCTCGTTCCTGGTGCAGTAGTACCTAGTGGGAGAGTTTACGCCTTGACAGAGCACAAGAATATCCACCCGAGAGCCTACCTGGCCAAATACTTGGAACTAGGATTTATCCGTCTCTCTAAATCTAATGTGGGTTCTCCCCTTTTTTTAATGCCAAAGGCTAACGACGAGCTCATGGCCAACATCATCTTCAGAGCCTTGAACTCTATCACGGTGTAGAACCGATACCCCTTACTGCTAATCCCTGTATTACAAGAACTAGTACAAAAGGCTAATATATGCACCAAATAGTACCTCAAGGGAGTCTTTCATCTGGCTCGCATAATGAGTGGTGACGAGTGGAAAACGGCATGTAAGACCCTTTATGGATTGTTTGAATATCTAGTGATGCCGTTCGGGTTATGCAACGCACTCAAAGCATTTCAATACTTCTCAAATTATATCCTACATGAGATCCTGGACCAATACGTTGTGGTGTATATCAATGATATTCTTATATATTCAGAAAATGAGAACGCAAACACTCAACATGTGGAATCCGTATTACAGCTCCTGCAGAAACACCACCTATTCTGCAAACTAAGCAATTGTGAATTTGACGTTCGTACAGAGGAATTCCTGGGGGTCATGCTTACTCCCTCCTGACAGGAAATGGCTGAAAGAAAGAGGACAGCTTTGAAGGACTGCCCTCCTCCCCAGAACATGCGAGATGTTCTGTGCTTTATCAGTTTTACAAACTTCTATTGTCGATTCAGCAACAAATTCTCCAAACTGGTCGCACCCAATACACAACTGCTGCGAAAAGCACAGAAAATTGAGTGGAGTAAAGAGGCCCACGATGCATTCCTTGCATTGAAACAGCCTTTGTAACAGACACCATCCTGGTGCACCCTGATCCATAGAAACCATACGATGTGGAGGCTGATGCCTCTGACGTTGCGTTGGGAGCCGTGTTATCTCAAAGACACTCATCCAGAAGCCAACTTCATCCAGTGGACTACATGTCGAGAAAACTGAATGAAGCAGAAAGGCATTATAATGTAGCGTAAAAGGAAATATTAGCCATTGAGTATGCCTTCATTGAGTGGAGACACTTTCTAATGGGAGCCAAGCATGTGGTTACGGTATATACCGACCACCGGAACTTACAATTCATTACAGCCGCTAGACACTTAACCCCTCGTCAACTCCAAAGGATATTGTTTTTCTCAGAATACCATTTCATTATCACATACTGGCCTGGCTCTGAGAATAGAAAAGCAGATGCCCTCCCTAGGCATTCATATTCTACAGACCCTGACATTACACTGGAACAATCAATAATTGACCCCGCCAAGATCCTGTGTTTTATACAACTGGATACATTCCACAAGAAAGTAGTGGTGAACCTGGCTGAAGAGCCATACAGAATGGCAGATAAAGAAACTGTCTTTTAGTACCTATCGAGAAAGTGAGAAAACAAGTATTTAGTTGGTGTCATTAATCACCTAGTGCAGTATATTATGGGACAGGAAAAACTGTGGATTGCATAAACAGACAATTTTGGTGGCTGTCTTCCCAGATGAACATTAAAGACTGGATAAGACCATGTGAAATATGTGCAAAAATGAAGTCAGGTCACCTACGCCTACAGGTTTCATTGCAGCCTCTCCCTACTCCGAATGGGCCTTGGGAGAACATCTCATTAGACTTCCCTGTTAGTCTACTGATGGATAAAGGATGTACCGTGATTCTGGTAGTCGTCGACTATTTATCTAAGATGGGACACTTTGTGGCATGTAAGAAGGTTCCTTCAGCGGGCCAGTGAGCTCAATTACTAATGAGACAAGTAGTTTGCTTGCATTGTTTACCAAGTACCATTGTATCAGATAGGGGTTCTCAGTTCACGTCCCAGATCTGTAGAGTGTGGTGTGAGTCTCTACATATAAATACAGACTTGTCTATGAGTTTCTACCCACAAACGGATGGGCAGACAGAGCGTCTCAACCAGACGCTTAAGCAGTATTTGCGTTGCTATATTGGTAACAGCAAGGTGGAATGGGTGGATTGTCTTTGGCTAACTGAAATAGCCTATAACAACGCCACAAATGGGGGGCATATTATCAAGGACCATATTGTCAATTTAGCGGGACTTTTTAGCCATAAAGCGGCGATATTTTTATCGCCCTATTAGCAAGCTGTCACTAACAGCAGTTAGAGACAGCTTTTAGGCGATAGCTACAGGTTTGGGACCCGCTTTGCATGTCAGCAATATTTATCGCTAATGACATGCAAAGTGGGTGTACCCAAACTGTTAGCGACTGAAAACAGTCGCTAACAGAGCTATCACCTTTTAGCAAGGCAGACGAAGCTTTGAAAAAAATTACCCTAGGCACGAATACCGCTATAATCTAACGCCTGCTAAAAAGTTGACATACCTGTATAGTCAATGGGGGGTGGATTATCAGATTGAGCCCCCATTGGCGTTAATGCAAGAATATCGCTGGATTTTCAGCGATATTCCCGCATTTTGCCGCTATTGCCGGATATTTTATCGCTTTAGAGATAAACGTTGCTAATAGCACATTATCTCTGCGATAATATCCAGCGATAGGTGGCATTAAAAAAATGCACTAAACGCACTTAGCGATAAATATCGCTATTTGTTGCTAATAGGCCCCATAGCTCCATTAATACCTCCCCGTTTTACTGTACCTATGGACACCATCCATGATTTCTTCCCTTTATTTTAAAAAATACCACTGGCTGACGATCCGGAACAGAATTAAGTTTAAATTACTATGTATAGTGTACAAGGCACTCAATGATCAAGGACCTCACTTCCTGAAGGACCAATTGAAACCCTACACACCTTCTAGACAGCTTCGTTCCACCACCCTTAACCAGCTGGTGATCCCACGGTCCAAAACAGTGTCCTTATGTGATCGCCGCTTTTTAGTAGCGGCACCCAAACTATGGAACACTCTGCCTCAAAACATTAGGCTAAGCCCCTCACTTCTCCAGTTCCGCAAGCATTTAAAAACATGGCTTTTTGATCAATAACTTTCACCAAATCTCTCTGGAGCTTTTGATACTGACCTGAAGTTATGCAAATTGTTTAGCGCCGAGACGCCTACGGGAATTCGTTCGCACTTTATAAATGGCAAAAATAAATAAATAAATACATAAATTATCCATCCAACAGAAAACTCCAAGTTACCAGAAGTCAAAAAGTGGGTGACCCATATTCAGAAAATCCTGGTGAAAACACAAGCATACCTGAAGACAACAAAAAGCAAGTACAAGGCCGCTGTTCATAAACACAGATGACCTGGGCCGTTGAACAAAAATGGGGACAATGTATGGTTATCTACCAAGAATATACATTTTAAAAAGCACAGCATGTTTAACCCCAGGTACATTGACCATACGAAATTAGTAAATGCATTAGTCCAGTGATACTAAAGCTGAATCTACCATCACATCTAGGGATCAACCCCGTCTTTCATGTATCCTTATTTAAGCCTACCTACACACCAGTCGAAACAGCAGCCTCCTCTTCTAGTCAACAATGACGCAGAGTATGAAGCGCAGGGTATAATAGACTCCAAGCAGCGTGGCCGCAGACTATGGTATCTGGAGGCCTGGCAAGGTAACGGCCCTGAAGAGAATTCATGGGAGCCAGCATATGGTGTTCATGCACCAAGACTAGTATCTTCCTTTCACAGATGATTCCGCAGAAACCAGGCCCAATAGTGCACTTTCGCTAGGGAGAAGATGAACTGTTATGTGCTCAGTGCTTTAAGCGCGCTGATGTAGCCTTGTAACTAATCTATGTACCGTATTTTGTAACACAGTGCTCATGATGCCGAAAGGAAAACAAAAACTACAGTTGCCATAAGGCTGTGCGTTACGTGCGACACTGCGAGCACCGCCCATAAAGGAGGAAGCAGTACTCGCCTCGGCGTCAGAAATTCTTCGTCCTAGCAGTGTTGTTGGCATCCTGAATTCCTGAGAGGTCTGGTAAGGATGCGCTGCTCCGACCCTCTCTATCCATGTTGTTTTCCCATGTGACTGGATACCTTCCCTTCCTCCGGTGGTTAGCATTTGGCTCATGTGGAGGAAGGCTTGCTTTAGTTCTATTTAACCAGCTAGGCTCTGTTTAACATTATGCTCAGGCAACATTCCACGCTGCTGTGACATTGCTCTCGCCACGCCATGTATCTGCATTCCTTGCTAGCGACCGCAATAACACCTTGACAAGGTGTTTCTTTAGTAGAGTGTGTTGAATGTCCTATGATTGGTTTCTTCTATGTTTCCCGCATGTACCTTGGGTTAAACACGCTGTGCTTTTTAAATCGTTTATTCTTGGTAGATAACCATACTGTGTCCCCATTTTTGTACAACGGCCCAGGTCATTTGTGTTTATCCACAGCGGCCTTGTACTTCTTTTTTGTTGTCTTCAGGTGTCATTCTTTTTTGTTACAGGTATAAGAGGTCACACACCCATTGTCTGTTTATGGATGCATGATGTAGAGATGACTAAGGGGTTGTTTATTATTGCCATTGTCCTTTCAGGTCTCCCTGCCTGCTGTTCCCATCCTTTCCTTCCCTCGCTTGATCCACCCACTGACCTGTGCCATTACGGCTTTTAATTATTTACAACAAGGGGTGGTGATGGACAGAGTCTCTGAATTAAGCAGAGTACTCTCACCCAGTCAAGAGATCAGGGCTAGATCCAACACCGTTTTTTAGCTCATTGCACCATCCCAGTTTCAGAACCTGGCTGTATGCAAATTAGTCTGTCCCTGGCCCAGTGCATCATGGGAACAGGGCAGACCAGACTACAAAAGCCAATTCTTACACTGGGAAGGAAACAAGCTTTTGGGGACCGGTTTCTGGCATTTCAGCCGTCTTCGGCCCGGCTTGCTTGAATCCTGATGGTGCAATAAGCAAGGGACTCACATCTGAGTATACCCTTCCACGCTTAGGGTGGACAAAATTATTTACAACAAGGGGTGGTGATGGACAGAGTCTCTGAATTAAGCAGAGTACTCTCACCCAGTCAAGAGATCAGGGCTAGATCCAACACCGTTTTTTAGCTCATTGCACCATCCCAGTTTCAGAACCTGGCTGTATGCAAATTAGTCTGTCCCTGGCCCAGTGCATCATGGGAACAGGGCAGACCAGACTACAAAAGCCAATTCTTACACTGGGAAGGAAACAAGCTTCCGGGGACCGGTTTCTGGCATTTCAGCCGTCTTCGGCCCGGCTTGCTTGAATCCTGATGGTGCAATGAGCAAGGGACTCACATCTGAGTATACCCTTCCACGCTTAGGGTGGACAAAATTATTTACAACAAGGGGTGGTGATGGACAGAGTCTCTGAATTAAGCAGAGTTCTCTCACCCAGTCAAGAGATCAGGGCTAGATCCAACACCGTTTTTTAGCTCATTGCACCATCCCAGTTTCAGAACCTGACTGTATGCAAATTAGTCTGTCCCTGGCCCAGTGCATCATGGGAACAGGGCAGACCAGACTACAAAAGCCAATTCTTACACTGGGAAGGAAACAAGCTTCCGGGGACCGGTTTCTGGCATTTCAGCCGTCTTCGGCCCGGCTTGCTTGAATCCTGATGGTGCAATGAGCAAGGGACTCACATCTGAGTATACCCTTCCACGCTTAGGGTGGACAAAATTATTTACAACAAGGGGTGGTGATGGACAGAGTCTCTGAATTAAGCAGAGTACTCTCACCCAGTCAAGAGATCAGGGCTAGATCCAACACCGTTTTTTAGCTCATTGCACCATCCCAGTTTCAGAACCTGGCTGTATGCAAATTAGTCTGTCCCTGGCCCAGTGCATCATGGGAACAGGGCAGGCCAGACTACAAAAGCCAATTCTTACACTGGGAAGGAAACAAGCTTCCGGGGACCGGTTTCTGGCATTTCAGCCGTCTTCGGCCCGGCTTGCTTGAATCCTGATGGTGCAATGAGCAAGGGACTCACATCTGAGTATACCATTCCACGCTTAGGGTGGACAAAATTATTTACAACAAGGGGTGGTGATGGACAGAGTCTCTAAATTAAGCAGAGTACTCTCACCCAGTCAAGAGATCAGGGCTAGATCCAACACCGTTTTTTAGCTCATTGCACCATCCCAGTTTCAGAACCTGGCTGTATGCAAATTAGTCTGTCCCTGGCCCAGTGCATCATGGGAACAGGGCAGACCAGACTACAAAAGCCAATTCTTACACTGGGAAGGAAACAAGCTTCCGGGGACCGGTTTCTGGCATTTCAGCCATCTTCGGCCCGGCTTGCTTGAATCCTGATGGTGCAATGAGCAAGGGACTCACATCTGAGTATACCCTTCCACGCTTAGGGTGGACAAAATTATTTACAACAAGGGGTGGTGATGGACAGAGTCTCTGAATTAAGCAGAGTACTCTCACCCAGTCAAGAGATCAGGGCTAGATCCAACACCGTTTTTTAGCTCATTGCACCATCCCAGTTTCAGAACCTGGCTGTATGCAAATTAGTCTGTCCCTGGCCCAGTGCATCATGGGAACAGGGCAGACCAGACTACAAAAGCCAATTCTTACACTGGGAAGGAAACAAGCTTCCGGGGACCGGTTTCTGGCATTTCAGCCGTCTTCGGCCCGGCTTGCTTGAATCCTGATGGTGCAATGAGCAAGGGACTCACATCTGAGTATACCCTTCCACGCTTAGGGTGGACAAAATTATTTACAACAAGGGGTGGTGATGGACAGAGTCTCTGAATTAAGCAGAGTACTCTCACCCAGTCAAGAGATCAGGGCTAGATCCAACACCGTTTTTTAGCTCATTGCACCATCCCAGTTTCAGAACCTGGCTGTATGCAAATTAGTCTGTCCCTGGCCCAGTGAATCATGGGAACAGGGCAGACCAGACTACAAAAGCCAATTCTTACACTGGGAAGGAAACAAGCTTCCGGGGACCGGTTTCTGGCATTTCAGCCGTCTTCGGCCCGGCTTGCTTGAATCCTGATGGTGCAATGAGCAAGGGACTCACATCTGAGTATACCCTTCCACGCTTAGGGTGGACAAAATTATTTACAACAAGGGGTGGTGATGGACAGAGTCTCTGAATTAAGCAGAGTACTCTCACCCAGTCAAGAGATCAGGGCTAGATCCAACACCGTTTTTTAGCTCATTGCACCATCCCAGTTTCAGAACCTGGCTGTATGCAAATTAGTCTGTCCCTGGCCCAGTGCATCATGGGAACAGGGCAGACCAGACTACAAAAGCCAATTCTTACACTGGGAAGGAAACAAGCTTCGGCTTGCTTGAATCCTGATGGTGCAATGAGCAAGGGACTCACATCTGAGTATACCCTTCCACGCTTAGGGTGGACAAAATTATTTACAACAAGGGGTGGTGATGGACAGAGTCTCTGAATTAGGCAGAGTACTCTCACCCAGTCAAGAGATCAGGGCTAGATCCAACACCGTTTTTTAGCTCATTGCACCATCCCAGTTTCAGAACCTGGCTGTATGCAAATTAGTCTGTCCCTGGCCCAGTGCATCATGGGAACAGGGCAGACCAGACTACAAAAGCCAATTCTTACACTGGGAAGGAAACAAGCTTCACCACCCCCTTTTCTGAATCGTTTTTGGCCACTATAGGTGTGGCAGGGTATACTCAGACATGAGTCCCTTTCTCACTGCTCCATCAGGATTCAAGCAAGCCGGGCCGAAGAGGCTGAAATGCCAGAAACCGGTCCCCGGTAGCTTGTCTCCTTTCTGGTGAAGAATTGGCTTGGTAGTTTGGTCTGCCCTGTTCCCATGATGCACTGGGCCAGGGACAGACTAATTTGCATATAGCCAGGTTCTGAGCTGGGATGGGGCAGTGAGATAAATAACGGTGATGGATCAAGCCCTGATCTTTGGACTGGGTAAGAGTGGTCTGCTTAATTCAGACACTCTGTTCATCACCACCCCCTTTTCTGAATCGTTTTTGGCCACTATAGGTGTGGCAGGGTATACTCAGACATGAGTCCCTTTCTCACTGCTCCATCAGGATTCAAGCAAGCCGGGCCGAAGAGGCTGAAATGCCAGAAACCGGTCCCCGGTAGCTTGTCTCCTTTCTGGTGAAGAATTGGCTTGGTAGTTTGGTCTGCCCTGTTCCCATGATGCACTGGGCCAGGGACAGACTAATTTGCATATAGCCAGGTTCTGAGCTGGGATGGGGCAGTGAGATAAATAACAGTGATGGATCAAGCCCTGATCTTTGGACTGGGTAAGAGTGGTCTGCTTAATTCAGACACTCTGTTCATCACCACCCCCTTTTCTGAATCATTACGGCTTTTAAGGCTTGGGTATATCTAGAGGTGGACCATTCTTAGCAACAAAGCGATCCTGAGGACAGATCACTCTGACAGAAGAGGAGCATTCTTTGCCCATAGTCTGCTGCCTTGCACTGCTGAAGAGTTTTGACTTCACTTCCAGAGACTGAGCCTGAAGGTCAAACTTTTCACTGGAATCTACTTGGTCCCTGACACTGGTCCGCGCTCCACCGTGGTCGGCCTTAAAATGTACCCATATCTCAGTCAAGCACAACCAGATGACCGCATTTAGCACTTTACGCTTTTTGGTGCCATTTTTAACCTTAACATTTTAAAATTCATAACTCCTGTTCTACTTACTTAATTGCTGCTGCTTTGGTGTCATTTTATTTATTAAAATGAACTCTATTATAAATTCAGTTTAGGATTTTTCTTGTGTTTGAGTATTGCATAAATACTTGGGAAAGAGCCGTTACTCCGAAGTTTTTTATTTGGATTACATTTACCAACATTTTTTACCTCGAAAAACTGTTTCACTGCAAGACTTAAGAAAATGACTTGATCACTCAATTGATCAGTAGTTGGCAGTGTTTCACCTTGTGTGGAAGGTTTGTAAAGGTTAGACTTGGTGTGGGCTACGGTTCTTGTGTTTTAGGGCTAAGGGCATGTATTTGTTTCGTCCATATAGTACTTGGCTTAGTTTGGGTGTGTTTAGGTGCGCTTTAGGTGAATATGGCTTGTATTATCCAATAATGATCTAATATTTTCTAGTCCTTTTTTGATTTGCAAACTATGTAAAATACAGTCTCATTTTACAGTCTCAGGTTCCCCAGTGCACATCATATATGAAAAGACCTAATATGCAGCAATGAAAAATAAGAAAGTGTCATCAGGAAACAATGTAATTACACTAGCAGTTTAAATAAACTCCAGGAGCAGAAATGTCTTGACTCTTCCTTCTCCTGTCTCACTTCAATAGCCCTTTCTAACTTTTAATAAAAATATGAGGACGAAGAGGCTTGAACGTCTCTTTTTACAGAGACTAGGGCACTTTGAAGCAGCGCGGATGATCGGGAAAGAGAATGCTACATACAGGTGAGTAAGTTTACTTTACATTCTATAACAAGATACAGAAAGGGTGTGTGGTAAATCTGCTTTAGTGTACAAGAGTTGTAATGGTATGCGTGGTTGAATATGTGTGGTAAAGGCGTACGAGGTAAAACCGCGCCTGGTAATGTCGTACAACCTAAGTACTTTACACATTGCCTGTAAGTTAAGCCTGTCTGCTCTGTGCCATGGCTACCACGGGTCTGGGCTCACGGTAATTTAGTGAGGTTTGAGGTTCTCCCTGGCTGGGGTTGTGGTTATAATATGAGGTGGTGAGGTTGAACCCACCCCCTCAACTCATTCCGCAGCTTCTTACAATCACCAATACCATCACGGTGCCCATGGTGATGGGTGGGGCAGATAAGGATACACCAGGGCCTTACAATGAAGGCTCTGCTGGACACGCCTCTGCGTAGAGATGATGGGAGGCTACCTTGGGTTTGCATTCAAGGTGTGATTAATTATTCTAGGATCCCTCAATATTTTAGAGTTTTGACACACTTGTCACAGTATATTTGCTGTCTGCCAAATCTTGGTCAATGAGTGCGGTTTGTGAGGGGACCTTTTTGCCTCTTCTCATGTCCCAGGTTCCTTGTGGTCACCGGCGACTGTCCAGGGTAGGAGTGGGGAGTGGAGGAAGTAGTCATGAAGACATTTCAAAGAGTCACCCGAGGGCGCCTGAAGCTACCAGCTCCAGAGGGTCTCCCAGTGCAGATGAACACTACCTGAGAGTTTGAAGAGTTGGGTACAACTCCCAGAGGGTCGTGGGCTGAGTGGAGCAAGAGTGTCCTCTGTGCATGAAGAGGAGAAGGACGAATTGGGGGGCTTCATGGATGTGTCAGACACCAGCAGCAAATCCCTGCTACAGAGACATGTTTAATGAAACACAGGATGAAGGACCAGGTGTGGGCTTGACTGCCCTTGAGCCCTGGTCTCAGCAAGAAATGCATTTTAATCAAAGACGCAGATTCTTGATAGGATGTAGATCTTATTAACACTGAATTCCTATTCAAAAGTGTGTGCCCAACCACTGACACAGTAATCTCACCATAGTTCGGACAGACTGGAGCTGCTCCTCCATCATCACACACCAGCTGTATCTGCGACTGATCCCAGTTGATGACGCGGATTTCGAATTTTGGGCTGTTCAGTCCACTGTACTGGCGCATTAAGTCTGAAGCCTTATAGCAAACCTCCCCCTTATGGGCTCCATATTTAACAAACAAGCGACTAATTAGTCCTTGCTGTTTCCTTGATACTCTCCCACCTTCTCCAAGCATAGATTCACCCTAAGGGAGAAAAGAAAAGATGAGTCTGACAACACTGAGGGACATCATGCAGACAAAAAGGATTACTGTCACTGAAGTATTGGACCAGCACACAAAAGATACACCTGACTTAGGCGCAAACTAATTAATTCCTTCCACTTACAAAAACATAGACAATAGCAGTAGGTCTGACTTAGAACTGAGAGTGTCCGCATATGTTTAACTATGCAGTCACTCATCTATCCATCCACACAATCACTCACTCATCCATGAATTGACCCATGTTTGTGTTCAGTGTCCTGCAGGTTACTGAGCTATCCTAACTGAAGTGCGACATACCCGGATTCTGGGCTCTTTTTCTCAGACCCTATTGAAACAGACCCACTACCACAGTATCCATCAAGGTGACCAAGCTTTGGGATACCAAGCGACAGCCTCCTAGAACCATCTTCCCTTTGGGGCACAGTGAGCCATCTGCTCTTCTGTAATACCATTGAACCCTGGCTTCAGATACATTAGGGTCTCCGCCGCCCCACCATTGGTTGCTCACTCTTGATTCCATCTGAGCGGGTGTAGGTGAGACGTATAAAAAGGTGGAAAGCATAACATGACACCAGAGGTTGAGAGGGATTGTGGCAGCAGCAGACTGGCAGTGACCCCTCACCCGTTTTATATCTCACTGTCAACGGGGGAACCCTTCCTGCCTGATCTTCATGGAGTGGCTTTAAGCAGGCGGAGCGTCTGGGTGGCTTCTGGGTGGTGTGCGCCTTCAGAAATAGGATAGATATATGAAGGGCTCTGTTACACTCATTGTCAGAGTGCTCAGGGAAACCACACAAGGGAATATGTAAACAACACAAATGTGATGGATTCAGAAGAGGGGGAGATGCTGGACTAACGGCTAGGGCGCAAACAAATGAACCTTTCTGCTTTGATGAGGTCTTTGTAAATTCACAAACAGATGCACAACACCTCAATCAATCAATGAATCCATTATTTGTAGAGCGCAATACTTACCCGCGAGGGTCTCAAGGCGCCAGGGGTGGGGGGGGTGGAGGGGCTGCTACTGCTCGAGCAGCCAGATCTTGAAAAGTTTTCCGAATGTCAGCAGGTCCTGGGTCTGACAAAGATGGATGGGGAGGGTGTTCCATGTCTTGGCGGCGAGGTGGGAGAAGGATCTGCTGCAGTGGTTGTTCGGTGAATGAGTGGAAGGGTGGCAAGGGCAAGATCAACGGAGCAAAGCTGGTGGTTGGGGGTGTAGAAGGAGAGTTGTTTGTTGAGGTATGCTGGTCCGGCATTGTGGAGTGCTTTGTGGGCGTGGGTGAGGAGCTTGAAGGTGATCCTCTTGTTGATGGGGAGCCAGTGCAGGTCCCTCAGGTGGGTGATGTTGTGGCTGTGGCAGGGGATGTCAAGGAAGAGGCGTGTGGAGGCGTTCTGTATGCGTTGGACTCTTTTCTGGAGTTTGGCCATGATTCCCACGTAGAGGGTGTTGCCGTAGTCCAGCCTGCTGGTGATGAGAGCCTGGGTGACCGTACTTCTGGTTCCAGTGGGGGTCCATTTGTAGATCTTGCGAAGCATGCGGAGGGTGTTGAAGCAGGAGGAGGAGACAGTGTTGACTTGCTGGGTCATAGACAGTGCTGAGTCCAGGATGAACCCCAGGTTGCCTGCATGGTCGCTGCGTGTCGTGCAGCTCCCAGCAAAGCTGGCCATCAGGAGTCCTCCCAGGTGGAAAGGGTGGAGCCGAGGTTGAGGACCTCCTTCTTGTCCGAGTTCAGTTTCAGGTGAAAGTTCTTCATCCATTCGGTGACAGCCTTCAATCCTTCGTGGAAGTTGGTTTTGGTGGTGGTGGGGTCTTTAGTGAGAGAGAGGATCAGCTGGGTGTCATCAGCGTATGAGAAAATGTTGAGGTCATGTGATTGGATGATGTTGGTGAGTGGTGTCATGTAGATGTTGAAAAGGGTCGGGCTGAGGGATGTACCTTGGGGTACGTAGCAGGTGATTTTGGTGGCTTCGGATCTGAATGGTGAGAGACATACTCTTTGGGTTCTGTCCGTGAGGAAGGAGGTGATCCAGTTCAGGGCTTTGTCACGGATTCCCTCGTTGTGGAGGTGTGTGCTTAGGGTGTGGTGGCAGACGGTATTGAAGGCGGACGAGAGGTCTAGGAGGATGAGGGCCATAGTTTTGCCATTGTCTAGCAGGGTCTTGATGTCGTGGGTGGTGGAGATGAGGGCGGTTTCGGTGCTGTGATTGCTGCGGAATCCAGATTAGGACAAGTCCAGGGTGTTGCTCTTTTCGAGGAAGTGAGTCAGTTGTCTGTGACGATCTTCTCGATGACTTTCGCAGGGAACAGGAGCAGGGAGATGGGCCAGAAGTTCTCAAGGTCCTTTGGGTCTGCCTTGGGTTTCTTGAGTAGGGCGTTGATCTCGGTGTGTTTACAACTCTCTGCGAAGGTAGCAGACTCAAAGGCGCTGTCAAAGATCTTCCGGAGTTGGGGTGCTATGATGGAGCTAGCTTTTTTGAAGATGTGGTGAGGACAGGGGTCCGACGGTGAGCCTTAGTGGATGGTGTTCATGGTTGATGTGGTACCAGGATAGAAGGAGGCTGGTGTGGCTGGGGGCGGTGGGTCTGAGGTGTCAGCGGCTGATGGGGGTCTAAGTGTTGAAGCTGTCATGGATGTCTAGGATCTTTCGGTGGAAGAAGGTGGCTAGAGAGTCACAGAGTTCTTGTGTCGGTAGGATGTCATTTGAGCTGGAGCTGGGGTTGGCGCGTTCCTTCACGAAGTTGAAGAGCTCTTTGCTGTTGGGTGCGTTTTTGTCAATGCGTACCTTGAAGGAGGTCCTTTTGGCGGGTCGAAAGGCTGTCCGGTGTCTGTTCGTGGCACCACTTCTTCTCGAGTCTTCAGCGGGTCTGCTTTGATGCTTGGAGGTCGGTGGTGAACCAGATGACCCTCTTGTCAGATCGTCTGTTTGAGGGTTTCTTGATCGGGGTGAGGGTGTTTGTGCATTCATCGATCCACTGCTTGCGGTTAAAGACGGCTGTGTCGGTGTGGTCAAAATGGTGGATCTCAGGCGAAGGTGATGATTAGCTGGTTTTCGGTGATCTTTTTCCAGCTGCGGTTGGGTATTTATTGTGGGTGGTTGTGTGCATTGTTTTCCTTGAAGGATAAGTGGATGCAGTGGTGGTCGGTCCAGTGGAGTTCAGTGGTATGGCTGAAGGTGACATAGTTGCTGGTAGAAAAGATGGGGTCGAGCGTCTGTCCGGTGGAGTGTGTGGGTGTCGACGGGTGCAGACCGGCTTGCCTTAGGCATGGTTTCGGCGAGTCAGCGACGTGGACGCCAGTAAGAAGGGGAGGTGGGAGGGAGGGACAGCTTGGAGGAGGGCGTGAGGGTGAAAGAGCGAATGGGCAAGCGGGGGACGGGGCCGCAGGAGACGCAGCAGTGGGAAAAAAATGGAGTGCAGTGGGGGAGAGGGAACAAGGGGGGATACAGGGAGCAAAAATAAAAACAACAGATAAAAATGAGATTGACAGATGAGGCAAAAATAATATCCCAGGGACAGGCAACACAGTAGCCCAGAGGAGCGGGCTGAAATGCAGTGAACAAAGTAGTGAAGCGAGGGCGTAGGGCACAAGCACAGACAGGTGAAGCTAGCTGTGCGGTGTGGGGGACAACCTGCTCGAACACGTGGTTAAGGGTCGCTCCTGACCTACAGTCTTTGCTGCAGGACTAGGGACGAAGAGAGAGCAATGCAGTGGACTGGCAGGGAAGTGAAAACAGGACTGTAGACTTTCCTGTTAAAAGGAGTTCCATTTTGGGTGGACCCTTACCCTCCAGAGCAGTCTTGTCAGTAGCTGCACACCAACAATGAAAACAAGTGTGCACCTGTCAGGAGGCCTGGTGCAGTGGCCAGATTTGCATGAAACTTGAGATGATCAGACTTTTGATGTGAAGAGCACCATGGTGGTACATGCTCGTGGGGCCTTCAAGTATCCTGCCTGCACACACCTCTCGCGGAGAGTCTCTGTCATCTGATGGAGAGAACTTAAGAGACTATTCATCAGCATTGATGTCTGAGCTCCTTGGTGGAGTCCAGACCTCGCAAGGAGAGAGCCCACGGCAGCAGCTTCCATGAGGTGGTGTTGATGGTCATCAAAGACCACCACGGGGTCAAGGTTTGACTGGACTGGGACGGCGGCCCGATTAGGAAATCTTCAGACTCTTAGAACTGAAGGACAAGAAGGCAATCCTCGAAGCAAGAATATAGCCCTTCAAATCACGGGTCTCAGATACTACGGCAAGATCGCTCGGTTGGGTATATTTATCCTTTTCAGACATAGGATATACTAGGATATAGCGAGGTCAGTAATTTCTCTGTTCATTTCTCTGACAAGAATATTTTATAAATTCACAACACAATGAAAAAATGCAAACATGTTGTTCCATGCGTCACAAATTAAAACATTTTAGCCTTTGTTTTGTTTGAGATCCCAGCTACTGTGCTCTGTCCGGACTGACCTAATAAGAGTTACCCCATCCGGAGTGTTGAAAGGGACTGACACAGTGTTCTGTGCTGTTCGCCTCAGTTCCTCATTTATACAAGCCTGGTGCTTCCTAATGCACATGTGGCCTGTGTCATTAGTCCCTTGACAGTTAATTGAATAGTTTGCTGTTGCTGTGTTGATGCTGCTGTGCCCCCGTGCTGAGCAATGACTGTGTTGGTCCATTAGGGGTCAAACTCACCTTAATAACCCAATCGTTGGGCCAATAGCTAAAGCAGAAGCTGAAGATATAGGGAGTCTCATTAGTCACAGTCACGTTGTAGTTCCCCATGGTGGAAGAGCGTCTTCACGCCAGCGGTGCTCCAGGGATCCAAGGAGTCCTAAAGATGTGAGGTGCCTGCCGGAACAAGACAACAAACAGGAGGAAAGATTCAGAGATGTCGGGCGAGGTGATGGATTAGAGAAGGAAGTGAAATGACAGGCAAAAATATGAGGGAATAACAGGATAGCAGTTAACGGGGTACAAGAATAATGAGTTTAAAAGTGGAATGAATCTCTAATTATATATATTTAAACATTTCAAGCATCAAAGCTGCATTTACAACCAGGACAAAATAAAGAAATGAACATGGCATTTCACTGGACAACAAGCGATGATGCACAAGCAAAGTGATTGTTAGGGGAGGATGAGGCAATCCAAGAGATAGGAGACTGCAGGGTCACTGCTAGGGGCATCTTGGCTCTTGTTATCTGGAACTAATCAAGCACATTCAGCTAGCACGTATGATGGAGGATTCCCCAGAGAGTCTACAAGGGCCCGGCTTCAGAAGAGTCTGTCTTATGTATCTTGACTACACTACAGTGGAGGTGATGGAAGTAAGTGAAAGCAGAGTAATGTATGTGAAATGTTCATTGAGACGTGTGTTGTGTGACGCCGCAGGACCACCTTTGCTCATCAGTGATCGTGTTCCTGACATTACTTACCGGCACTCCTCATTACTCCGAGCCCAGGTCTTCCTCCCCACAGTATAGTTTTCCAGTCCCTGTTGTGACTGGCTTCATTTTTTGATTGGTGGCTTTTGGAAACAGGAGGGGCTTTGGCGGGGCTTCATTTTTATGGCATGTATGAGGGAGAAGAATTCGGCCATATTGGAGGGATGGGAGGCTAGTGCGCTAACTTTTAACTTGGGATTCTTCATTACTCCGAGCCCAGGTCTTCCTCTTGTGGTATATAAATAAATAATACCGGATCTAGGTTTTACTGGACATAGCAATAACAGATAGCTCAATAAATAAGAGTCAAGATTCGAGGTAGTAGGAGTTTGCAGGTTTAATACAGCATAAAGGACAGGAACAGGACAACCTGCACGGGAACAGGATGGCAGCGCTGCCGGGGGCAGGATCAGAATCGGCGTAAGGGAATGGGGTAACATTTAATAGCAGTGCACAAATATATATACTAAAACAGTTACATTACAATGAATTACAGTAGGCGGAGCAGTGGGTGTGGTCAATAGCAGTCGCGAAAGATAAGGGTGAAAATGGGTGTAACAGGGGCGTATACATAGACATGTGATGCAAACGTAACAGAATATGTCATAAATGGGGCGGAAACATGGAGGGGGCTACCTAAGGAGCCGGGACCTCTAACCTAATGGTGCGCGCAAACTGACAATGACGTGTTACTAGGAGAAGCTGGGGGCTATGAACTCTGTGCTAGGAGTAGAGACTGAAGTCTGGAGAGTCAGGGCGACATGTACCTAAACAGTATCTAGTATCTGATGTTTAGAGAACATGTTGATAGAATCCAAAAGTTATCGGGGTAAAGGCTAACGGACTCTAAGACTGGTGCATGCATTATTCTACATGTAGTGCGTGATGAAGAATATTAAATGACCATTAAATGCAGTATTTCTCTTACATGGAGACGTAAAGGCTAGACAATGACGGAAACCATTGATGCGATTCAGTAGCTTAGGAATGCAGAGAAGGAGGGCTGGACTGATAACTAGAATCATAACATACTCTTGGCAGACTCAGAGGCAGAGCCAGGCTGAGCCGGGCACTGTGAGGCAGGAAGTAAGTGAAGGGTCGAGGATACAGGTGGGGGCTGTATCGCTCCTCAGCGAGGACTCAGAAGACAGGAGCTGAATCTGGTGTCCGGGCCCTTTTGAGGCCTAGAAACGGGGACTTTACAATGAAATAACGTGCACACTGAGAAACGTGGCAACGTAACTTTACATAGGCCTGATACTCGTAGCTTTCACGAGAACTGGAAACTGGCATACTAGTGATGGACACAACTGTAATTGCGTCTTTAATCAAACATGGGGGATACATATGCATATTTAATCATGCACACATAACATAAGATGGAGGACACGTAGGGACACAGAACATGGCAAAATTTACTTTTCCACATTCCCTCCTTGTCACTACGTTTCCATCAGGAAACATCAATATTCATGATACCATCTATCATTTCATACAGTATCATTTGCTCGTCTCGAGTTTTCTTGGAACTGGATTTAGGACGGGACTTGGGACTAGGAACACATGATGTAGCACAAATGCCGCAAATCGCAGGGCCACATTGTAAACAGAGGCAGCAACTGAATATGATCGCTACTGCAATACCCAGAAATGACAATACTTTCCATCCCCAGGCGGAAATTATATTCCAGAACCAACCGGACCATGTCCAGGTGCCTGGATCTTGGTGTAACATATGGGCAATTTTATGGAGTCTGGTAATAGCTGAATAAACAGACGGTGCGTTATTAGGAATGAAAATGCAGCAACTAGATCCGATGACTCTACATGCCCCGCCCCTATCGGCCAGTATGACGTCAAGGACAAGACGATTCTGGAGCACGACAATTCTCATAAAGGATTGCTCTTCGGTTAAGTTACTTAGAGCAGAAGTAGTCTCAATCACTACTGCTTCAAGGGTTCTCGTTAATCTACGTATCAGTTTACTATTTACAACAGTACCTAAGTAGGGGAAGACACCTTTATTGATATCTATATATTGTTCTAGAGCAGTTTCAGTATAATCGACAATCGGGAAATTTCTCTTGTGTCTAGTATGTACTAGATGGGAATTCCTATGATAGTCAGGTGGGGCTAGGAAAACTGGTGGCAGTAGGAAGGCAATGTAACATGTACCCTCCCAATCAAGGGGCAGACGAACATATGCGGTCTGACCACAAACAAAATAAGAATGACGTGAAGCTTTGAAAATAGATTTCCCACTGTCACTATACTTGACAATAGTAGTACAATCACTATGGCCTACATGTACGGAACCATTATTTCGGACACATAATTTGCCTTTAACTGGTAGTACTGAAATAGCAGGTAAGTCTGGAGTAGAATCAGACTGAACATTTAAAACCATGAAATTCGAGGAATAATTACCTAAATCATATACTTCATTTTCGAGATCTAACCCTGTTCTATGGGAAAGACCTTCCTTGTCTGGGAAACATGTTCTATTCAGAAGGGACATATCATTTGAGGATGACGTTAACGTGGACCATGCTCCACACGAACCGTTATGTGAAAATGGATAAGGAAAGAGTGGCAGAACTCCCTTCGGTGTCTGGAAAGGGGGGAGTCGACCACACACCCAACAATTAGTGGCATTGCTGGTCTGGTGTGAATAATGTAACATGCGGATAAAAGAGTTATTACGCATAGCAAGACGATAAGAGAGTTCATGGGGAGGCAGATCACTGAACGTGTGCTCTACTGTAACATTAGCAGACTTATTTACATGAGAAACTGAAAAATACAAATAAAATGCATAACTGGTGCAGGAAATCATAATGCTGAAATATAGCAGAAAACATAAAATAATAGTGCAACTTCTAGAGTTCTCACTAACTCTCTCTCTGTGGGGGTCTATTATATACATGTCAGAAACCGGTCTAACCGTTTCACCTAGGGGAGGACTTAGACAATCAAACTGGCTGACTTATTTTACTAGACCTTAGTTTAAGCTTATACTCCTGCTGCGGAGTGTTCTCTAACAGGGAAGGGTTCGTAGCAATGTCTTTTGCGGGACAGTCCTTAAGAATAGTACTTTGGCAGTCTTTAAAATCCTCGGAAATGTTCTTTGAAACAGGTTTCAATCCAAAAAATCTTTTCACATGAGACAGATGCACCCAGCCCTTCCTGCCTTCCAGCTTGACGGCAGTACGGGTGGCCAGGAGGACCTGTCGGGGTTCCTTCCAGCGAGGCTCCAGCGGACTTGAACGATCAAAGTTCCTGACCAAAACCATGCATCCGGGAACGATTTCATGCGGTGCCACCTCGGTATTGTCTGGAAATGCGGCAGCAACCTGTGAACGACAAGAGTGTAGGGCAGACATCAAGGAAGCTAGGTAATCTGTCAGCATATTACTTGAAACATCGGTAATACTTCGAGGTCTAGGTGTACCCCACATATTAGGGGGGCGGCCGAATACGACCTCATAAGGGGACAGACCTGATCTGGAATGTGCGACCATGCGCATATAAAATAAGGCAACTGGCAGAGCTACTAGCCAGTCCACACCTTTCTCTTGACATACTTTTGCGATTCGGATTTTCAGGGTCTGATTATGTCTCTCTACGAGACCGGCTGCTTCTGGATGGCGTACACAATGGAACTTCCACTGGTACCCTAACAACAGGGAAATATGTTTCATCAACTCGGATGAGAATGGCTGGCCGTTATCAGAATATACGACTCTAGGGAGTCCATAACGGGGGAAGAACTCACGAACCAACTGCTTGGCAGTGGTCGCGGCTGTGTAATCTGGGACTGGATATGCTTCTGTCCACCTGGACAAAGCGCATACCACTACAAGGACATACTTGAAACCTCGACATCGCTCCATCTGAATATAATCCATCTGGAGGACTTCAAAAGGGTGGTCAGGGGGCTGGAATCCACCTTGTTCCACCGGAACACTTTTACCTGGGTTAAACTGGCAACATATCATACAAGTACGGACTTTCTGCTTGGCTGCAGCTCGTAAATGCTTGTTGAACCAAATGTTCTGGATACTGTCTAACATAGCTTTTTCTCCTAAATGTGCTGGACTATGTGCGGTATTGATAATGACTTGAACCATGGAGTCGGGGAGAAACCATGTGGCTTTACCCTTCGTTACCCATCCCTGATCTGTCTGGACCCCTCCTTGTTCGGACCATTTCTTGATTTCCTCGGGAGTAGCATGTAACTGGATATCTATGACATCTTGAGTGGGGTCCTTAACTGTCATACAGGTAGTCGGATCTGGAGTGTATGTCGGTGTCTTATTAACTGGAATGTCTGGTGTCTGTGCTGTAAGCTTGGCTGTGCGATCTGCTAGATCATTACCTTGAGAAATAGTGTCGGTAACTTTCGTATGTGCTTTGCATTTCATGATAGCAATAGATGTCGGTAAGTGTATGGCATCTAACAGAGCTTGAATAAGAAGACCATGCTGAATCTTGAGTCCATGAGAAGTCATGAAACCTCTCTCCTGCCAGAGCACTCCAAAGTCGTGTACGACTCCAAATGCGTAACGTGAATCTGTGTAAACATTAACTTTCAGGTTCTTGGCGTGTATGCAGGCTTGAGTCAGAGCAACTAGCTCTGCTGCTTGAGCAGACAGGGTGTCAATACGATGTGTTTCTATAACTTCAGTGTCAGTAGTCACTGCATACGCGGCTACTAGTTCTCCTGTACTCGTTCTCATACATGAACCATCCACATAAAGTGTCAGGTCGGGATCTGGTAATGGAATATCTGTCAGATCTTGTCTTGGCTTTGTCATAATGTTAACTACTTCCACACAGTCGTGTGTGGCAGGATTCGAAGTAACTGACGGTAACAGTGTAGCAGGATTTAAAACGTTGCAGCGTCTGATTTTTATGTGTGGCTGGAACAGTGTCAGTTCATAACCTGTTAAACGTGCAATTGTCAAGTGCTGAGTCTGTGTTCGGTTTAAAAGAACTTCCACGGAGTGTGGAACTTGTACTGTCAAGGAATGTCCTAATACTATGGAATCACTTTGTCTGATAGCTAGTGCTGTGGCTGCAACTGACTTGAGGCACGCAGGCAGAGCCTGGGCTACAGGATCTAATGTGCTCGAAAAATAAGCACAGGGCTTGTATTGTCCTGCTTGATCTTGTGTGAGAACAGATAATGCTGTACCTTCGCGTTCAGTGACAAAAAGTGTAAAAGGCTTACTGTAGTTCGGTGTTGCTAGAACTGGAGCTTGGCATAGAGCTTTCTTTAACTCATTGAAACTAAGTGTATGTTCAGATGTCCAAGGGAGGACAGTCGATACGGCTGCCTCCTGTGTCGTTAACTGTATCAGTGGCTTAGCTAGAAATGCATACTGAGGAATCCATTGTCTACAATAAGAAGTAAGGCCGATAAAAGCACGTACCTCCTTCTGGGTCTTGGGCTGAGGAAGACTCGCTATTAACTGGATACGGTCAGGTGTCAACTGCCTACCCCACTTGGACAGCAAGTGGCCTAAATAGATCACTTGCTGGACACAGAATTGAAGCTTAGAAGGGGACACCTTGTGCCCCATCTCGGCAAGGAAATACAAGACAGTAAGGGATGCTCGCTCGCAAGCACGTTCAGAACGGGCTGTGATCAGTAGATCATCGACATACTGGAGCAGGGCAGTGTCAGTTGGCATGTGAATATTGTCTAGTTGTCTTTTAAGTGCTTGACTGTAAATACTAGGACTTTCTGTGAAACCTTGAGGAGCTCGTGTGAACATATAGCTCCTTCCATTTAAACAAAATCCGAAAATGAACTGGCTGTCTGGATGAGCTATTCGGGCGCCATTATGTGGTATATAAATAAATAATACCGGATCTAGGTTTTACTGGACATAGCAATAACAGATAGCTCAATAAATAAGAGTCAAGATTCGAGGTAGTAGGAGTTTGCAGGTTTAATACAGCATAAAGGACAGGAACAGGACAACCTGCACGGGAACAGGATGGCAGCGCTGCCGGGGGCAGGATCAGAATCGGCGTAAGGGAATGGGGACACTGAAAAACGCGTTCTTGAGGTCTATGACTGAAAAAAATGAGGCTTCAGAATCAATGGCTGTCAATAGGGAAGAGATATCTGGGACAACTGGGTACTGGGGAATAATACATTTGTTAAGCTCTCGGAGGTCAATCACTAATCGATATACTGGGGGTGCATTTGGATCAGTACGTTTCATGACTGGAATGATCGGAGAATTACATACATTGGAGTCAGTTTCTACAACTACTCCTTGAGCGATGAGCTCGTCAATAATTTTGGATAAGGCTGCTACAGCCTCAGGTGGCAATCTGTACTGTCTGATTCGTGGTAACACTACACCTGGCTTGAGAGTCACACGATGGGGTGTGATTTGCATGAAGCCAACATCAGTTGGACCTTGTGCCCATAGATGCTGCGGAACATTAGACAATCTCGGATCAAAATCTCGTAATACATAGTGACCCTTGAAGTCACGTAGGAACAATCGTATTCCCTCTGGGGAACAGCAAATAACTGCACCTAATTCTTTCAGTGTTTTAATGCCTAATAAATTTTCTGGACATGACTTCGTAAGTAACAGATCAGTAGTGCGGGACAATGGACCTACTTCTAGAGTAACTGGCTGAGATATCTCATTTACAATAGGCTTTCCTGAAAATCCAAGGGAAACATTTCTTGAGCCTGAGAGTGGAGCCCCTGGAACTTCGGCGTGACTAATGGTGGTCCTACTTGCCCCTGTATCAATCAGAAACTTTCTGTCTTTCCCTAATACTTGACTATGAACATAGGGACCCTCTTGATCTACAGGAATCTCGATGAGAGGCAAGCCTACCTCCCTCTCTAGGCTGTTTCATGAATATGGCTGATACTCTGGATACTCGGACTGTGCATACTGGTACATCTGCTGTGTAACATGCTGTGTTGCAGCAATAGGCTGCGGTACTGGAACTGTCTGTTGTGCATTCTGTGGCTGAGAAGTCTGTGAAACTTGTTCTTGTCTAGGCGGACGTGGTCTTTCTTTAGTCTTACCAGTAGCTATATTGTGTTTCAGAACTGCACACTCGTTTATGAAATGACCTGGCTGTTTACAATAATTGCATGTCCCTTTAACGGGAGCTGCAGGATGACTGGCTTGACTCGGACCCCTCTTCTGACTGTCTTGAGGAATAGATTGTGCAACCAGCACTTTCATTTTCGTGTCTTTCATACGTTTCCTTTCGTGATCTTGCTCTTCTCTGATTCTATTCTGGTGGTATTGGAGCATCTGTAACATCTGGGACGGGGTATTAGCTTGCCAGGTACTTTCAACTTTCAAAACTCGATTCTTAACTTGTGGACTTGAATTCTCGACTAATTTAGTAACAAAAAGATGAGGGTATGACTCGCTACTTGTCTTGAGGCCACTGTTTATACTAAAACATTTCTCGAATCTAGAGTAAAAATCACTAGTGTCTTCGTCTTGTTTCTGTTTACAGGCTGAGATTGCATCCCAGTCTTCCTTTTTAGTGGCTAATAATCTTGGCAAAACTTGTATTAACAGTTCTGGTAATTCTTTACATTTTTCTCCTAGACCGGTACCTGGTACTCGTATCTTATCTTCAGCTTCTAGGACTGCCCAATCGATCTTTTTCTCTCCCACCTCCCAATATTTTTCCTTGAGTTTTTCATATACCCCTGCGGGCAACAGGACTTTTAACATTTTAATTATATCTGGATACGTGTATTCTCCCATACGGAGCATGTCCTTTAATTCTCGGTGGAACCCTGCTGGATCTTTATCATGACAGGGAATTAACTTTTTCATCTCTAAGAGTTCCATCTTTGTAATCGGAGTGTAAACAAACACTCGTTGCATTTCACCATCTGTTGTCCTGACTGGGTGTACTTCTCGTAACGGATTCTGTCTGTCTATGTAAAACGGTTTACTTTCTGGAGGTGAGACATGAACAAAATGCGGGTTCAGAAACGTTCTATATTTGTGGCGCTGTTCTAGAATGACACTAATTAAATCGGTACCTAAACCTTTCCATCTATACTGGAGTAACTCGTTCAGGACATCGTGTAACGGACCTGGATCAGAATGTTGACCCTCATACAATGTAATGAGGTGCTGGATCATATACATACCCACCAGTCGTTGCTCGGCTGGAGGCAGTTTCAGAAACATTTGTGCCACTATTTGGTCTGGAAAAGTGGTAGAATCAGTAATCCATCGGACTGCTGATCGGACTAGTTCTTGTTCATGCATAGTACTTAACTCACTGTAACCGATTCGTGATTTCAGAATGTGATCGGTAGCTTGAAATACTTGTTCCAGAGAACCTTGTTCTGGTGCTGGATGATGTAAAACTGACTTGTGTTCTAGGCGCAAATGGCGATCTGGAAATCTAGATTTTCCTACATACGCTATTCTGGCGGGATTCTCGTCCTCTACCTCTTCAGTAGAAGAGTCATTTTCTTTCTCGCTTACTTGTGCTGCTTTACGTTGTTCGTGTATCTTTATTATTTCTTTACGGATTTTCTTGTACATACTCTCTATACTACTGATAGTCTTGTGTTTACCCTCGGCTATATTATCACTCCACCTTGTCAGGATTTTCATTTCGGCCTGATCTTTAGTCGGGGAATCTTGTTCTCTTATTAGACAATTAATCAGAAACTTTAATAACATGAGCTGGATCTCAGCTTTCCTTTGAGACATGGCTTCGCCAATACTTTCTGGATCATCCCCTGTACGGATGAAACGATATATTCGGTCTAGATCTCCTTTCATATCTGGTAGGGTGTCTAAATACCCGGTCACCCGTCTTACACGGATGGAATATATTACTGTACTATCATCACCTGCAACTGGATCATAGCGGCATTCAGTAAGAGCTCGTCGGATTTCTGCAACGGACTTGAATTTGGGCGTACGCTGTAACGCACATTCATGTAACTCGGCCAACGTTCTACGTTGGTGCGGTGGCGGGGTACCAGGAGGACCTCCTCCTGCGGCCCCTAAACTGGAATCGTCGACTGATATTCTTCGTACTAGCGCGGCGGGAAATTGTAATGTAGGCTGGACCGGGGGTACCGTAGCAGGTACTGCAAAAGGTGCCCCGGTGTCTGGAGGAGCAGGAATTGCCTGATTTACAGGGACCGGCGGAACAGGATTTGCATATTCCGGGACTGTGTCGTCCAAATAGGACGAGATGAAAATATCAGCTGCGGTCGGTTTGTGACGTAGCTTAGTCGGAACTAGTGGTGGCGGAAAATTACTGGATGCCTTCGGGGTCGCTTTTGGCAAGCCCTCGGCAAGAAGAGGATACATACCCTTAATAAGGGCATTCCTCTGTCTGTCTGACTGTTCAGTTTTGACTCGTTCACCTATCTCGATTAGTTCCCTTTCCTGGGCTCGTTCCAAAGATTCTCTACTTAGTTCTGACTTTCTGATTTCTTTTTCGGTTCTTTTATGAGATTCTTTGCGCCATAACTCGATGGCATCTGTCTGTGACTGTCTGGCTTTCTTTTTCCATAATGCTTCTTCTACTCTCATGATGCACTCGGCATCCCATGTGCCTGATACAGGCCATCTATACTTTTCTTCTAACTGTTTGGTATACTCTACCCATAAATCTAGATATAATATGGCACTTATGCCATGCTTTTGATACATAAAATGACCTGGACTGTCCCTAGGCGGGACAGGAACTGCTGCTTCTAGCAGACCTTTTCTGGTTTTTAACTGACGTAATTTCGAGAATAAGGGCATGACTGAACTGTAATCTAGACACAATACAATACACAATGAACACGATAATTACTCCACATTCATACCACGACATTAAAATACATGAAGAATATTCAAAATAACAGTTCGAACAGAATACTACCTGGAATACTGAAAACAGAATACATGAATTTTCTCGAGAACAGAACTGACTAGAACAGAAACTAGATGCACTGCTGAAACAGTACGAAACTTACCGGTCTCATAAAGAGACACGTCAGGACCCGCATCCACCGAAGTGGACACTTCGTTTGGGGGTCTGTGTACCACCAACCCACGGACCAGAGTCAATTAGATTGACCCTGTCTAGATACTACCCCAGCAATGGTACTCACCGGGCAGCAAGAACGGAAGGCCTCGGACTGGACTGGACTGCTTCGACGCCGGACGGACGAACTTCGGACTTCTGTTACGGGTGGGCCTCCGGATACCTCGGACCTTGGACTCTCGGCTTGGGCTCTGGTCGGGACTCGCCGCGTTCCTCCACCGCCTCGTCTGGATGCTGGACCGCCACCTCCGTCTCCTCCGTGGGCCTGAGGGATACTTGAAGCAGAAATATCTGCACGTGCACGGTATGGTTCCGTCACGGCTGCAGAGGATCAGGGGGCCGGCGTGGCTTCACCGGCGAATGGGGAAAGGGCAAGTCCCTATTCGGGCGCCATTATGTGGTATATAAATAAATAATACCGGATCTAGGTTTTACTGGACATAGCAATAACAGATAGCTCAATAAATAAGAGTCAAGATTCGAGGTAGTAGGAGTTTGCAGGTTTAATACAGCATAAAGGACAGGAACAGGACAACCTGCACGGGAACAGGATGGCAGCGCTGCCGGGGGCAGGATCAGAATCGGCGTAAGGGAATGGGGTAACATTTAATAGCAGTGCACAAATATATATACTAAAACAGTTACATTACAATGAATTACAGTAGGCGGAGCAGTGGGTGTGGTCAATAGCAGTCGCGAAAGATAAGGGTGAAAATGGGTGTAACAGGGGCGTATACATAGACATGTGATGCAAACGTAACAGAATATGTCATAAATGGGGCGGAAACATGGAGGGGGCTACCTAAGGAGCCGGGACCTCTAACCTAATGGTGCGCGCAAACTGACAATGACGTGTTACTAGGAGAAGCTGGGGGCTATGAACTCTGTGCTAGGAGTAGAGACTGAAGTCTGGAGAGTCAGGGCGACATGTACCTAAACAGTATCTAGTATCTGATGTTTAGAGAACATGTTGATAGAATCCAAAAGTTATCGGGGTAAAGGCTAACGGACTCTAAGACTGGTGCATGCATTATTCTACATGTAGTGCGTGATGAAGAATATTAAATGACCATTAAATGCAGTATTTCTCTTACATGGAGACGTAAAGGCTAGACAATGACGGAAACCATTGATGCGATTCAGTAGCTTAGGAATGCAGAGAAGGAGGGCTGGACTGATAACTAGAATCATAACATACTCTTGGCAGACTCAGAGGCAGAGCCAGGCTGAGCCGGGCACTGTGAGGCAGGAAGTAAGTGAAGGGTCGAGGATACAGGTGGGGGCTGTATCGCTCCTCAGCGAGGACTCAGAAGACAGGAGCTGAATCTGGTGTCCGGGCCCTTTTGAGGCCTAGAAACGGGGACTTTACAATGAAATAACGTGCACACTGAGAAACGTGGCAACGTAACTTTACATAGGCCTGATACTCGTAGCTTTCACGAGAACTGGAAACTGGCATACTAGTGATGGACACAACTGTAATTGCGTCTTTAATCAAACATGGGGGATACATATGCATATTTAATCATGCACACATAACATAAGATGGAGGACACGTAGGGACACAGAACATGGCAAAATTTACTTTTCCACACTCTCCACAGTATAGTTTCCCATCCCTCCGTGCCCTGCTATACCAGTGAGGCAAGGGGATCCTTGTAGAAGTTGAAGAAAAGTAGGTACAGGATGGAACCCTGGGAGACTTCACGTGTGACAAGGATCTCAAGGACTTGGAGGTGGTCCTGGATGGAATATAGTGCTGTATTTGTAAAGCGTTAAGCTTATCCATATCTGTCTCATAGTTATCTCAGATACTGAACAGAGCTTGTCAGCCATATGGGAGCTCTAGGTCCAATCACTTCGGAATTCACGCAGAGCACGGCCGAGTGAGTCCAGCACGATGGTGAAGAAGAGTGGGGGGAGTGGGGAACCCTGCCTAGTTTCCAAATATAATGTGATAAGGTCAAGGAATAGTTAATTGATTCTCATCTAAGTGACCAAATGGTATTGCAAGAGAGCAAGAGCTGAGGCACATAGCGCCTCATTTATGAGGCTGTGTGTCACTTTTACACCGCCGGTGTGTCACTTTTTGTGACGCACCAGTGGCGTAAAAAATGCGCCTTGTTGCGCCATATTTACAAAGTGACACATCTAGGTAGATGCGTCACTTTGTAAACCCCTGCGCCACATTATACCTGCGCCAGATATAATGTAGGCAAGGGGGCTTTTTGACGCAAGAAAGGGTCATGAAAGTGACGCAGTGAAATCTATAAGATTTCACTGTGCCATTTCTTGGCCGCTAGTGCGTCAACATCTAACGCCTGCATCATGGCAGGCGTAAGACTGACGCAGGCACTAACAACATGGGACTTGCCCATGTGAAAGGACGCATTGCTGGAGTTGAGTCGCTTTTGTGACAGACTCCAGCAATGCATCACGTTTGCGCCTACAGATACGTCAGAAATACTGACGTATCTGTAACTCCTTGCAACATGATGTGTCATTTTTCATAAATGAGGTCCATAGTTATTGGATTCTCACCGGAGTGACCGGGTGGGGAATGCAAGAGAGCAAGAGCTGAGGCACAGAGTGTCCTACACCCAGACACAAAGCATCTCCAAGGAGCACCATAAGGGCCTTTTCTGCATCAAGAAACAGCAAACCACCTGCAATCTGGGCTCTAATAGGAGCCCCGGAGTCAAGGGTGTACAGGTATTATAGGATGTGGCCACACCAGGTATCAAGTGAGCCTGATAAAGGAGACAGAACCCCTGCATCGCTGGGTTCAACTTTTTTACAATTACATGTACCGGAATCTTGGTATCAAACCTTACGATGGAAAAGGTTTGTAGGTGCCTCATCGATCACTATTGTAGCCAGATTTTAAACAGAAAAAGTCATAATTACAACCTCTTGAGTGTTGGGAGTAGGATCCACTTTTCATGTGCCCTAACAAACCCCGGGGCCCTTCTGAGCAGGCTTACCTGTGGAGACCCATGGCTTCTTCTCAGTGGGAGGCTGGGAACCTATCCCTTGGTTCTCTTGGGAATTACTTAGGGGCCCTTTCTGGAACTCCTTCTGTTTGCCTTTGTCCCCCCTACTCTTCTGCTGGAGACCCACCTTTGTCAGAGTCTCCCACATGACCATCTCGGACCCTGGTTCTGACCCAGCAGTCCACCTCCACAGCAAGCTTCCAGGGGTCAGTCAGCCTACGGTCTGTGAAGCGCTGGCCTTGCTCTGGAAAATGATCATCTGACAAATGCTCCCATGCATCCAAATCATAGAGCCCTAGAAAATTATTTACCTGGTTTCCCTTCACCCATCTATCCAGCGCTCTGCAAAAATAGGACACATATTCCACCCAAGTGCTTGACTCCAGCTTTGTATAAGCCCTCAACTGCTGCCTGGATCGCTCTGGGGTCAAACCATATCTCATTACCTAGGCTTGCTTCATGGGGGCGTAGGACATCTGATCCTCAGTGGACAAGCCTAGCAATGTTTCCCTCCCTTCAGCGACAAATCATCTCCTCAACCCGCTCCCCATTCTCTCTAATGGATTCTGTAGGACCTCATTGCTACCTCATCAGCTTTGAACCTCTGACCTCATGCTTTGTGAAATCCCTAATAACATCCTTGGGGATGTATAACTTCCTTTCTCCAGGCACTGATGGTGCGCTGCCACCATGGGGATTAGACTCTACACTCTTTGCCTTTGGATCCAGGTCCCTCAATCGTCTTCCATTATCCAAGGTCATCTTTTTTTTCCAGGGCTAATTTGTGAGCTCCAACTCATGCATCTTGGTTCTCTCCCTGTCCCCTTTCCTCAGCTTGAGCTTTGTGAGCTCCAACTCATGCATCTTGGTTCTCTCCCTGTCCTCTTTCCTCAGCTTGAGCTTTGTGAGCTCCAACTCATGCATCTTGGTTCTCTCCCTGTCCTCTTTCCTCAGCTTGAGCTTTGTGAGCTCCAACTCATGCATCTTGGTTCTCTCCCTGTCCTCTTTCCTCAGCTTGAGCTTTGTGAGCTCCAACTCATGCATCTTGGTTCTCGCCCTGTCCTCTTTCCTCAGCTTGAGCTTCAATTTTGGCACAGTGTTATGTTATGTTTTTGAGTTTTATAAAGCGCACAGCTGCCCCAGCAAAGGGGCGTCCCGGCGTTACCAGCATCAGAAACTGTAACCATACATCAGAGCAGAGAAGAATAAAGAGAAAAGGGGTGGAAAGCACGGCCTAGCAAGAAGGAAAGAGGAAGGTTTTAATGTTTTTTATAAATTCTAGCAGGCTATCCATACTGCGAATCTGGACAGGTAATGAATTCCAGAGTCTAGCCCCCAGGTAGCGGAAAGACCGGCCGCCAGCGCGGAGGCGTTTCACACGAGGTACAGTAGCCAAGTGCTGTCCCCGGGAGCGCAACTGGCGCGGAGGAACATAAGGAGTTAGGAGATTTGCCAGTATGCTAGGCGTGGACAACTTCAACATCTTGAAGGAGAGACACAGTGTTTTAAATTGAATACGTGCTGCCATGGGGAGCCAATGAAGTTTCCTGATGGCGGCAGCTATAGGGCAGGTCCGCGGGATTCCAACAAGGCCCTAGCAGCAGATTTTTGAGCACGCTGCATCCGAGTTATTTCGGCCTGGTTAGCCCCTAGAAGAATGGAGCTGGCATAGTCCAGTCGGGATAAAATAGCTGACTGGACAATCAGCTGGCGGGTCGAAGTGTCGAAAAATGTCAACATGGGCTTAAGGCCACGCAAAAAGCCAAAACAGGTGCAGGCGACTCTTTTAGTGTGGTCTTGGAAGCTGAGGGAGGAATCCATCCAGACCCCCAGGTTCTTCACCACTGCTTTGGGTTTAGAGACAGGGCCCAGAGTACTTGGCCACCAGTGCTCGTTCCAGGCATTCGGGTTCTTCCCCACTAGCATGACATTGGTTTTGCTGGCATTCAGCTGCAAACAGTTGGTGGTTGTCCATTCCGCCACGGCAGCCAGTCCATCTCTGAATCTGGAGATATTCAGAGGAGATTCCTCTGTCAAGACCACAACCAGCTGCGTGTCGTCTGCATATGAGACCATAGTAAGGTCCCATTGCCTGGCCACAGCAGTTAGAGTCTAGACGTAGAGATTGAATAGTGAGGGGCTAAGCGCTGAGCCCTGAGGCACTTCCTGGTTGATGGAATAAGCCTGGGAGAGGAATGGAGGTACTGATACACGAAAAGATCTCTCAGTCAAGAATGATCTAAACCACTCCAGGGCCTGACCTGCCACGCCAACTTCCTCCAGACGTTGTAACAGGATACCATGCAAGACCGTGTCACAGGCGGAAGTGAGATCCAGCAAGATCAATGCCGCCGTTTAACCGTAATCAAGGATGGACCGCAGGTGTTCCGTCACAGCCAGAAGAGCCGTCTCAGTGCTGTGACCCTGGTGGAAACCATTTTGTGAGGGATCAAGGATGTTGTTAGCGCTCAGAAAGTTAGTGAATGTAGCATTCACATGAGCCTCAGTAATTTTAGCCACCCATGGCAGGAGGGATATAGGCCGAAAGTATGCGAGCTTAGTTGGATCAAGCGAAGGTTTCTTAAGAATGGCGGAAACCCGTGCTTGTTTCCAAGAAACTGGGACCACAGCAGTAGAAAGAGAGGAATTAACCAGGTGGCATAGCGGGGCTAACAGAAGGGAGACTGATTCCCGAAACTGAGCAGGCCTTAAAGGATCGCCTTCAGATGAATGGACAGAAACTCATTGTACCAGGGACTGGCCCTTACACCATTTAGCAGGGATTAGAGAGTCTAGCCCTCAGGTGATCCAGTCACAGAACGATCTGCAGCCTGTTTCCGTCTCTTCAAGCTGTTCTAACGGATTCGTATTAAGAAATGTGTGGAAGTCCCCAAGCCTCAGTTTATGCCACGGGCGTTTAAAAACAGGTGAATGGGTGGTTTTATTGGGGGACTCTGTAGCAGGGAGGGTCCTCTCCACCAATGAGTGGTCAGTCCAACCCATGGGAATGGGAGTACCCACAGTGGCGGCCCTAATGTTCGAAAAAATTGGATCTAACAGCTGACCTGCTAAGTGAATGGAGACAGACACCAGTTGGGGAAGCTGGTAAGCAGCTAAGTCCGTAAGAAGACTGCAGATCTCATTGTCTTCGGTTAAATCAAAATGTAAATTAAAGTCACCATAAATATTTAAATTGGGCGTATCCTTAGCGCGGGTGAAGACCGCTTCCAGAAGGGCGGCTATAAATTTGGAAGCAGGACCTGGTGGACGATAAATTAGTTACCCAGATAGAGTCAGATGGGCGCTAATGGTAATACTAAATCGTGCACACTCACAGCCCTCAATGGCTTCTTTAACAAAAAGACATGGATAGCAGGATTTAACAATCACCGCAATGCCACCTCCTCTGGACTCCCTGTTAACCATAAAAATAAAGTACCCAGGAGGCAAAGCGAGATTAGGCTCCGCCACAATGTTCTCATTGAGCCACGTCTCGGTAAAAAACAAATACATCTGGGGATTCCTCCCTAACGAAATCATGGATTTCTAGGTAGTGCCTCACCAATGATCGCACATGGAGCCGAAGAATTTTCAGTTGCTGCCGGGGCTTGAGCAAGTAATAGCATAGAAGGGGAGTACCGGCAACCTAAGCAGCCAAATGAACTCTCCAGCATGTTAAGAGGATGCGCATTGCAGGGTTTAACAGCGGACTTAATGGCTAGAAGAGTATCCCTACAATAGGTAAGCAGGTTGGATGGACCTCGAGCAGCATTCCTGGCGAGAGGTGACGTACAGGCGCGGAGGGGCGCAGATGGGCTTGCCTTTGGTGCGCCTTCGGAGCGCCGCCGGCGCGCCCTCTGCACACGTCCGCTGTGCTCTTCGCGCTATCTACCAAATAAATACTAGCTGGTATCAGGGACCAAGAACATCTAGAACGCGCACCAAGATGGCGACTATCAATGGCCGACCGGAAGTGAGGATTTTCCGGCGGTCGAATCCAGGTCAAAGGTTTCAACCCTATCCTCCTCAAACTCAAGATCCATGTATGAAATTGATGCTGGCTTTGACATGATGAAGATTGGCAGTTTCCAGTTGCAAGGGAAAAAAATGCCCCAAAGAAAAAAGTTCAGAACATTACACAAAGTGGTTGCGTAATGATCTGCACTATACTAGTGTACACCACCAGTGTTAGAAATGGGGGTATCCAGTTGACAGAAGTAGGTACCTTTCGCCAAATATGGGCCCTTGCTTCTAGTCAGGGTAAGTTGGGTACACTCCTAAAATAACCCCTGCTCACCCCCTTGGTATCGTGGCACGAGCAGACACGCTTATGTCAGAGGAAGTGAGAAAACAATGTGTAAACATATATATAGGAATAGAGATAAAAACACTACAAATGGACACCACAACAGTTTAGAAAAATAACTAATCTTTACCTAAACCAAAACAAGACCAAATGACAAAAATCCACAATACAGTAATAAACATATGACTTTCAAATGGCAGAATTAGTTGAGTTCAAATCAAATTCCAGATGCAAAACTTTTCACACAAAGTACCTTGGATGTGTCTCGCACACAACCAAAAAGGGTCGCAGGGAAGATGATGCGTTGGTTCCTTGTAGGAAGGTGGAATCTGACTGTATGGTTACCCCAACTTTTTTCCTGGTGTTTTGCTGGTTTTTGACTTAGTAGGCCTGGGGCTCTGCAATTCAGGGCCTTCTCTATAAAAAGGACTCTATGTACTTTAGGCGCATACCACATTGGTTACTGGGTCCCCCTTGTGAGCCCCTGTATAGTGTACCATAGGTACCCTGGGCATTGGTGTACTCTAGGCCTACCAGGCGCTGCAGCATGTATTGTGCCATCCCTGGTTTGCCTTCCAAACTGACACCACAGGCCTATTCACACAGCCTGGGTAAGGTGGTGTAATCACCCCTTACTTAGATATAATATACCTATATATACCTTTACATATAGACACATATACACCTATAAGCCACTCCTATGGTAGGCCTCAACAATCCTGGAGGCGGAGTGCTTGGTTTTATGTGAGATGAGGCTCTATCATGAGCTGAGCCCCTCTGCACCTTTCGGAACCATCTCCTTATAGCTGCTCTATGATATAGCCATACCATATACTCTTAAGTGCATTATAATCCTTGTGGTTAATGCTAACTTTGGTTTGGCTTTATCAAAACATGTTGTGTAAGGTGTCAAACACTTTGGAATACTACCTCCACCAGTCCTGGCAGCGGGGGTAGCATTCCACCCTTCTAGAGGGAAAAGACATTACTGCTTTACCCGGTTCAAGTTAAACAGAGCCTCAGCATCACAAAAATGCATGCTGATGCCACAGACACGAGTCTGACCTCCGGTTGCTGGGAGAAACTCCGGCAAGTGTTGCCTGGACAATAGGTTTCCTGTCCAGGGAGGTGACAGCACCTACCCAGACAGGGGTTTTGTGTATTGGGGCAGGGAGGGCTGCATTCAGTGAATGCATCTAGACACTGCCTGGGGCATACAAGGTGCTCCATGCATAGCCCGGTTCAAACCAGTTGCTAGGGCACTCCAGCCCCAGATCTAGCACAAAACTGGACAAAGGGAAAGGGTTGTAACCACCCCCTTCTCAGGTCCACCCACAGGAGAGACCTATTCAGGTAATCCAGCCCCCTTTCTTAGTATAAGTATAGGAGCTGTGTCCCTGGGACTTTGGATTATCCCGGGTGAATCTTTGACAGAGAAATCTTGAACCTTCAACATTCCATTCTGACTGGAAGACAGAAGACATCTCCCTTGTGGACATGGAGTGACCACCCTGTGCAAACAGGCACCAACAGCAACTTTGCTGGTCTGCATCGTTGAGGCTCCCGCCGGATCCCGAAGACTTTGTGACACAATAACTGGACTTCCAGACTTCTCTGACCTGGACCCACATCCACAGCAAAACTGAGACACATGGTGGACACGTAAGATGTGGGACCGGACCTCTTGGACATCCTGCATTTTGCTACCTGCACTCCATTCCAGAAGACTCATTAAGTTGTGCATTGGAGTACGAGAAGCCCCAGCCCCGAGCACCATTTTCACTGAAGCCCAGGCCCCCACACTCCACTAGTGTCCTGTGGGCCCTGCCTTTGCATTTGAGCTCGACCCATCTTCCTGGTTCCTTGCCCGTTGGCTTGTGAGCTGCCGGTAGACCTTCCTTTGAATTTTACTAGCTATCCTTGTTATTCTAGGCTTGCTCCAGCTTCCCTGAAAAGGAGAAGCGCCACAGACCTTGCTGGTCTGCAACAGAGCCAATCTTGACATCCTGCATGGGTTGCGGTTGCCAAAGTTGCGTCTGCCAATCCGGATACCAACACAGCAGTCATCCAGATCCATTGTGGGACAGGTCGAATCCAGTGCCTGGTCATCGTGGATTTCTCCTGGACCTCGTGGCTGAAGAGACAAACTCACCTTCTTCACCTTCTTCACCTGCAAAGCACCTGACATCGCCTGGCTCCTTCCTGGTTCCTTCCTGGTCACTGGCTAGTTACCCAGACTCTGTCCCCTCTGTTTTCAGGTTCTTCACATCTCCGATCCACCCTTGGATCCACCCGGACACTTTTCCTCTGGTCACCTGCAGCACTTCTTTGCAGCTCTCCATGGAAAACGACGACAAAACCCGACACGAAAAGACACCTATGCACCCGGCTTCCCTGGATGAGGTAACAGGAGTATCTGGTGCTCCCGTGGGTTTTGACTCTCAAAGTGTCCTAGTTTCTAATTCAAAATTCAAAAAGAGCTTTATTCTCTATTAAATAAGAATAGCATTTCATCATAAAAGGAATCTTAAGTTCCAAATAAAACAAAGTCAATTTAAAATCGTGATTATTTAAATGGACTTCCTAAACTTGATCACTAATTTTAAAAAACTAGACACAGCATGAGTAACACTGTCATTTTCAAGCTGTTGCAGCCTAAGAAAAGCTGTTCTACATGTGCGATGCCCCCACGACCTCAAGATGGGTTTCAGGTAAGCCCCCCTGGGTACAGATGAAAATTTACAAAATAAAACACAGTGGATGTTTGATTGAGCAGAAGTGTCATCGCATGGGCAAATAAGCTTCTCCATGGACCAGTTGTTTCAGTCTGGGAAGGTTATTAGCCGGAAAAAGGTGCCAAACCTAAAGCGGGTCAGTAACATACATATGTAGCAGCTTGGTTGACTTAGGCGATACCTTTGAGTTCCTTCATTGGTGGTAATTTGCTGGTAGGCCACGACTGAGGGTCTAATTTTTTCCAGTTCCCATCTCTTATTGGCCAGGTGGTCAAAGGCCATTTTTCAGCATCTTTCTGGGAACCACTTCCATGCTGGCTGGCTTTGTGAAAAACTCGGGGTGGCCCAACTCGGTCAACATTTTTTTACATAGGCTAGCCAGTTGATGTTACTGAGACCGTCGAGAGTGAGACAGTCAGAGATTAAATCTCTGTTGAGCAATGTCTCTGGGGTAACCCACACCTTGTGCCATAACAATAAGGGCACAGTTTTTATCGTATCCACAATATGTGGTAAACCTAATTCAATATGTGAAATTAATGTAGCGGTAGATTTAGGGGCACCCAGCAAAGATCGGAGGTACTGATTCTCAGTCTGTTGGATCGGTTGAGCATTTTCAATTCCCCAAAGTCCGGATCCGTATGTAGCAGTTGAAATACATTTGGCCTTATAAATAAGAGTCAGTTCTTTCACCGGTCTGCCCCCCAAATTAGCTGCAAAATTATTAAGGGCGCCTATAGCCCGGGAGAAGGCTAGATTTCTGGCCCTCACTGCTGTGTGCCAGTAACCTCTCCTGTCGAAGTTTATTCCAAGGTAGGAGAACTGATCGGTGGTCGCAATCCTCCTCCCTTCGAGAACAATTGGGCAGGGTGCCCTCTTCATCCCGGATCCACAGGCCATCTTGTAAGTTTTTGTGATGTTGACCTCTAGACCCCTATTATTCATAACATTGGTAAATTTCAGGACCGCCCTCTGCAGGCCGATCCTTGTTCGGGACAAAATAGCTGCATCGTCGGTGTATAAAAGTATTGGCGCCGGTGATCCCAATATGGTCGGGTAATCAAACTGTGACTCCCCAAGAAGCTTGCCAATAGAATTTATATAGAGGGTGAAGAGAAGGGGTGCTGATATGCACCCCTGTCTCATGCCCCTCCTGATTGGGAATGTCCCTGAACACTCTCCCATCCTGCCATAGAGAACTCTGGCACCAGCACCTGTATATAACTCTTTGATAAATATTCAAATTTGGTCATCTATCCCCATTTCCGAAAGTGTGGACCACAATTTGTTATGGTCCACACAGTCGAAAGCAGAACTCAAGTCCACAAAGGTAACATATAGATGGCCCCTTTTGCCTGAGTATACTTGGAGATGATCAAAGCTAGGTTTAAGCCCTGCTCAACTGTCTCCTTTCCCGATCTAAAACAATACTGTGAGATTAAGATAATGTCGCCCTCTTCTGCCCATGTCTGAATCCTATTTAAAATAATGTGACCTGCCACCTTCATTAGCGCATCAAGAAGTGAGATGGGCCGGTAGCAGGTAGGGTCGTTCCTATCTCCTTTTTTGAAGATAGGAACAACGATGGCTTCTGTCCAGGTTGGTATGAACCCATGGTCAATAGTATTATTCAAAACATTAGTTAGCAAGGGAGCCCACAAGTTGATCTCTGTTTTATAAACGTCAGTGGGGACTTCGTCGGGTCCAGGGGCTTTGCCCGAAGAGCTTTCTTTAATTGCTTTGAGCACCTCCTCGTAAGTAAAAATTATGCCTATCGGGAAAACCCCAGAGGGATTATTTCTGTGTTCTGGTGTCGCTTTTTAATTTTTGGGGCTTTCGGTGTCCACAGGATTTGCTGCGTCCTAGTTTAAAAGGATTCCATCCTAGTCCATCCAGAAGTGTCCTTAAATTGTAGCTTTGTAACTTTTACAAACTCATTTGAAAGTCAATGAGAACCCATGCCTGTGTTTAGACACTGCACGCGGCTCCCGCGAGCCTCCTACTTCCTAAGCTTTGGTTGTTTAGTGTAGCCCCAGAGATTCTACAGGCCCTAGGCCTGCTTTCTAACTCTCACGTGGTACTTATACCACTTTCTTAGTATATGGTTTGTGAGGCCCCTAGGGCATAATGTATACTGTGCAACTTATCGTATATTAACTGTGTGACTTGTATTGTATTTTTACCTCTGACCTCATAAAGGGAGCAGAGGGGTTGTGTTCAGATTAAATACATATATATTTGATATTTACCTTGTGTGATGTCCTTTCATTTGGTATTCAAGGGATTATATATGGTAAACCAACTTGCTTAACTCGTCTACTGAAGTCTTAGCCTGAAGACTGCTGGTTCATGCTACCACTAGGATAGCTTTCTATAAGGTTGACTTTACAACCACCATCAATAAGGGTCGATTAGACTGGTGCAAGGTGCCTACTAGAACTAGTGGACATCATATGCCAGGCTAACTTCTCACATTCCTTACACTCAAGGAAGGTGATGCCTTGGTTCCTTGCTAAGGGGGATGTGATGCATCACTTCCTTACTGCTGGCAGGGAGGTGATGCATTGGTTCCTTACTGGAGAAGAGGTGATGCGTTAGTTTCTTACTGTGTGGGGAGGTGATGTGTCGGTTTCTTACTGCTTCCCGCAGCGATGCGACAGATTTGGCGCCCGGATGCGATGCAAGGATCCAGGACGATGCATAGGTTATTGCAGCCGCAGAGCAGGACTTGTGTCAGAATTGGTGGGGTGGCCTCGGACTTTGGAGATCAGTGCACTCGATGCGGCGTGCGATGATTTCTTCGGCGATGCTTCGGAAACAGGTGCGGAAGTGTCAAGCTTTTCCAATTTGTGTTACTTTTCCACTTCCCAGCGGCAAACAGTCTCCAGAGGTCCAAAACAACAGCAGGCACCTCTCAGTAGGACAGAACTCCAAGCAAGAAAGTTGAGGGGAACTGGTGGTGAAGTATTTCCATCCTTAAGACTTCAGAACAGGAGGAAAGCTCTTCTTCAAGCCCTTGGAGATCTTACTCAAGCAGGGGTACAGTAAACAGCAAAGTCCTTTTCCCTTTCCTTGGCAAAGAATAGCCAGTGCAGGCCAACCCCAGACAGCAAACAGCACAGGTGAAGTATTCCTCCTCAGTTTCTCCAGCTCTTCTCCTTGGTAAAGGTACCTCTTGGTTTTACAGAAGTGATCTAAAAGTCTGGAGTCGGCCCATCTTTTTATACAGTAAATCTCTTTGTTCCCTGAAGACAAAACCAGTTCTATTCTCACTGGTTGCAGATTCCTTGAAGGAGGTGGAGGCAGCATGGTGGAAGGCAGACCATGCCCATTCAGGTGAAAGGAAATCTCCTCCCCCTACTGTAAATGCAGCCCCGGTCTATTCATCCAATCTCTGACCCATTTAAACTCTCTGAAGCAACTGCTCCTCCCAAGCCACTGTCATCCCAAAGCCAGACAGCCAATCCACAACCCCAGCAGAGGCACACTGGATGGCTAAGCAAGAAAATACCTACTTTCTAAAAGAGGAATTTTAAAACTCAGAATGTAAATATCTCCTTCACTAAAAGATGCATCTTAACATTCTGAGTTCAGGCATATCAAACTTTATTTCCCTACCTTGTTCCCAGCTGTAGTTATGTTTATAAGATGTTATGAATAAACTCCCCATTCAATCCTATTGGAACAGGTAGCCTTGCAATAGTGAAAACAAAAATTGGTATTAATTCACTATCGGCACACGCCACACACATCAGGACTTGTCCTACCTTTCACATACACTGCACTCTGCTCACAGGGGCATATTGGGCCTACCTTAGGGTTGACTAACATGTAAGAAAAGGGAACATTAGGACCTGACAAGTGAGTGGTTGCACTAGCCAAGTCGACATGGCCGTACTAGACTGCACATAGGCACTGCGATGGCAGGCCTGAGTTACATTTACTGGCTTCTTATGAGGGTGGCACAATCAGTACTGCAGGCCCACTTGCAGCATTTGAGTTACAGGCCTTGGGCACACATAGTGCAGTGTACTAGGATCTGACTAGTAAGTCCAATATGTCAATCATGGAATCACAAATCCCTAACAACAAGTTACCAAGGGAGCACTTGCACTTTGGCACTGAACAGCAGTGGCAAAGTGCCCAAAGCATCTAGACTAGCAAAAACAAAGTCCAACCCACAGCTAAAACACAGGAGGCAAAGGCAAAAATTCAGGAGAAACTCACACAAATGACGCCAGGTCTAACACTTGGCTTAGGTATTCAAGTGTGGGAAAGGCATGTGTGGCCTGATCTCAACCCTGTATCAATCAGGAGTGCTCCAACTTAAGAGTCGAAGACGCAGCGCTTTAAAGAGCACTACATCACAATGCAGTAACAGTTCAATTCTGCTCACAGAAGCCATCTCCATCTCTCGTTGACTTGTACTCTGTGCAGAGCTTTACTGCCCTTTGGCTATGTGTGTGCTATACAAGGACCACATACTTATCCTACGTACATGTATAAATACCGACTAGTGGTGGCTTGTTCACCAAAGAAGCCTTCTTCAGGATGAATCTAGTGATGAATAGTAATGGGGGGCAGAAAGGTGTGTTTTCCAATATGCGGTTCATGCAGATCTCAGACTCTCAATCTCTAAAGTTATTACTTCCCGGAGACCTTTTCCATGAAAATCGTACTGGAGGTAAACAACCACCCCCTGACAACACACCTCCAACTCCAAAGTTATTGTCAGATATCTTTGGCTAGAACCAAGTGTGAGAAGTTAGCCTGGCATATGATGTCCACAATTCTAGTGGGCACCTTGCACCAGTCTAATTGTTGTAAAGTCAACCTTATAGACAAGCTATCCTAGTGGTAGCATGGACTAGCAGTAACAGGCTAAGACTTCAGGGAGCATGTGAAGCAAGCTGTTTTAGCAATTATAATAAAGTGAGTACCAAATGAAAGGACACCACACGAGGTATATATCAGATATATATGTATTTATTTCCAACACAACCCCTCTGCACTCTTTATGAGGTCAGAGGTCAAAGTAAATCACAAGTTACTCTATTAGCATACAATAAGTTGCACAAATACAGTTATGCCCTAAGGGCCTCACAAACCATATACTAAGGAAGTGGTATAAGAACCACGTGAGAGTTAGACAGCAGGCCTACGGCCTGTAGAATCGCTGGGCCTACACTAAACAACCAAAGGCTCGGAAGTAGGAGGCCCACGGGAGACGCGTGCAGTGTCTAAACACAGTTGCGAGTTACCATTGACTTATAATGGAAAATGAAGAAGTTACAAAGTTACTTTTGAGGGCACTTCCGGATGGACTACGACAAAACCACTTTAGACTAGGACACTTCGAGAGTCAAGACCCACGGGAGCACCGGAGTATTTATTTATTTATTTATTTATTTATATCATTTGTAGAGTGCGCTGCAACCCTACGGGTATCCTGGCACCTGGAGTACATGTGTTACCTCACCCAGGGAAGCCGGGTGCATAGGTGCCTTTTGGTGTCGAGTTTTATCGTCGTTTTCTATTGAGATCTGAAAAGAAGTGCTGCAGGCGACCGGAGGGAAAGTGTCTTGGTGGATCCAAGGGTCGATCAAAGAACTGAAGAATCTGAAAGCAGAGGGGACAGAGTCTGGGTCACTAGCCACTGACCAGGAAGTTACCAGGAAGGAACGAGGCGATGTCGCGATGATCTCAGTTGAAGAAGGGGAGCTTGTCTCTTCAGTCACAAGATCCAGGAGGCATCGATGATGACCAGGCACTGGATTAGAGCTGTTCCACAAAGGAACTAGTGGACTGCGGTGTCGGTATCCGGATTGGACCCAACAAGCCTTGTCAACTGCAACGCATGCAGGATGTCAAGATTGACTCTGTTGCAGACTAGAAAGGTCTGTGGCGCTTCTCCTTTGAAGGGAAGCTGGAACAAGCCGGTAGCAACTAGGTAAGTAGTTTAGTTCAAAAGAAAAGTCTTCAGTGGGTCACTAGCTAATGGGCAAGGAACTGGGAAGAAGCATTGAGCTGAAATGCAACAGCAGGCCTCATGCAGCACTCGTGGAGTGGAGAGGGCTGAGATTTGGTGCAAATGGTGCTTGGGTATGGGGCTTCTCGTAACCCAATGCACAATTGCAAGACTCCTCGCTCAGCCCAACCCTCTTCAACATCTACATGAGCCCCCTCGCAGCCATCGCACGCCAACACAACCTCAACATCATCTCCTACGCCGACGATACCCAGCTGATCCTCTCCCTCACCAACGACCCCGCCACCGCCAGAGCCAACCTCCACGAAGGGATGACAGACGTAGCCAAGTGGATGATGAGCAGCCGCCTGAAACTGAACGCGGACAAGACGGAAGTCCTCATCCTGGGACCTTCACCCTCCGCCTGGGACGACTCCTGGTGGCCCCCCGCCCTGGGCAGCGCACCCAAACCAACAGACCACGCACGCAACCTGGGCTTCATCCTGGACTCCTCCCTCTCCATGACCAAACAAGTCAACGCCGTCTCCTCGTCATGCTTCAACATCCTGCGCATGCTACGCAAGATCTTCAGGTGGATCCCCACCGAGACTAGGAAGACGGTCACCCAGGCCCTCGTCACCAGCCGGCTGGACTACGGCAACTCTCTCTACACCGGAACCACCGCCAAACTCCAGAAGAGATCCAGCGGATCCAGAACGTCTCAGCACGACTCATCCTGGACATCCCCCGTCGCAGCCACATCTCCGGACACCTGAGAGACCTGCACTGGCTCCCGGTCAACAAGAGAATCACCTTCTGTCTCCTCACCCACGCACACAAGGCCCTACACAACCAAGGCCCAGGATACCTCAACAGCCGCCTCAACTTCTATGCCCCCACACGCCAACTTCGATCGACCGACCACGCCCTCGCCGCCGTCCCCCGGATCAGAAGAGCCACCACAGGAGGAAGGTCCTTCTCCTACCTGGCCGCCAAGACGTGAACTCCCTCCCGACCCACCTCCGCCTGACCCAGGACCACCTCGCCTTCAGGAAGCAGCTCAAGACCTGGCTGTTCGAGCAGTAGCAGACCCCCCTCCCCCAGCGCCTTGAGACCCTCCGGGTGAGTAGTGCGCTATATAAATGCTGTGATTGATTGATTGATACCTTGGTAGTCAAGCAGTTAGCAAAATAAAGGATGTCCAGGGTGTCCAGTCCCACGTCTCTCATGTCTGCCACGGGTCTCAGCTTTGGTGTGGATGTAGGAAGGAGTTAGAGAAGCCTAAGAGTCCAGTTCCTGTGTCGCTAAGTCTTCGCGGTCTGGTGGGAGCATGGACAAAGCAGACCATAAATTTACTGGTGGTGCCTGTTTGCACAGGGTGGTCACTCCTTGACCACAAGGGAGATGTCTTCCATCTTCTAGTCAGAATAGAATGTCGAAGGTCCAAGAGTTCTGTATCAAAGTTTCTTTCCAGGATAATCTAAAGTCCCGGGGACACAGCTCCTATACTGATACTGAGCTAATGGGCTAGATTACCTGCCTAGGTCCCTCCTATCGGTGGACCTGAGAAGGGGGTGGCTACACCCCTTTCCCTTTGTCCAGTTTTGCACCAGAGCTGGGGCTGGAGTGTTCCAGCAACTGGTTTGAACCGGGCTATGCATGGAGCACCTTGTGTGCCCCAGGCAGTGTCTCAAAAACCATCTGCTGATGCAGCCCTCCCTGTCCCAATACATAGCTGCCTGTCTGGGGAGGTGCTGGCACCTCCTTGGACAGGAAACCTATTATCCAGGCCCCCCCTGCAGGATTCTCATCCAGCAGCAGGAGGCCAGACTTGCATCTGTGGCAGCAGCGTCAATTTTGTGATGCTGGGGCTCTGTTTAATTTTAACCGGGTAAAGCAGTAACATACATGTCTTTTTCCTCTAGAAGGGTGGAATGCTACCCTCGCTGCCAGAATTGGCAGGGGCAGTATTCCAAAGTTTTTGACACCTTACACGACATGATTTGATAAAGCCAAACCAAAGTTAGCATTAACCGCGAGGTTTATAATGCACTTAAGAGTATATGGTATGGCTATATTATAGAATAGCTATAAGGAGATGGTTCCGAAAGCTGCAGAGGGGCTCAGCTCATGCTAGGGCACCCTCTCACATAAAACCAAGCACTCTACCTCCAGGATTGTCGAGGCCTACCATAGGAGTGACTTATAGGTGCGTATGTGTCTAAATATAAGGTAGATATAGATATACTATATCTAAGTAAGGGGTGATTACACCACCTTACCCAAGCTGAGTGATCAGCCTGTGGTGTCAGTTTGGAGGGCCGGCCAGGGGTGGCATAATACATGCTGCAGCCCCTGGTAGGCCTTGGATGCACCTACGCCCTGGGTACCAATGGTACTCTATACAGGAGCTCACAAGGGGGACCCAATACCCAATCAGGTATGTACCCAAAGTACATGGTATCAATTTAGAGAGAGAACAGCTGGGCTGTGTGTCTGATTAGCAGGCCCACAGCCACACTGAAGTCAAAAAAACTGAAAATCACAGCAAAAAGTGGGGGTGCCCATAGGACGCAGACCCTACTCTCCTACACCAAGTATTCCACCAGTGATGATCATGTTATGAGCACACACAAAAATCATGTGTGATCTGCATAATGCAGTAATCAAGGTCTGTGTCAGATTACACTGCATAAAAAAACTACATAGAGACCTAGTCAGAGATTTACTTGTGTTGCTGATACTAGCAGAAGAAATACCTTTAAAAGAAGAATGTGACTGGGTTATGAAAACAGTTAAGGAACGTAGAGAGAATTTTGGGTTGATGGACAGACAAATTTCAGGGAAAAATAATTTGCCAAGATGAAGTTTGAACTCAGCATCCAAGAGGAGAAAGCCATTAGATATAGATGTATTCCATGGTCCAGAGGGTCAGCCATGTTGGAAGAGAAGGGTAAGGCATCAGTTGCGGGGCCTGCGTAGGACATAGAAAGAGGAGGAAAAGTGAGAAGCCAATGGAGTTACAAGTGAAATCATTGAGGGAGGTTAGCGCTGAATGTCTTTGGTCCAGTGCACGCTATGTCAAATCAACATGAAATTACTGGGAGGGAAATGTTTGAATTTCCAGAATAACTTAGTGTGAAACAGAAAATAACCATGTTGTTAGGCCCATATGGTAATGGGCTACTGGGAAGTATATACCGAGTGATGATAGACATGGTATTTTTGAGCATTGGGGTGACTTTGAAGAGCTTTATGGAGGTAATAAGGGGGTGCAGGCCTACACAGATACTACAGCAGGGATGTACCCCTTATATATATATCTCCACAGTTCTTGTCTTTCTTCAACAGTACTATGAAGGGGCTCCTTTCACTAGGCGGCACACAACAAGTCACTTAAGTTAATCCATATTTAATACCACAAGGACAGATGCACCTTCCAACATGATGCTTTTGTGGCTAGGACATCTTGGCCCTGAGGTTAGCTAGAGGTTCAAGGAACGGGAGTGTGAGAAGTTAGCCTGGCATATGCTGTCCAGTATTCTAGTGGGGACCTTGCACCAGTCTAATCGACCCTTATTGATGATGGTTGTAAAGTCAACCTTATAGACAAGCTATCCTAGTGGTAGCTGTGGAGAGCAGCCTTCAGGCTAAGACTTCAGAGAGCATGTGAAGCAAGCTGTATTACCAATTATAATCCCCTGAATACCAAATGAAAGGACACCACACAAGGTATATATCAAATATATGTATTGATTCTAAACACAACCCCTCTGCCCTCTTTATGAGGGCACAGGTAAAAGTAAATCACAAGTTACTCAATTAGCATACGATAAGTTGCACAAATACAGTTATGCCCTAGGGGCCTCACAAACCACATACTAAGGAAGTGGTATAAGAAGCACGTGAAAGTTAGATAGCAGGCCTAGGGCCTGTAGAATCGCTGGGACTACACGAAACAACCAAAGGTTAGGAAGTAGGAGGCCCATGGGAGACGCTTGCAGTGTCTAAACACAGTCACGAGTTACCATTGACTTATAATGGAGAACGAAGAAGTTACGAAGTTACTGTTTAAGGACACTTCGGGATGGACTACGATAAAACCCCTTTAAACTAGGACACTTCGAGAGTCAAGACCCACGGGAACACCAGAGTACTCGTGTTACCTCACCCAGAGAAGCCGGGTGTATAGGTGTCTTTTCGTGCCGGGTTTTGTCGTTGTTTTCTATGGAGACCTCCAAAGAAGAGCTGCAGGTGACCAGAAGAAAAGTGTCCAGGTGGATCCAAGGGTGGATCAGAGATGTGAAGAACCTGAAAGCAGAGGGGACAGAGTCTGGGGCAGAAGCCAGTGACCAGGAAGGAAACAGGAAGGAACCAGGCTATGTTTTGTGCTTGAAGGTAAAGAAGATAAGCTTGTCTCTACAGCCACGAGGTCCAGGAGGCATCGACAATGAACAGGTGCTGGATTCGAGCTGTCCCATAAAAGATCTAGTTGGTCTCGGTGTCAGTATCCGGATTGGACCCAACAAGCCTTGGCATCTGCAACAAACACAGGATGTCAAGATTTGCTCTGTTGCAGACCAGCAACGTCTATGGCACTTCTCCTTTGAAGGGAGGCTGGAGAAAGCAGAAAAACAGTTTAGTTCAAAAGGAAAGTCTTCAGGGGGCTCACTAGCCTGCGGGCAAGGTACCGGGAAGACGCGTCAAGCTGAAATGCAAGAGCGGGCACCACACAGCACTTGTGCAGTGTGGAGGGCTGAGCTTCGGAGCAAATACTGCTCGGGTCTGGGGCTTCTTGTACCCCAATGAACAACTGCAAGGGTTCCTCGGTAGAAAAGCAGTTAGCAAAATGCAGGATGTCCAGAGTGTCCGGTCCCACGTCTCTCGAGTCCGCCACAGGTCTCAGCTTTGCTGTGGATGTGGGTTGGAGTTACAGAAGTCTGAAAGTCTATTTTCTGTGTCGCTGAGTCTTCGGGTTCCAGCAGGAGTGTCGACAAAGCAGACTTGGAAGTTACTGGTGGTGCCTGTTTGCAAAGGGTGATTCAGAAAAGGGGGTGGTGATGAACAGAGTGCCTGAATTAAGCAGACCACTCTTACCCAGTCCAAAGGTCAGGGCTTGATCCATCACCGTTTTTTAGCTCACTGCACCATCCCAGCACAGAACTTGGCTATATGCAAATTAGTCTGTTCCTGTCCCAGTGCATGATGGGAACAGGGCAAACCAAACTACCAAGCCAATTCTTATACTGGGAAGGAAACAAGCTACCGGGGACCGGTTTCTGGCATTTCAGCCTCATCGGCCCGGCTTGCTTGAATCCTGATGGTGCAATGAGCAAGGGACTCACATCTGAGTATACCCTTCCACGCTTATGGTGGACAAAATGATTCAGAAAAGGGGGTGGTGATGAACAGAGTGCCTGAATTAAGCAGACCACTCTTACCCAGTCCAAAGATCAGGGCTTGATCCATCACCGTTTTTTAGCTCACTGCACCATCCCAGCTCAGAACTTGGCTATATGCAAATTAGTCTGTTCCTGTCCCAGTGCATGATGGGAACAGGGCAAACCAAACTACCAAGCCAATTCTTATACTGGGAAGGAAACAAGCTACCGGGGACCGGTTTCTGGCATTTCAGCCTCATCGGCCCGGCTTGCTTGAATCCTGATGGTGCAATGAGCAAGGGACTCACATCTGAGTATACCCTTCCACGCTTATGGTGGACAAAATGATTCAGAAAAGGGGGTGGTGATGAACAGAGTGCCTGAATTAAGCAGACCACTCTTACCCAGTCCAAAGATCAGGGCTTGATCCATCACCGTTTTTTAGCTCACTGCACCATCCCAGCTCAGAACTTGGCTATATGCAAATTAGTCTGTTCCTGTCCCAGTGCATGATGGGAACAGGGCAAACCAAACTACCAAGCCAATTCTTATACTGGGAAGGAAACAAGCTACCGGGGACCGGTTTCTGGCATTTCAGCCTCATCGGCCCGGCTTGCTCGAATCCTGATGGTGCAATGAGCAAGGGACTCACATCTGAGTATACCCTTCCACGCTTGGGGTAGACAAAATGATTCAGAAAAGGGGGTGGTGATGAACAGAGTGCCTGAATTAAGCAGACCACTCTTACCCAGTCCAAAGATCAGGGCTTGATCCATCACCGTTTTTTAGCTCACTGCACCATCCCAGCTCAGAACTTGGCTATATGCAAATTAGTCTGTTCCTGTCCCAGTTCATGATGGGAACAGGGCAAACCAAACTACCAAGCCAATTCTTATACTGGGAAGGAAACAAGCTACCGGGGACCGGTTTCTGGCATTTCAGCCTCATCGGCCCGGCTTGCTTGAATCCTGATGGTGCAATGAGCAAGGGACTCACATCTGAGTGTACCCTTCCACGACAGACTAATTTGCATATAGCCAGGTTCTGAGCTGGGATGGGGCAGTGAGATAAATAACGGTGATGGATCAAGCCCTGATCTTTGGACTGGGTAAGAGTGGTCTGCTTAATTCAGACACTCTGTTCATCACCACCCCCTTTTCTGTATCGTTTTTGGCCACTATAGGTGTGGCAGGGTATACTCAGACATGAGTCCCTTTCTCACTGCTCCAGCAGGATTCAAGCAAGCCGGGCCGAAGAGGCTGAAATGCCGGAAACCGGTCCCCGGTAGCTTGTCTACTTTCTGGTGAAGAATTGGCTTGGTAGTTTGGTCTGCCCTGTTCCCATGATGCACTGGGCCAGGGACAGACTAATTTGCATATAGCCAGGTTCTGAGCTGGGATGGGGCAGTGAGATAAATAACGGTGATGGATCAAGCCCTGATCTTTGGACTGGGTAAGAGTGGTCTGCTTAATTCAGACACTCTGTTCATCACCACCCCCTTTTCTGTATCGTTTTTGGCCACTATAGGTGTGGCAGGGTATACTCAGACATGAGTCCCTTTCTCACTGCTCCATCAGGATTCAAGCAAGCCGGGCCGAAGAGGCTGAAATGCCAGAAACCGGTCCCCGGTAGCTTGTCTCCTTTCTGGTGAAGAATTGGCTTGGTAGTTTGGTCTGCCCTGTTCCAATGATGCACTGGGCCAGGGACAGACTAATTTGCATATAGCCAGGTTCTGATCTGGGATGGGGCAGTGAGATAAATAACGGTGATGGATCAAGCCCTGATCTTTGGACTGGGTAAGAGTGGTCTGCTTAATTCAGACACTCTGTTCATCACCACCCCCTTTTCTGTATCATTTTTGGCCACTATAGGTGTGGCAGGGTATACTCAGACATGAGTCCCTTTCTCACTGCTCCATCAGGATTCAAGCAAGCCGGGCCGAAGAGGCTGAAATGCCAGAAACCGGTCCCCGGTAGCTTGTCTCCTTTCTGGTGAAGAATTGGCTTGGTAGTTTGGTCTGCCCTGTTCCCATGATGCACTGGGCCAGGGACAGACTAATTTGAATATAGCCAGGTTCTGAGCTGGGATGGGGCAGTGAGATAAATAACGGTGATGGATCAAGCCCTGATCTTTCGACTGGGTAAGAGTGGTCTGCTTAATTCAGACACTCTGTTCATCACCACCCCCTTTTCTGTATCGTTTTTGGCCACTATAGGTGTGGCAGGGTATACTCAGACATGAGTCCCTTTCTCACTGCTCCATCAGGATTCAAGCAAGCCGGGCCGAAGAGGCTGAAATGCCAGAAACCGGTCCCCGGTAGCTTGTCTTCTTTCTGGTGAAGAATTGGCTTTGTAGTTTGGTCTGCCCTGTTCCCATGATGCACTGGGCCAGGGACAGACTAATTTGCATATAGCCAGGTTCTGAGCTGGGATGGGGCAGTGAGATAAATAACGGTGATGGATCAAGCCCTGATCTTTCGACTGGGTAAGAGTGGTCTGCTTAATTCAGACACTCTGTTCATCACCACCCCCTTTTATGTATCGTTTTTGGCCACTATAGGTGTGGCAGGGTATACTCAGACATGAGTCCCTTTCTCACTGCTCCATCAGGATTCAAGCAAGCCGGGCCGAAGAGACTGAAATGCCAGAAACCGGTCCCCGGTAGCTTGTCTTCTTTCTGGTGAAGAATTGGCTTTGTAGTTTGGTCTGCCCTGTTCCCATGATGCACTGGGCCAGGGACAGACTAATTTGCATATAGCCAGGTTCTGAGCTGGGATGGGGCAGTGAGATAAATAACGGTGATGGATCAAGCCCTGATCTTTGGACTGGGTAAGAGTGGTCTGCTTAATTCAGACACTCTGTTCATCACCACCCCCTTTTCTGTATCGTTTTTGGCCACTATAGGTGTGGCAGGGTATACTCAGACATGAGTCCCTTTCTCACTGCTCCATCAGGATTCAAGCAAGCCGGGCCGAAGAGGCTGAAATGCCAGAAACCGGTCCCCGGTAGCTTGTCTCCTTTCTGGTGAAGAATTGGCTTAGTAGTTTGGTCTGCCCTGTTCCCATGATGCACTGGGCCAGGGACAGACTAATTTGCATATAGCCAGGTTCTGAGCTTGGATGGGGCAGTGAGATAAATAACGGTGATGGATCAAGCCCTGATCTTTGGACTGGGTAAGAGTGGTCTGCTTAATTCAGACACTCTGTTCATCACCACCCCCTTTTCTGTTTCGTTTTTGGCCACTATAGGTGTGGCAGGGTATACTCAGACATGAGTCCCTTTCTCACTGCTCCATCAGGATTCAAGCAAGCCGGGCCGAAGAGGCTGAAATGCCAGAAACCGGTCCCCGGTAGCTTGTCTCCTTTCTGGTGAAGAATTGGCTTGGTAGTTTGGTCTGCCCTGTTCCCATGATGCACTGGGCCAGGGACAGACTAATTTGCATATAGCCAGGTTCTGAGCTGGGATGGGGCAGTGAGATAAATAACGGTGATGGATCAAGCCCTGATCTTTGGACTGGGTAAGAGTGGTCTGCTTAATTCAGACACTCTGTTCATCACCACCCCCTTTTCTGTATCGTTTTTGGCCACTATAGGTGTGGCAGGGTATACTCAGACATGAGTCCCTTTCTCACTGCTCCATCAGGATTCAAGCAAGGCGGGCCGAAGAGGCTGAAATGCCAGAAACCGGTCCCCGGTAGCTTGTCTCCTTTCTGGTGAAGAATTGGCTTGGTAGTTTGGTCTGCCCTGTTCCCATGATGCACTGGGCCAGGGACAGACTAATTTGCATATAGCCAGGTTCTGAGCTGGGATGGGGCAGTGAGATAAATAACGGTGATGGATCAGGCCCTGATCTTTGGACTGGGTAAGAGTGGTCTGCTTAATTCAGACACTCTGTTCATCACCACCCCCTTTTCTGTATCGTTTTTGGCCACTATAGGTGTGGCAGGGTATACTCAGACATGAGTCCCTTTCTCACTGCTCCATCAGGATTCAAGCAAGCCGGGCCGAAGAGGCTGAAATGCCAGAAACCGGTCCCCGGTAGCTTGTCTCCTTTCTGGTGAAGAATTGGCTTGGTAGTTTGGTCTGCCCTGTTCCCATGATGCACTGGGCCAGGGATAGACTAATTTGCATATAGCCAGGTTCTGAGCTGGGATGGGGCAGTGAGATAAATAACGGTGATGGATCAAGCCCTGATCTTTGGACTGGGTAAGAGTGGTCTGCTTAATTCAGACACTCTGTTCATCACCACCCCCTTTTCTGTATCGTTTTTGGCCACTATAGGTGTGGCAGGGTATACTCAGACATGAGTCCCTTTCTCACTGCTCCATCAGGATTCAAGCAAGCCGGGCCGAAGAGGCTGAAATGCCAGAAACCGGTCCCCGGTAGCTTGTCTCCTTTCTGGTGAAGAATTGGCTTGGTAGTTTGGTCTGCCCTGTTCCCATGATGCACTGGGCCAGGGACAGACTAATTTGCATATAGCCAGGTTCTGAGCTGGGATGGGGCAGTGAGATAAATAACGGTGATGGATCAAGCCCTGGTCTTTGGACTGGGTAAGAGTGGTCTGCTTAATTCAGACACTCTGTTCATCACCACCCCCTTTTCTGTATCGTTTTTGGCCACTATAGGTGTGGCAGGGTATACTCAGACATGAGTCCCTTTCTCACTGCTCCATCAGGATTCAAGCAAGCCGGGCCGAAGAGGCTGAAATGCCAGAAACCGGTCCCCGGTAGCTTGTCTCCTTTCTGGTGAAGAATTGGCTTGGTAGTTTGGTCTGCCCTGTTCCCATGATGCACTGGGCCAGGGACAGACTAATTTGCATATAGCCAGGTTCTGAGCTGGGATGGGGCAGTGAGATAAATAACGGTGATGGATCAAGCCCTGATCTTTGGACTGGGTAAGAGTGGTCTGCTTAATTCAGACACTCTGTTCATCACCACCCCCTTTTCTGTATCGTTTTTGGCCACTATAGGTGTGGCAGGGTATACTCAGACATGAGTCCCTTTCTCACTGCTCCATCAGGATTCAAGCAAGCCGGGCCGAAGAGGCTGAAATGCCAGAAACCGGTCCCCGGTAGCTTGTCTCCTTTCTGGTGAAGAATTGGCTTGGTAGTTTGGTCTGCCCTGTTCCCATGATGCACTGGGCCAGGGACAGACTAATTTGCATATAGCCGGGTTCTGAGCTGGGATGGGGCAGTGAGATAAATAACGGTGATGGATCAAGCCCTGATCTTTGGACTGGGTAAGAGTGGTCTGCTTAATTCAGACACTCTGTTCATCACCACCCCCTTTTCTGTATCGTTTTTGGCCACTATAGGTGTGGCAGGGTATACTCAGACATGAATCCCTTTCTCACTGCTCCATCAGGATTCAAGCAAGCCGGGCCGAAGAGGCTGAAATGCCAGAAACCGGTCCCCGGTAGCTTGTCTCCTTTCTGGTGAAGAATTGGCTTGGTAGTGTGGTCTGCCCTGTTCCCATGATGCACTGGGCCAGGGACAGACTAATTTGCATATAGCCAGGTTCTGAGCTGGGATGGGGCAGTGAGATAAATAACGGTGATGGATCAAGCCCTGATCTTTGGACTGGGTAAGAGTGGTCTGCTTAATTCAGACACTCTGTTCATCACCACCCCCTTTTCTGTATCGTTTTTGGCCACTATAGGTGTGGCAGGGTATACTCAGACATGAGTCCCTTTCTCACTGCTCCATCAGGATTCAAGCAAGCCGGGCCGAAGAGGCTGAAATGCCAGAAACCGGTCCCCGGTAGCTTGTCTTCTTTCTGGTGAAGAATTGGCTTGGTAGTTTGGTCTGCCCTGTTCCCATGATGCACTGGGCCAGGAACAGACTAATTTGCATATAGCCAGGTTCTGAGCTGGGATGGGGCAGTGAGATAAATAACGGTGATGGATCAAGCCCTGATCTTTGGACTGGGTAAGAGTGGTCTGCTTAATTCAGACACTCTGTTCATCACCACCCCCTTTTCTGTATTGTTTGCAAAGGGTGGTCACTCCTTGACCTTAAGGGAGATGTCTTCCATCTTCTAGTCAGAATAGAATGTCAAAGGTCCAAGAGTTCTGCATCAAAAATTCTTTCCAGGATAATCTAAAGTCCTGGGGACACAGCTCCTATACTTATAATAAGCTAAGGGGCTGGATTACCTGCCTAGATGCCTCCTATGGGTGGACCTGAGAAGGGGGTGGCTAAACCCCTTTCCCTTTGTCCAGTTTTGTGCCAGAGCTGGGGCTGGAGTGCCCCAGCAACTGCTTTGAACCGGGCTATGCATGGAGCACCTTGTTTGCCCCAGGCAGTGTCGAGATGCATTCACTGAATGCAGCCCTCCCTGCCCCAATACATAAAACCCCTGTTTGGGGAGGTGCTGGCACCTCCCTTGAAAGGAAACCTATACTCCAGGCCGCCCATGCTGGAGTTTCCTCCAGAAACAGGAGGTCAGACTCATGTCTGTGGCAGCAGCATCCATTTTGTGATGCTGATGCTCTGTTTAACTTTAACCGGGTAAAGCAGTAACATACATGTCTTTTCCCTGTAGAAGGGTGGAATGCTTCCCCAGCCACCAGAATTGGCGGGGGGTAGTATTCCAAAGTGTTTGACACCTTTCACAACATGTTTTGGTGAAGCCAAACCAAAGTTAGCATTAACCGCAAGAAATATAATGCACTTAAGAGTATATGGTATGGCTATATCATAGAACAGCTATAAGGAGATTGTTCCGAAAGCTGCAGAGGGGCTCAGCTCATGCTAGGGCACGCTCTCACATAAAAACAAGCACTCTGCCTCCATGCTTGTTGAGGCCTACCATAAGAGTGACTTATAGGTTTCTATGTGTCTATATATAAGGTAGATAGGTATAAGGTAGATATAGATATACTATATCTAAGTAAGGGGTGATTACACCACCTTACCCTAACTGAGTATTCAGCCTGTGGTGTCCGTTTAGATGACCTGCCAGGGGTGGCATAATACATGCTGCAGCCCCTGGTAGGCCTTGGATGCACCTATGCCCTTGGTACCTATGGTACACTATACAGGGGCTCACAAGGGGGACCCAATACGGTATGTACCTAAAGTACATGGTATCAATGGAGAGAGAAGAGCTGGGTTGTGGGTCTGATTAGCAGGCCCACAGCCACACTAACATCGGAAAAACCAGAAAATCACAGCAAAAAGTGGGGGTGATCATAGGAAGCAGACCCTACTCTCCTACACAAAGTACATAGTATCAATTTAGAGAGAGAACAGCTGGGCTGTGGGTCTGATTATCAGGCCCACTGCCGCACTAAAGTAAAAAAAGCAGGAAATCACAGCAAAAAGTGGGGGTGACCATAGGAAGCAGACCCTACTCTACTACACCGGGTCTATAGGATATCAGAAAATGCCGGGGCCTCAAGGATGTCAGGAGATGCCGGCGGCCATCCACAGAGATGCTCGGGGCCTCTCGGTGTCAGGAGATGCCGGGGGCCTCTAGGATGTCAGGAGATGATGGGGCCTCTAGGATTTCAGTAGATGCCGGGGCCTGTAGGATATAGAACAAAACAATTGCCAATACTGAGAGTAACTCCTAGAAATTCTTTTCAGACAAATTTATGAATCACGCATAATAGTCTGCTTTTTAAACTGCACCATCCAATGATTTATTCAACTTTTTTTGCCTTCATTATTTTTGCAAAAGTCGTGATTTTTTGTGCATAGAAATACATTAACAATACTTAAAACAGACTTTATACAAACATTATATACATTACAATTTCAACTTCCTACAATCATCACACCAACACAACTCTCCTCTTCAACAAATTTGGCCAAAAACATCAAATCCTCATTCATACATCAAACAATCATACTACATACAGGTCCAAATTTCAACATAACAGAAGATTGAAACATAATTTCCAAAAACAACAACATTTTTCCAATTTGTGTATCTTACAACCTAATCAAAAATCAAAGAATTGCCCTCCTATTTACAAAATTATTCACTGTTACCTGTGACCAGGACGACGCGTTTCGAACCCGAGAAATAATGGGGTTCACCTCAGAACCAAAAAGACTCTACAGAAAAAAAAGCAAAACGAGGTTTTAGGCTTTACTAATCGTTTTAGACCTACGACCAAATAAATCAGCATCCCTCCGTATCGCTATCCCTACCTTAAGACTTCAGGGTCAGCGACTCTCTTGTGTGACTAAAGTATGTCAGTGTTTAAATGCACACAAACAACAAGGAGACAGACACCAACAAAAATCACACCTTAACAGTACATAGTCATTGGTGTCCACATCGGGGTTCAAGACTTACCCCTAGTTTTCTTGTATCTTTATCTGGGTGAGAAGCAAGGTATCCTGAAATTAAAAATGTGTCTTATGAAACCTTGCACCGTCAATCAATGAACCCCCGAAAGTGGAAGGTAGTTGTCGCTTACTCGAATGCGACCTACTCCTTCCGAGCTTGCGTTGCCCGTTTTATCGATGTCAGCACTGGAAAAACTGTGAGGAGGGAAGGAGAGGGACGTTTGCTGCCACTTCTTATCTCATTTAAATCTTTCCAAATTAATCGCTCGCGGCACCCAAACACCAGAGTAAGTCATTACCGAAATAACAAGCGCGTCCTCGTACACAATGCCGGTCTCCAACTTCCATGAGAAATGCAACAAATGCAATCAATGCGTGTGATTCGCCAAAGATGCCTTCTACTGAAAGACACGTGAACGGAAGGAAACTGCCTACCGCGGGATTCGGGAATTGTAGTTTTTGGTTTTTCAACTTTATTGAGATCATAAATGCAAGACCTAACCAATTTACAAGTACAATACCGGTCTACAACGTCCGTGGGTAGTGCAGCATATATATATATGATTCTCCAATGGTGCCTCTAACAAATAAACATGTGAACGGACCTGCCACGGATCTTGGGAATTGTACTTTTCAACTATCTTGGGATCATAGATGTTTTATACACGGACTGAGTCAAGACGATTCCTTCAGGATAATCAAGGACGCTCACGAAATACGTTTTTAGCTTTTTCAGACACCTCGTCTTCCTCGGGAGGGGAGTCCGAAACTGGTGATACTAGGAATAATCCAAACTGAAGAGGGAATCAACTAAACCAACAGCAACAACAACAACAGAATCAAACATCTTTTTTAGGCAGAGGCCAACAGAGAGAGAGAGGACGGATGCGTTTCAACCAACAACCTTGGGAGATGACCACTCGCCGTCAATATTACAAGAGCTAAAACCATATCCATTATTTAATTTATCAGACAGGTTATTATCAACAGCGGAAGTTGCAGTTTTAGAGAAAGGACTCACTTTTGTACCTTTGAGACCCACGAATTTTGTTAAAATTAAGCTTGAAGCGATGGAGTTTTGTCGCAAGATTCGCCTAAAAACTTTCTTTAAGGAAGTACCAGAGATGAGTAATATGGAAGTAACTGGTCTCAAATCCCTAAGGAGGTTTTGACGTTTGAAAGAACAATCCTTTCAGGTATAGCAGCAATGGAGAGTAAAAAGCAATATGTGAATTATAATCTCCCAAAGAGCGAAAAAGATGCACTATTGTCCTTAAAGAATAATAAATCATTGGTTATTAAGCAGGAGGATAAAGGAGGAGCGGTGGTTGTCTGGGATATCAATCGATATAAAAATGGGGAAACAACCTTTACAACGCAACTTTTACAACAAACTACCATTACAACGAAATTTTTACAACGCAAAAACTTTTACAACGCATACCATTACAACGCAGGATTTTACAACGCTAGTACTTTTACAACGCATACCATTACAACGTAAGTATTGGTAAGTATAAATTTTTTTTTTAAATATTATATGTTTGTGTTTTTGGGTATGGGGTATTTTTAGGGTTCAGGGTAAGTTTTGGGTTTTTGGGTAAAGGGGTATTTTTAGGGTTCAGGGTCAGTTTTCAGTTTTTGGGTAAAGGGGTATTTTTAGCGTTCAGGGTCAGTTTTCAGTTTTTGGGTAAAGGGGTATTTTTAGGGTTCAGGGTCAGTTTTTGGGTAAAGGGGTATTTTTAGGGTTCAGGGTCAGTTTTCAGTTTTTGGGTAAAGGGGTATTTTTAGGGTTCAGGGTCAGTTTTCAGTTTTTGGGTACAGGGGTATTTTTAGGATTCAGGGTCAGTTTTCAGTTTTTGGGTACAGGGGTATTTTTAGGGTTCAGGGTCAGTTTTCAGTTTTTGGGTAAAGGGGTATTTTTAGGGTTCAGGGTCAGTTTTCAGTTTTTGGGGTACAGGGTTAATTTGTAAAAATAAATTAAAGTTATTTTTAAATTAAATTAATTAAATAAAATTACATTACATTTAATTATATTTTAATAATTTAAATTAATTTATATTAAAAAAAATGTATATACTTACCAATATTTACGTTGTAATGGTATGCGTTGTAAAGGTACTTGCGTTGTAAAATCCTGCGTTGTAATTGTATGCTTTGTAAAAGTTTTTGCGTTGTAAAAAATGCGTTGTAATAGTAGTCGTTGTAAAAGTATGCGTTGTGACGTCATACATCCATAAAAATGAGGTGTTGCGACAATTGGATGACACAAGTTGCTACACACGAATTGGAAGGAACCCTACAAGTGAAATACAAAGTGAACTCTTTAACATCATTCAGAAAGGATTTGACCTGGGAATTGTGGGTCCAAAATAATGTTTATTCATACAAAATAAGAATCCTAGGACACCAGTCTTTTATGTCCTTCCTAAAATGCACAAAAATGAGACAAATCCACCCGGACGACCTATAGTGTCGGGGTGTAAATCTCTGATTGAACCAGAGGCGAAATATATCGATTTCTTACTCAACCCATTCGTTGAGGAAATTGTGGCTCACTTGAAGGATACTACAGCTTTCTTGAATAGAATAGCATCTGTATAATTTGATGAGACCAAACAGCTGTTAGTCACGATGGACGTGTGTTGTAATCTGACTCATTTCCATATTTCCCTGTTCCCCCCTCCCCTTGCTGCCCACTTGGTATGGTCCGCCCTCCCTCTGGGAGTGCGGGTTAGAATGTTGTGAGAGAGATTTTGCCGCCAAGCCGGGAGCACCTGTTGGTATTAAACTGAATAAAAGTACTTTCGTGGAACCCTCATTTGAGTAGTGATTTATTACTACATTTTGGCGACGAGGACCGGGAGCTGAGCCGGGGTCAGTGAGGTGCCATTCCCCCCCGGGATGAACTTGATGCTTGTGCGGAGATAACAGTTCACGAGAACAGCGGATATTCCGGCTCCAGACTGTACCTATCGAGGAGCTTCCCCGCGGTAAGAGAGGCATCCGCTTCCGGAACGTAGAAGGAAGTCGTAGCCTTGGAGACGGTGAGCTGGTGCCGGGTGGAGGAGAGGAATTTTGTCTCCTCGTTTGAAGTCACAGGCGTTGGTGGAGCTGGTGATTGCTGTCCCGTTGGTGTGACCTTTGGTGAGGAAAGCGACATATGAGGAAGCAGCTGCATGCTGAGCTGGGACAGTCAGGCACAACGCGTGATTTTGTGAGTGGTCCTGAAGCGGTGCACGGATCTGTCATGAAGTGAGCGAAGTCGCTGAGGTGCAGCGCGTGTGGAGGAAAGATTGCTGCTGGTGTTAAGGTGGAATTTAGCTCTACTGTCGGGGCAGTGCTGCTCGGCACCGTCTTTCTTCGGCACCCGTTAAGTAGAAGACAGGACCTGCTAGCAACAGCGTTCTACAAATCTACCGTTTGGTTTCAAATTTTGGCCTGTTTTCCACCAGACTGGGTGCTGAATAGCAGCAGGAGCTGTTGTAAAGAGCTGTCAAAGCTATCCTAGTAGTAAATCTAACCGCTGGATAATTTATCTCGGAAGTATTTTGATGTATTACCTCGTGAAGTCTGTATAGGGGAAATCTGAGTGAGTTATTTATAAACCCCCTTTGAACTTAAATATTACATGATCATTCCTATATTATACTGCATAACGTTGAAGGAACTCGAATTTGAAATCCTATATTATACTGCATAACGTTGATGGAACTTTGAATTTGAAAACGAGGGATAAAAGTGTCACCCAAGTGGAAGTATAGTGATTCTGTAGTGAATTCAGAGGTGCGCACTTAAAATGAATGTGAGGAGGAGCTGATTGAGGCAAAGGATATTTTCTCACAAAACGTCATTCTCAGTCTATGTTTTTGTTTTGTAGAATCATCCACTTCCTCAGCACATGATGTAAGCGGGCGACCTAATTTACTGTCTTCTGTTGAGCTATTTTCTAATTCACGCTCTTTTCCAGTAATGTTCGGAGAATAAGGTATTAGATAATTTTGACTAGTTAAAGGCGAGGGGTGGTACTTAAAGTGAAAGGACCATTTTTCAGCGCACTAGTTCATTTTTGAGAGCATGCTTCGTTCCGTAATTTCAGATGACGGAAAGTGTCAATATCGTTAGTTAAAGGAGACAGTTTTCATATAACTGCGCCATTTGGAACGTTCCCTCGAGACGAAAGTTTGATGGTTAAAGCCTACCCAGCATAAACAACGCAGCAAATATCATACTTCAGAGAGGTAGCGGGATGAGGTTTAGAGGCAGGATTCTTTTAAAGCGTACTCCATAAGTATTTTTCATCCTCTCTTCCTCCGTGGTCTTTATCCAGGCTCTCCGACACCAGCAAACCTGTCTTGGCTAGTTTCTTTTTTTGAGCCTGTGCATTGTTTTTTTTTTCCCTTCTCCTCGTCATTTTTCTGAGGGCTTACCCTAGTATTGGATTCTAGAAGTTTCGTCTTTATTCCTTTTTTCTATCAACAATAAGTAGTAACTATCCTTGAGGCGTACAACTAGCGCTAGAATTTTTTTTTTAGGTGGGTGCGCTGTCTTTCAGGGGGAGGTTTCATCTTCGTGTGTAATTCTTGAATACTATAGCACACTTAACATGGAGTGGGGCCGAATGTATAATTTCCCGCCACCAGTGCCGTTCATGGAGGAGGATGAAATAAACATAGCAGAATGGAAAGAGTGGAAAGTGTATTTTGAAAACTATCTGTCCGTTTTTGAGGAAGAGGAAGTACCTCTTTTACCTGAAGTAAAGGCGGAAATATTACTTCACAGTTTAGGAACTGGGGGAAGGAGAATGTATCACAAAATGGAAAAGGTATTCATGAAAGGAACTGACAGAAATATTTATGAGAACATCTTGAATGTGTTGGATGAACATTATATACAAGCCACATGTGGAAAGGTACAAAGGGATGAAGTGCTCAAGGAAAGAATGGATGGTAAAGAGGAAGTTAATGCTAGTAAAATAAACCAGAGGTGTACCATCTTTATAGGCGGAATAGAGACAGAAATAATCACAGACTCTGGATCACGCTATAGTGTGGTAAGCAAGAGTGATTGGAACAGAAAATGTGTAAAAAAATATGGTAATGAATTGAAAGAGGCCAACATATCCCTAAAAACGTATGCAGGGGAGGACATAAAGGCTATTGGTTACAAAGTTATGGATCTAGTTTATAAGGAAAGCAATACAAGGAGTACTATATATATAACGGAAGGTGGTCTCACCATGCTTGGGTGGAAGGATCAAAAGAAGTTGAGAATTTCACTGTGTGAAAAAAGAGAAGAACACAGGAATGAATGGGCACGGGTTCAAAACATACAAGTTACTAGGTGTGAAACATTGAATGTTCGAACGCCGCCATCTAAGGGTTTGACAGTATTTGAAAGAGCTGCAAGTAATAAAGAATGGGGAAAAGAAGCTATTAGGGACAAACATAACAGGAAACAAAACACTTATCAAAGTCAGGTGGAGGAAAGAGAAATACGTAAGAAACAAGAGAGAAAAGACAGTAGGAAACAAAAAATTGCGATAAATGGAGAATTTGAAAGGGAGTTTGAGTGTTTAAATACCACAGCCAAAGAGCAGGAAGGGGAAATGTGTGAGAGTGACCAGTCCAATTGCAATGAGAAGCGGCAAAGAAATACGTTGGCCGAGTTCACGACCAAGATGCTAGAGGAGTATGTGGACAATTATGAACTGGAAAGAGAGAGGGGTTTATATTATATTGAGTCGAAGGGAGAGAATAAAGGAATATACTTTCAAAGGTTCGATGGTGGTAAGATGGAGAGTGAGAGTAAGAAAATGCAGAAAATACTCAAAGATTCTCCATTTAAAGTCATGTCAGGGAAGAAGGGTCCATTCTATAATCATAGGAGGAAGCAGAAGTGTAGTGGTCCTGAAAACACAACTAAGTTCCTTTATGGCAAGCTCAAGATGGAACAGGAGGACATACTTATGGCTGATGAGGCTTATGCAAATGATCTGGGGCTGTTGGAAATGAAATTCGATAAAGGTTGTGATACTGGTTATGACCAAGGAAATGAGGGCAGAAGAAGGCCTGGTCCAGTCACTGATAAGGACACGGAAAGAGAGGCTTATTGTGTCAGAGGAAGTCTTCGGGGAGTGTCCTGGCCCAAGTTACTGCCTAAGGAAAAGAATGTTACTGCCAGTATCAATCTTCCGGAGGGAGATGGAAATACTAGCATGAGGAGTTCGGAATTCAAAGGAGAAATAGACTGTGTGGCATGTTCAGACAAAGGGGAGCCAAGGGTGAAAAGGATGTGAAACACAAACCGGTTTTTCAACCCATGTCAGGAAGCCTAAAACACATACTAGTGCATCCATTGAATTGTACTGCCCACAACTCAACTGGGCCCATCCATGTTGCACTAGACCGTTACTGTTTGTTTTGCGTTGGTAGATTTAATCTTACAACTTTACATGCTTCATTCTGCATTTTCAAGAGCATTATCCGGTTCCTTGCAGATAAATATTTGGACATTGGCAACTCATGAAATCCTATCAGGAAATGCTAAGGGATCAAAGAAATATATCACTAGTCACTTCAATTAAAACCTAACTGTTCATACCTTTAGTACTACAGTTAACCTTGAAGTCTTACTTGTTCTTCTATTTAGACTTTGGTATGGGGTCCCCTGTCCCCTACATCATTGCCAGGTTGCTGTTTATCTCTCTCTCTCTCTCTCTCTCTCTCTCTCGCTCTCTCTCGCTCTCTCTCTCTCTCTCTCGCTCTCTCGCTCTCTCTCTCTCTCTCTTTCTCTCTCTTTCTCCCGCACCCTCTTGCTGGGAGCCCCTTTGCCTCTCCTTCCCCTATTTTCCTTAGGGGGGAAGGTGTGTTGTAATCTCACTCATTTCCATATTTCCCTGTTCCCCCCTCCCCTTGCTGCCCACTTGGTATGGTCCGCCCTCCCTCTGGGAGTGCGGGTTAGAATGTTGTGAGAGATTTTGCCGCCAAGCCGGGAGCACCTGTTGGTATTAAACTGAATAAAAGTACTTTCGTGGAACCCTCATTTGAGTAGTGATTTATTACTACAACGTGGTTTCGCTTTACACCCAGATCCCTGAGGAACAGGCATTGGAAACACTAAAATAAATTCTAGAAACAAGGGAACAACCAATGAGAGTACCCACAAGTTTTGTTATGGAACTCGCCAAATTTGCGCTGCAGAGGAATTATTTTTCAGTTGATTCGGAATTATGTGCTGCCCCTTTGCGCCGGAACTGGCGTTTCTATTTATGGGGTTTTACGAAGAGAAATTTGTGTATAATGACAACCCTTATGTCCATTGCATTTCAAAGTATATGCGATACATCGATGATGTCTTCCTAATTTGGACTGGACAACAGGAGCAGCTGAATGAGTTTGTTTTATGGCTAAACTCGAGAACCAGGGATATCAAGTTTAGTTTTACGGCCTCAAAAAAAGTGATTACTTTCCTGGATGTCAAAGTATATGCCTCAGAGGAAGGGTTAGCGACCACACTGTTCCGTAAAACAACAGACAGGAATAAAGCCTTGCATTATACCAGCAATCACCCTAGAAGTTTAAAACAAAATTTACCTTTTGGACAATTCCTAAGGATTCGAAGGAATTGTTCGTATAAGGATGAATATTTTGTAGACTAAGGCATTCTTTGAAAAGAGCCTGGTGGGTACCACGTGAGACCCTGTTGGAAAAGTCTGATCTTAAGAAGTTAGTGTGCGTAACAACGTTTTGTTCGAATGCCCATCAATTGAAAAATATGGTCACAAAAAATTGGCTTTTACTTAAAGACTTAAAGACTTACACAGTGAATTTGTTGCGCCAACACTGTTTGCTTTTAAGAAAGAAAAAAGTGTGGCAAACCACATAGTTCGAGCAGCTGTACCAAGTGAACAAGGAGCTACCCTAAGGAGTATGTTAGGATTAGCACCAGTGTTAGGACACCATAAGTGTGGTACCTGCTCTTGTTGCGATCAGACTATTGAGGATTTAATCTTCTCGTTTGAAGGTACCCACTGGAAACACGAAGCTTTTACGAATTGTAAAACTAGGCATGTGATTTATGGGATTCTTTGTCCATGCCCAAAGTTATACATAAGGAAGACTAGTCAAGAAGTGCGACATAGGATTACATAGCACAAATCAAGAATACGACGAACGGTGGCGAATACCCCATTGGTTAACCACTGGACTATTAAAAATCACAAAGTAGCGGATTTGAGATGGACTGTGATATCAAAGATTGAGAAAGACTCATGTGGAAGGGATCTTGATGCAAAATTGAGTCAACGCGAGGTACTATTAACTATGAAGTTTAATACAGCGATCAACGGCCTCAATGAGGTCTCGGAAATGTTTACGGCTAATGTTTAAAATTCCCACACAGTTAATGGTTATTGGTTTTTACCGTTTGATTTCTTAATGCTATGACCAGCTTGCATAGTAAAATTACACCAACTGGTTAAGTTGGCCACTAGGGAGCGGGACCAGAATTCAGCATTTATTTAGTGGAATGATGGTCTCGATATATTCTATAGCCAAGGTACCACTGCACATGCAGGACTCCTCATTAGGCTATCCCTTTGTTGCACTAGTTTTTGTAATAATCTGAGTCAGCACCGCGATATCGGACATCATACAGAACATCTATGATCCCAAGATAGTTGAAAACTACAATTCCCAAGATCCACGGCAGGTCCGTTCACATGTTTATTTGTTAGAGGCACCATTGGCGAATCATATATATGCTGCACAACCTGCAGAAGTTGTAGACCGGTATTGCGCTTGTAAATTGGTTAGGTCTTGCATTTATGATCTCAATAAAGTTGAAAAACCAAAAACTACAATTCCCGAGTCCCACAGTAGGCAGTTTCCTTGTGTTCACGTGTCTTTCAGTAGAAGGCATCTTTGGTGAATCACACAAATTGATTGCGTTTGTTGCATTACTCACGGAAGTTGGAGACAGGCATTGTGTACGAGGACGCGCTTGTTTATTCAGTAATGCCTTACTCTGGTGTTTGGGGGCAGCGAGCGATTAATTTGGAAAGAGTTAAGGGAGATAAGAAGTGGCAGCTAACGTCCCTCTCCTTCCCTCCTCACAGTTTTTCAAGTACTGACATCGATAAAAAGGGCAACGCAAGATCGGAAGGAGTAGGATGCATTCGGGTAAGAAACAACTACCTTCCACTTTCGAGGGTTCATAGATTGACAGTGCAAGGTTTCATAAGACACATTTTTAATTTCAGGATACCCTGCTTTTCACCCAGATAAAGATACAAGAAAACTAGGGGTAAGTCTTGAACCCCGATGTGGACATTAGTTCGGAGACCACTAATGACTATGTAATGATAAGGTGTGATTTTTGTTCGTTTCTGTCTCCTTGTTTTTGTGTGCATTTAGACACAGAGGGGCCGATTCACAGAACTAACTTAAGACAAAATCCTAAACTTACTACTTTTGGTATTCACAGAAGTTAGGATTTTGTCTTAAGTTTGTCTTAAGACAGACTTAAGACAGACTTAAGACAAAATCCTAACAAGTCTGTCTTAAGTCTGTCTTAAGTTTGTCTTAAGACAAACTTAAGACAAAATTCTAACTTCTGTGAATACCAAAATTAGTAAGTTTAGGATTTTGTCTTAAGTTAGTTCTGTGAATCTGGCCCTGACACACTTCAGTCACGCAAGAGGGTCGCTGACCCTGAAGACTTAAGGTAGGGATAGCGATACGGAGGGATGCTGATTTATTTGGTCGTAGACCTAAAAAAACTAGAAGAGCCTAAAACCTTGTTTTTCTTTGTTTTTCTGTGGAGTCTTTTTGGTCCTGAGGAGAACCCCATTAATTCTCGGGTTCGAAACGCGTCGACCTGGTCCCAGGTCACAATGAATAATTTTGTAAATAGGAGGGCAATTCTTTGATTTTTGATTATGTTGTAAAATATACAAATCAGAGAAATTTGTTGTTTTTCAAATTATGTTTCACTCTTCTGTTATGTTGACATGGGGACCTGTATGTAGTATGATTGTTTGATTTATCACTGAGGATTGGATGTTTTTGGCCAAATTTGTTGAAGAGGAGAGTTGTGTTGGTGTGATGATTGCAGGAAGTTGGAATTGTAATGTATATAATGTTTGTATAAAGTCTGTTTTAAGTATTGTTAATGTATTTCTATGCACAAATATCACGTCTTTTGCAGAAATAATGAAGGCAACAAAAGTTGAATAAATCATTGGATGGTGCAATTTAAAAAGCAGACTATTATGCATGATTCATAAATTTGTCTGAAAATAATTTCTAGGAGTTATTCCCAGTATTGGCAATTGTTTTGTTCTATAGTTATTTGGCTCAACCTTACTGAGTCCGAGTCAAGGCCCTTTGCTTTTCTCTGTGGGCCTCTATGGTGTCAGAAGATGCCGGTGGCTTCTAGGGTGTCAGGAGATGCCGGGGCCTCCAGGATGTCAGGAGATGCCGGGGTCTCAAGGGTGTCAGGAGATGCCAAGGCCTCAAGGATGTCAGGAGATTCCGGGGCCTCAAGGATGTCAGGAGATGCCAAGGCCTCAAGGATGTCAGGAGACCCGGGGGCCTCTAGGATATCAGGAGATGCGGGCAGCCATGCACAGAGATGCCGGTGCCTCAAGGATGTTAGGAGATGCCGGGGCCTCCAGGATGTCAGGAGATGCCGGTGCCTCAAGGATGTCAGGAGATGCCGGGGCCTCTAGGATGTCAGGAGATGCCGGGGCCTCCAGGATGTCAGGAGATGCCGGTGCCTCAAGGATATCAGGAGATGCCGGGGCCTCAAGGATTTCAGGAGATTCTGGGGCCTCTAGGATGTCAGGAGACACCAGATGCAGGAGAGTAGGGTCCGTTTCCTATGGTCACCCCCACTTTTTGCAGTGTTTCACTGGTTTTTCAACTTTAGCCTGACGGGGGCCCTGCAAATCAGGACCACAACATTGCTGTTCTCTCTCTAAAGGGATACCATGTACTTTAGGTACATATCAGATTGGATACTGGGTCGCCCTTGTGAGCCCCTAGTATATGGTACCTTAGGTACCCAGAGCATAGGTACCCCAGAGGCCTACCAGGGGCTGAAGCATGTATTGTGCCACCCCTGAGCAGCTTTCCCAAATGACACCACAGGTTTGCACTTGCAGCCTGGGTAAGGTGGTGTAAGCACCCCTTACTTAGATATAGTATACCTATATATATAGACACATAGTAACCTATAAGTCACTCCTACGGCAGGCCTTGACAATCCTGGAGGCAGAGTGATTGGTTTTGTGTGAGAGGGTGCCCTAGCATGAGCTGTGCCTCTCTGCAGATTTTAGAAATATCACCTTATAGCTGTTCTATTGTATAGCCATACCATATACCATTATAATCCTCGTATTAATGCTAACTATCGATTGGCTTTATCAAAAAATGCCGTGTTTGGTGTCAAACACTTTGGAATACTACCTCCCCCCCCCCAATGGTGATCCACGGCTGTGTTTAGACACTGCACGCGTCCCCCGTGGGCCTCCCGCATCCTAACCTTTGGTGGTTCCTGGTTGTCCCAGAGGTTCTACACGCCCTAGGCCTCACTTCTATCCCTCACGTGGTTCTTATACCACTATTTTTGCATATGGTTTGTGAGGACCCTAGGACAAAACATATACTGTGCTATTTACTGTGTGCTATTTAATGTTCTTGTATTGTACTTTTACTTCTAGCCTCATAAAGAGACTAGAAGGGTTGTGTTTAGAATAAATACATATATATTTGATATATACCTTGTGTGGTGTTCTTTCATTTGGTCATTCAAGAGATTATATCTGGTAAAACAAACTGCTTTACATTCATTTGAAGTCTTAGCCTGAAGGCTGCTCTCCACAGCTACCACTAGGATAGCTTTCTATAAGGTTGACTTTACAATCTACCATCAATAAGGGTTGTTTGGACTAGTGCAAGGTGACCACTAGAATAGTGGACATCATATGCCAGGCCAACTTCTCACATTGGTGTGCAGCGTGTGGGATTCCAGCTTGCATTGTTTTACCAGATAATCTTGAGAATATCATTTGAAAAATCACTAAAGGTACCAGTAGGTACATATACATCAAGCTTAGAATACAGTAAGTTCTACTGAACATAGCAGTTGCAGGTGTTAAGGGCTTAGCACACCCTGACTCCAACTACTAGAGAGGTTTAGTAGGAAACCAAATAGGGTAGGTAGGTTCACAAACCACACCTCGCTAGTCATGGCTTTAAAGGCAGGACCTAGTGGGTCTCTGCCAGATGTCAGCCAAGGGCAGACATCTAAGCATGACACATTCTCCTTCCAAGGGTTAAGGGGTCTGTGTGCCATCAGAAAATTAAAGCAAGGAAAATGTCCCAACACCTGCGACATATATCTTAGTGTTAGATGACTTGGAAAACGCATCAGATCCTGATAGACTCGGTAATGGGGATGGGGTACAACCATCAGCAGAAGATGATTAACTTTTGTAAAACCCTTCCTGAGGTGGTTGCTAATTTAACTAGTTCCTCTGGTAACTTCTCCATACTCACTAATACAAGTAGGGGCCCCCTGGATTAGATGCAGGGCATACAAGCAGGGGAGGAAATACCATGAATCAAAAAAATTAAGTCTGCCCTATATATTTAATTTAAAGGCTCAAAAGGAGTCCAGACGCATTTATTAGGTCAACAACTTAGAGTTCACTGTCAATTCATGCAGCTTACTGTGACTCAGTAACAGGGTGAAAAAATATATAATTTTATTTTTGGTAGATATTTTTCACAAGGTATACAAAAATTGTAATATCAGACAAGTACGTAAATAACAATAATTCAATCACATAGACTTTAAATAACTAAAGCGTCCAAGTTTCCCATTCATCTTCCATTCATCATCACAGGCATTCTACTATTCTCTCATCACACATTCCTGCATTCATATTCATTTCATATACTCCAATACACTTCAGTACACATCGTACACAGATACACTGAAGTTGTCCTGTGGTGTCCTCTCAGCAACTTGCTGGGGAACAAAGATGGCACTAACCGGACAAAACGTAACCACGCCAACGCACGTTTCAGTGCAGGGCCCGATCTACGGCCGCACCTTCATCAGGGCAAGTATACGTTGGGAAACAAAACTGGGCAACGAGACATCAAAAACGTAGTCACTCTTATATATGTATAAATCGCACAGGATATTCGGGCACGCTAAGATGTGCGGGGAGGTAGACAGAGGCCCTTCTTCTTAGTAAGGAAAACTCCTCCAGACAGATAGAATCGTCAATACACCCCAAAGCAAAGAAGCTCAGTTTTAAGCACAGGACGATATATGTAAGGCACTGTTTGGAGGATGAAGTCTCCAGGGTAAAATAAGGTGTCGCAGAGCAGTTTGAAAGGCAAGGCTGATAAGAGGAAACAGCTTCGTGTAGGTTTTTCACTGGTGTGGTGTAATGTACTTTCAACAGGGTCGCCCTCTAATGAGCGTATGCAGGTCGCGGATTCTGCTCTAGGAACGGATATTCACGACGGTGGCTGGTAGGACGAAAGTCCAATGTTACGATATGAACAGGCTCCGAAGTGAGACGATTCGATTCTCGCCGTGACGATAGTCCATCCGGGCGTGGACGCGGGTTCCACGCCCGGATGGACTATCGTGAATCGTGAATATCCGTTCCTGTACTCAGCCATCCGGGAGCGGAGACTAAGTACATAGTCCACAATGTCTTGTTTGGGAAGTTTGAGAGGTAACTCCCATCCTTCCTCCACTAGAGAAAGGGGTCCTCTTACAGCATGCCCAAACAAAAGTTCAAAAGGGCTGTAGCCAACACACTTCTGTGGGACCTCTCTATAAGCAAATAAAAGGCAAGGCAGTAGGAGTCCCATCTCCACCTGAGCTTTTCAGGAAGACCCTTAATAATGCCCGTTAATGTCTTGTTGAACCTTTCAACTAGACCATTGCATTGTGGGTGATTGGTTGTGGTGAACTTGTAGTTCACTCCACACTCCTTCCACATTGCAGTCAAGTAACCAGACATTAAGTCTGCACCTCTATCTGATACAACCTCCTTTGGGAAACCCACTCTTGTGAAAACTCCCAAAAGGGCTCTTGCTAAAACAGGTGCTGTACTGGTCCTAAGGGGACTAGCTTCTGGGTATCTGGTGGGATTATCCATTACCACCAGAATAAATCTGTGCCCAGAGGCTGTTTGGTGATCCATTGGTCCAACAATGTCAATCCCTACTCTTTCAAAGGGAACCCTCACCACAGGTAGTTTTATAAGGGGGCCTTTGTAGTGCCACCTGATTTGCCACTGGCTTGGCTGGTGACACGTTAGCGACAAAACTCCTTGGTGTCTTTTGACATGTGAGGCTAGAGAAAGTGAGGGACAAGCCTGTCCCAAGACTTGTTCTGGCCAAGATGTCCTGCAAGAGAAATATCATGGGCTAGAGTCAAAAGGAAGCCCCTGAATGCCAAATGTATGACCAACCTCCTGGAAGCACCAGGCTTGGGGTCTCTAGCCTCTGAATACAGGAACCCTTCATCCCAGTAAACCTTATGGGTTTTACTAGCATTCCCAGCAGCCTCAGCTGCAGCTTGCTGTCTGAGGGATTCAAGAAAAGGGCCGTCCAACTGCTCCTGCCTCAGATCTGCCCAGGAAGGTCCCCCTGTCCCAAGAAACTCAACCTGATCAGGCTCAAGCTCTTCTAGGACAGTTCCTTCTCCAGGCTCATAATCAGCTTCCTCAGAAGACTGAGCCTCATCCTGAGGCAGGGGGGGAAGGCACAGACTTAACCCTACTGCTCCTTTTCCTTGTAGGCAACTTGTCCATTATTCCAGTGCCTGTTCAGTGTTGTAATTTGTGAGCTGTGACCTAGTCACAGCAAGCACATGTGCTGAGATTCTTATAATTTCTGCATATGTCCTATACTCCACTTCAGACCAGGCTGAAGTCTCTAGGTCATTGCCAAGCAAACACTCTACAGGGAGGTCTAAGCAAACTACAACCTTCTTAAGGCCAGTTACCCCTCCCCAGGAGAAATTAAAAACTGCCATCCCATGTGTGGTAGTGACATTGCTAGAATTGGTCACTAGGTAATTTTCACCTACTATGATCTGTCCAGGGTTCACAAAGCTGGGTGACACCATTGTGACACTAGCGACACCATTGTGACACTAGCACATGTGTCCCTGTAGGCCTGAGCCACTTTATCATTGATTAAAGGTGTTTGTCTGTACTTGCCCAAGTTATTGGGACTCACAGTAGAGGACATGGCTCTGTCCCCATCACAGACAAGAACAGCTTGAGTTTGTATTTTGACAAGGCCAGATTCCATCTCAGTTCCCAGGGTTAACCTTACTACAGCCTTCTGTTGAGAACCACCACTTGGATATGAACTAGGGGGAACAGTTGCCTTATTGGCAATGGTGGTTGGAGCTGTCTCCTTCTTGGTGCAATCACTGGTCCAGTGAGAATTTAACTTACAAACTTTGCCCCATGGTTTTCTAGGACCTTCTTCCTTTTTGGATTGTTAGGCACCCCCACCCTTAGAAGCTTTTTGGGAACCTTGAGAAGACTTCTGGTTTTTATCTTTCATCCCACTCTTTTGGTCTTGCTTCTTCTGGTCACCACCTTGGTTCTGTACCTTCTGCTTCAACCTGGTTCTTACCCATTTGTCTGCCTTCTTACCCAATTCTTGGGAAGAGGTCAGATCAGAGTCAACCAAGTGCTGATGCAATAACTGGTTTTGACAATTATTAAGAACCTATTCTCTCATTATAAGCTTATACAATCCTGTATAGTCACTTACTTTACTGCCCAGTAACCAGCTTTCTTGAGCCTTAGTAGCACAATCTCCAAAGTAAATCCAATCCTGAGTCTGTGTCTTCTGGGTGTCTCTGAACAGCAACCTGTACTGCTCAGTGGTTAGGCCAAACCCTCTTATCAGAGCAATCTTCAGGTCAGTGTAGTTGTCAGCATCCTCTTCTCTTACAGTGAGGAGCTTGTCTCTGCCTTTGTCTGCAAAGGAGAGCCACAAGATTGCTGCCCACTGACTTTGGGGTGCCTGCCATACTTTGCAGGCTCTCGCCAAAGCAGTTATCCACTTGTGGATGTCATCCCCAATCTGATGGCGAGGGACAATCTTGTTCAGGTTTCTGTTATGTTATGTTATGTTATAACATTTTATTAAGCGCGAGCAGCTGCCCCAGCAACGAGGCGTCCCGCCGCTGAACTATAACGATAACCTAAGGGGGGAGAAGGAAAGGACGGGCTGTAAGAGATTAAGATGGGGAGAATAATAATGTTTTGATCGCTTTGCGGAAGGCCAGCAGGTTAGTCATGGAGCGAATGTGAGGTGGCAGGGAGTTCCAGAGCTTTGCCCCCAAGACTCTGAAAGAGCGACCGCCCATTCTGCTTAGCCTTATACGTGGGGTAACCACCAAGTTTTGACCCGAGGAGCGTAGGGCCCGCTGAGGGGTGTAGGGCTCTAGGAGTGGACGCAGGAGGCCAGGACAGTCAGTCTTGAGAATTTTAAAAACAATAGTGAGGGCTTTAAACTGAACTCGGGCTTCCATGCGCAGCCAGTGAAGTTTCTGGATGGTGTTTCTTGCAGAGCACTTACGAGGGAGGCCTACAACTGCCCTGGCAGCAGAGTTTTGTATACGTTGTAGCCGCGCCATCTCAGCTTTATTAAGGCCAAGAAAGAGGATATTGGCGTAGTCCAGTCGAGCCAGGATGGTAGATTGGACTATCATTTGGCACGTATATGGTGGTCAAAAAAGCCAAGGATCGGATGAAGACTCCTCAACAGGCAAACACAGGTGGCAGCCAGTTTCTTGGTGTGGGTCTGGAAATTAAGAGATGCGTCCACCCAGACACCAAGGTTTTTCACCACGGTTTTGGGGGGGGGGGATAGGGCCCAGTGCGGACGGCCACCAGTGATCAGTCCAGTAGTCAGGATTTTTACCCAGAAGCAACACCTCTGTTTTGCCAGCGTTCAGCTGGAGGCAGTTCTGTGACATCCAGCGTGCAACTGCCTCTAACCCGTTCTTGAATCTCGCCGCTGAGATCGAGGGGCCTTCAGTCAAGGAGATGACGAGCTGGGTGTCGTCAGCATACGACACTAGAGTCAGGTCCCATTCTTTTGCTATATCAGCGAGAGGCTGGACATAGAGATTGAATAGGGACGGGCTAAGCGCCGATCCCTGAGGGACGCCTTGCTCTATGGGGTAAGGCTGGGATATGAACGGGGGGGCAGAGACCCGGAAAGATCTGTTAGTCAGGAATGATCGGAACCACTCTAGAGCAAGGTCTTTGATACCTATAGCTTCGAGACGTTTTAGTAAGATAGAGTGGGAGACCGTATCAAAGGCTGCGCTAAGGTCGAGTAAAATCAGCGCAGCACTTTGACCGGCGTCCAGGATGTTCCGTAAGTGTTCGATGGTGGTCAGCAGGGCGGATTCGGTGCTGAATCCTGGCCTGAGGGCATTCTGTGATGGGTCTAGAATTTGGTGTTGCGTCATGTAGTTAGCTAGCACCTTGTTCACATGGGCTTCTGCCAATTTTGAGGCCCATGGAAGCAATGAAATTGGTCTGATATTTTCTGGTTTTGATGGGTCTAGGGTGGGTTTTTTTATAATTGGAGAGACCCAGGCCTGCTTCCAACATGTGGGAACCACCGCTGAGGAGAATGATAGGTTAAGTAGGGTAGTCAGAGGAGGAAGGAAGAACTCGAGAGATTCTAGGAATTTGGCGGGTCTCATGGCGTCTGTGGGCGAGCCAGATTTGACTTTAGTGCACAGTTTGGCAAGTTCGTCGTATGTTAAGCTGGGGATGAGAGACAAACTGGGACTGTCTGGCAGAGGCTCACGTGGTTTGGAGGTATCCGGAAGATTCTGAGGAAAGGAAGTGTAGATTTTCTTTACCTTTTCCGTAAAGAAGGTGGCAAGCTCCTCGCATTGTTGTGCGGAAGTAATACCAGGGACAGGATTAGAACTATCTTTAAGTTTATGAACAAATTCAAAGATAGTTTTTGAGGGATTCCCACTGGAGCTGATTGCTTCCGCGTAAAAGGAAGCACGGGTGGTGCGAACCGCCTTGTGGTATGACTTCAATTTTAGCAGGTAAGCAGCTTTGTCGGTGTCCTTATATTCTTTCCTCCACTGGCGTTCAGCTCTTTTGCAGTCTTTCCGCATGGTTAGAAGATTTTCATTGTACCATGGGTTAGATGGAGTGTTACGGGTTTTAGTCCATTTTGCTGGTATTAGGGAATCTAGTCCTAAGTTGATCCAGTTTTGAAAGGCCGCATAGGCGGAGTTAATGTCTCCGTCTGTGAGGTTGAGGTGGAGATTGCCTAGTTTACTAGTAAGGTCGCTAGGTGCCAGTTTATGCCATGGCCTCTTGTATCGGGAACTGGTGGTGTTTTTCACAATCGAGTCCCTGATTTTCAGGGAGAATTTGATAAGAGAGTGGTCAGTCCACCCCATGGGTTTGGGGGGGGGGCTGCCGAGGCATCTGAGAGGTTGGAGAAAACTGGGTCCAGTAAATGCCCGGCAGAGTGAGTGGGAGTTTGGATGAGTGGGTTTAGCTGAAGAGCTGTGAGGTCTGCCTGAAGGTTCTTAATGGTAGGATCGGTCAAGGAGTCGAAATGTAAGTTAAGGTCTCCCAGGATGGTAAAATTGGGAGAGGATATCACTAGAGTGTGAGCGACATCTAGGAGTCCCTCAATGAACCTGGTAGTAGGGCCAGGAGGCCGGTAGATATAGAGTCCGGAAAGGGTGAGCTGGGGACTAGTGGAGATTTTGAATCTTGCACTTTCGCAGCCCCAAATGGCTTCCTTTTCAAAAGTACAGTTGTATGATGATTTGTAAATAACAGCTATCCCCCCACCCCTGGAGTCTCTATTTATGGTTTTGATGGAGAAACCCTTGGGCAGCGAGAGATTTAGGATGCTGTTTTGGTCATCGTGGAGCCAGGTTTCGCAGATAAACATAATGTCTGGATGTTCCTCTGTTATGAGGGTGAACACATCGGCGTGGTGTTTCACAAGGGATCTAACATTAAGTTGGAGGATGGTAAGGGTGTATTGCTTATAAGCAGTGATGTTGTGGCTGGCTAGCCCGGGTGAAGGTGTCAAAAAACAACATGGCTTGCAGTACAGACCTGTTTGCCCAAGGCAGCCTTCAAGTTTATCGCATCTTGAGTCTGGTTTGAGTGCGAGGAGGGACTTTCTATCGTACTGCAGTAAATGTGGTACGAGTTGAGCAGGGGGACTGGCGAGAGGCGATGGTCTGGCGATGACGGGCGCAGACGGGCTTGCCTTAGGCGCGCCTTCGGCGCGCAAACGGCGCTCCCGCTGCGCTCGTCCGCTGCGCTTGCGTGGGAAGCACATTTAGGGAGAGGAGGGGTGGGCGTGGCCTGTCAGGTGGGCGTGGCCTCGCGACTGGCGATGGCGGCCGACCACAACAAACTCTACGAAGCAGCGCTAGAGTCCGCTGAATGTGGAGTACCTATATGGCAAGCAGCCCAGCAGAGAGCTCAGGCAGGAATCAAAGTTTTAAAATATGTTACAACACAAAAGAACAGTTTTAAAAGAATGGCGCGTAATTCCTCCGGCTTCCGCCTCAGAGGTGTAGTTACAGAGAGCGCACTCGAGATTCAGCGCGTTCTTATAGGCGGGAGGGGTGGGCGTGGCCTGTCAGGTGGGCATGGCCTCGCGACTGGCGATGGCGGCCGACCACAACAAACTCTACGAAGCAGCGCTAGAGTCCGCTGAATGTGGAGTACCTATATGGCAAGCAGCCCAGCAGAGAGCTCAGGCAGGAATCAAAGTTTTAAAATATGTTACAACACAAAAGAACAGTTTTAAAAGAATGGCGCGTAATTCCTCCGGCTTCCGCCTCAGAGGTGTAGTTACAGAGAGCGCACTCGAGATTCAGTGCGTTCTTATAGGCGGGAGGGGTGGGCGTGGCCTGTCCGGTGGGCATGGCCTCGCGACTGGCGATGGCGGCCGACCACAACAAACTCTACGAAGCAGCGCTAGAGTCCGCTGAATGTGGAGTACCTATATGGCAAGCAGCCCAGCAGAGAGCTCAGGCAGGAATCAAAGTTTTAAAATATGTTACAACACAAAAGAACAGTTTTAAAAGAATGGCGCGTAATTCCTCCGGCTTCCGCATCAGAGGTGTAGTTACAGAGAGCGCACTCGAGATTCAGCGCGTTCTTATAGGCGGGAGGGGTGGGCGTGGCCTGTCAGGTGGCCGTGGCCTCGCGACTGGCGATGGCGGCCGACCACAACAAACTCTACGAAGCAGCGCTAGAGTCCGCTGAATGTGGAGTACCTATATGGCAAGCAGCCCAGCAGAGAGCTCAGGCAGGAATCAAAGTTTTAAAATATGTTACAACACAAAAGAACAGTTTTAAAAGAATGGCGCGTAATTCCTCCGGCTTCCGCCTCAGAGGTGTAGTTACAGAGAGCGCACTCGAGATTCAGCGCGTTCTTATAGGCGGGAGGGGTGGGCGTGGCCTGTCAGGTGGGCGTGGCCTCGCGACTGGCGATGGCGGCCGACCACAACAAACTCTACGAAGCAGCGCTAGAGTCCGCTGAATGTGGAGTACCTATATGGCAAGCAGCCCAGCAGAGAGCTCAGGCAGGAATCAAAGTTTTAAAATATGTTACAACACAAAAGAACAGTTTTAAAAGAATGGCGCATAATTCCTCCGGCTTCCGCCTCAGAGGTGTAGTTACAGGTCAGGAGACCTTTCCCTACCACTAGGGTTGTTGCTGCCACCAATGGGCTCTAGCCCAAACAATTTTCTCTCTCTTTCAAGAGCTAGGGTCTCTTTGGCAAGGACAATTTCTTGCCTCCTGATCCTAAGCTTGACTTCTTTCATCCTAGCTTTATGCTCTCTTCTCTGAGGGGAAGTCATTCTCCTTTGAGCTGAGACAGAGGACCCTACTGATGAGTCAGAATGTCCAGATTCATCTGAAAGAGATCTGTTTCTTCTGGGCACATCATTAGGCATACGTGGAGGGATAGAGGGAGGCCTTCCTAGGCCCTCTCCACCCTCAGGTAGTCCTGTGTTTCCCAGGTTAGGTTCATTAACCTCATCCTGGCCTTCATCCTCATCATCATCATCCTCCTGGTGGGGAACCCCACTATCATCCTCCTCTGATAAAGGATGGCCCCCCTCTCTACTACCCTGATTATCTGGATCTGATATTTAGGGTGTGGTGTGTGCACCTACCTATACTACTTGTTACCTACTAGAACCTCTCTAGAAGTTGTAGTCAGGTTGTGCTAAGCCCTAACCACCCACAACTGCTAAGTTCAGTAGAACTTACGTATTATAAGGCTTGATTTATATGTACCTAAATGTACCTTAATGTGATTTTTAAATTGATATTTTCAAGATTATTCGGTAAAACAATGCAAGATCTTATCCCATCGCTGTCACCATGGTGAGAAGTTAGCCTGGCATATGATGTCCACTAGTTCTAGTGGGCACCTTGTACCAGTCTAATCGACCCTTATTGATGGTGGTTGCAAAATCATCCTTATAGAAAGCTATCCTAGGGGTAGCAATGACGAGCAGTCTTCATGCTAAGACTTCAGAGAGCGAATTAATTGTTTTACCAATTATAATCCCTTGAGTACCAAATGAAAGCACACCACACAAGGTATATACCAAATATATATGTATTATTTCTAAACACAACCCCTCTGCACTCTTTATGAGGTCAGAGGTAAAAGTACAATACAAGTTACTTAATTGGCATACGATAAGTTGCACAGTATATGTTTTGCCCTAGGGGCCTCCCAAACCATATACTAAAATAGTGGGATAAGAACCACATGAGGATTAGAAAGCAGGCCTGGGGCCTGTGGATTCGTGGGGGCTACTCTAAACAACCAAAGGTTAGGATATAGGAGGCCCGCGGGAGACGCTTGCAGTGACTAAACACAGCCGCGGGTTACCTTTGACTTTCTATGGGAAACGAACAAGTTACAAATTTATAATTTAAGGAAACTTCTAAATAAACTACGATGGAAACCTTTTGGACTTAGACACTAGGAGGGCCAATACCCTTGAGACTACCAGAGTACTCATGTTACCTCACCCACGGAAGCCGGGTGCATAGGTCTCTTTTGGTGTCGGGTTTCGTCGTCGATTTCAATGGAGATCTGTGAAGAGTAAAAGTGTCCGGTTGGATCCAACGGTGGATCGAAGATCTGTAGAACCTGAAAGCAGAAGGCACCGAGTCTAGGCCACTTGCCAGTGACCAGGGCGGTGATAGAAAAATGCCACCAGATGTCGGATGATTTCAGGTGAGAAGGTGAAGTTTGTCTCTACAGCCACGAGGACCAGGAGGCGTCGACGATGACCAGGAGCTGGATTCAAGCTATACCCCAAATGATCTAGTTGACTGCTGTGTCGGTATCCAGATTGGACCCAACAAACCTTGGCAAACACAACCCACACAGGATGTCAAGATGGGCTTCGGTGCAGACCAGCATGGTCTGAGGAACTTCTCCTTTACAGGAAAGTTGGAGCAAGCCTGGAGCAATAAGGAAAACAAGTTAGATTCATATAAAAGTCTTTGGGGCAGGCAAGGAACCACAAAGACGCATCAACCTGAAATGCAAAAGCGGGGCCCACGGGACACTCGTGGAGTGGGGGCCTCTGAGCTTCAGTGCAAATGGTGCTCAGGTCTGGGACTTCAAGCACCCCAATGCACAACTTTGAGATATCTTGTGAAGTAGGTGCAGCTTCCAAAATACAGGAGTTCCAGTCTCTCGTTTCTGCCACGGGTCTCAGGTCTCAGGGGTCAGAGATGTCTGTAAGTCCATGACCTGTCTTGCAGATTCTTTGGGATCCGGCAGGAGCCTCAAAAATGCAGACAGGCAAAGTTGCTGTTGGTGCCTGTTTGAACAGGGTGGACTCTCTTTGACCACAAGGGAGATATCTTCTGTCTTCCAATCGAAATGGAATGTTGATGGTCCAGGATATATGTTTCAGAGTTTCATCCAGGGTAATCTAAAGTCCTAGGGACTGGGTTCCTATACTTATACTAAGTTTAGGGGGTGGACTACCTTTGAGATCCCTCCAGTGGGTGGACCTGGGAAGGGGGTGGTTACACCCCTTTCCCTTTGTCCAGTTTCGCGCCAGAGCTGGGGCAGAGTGCCCCAGCAACCGGTTTGAACTGGTAAATGCATGGAGCACCTTGTGTGCCTCAGGCAGTGCCTGGAAAAGCAATCACTTAATGCAGCCCTTCCTGTGGTAACCACGACCAAGCACGCGCTGTTTTACCGACATATGGAAGGCTTAATTCCTTGCCTAACCCTTTTGCAGAAAGTCCTTTTCGTGGCTTGCGGTCTACAGGATCACAATTTAACCCCGGAACACCTCCGTGCCGGCGTCCTCACCACCGCATCCAACCACAGCACCGAGACCGCCCTCATCACAGCCACCGACGACATCCGGACCCTGCTCGACAAGGGGGAAACAGTGGCCCTCATCCTCCTGGACCTCTCCGCTGCGTTCGACACTGTCTGCCACCGCATCCTAGTCCAGCGCCTCAGCAACATCGGTATCCAAGAGAAGGCACTGGAGTGGATCATCTCGTTCCTCGCCGGAAGAACACAAAGAGTCCGCCTCCCCCCGTTTCGCTCCGAGGCCACCGAAGTCATCTGCGGCGTCCCGCAAGGATCTTCACTCAGCCCCACCCTCTTCAACATCTACATGAGACCTCTTGCAGCCATCGCACGCCAGCACAACCTCAACATCATCTCTTACGCCGACAACACCCAGCTGATCCTCTCCCTCACCAGAGACCCCGACACCGCCAGAACCTGCCTACACGAAGGGATGAAAGACGTCGCCGAGTGGATGAAGGACAGCCGCCTGAAACTGAACTCGGACAAGACGGAAGTCCTCATCCTGGGATCTTCGCCCTCCGCCTGGGACGACTCCTGGTGGCCCCCAGCCCTGGGCACCGCACCCAAGCCAACCGACCACGCACGCAACCTGGGCTTCATCCTGGACTCCTCCCTCTCGATGACCAGACAAGTCAACGCCGTCTCCTCATCGTGCTTCAACACCCTGCGTATGCTTCGCAAGATCTTCCGCTGTATCCCGACCGAGACCAGGAAGATTGTCACCCAGGCACTCGTCACCAGCCGACTTGACTACGGAAACGCCCTCTTCGCCGGAACCACGGCCAAGCTACAGAAAAGACTCCAGCGCATCCTGAATGCCTCCGCCCGACTCATCCTGGATGTCCCCCGACGCAGCCACATCTCCAGCCACCTGAGGAACCTGCACTGGCTCCCTGTCGACAAGAGGATCACGTTCCGGCTCCTCACCCACGCACACAAGTCTCTCCACGACCTGGGCCCCAAGTACCTCAACGACCGCCTGACCTTCTACACGCCCACCCGCCAGCTACGGTCCACCAGCCTCGCCCTCGCAGCCGTACCACGCATCCGAAGAGCCACCGCCAGAGGAAGATCCTTCTCTTACCTGGCTGCCAAGACATGGAACTCCCTCCCCATCCACCTTCGGCTGACCTAGAACCATCTCGCCTTCAGGAAACAACTCAAGACCTGGCTGTTCGAGCAGTAGCCTACCCCTTCCCCCAAGCACCTTGAGACCCTCCCGGGTGAGTAGTGCGCTATACAAATGGTATGATTGATTGATTGATTGATCCTGTGCACCTCCCCATACTCTCCTTGACATGATTGTACCAAATGTCAAGTGCTATTCTCACGCATCAAATGTCTCCAGAAATTTTGGCCTTTGAAAGACTTGTTCTCAAGGAAGTCATGGAACTCAAGACCGCCCCACGCTACATCCCGTACAATCTGCCCTTGAAAGAGAAAGAAGCCCTCAACACGCTCCAAAACAATCCGGGAATAGTCATCAAACCCGCGGACAAGGGAGGCGGGATTGTTGTCCTTAACAACACCGAATATGACAGAGAGGTTGAGCGACAACTTACCAACAATGATCACTACCGTGCCCTCTCAAAAGACCCTCTTGCAGACATAAGACAAAAAATTCTCTCTATCACCACTGCAGCAAGAGATAACAACATTATCACCAAGAAAGAATTCGAGTTCTTGAACAATCCACACCCCAGGACCCCAATCCTATATGTACTCCCCAAGATACACAAGGATGCCAGAAATCCACCTGGACGACCGATTGTATCAGGGTGTGGTTCCATTCTGGAACCCCTTGGTAAATATGTGGACTCTGTGATTAAAGAATTTGTGCCCATTACAGACACTTACATACGTGACACCATGGATCTAATCAACACCATCGAAGACCAACCCTTTGACCTGGAAAGTCAAATAATGGCAAGCCTTGACATCGAGTCGCTCTACACAAACATTCCCCACTGTGAAGGGCTTGATGTCATCAAAAATCTACTGATCTCAAGACCGCAACCATCCAAAATCCCAACCGACTTCATCATGGACCTCTTACGAGTGGCCCTACAAAATAACTACTTCCTGTACAAGAGTACCTACTACCTTCAAATCAAGGGAGTAGCGATGGGCGCTTGCTTCGCTCCAAATTTTGCCATCCTATATGTACATGCCTTGGAAAAGTCATTGTTCCTCAACCCAATCAACCCGTATCGACCCCGAATCCATCTGTGGCGTCGATACATCGATGACATTTTACTAATATGGAATGGCACAGCTGATTCTTTACAGCCCTTCATTGACTGGCTGAATTCCTCACAAGAACATCTCAGATTCACAAGTGACACCAAATCTAATGACTTACCCTTCCTTGATGTCACTATACATGCCGAAGATGGTAAACTTGGGACGTCGCTCTTCCGCAAGCCCACTGAACGCAACACCCTACTGCACTATTCGAGCAACCACCCCAGGGGTCTACGCGATGGGCTGCCATTTGGCCAGTTCCTCCGGATCCGGCGCAATTGCAAATGGCGCAAGGATTACTTCAGGGAGGCGGACATCCTGGTCCTAAAACTGATTAACAGAGGCTACCCACGACGTCTGGTGAAGCAGGCAAAGAAACGAGCGTGGTACAACCACCGAGAGGATCTACTCAGGCCCAATCAAAATAAACAAACTTTGAACAGGATCCCCTTTGTCTCTGTCTTCAGCCCGGATAGCAACAAAGTAGCCAAAATAATTAAAAGAAACTGGACGGTGCTACGATCTGAAGAACAATTTAATGCACCACCTCTGTTTTCCTATCAGAGAGGGAACAACATCGCCAACCACCTCGTCCGTGCTATTACTTGGCCGACCACCACCATTGAGAAACACACCATCACAGCAGCCTGGGGCATGCCTCCTGTCATTGGACACTTCAAATGCCAATCTTGCAGCGTCTGTGAACTGACATCAAATACCAAGGAATTTACCTTTAAGGATCAAACTCACCATCTCACTCACCACTCAAATTGCAAAACCCAAAATGTAATTTACGCAATCCGCTGCCCGTGTGATCTCATCTACATCGGCCAGACCACTCAAATGGTGAAACAACGAATCATACAACACAAAAGCAGAATCAACTGCAAAGTGCTCACGGCGCCGTTGGTCTCACATTTTTTGGAGCAATCACACAGAGACACAGACCTCAAGTGGCTGGTCATTGAGAAACCAACTCTACCCCTCAGAGGAGGCAACATGACCGCTCTACTCAATAGAGCCGAATGCAAATGGATCGCCAGGGTCGATTCAGTGAACCAGGGACTCAACACCCTCGATGAATGGGCCAGCACCATCGCCATTTAAACCCTAAACCTTACTGTCCTTCCCTTGATCCTTACCTCCCTCTACTCTGAATTGTAACTGCACCTTTGATGCACAATTGATGCACACTTGATATAATTGTCACCAATACCTATGACTCTAACTGCATAAAAATCCTGTATTCATGACCAATTGCATAGTCGACTTTTGTGTATTTAATTGTCCGGTTTTATACCCCAGCGCACTTTGTGTAACTGTCTTCAGATGCATAATTGCTCTCAGTTGTACGACCTCAGCGTACCTTGTGCAACTGTCTTCTGATGCAGATAATCGTTCGCACTTTGTGTAACTGTTTTCTGATGCATAATTGCTCTCAGTTGTACGACCTCAGCGTACCTTGTGTAACTGTCTTCTGATGCAGATAATCGTTCGCAGTTTTACACCACTGTAAGTTTTTGCCCCTACCCGGGCCAAATGTTAGTGTACCTAGCTTCCCTTCAGGGCCGTTTTTTCCACCCCTCTCTTACTCAGAGACTGTTAATGCCGATACATTAATGCTCCCATGCAGGTTGTTGTTTTTCCGCTCCTACCCTGACTCGCTTCTGCCGTAACCAGTTCCTGTTTATCCACGGTTTCTTAGGCAACCATGTCCCACGCCTCCCGCTCCCTCTCCAACCACACTTGTCCCCGCCCCCCTCACCCATTCATTTGCCTTCGGCGCCGTGACACGTCCTAGGCACTCCCGAGACCCCGCCCACCGGCAGCTCTCGCACTCCGCCCCCTCCTCGCGGTTGCCTGGTCACAACCCAGAGCACAGGGACGCCGCGGCCAGCTTCCGCATTCGGTGCCCCGAGCCGCCACGCCAGAAGAGCCTTGCCTTCTGATCGACTGATTCATTCAGGTAAGACCTTTGCCCAGAGGCGCCTTTCGCCTCGATCGTGATTATTTTTTCACCGTGGTCTTTAGCCTCCCTAACTTACTCTCTCCCTCCACCCCTCCAGACGCTGCCAATTCCCCGCGAGTCGCCCCACTGAACACTGCGACCAGGTAACGCCTCATAAGTTGATCTGGCCTTGGTAATTTTTATACCAGACCGATCTTGCCACTTAATCATGTTTTCTGTCCCCCTTCAGCACTCGGCTATTCAACCCTGCCACTGAACATAGCTAGCCACGCATCTCTGCTTGGCTACACTGTGAGTGTTTTCTTGACTTTGGAAAATGTCACGCCCACCATCTAGTCATACCTACTCCTCACATTAGGCACTCCCAACCCCTCACCTTTCCCCTTCCAGCCATCACCCATGACACATCCCTAACACAGTAAACCTTTATTGAATTAATAGGAACTGGCAACTATGCACCAATTCACTCCCCACCACACCCTCTACCGACCCCTGCCCTAATTTGCCCTTCTTTGCCCACAGCACTGTACCCATCGACAACCCCGTCCTGATGACGATCCCGACTAAAGGGGATCGAAACGCCGTCGACCATACAGCCTGAATCATAGGACGCATATCACTTTTCAAGCTCTCATAGAAATATTTGTTTTTCCAAGTGATTGTAACTTGTCGTTTGGAGCTTGAAATTGATGTTTATTTTCACTTATGCGTCGCCAATGCTGTTTTTAAAGCACTTGCACATTCACCTCACTTACTGTATATAGCACCTTGCACCAAGTGCCACTGGGTTGTCACAAGATCTGATCTTTACAGTGCCGTTTAAACTGTACCTGCATAAGGAAAAATCCCTTCTGTTACTTGGTGAATAATACTACTTTTTCCTAAATCAACTGACTCCTTGTTTCTGTTCCTCTGTAATGCCTAGGGCATACATAATTGAAACTGTCTCTACATAATACCTGTTGGGAATTGTTTCTGCACACACACTATTCTCACGCAGGCATATTTATTCAATAAGTCCTGAACATGATCCCATGATTCTTTGCCCTAGGGATCGAAACATTGTCGACACCCCATGCACCATATGTATGAAAAACAGTGTGGATTATGTTGTACAATGGTACCTTAATGCGATCTAATTCTGCCTAAACTGTATGATATGCAGAAAACCCCTCTCTTTCCTTGCCTGAAAAACCTTCCCTTATTTTTCGTTGTTTATCTATGTATGTAAGTTGGATACAGGCTGTGTCCCATTTGAAACTGTACTTGACTTTACTTGAATGTACCTATTTGATTAATTAAAATTCTCTCCGGCTGGACAAAGAACTTATAGTCTATCCAGCTTATGTTTATTATTTGCTTGAAAACCGTAACTGTCTAGGGATTATTGTCTTTAGTAATAGCTTACGCACCTAAGGTCCCTGACGTATTGCCTTTGGGTTCCCTTGTTTGTTTGTTTTTTGTTTAAAATTTCTTTATTGAGAGTTTTGTATGTTTTCTTTTTCAGTTAATTGGCACTTGGTACATCATTATGTTTTTGCTATGAATACTTTTTGTCAGACGTATATGGGTATTCTGGCAATTGAAGCATGTTATAGTACGACTCATGCATACTCCATTTCACAGTACAGCTAGGTAATAGCAACGGTAGTACACAAATCAAACCGCAGTTGAGCTAACTTAAGGTTTAGCCACCTGACCCATGCCATATGAGAATATAGGAGAGTTTCCCTAGGGGTTTAGGCTAGTGTATTGCCTCCCACTTTATTCTGGTGTACCATACTGATTGGTGCCCGTGCATATGGTTCTATTATGTAAGAGCCTACTCTCTGGTAATGGGAGGCACACATAAACTATGAACTACAGAAAAGGGGTTCTGGAGTGGGGTCCCGGGGGGCCAGCTGACTATATATATAGAGTGATGAGGAACTGTTACATGGTGATGTCCAATCGTCTGTGGGGAGATCAGTGGTGTCAGGCTCAGGGGTGCGGGGTCAAAATGACAAGGGTAGTATCCTTTATCAGCGGTTGGGGCTCCAGCTTAGAGGGGTCCTAGGGCTCGCGCAACCCATCCTTGGATGTATCTATTGCGTTATGGCATTCGCTTGCGCTATTGGAGACAGGGGTGGAGTGTGGGACTGAGACGGGGCAGCCACAGGTGAGTTTTCGTACGCTGTCTCCTGCATGAATTGGTATAGGAGTTGTGCCCTTTCCAGTAAGATGGGCTGTTTCCGGGTCCCTTTCACCTCTTCCTCCCTTAGTGTTGCCTCCTCTGCCACTCCCCATTTTTTTACCGCGCCTATCCAGGCTGCTGCTGGGGGCCCTGCCGGTGCTCTCCAGTACATGGCTACTCCCCGCTTTGCTAGGAGCATAGTTAGGGATGCAAACCTGAACTGTACCCTCTCTGTCTTCCGCATGCAAAAGATCCCCAATGCACAGGCCGCCCACGTGGCTATATGCTGGAGGTGGACTGTTGCCTCCAGAGCCTGAAATACCTCCCCCCAATATGGTTGAATTACCGGACAATCCCAAAACATGTGTTTGAAGTGTGCCGCTGGCGCTTGGCATCTGGGGCAAGTAAATTGTGTATCTGGGTAGAAACGATGGAGCTTGTGTGGTGTTAAATATGCGCGGTGTAATATATTGAATTGAAAGTTTTTGAATCTGGCGTTCCGCGAAACCTTCTTTGGGTACTCTAAGACCTTTTCCCACTCCCGGTTGTTAAGCACGCGTCCTATCTCATCTTCCCATTTTTCGCGGAGGGCTAAGAACGGGATTGTGGTCAGTTCTCTGATTGCTTTGTAATGCCAAGTAACTAAGTGCCTGCCCCTGCCCATACGGAGGATGATGTGAAGTACTGGGTGTGTCGGAGGTACCCCTTCGGTGAGATCTCAACATTGTCTTGCACTCTCTATCAGCTGTCTGTGTACCAGGAATTGTCCTGGGGAGGTCATTGTCGTTCCTCATTTGGGCATCTATCTTCAACTGTCCGTCCTCGAATAACGCCGCCACATCCGTCACCTCACTCTCAGTCCATATCCGGAGAGCCCCGGATGTGTAGTAATTCTCTTTCTGTGGAAACCCTACTAATGGGAGTAAGGGGGAGTAAATCGGCTGACCCCTAGATATGCGGTGTATGCGCATCATACATTTGCGGGCAATCACCACCTGTAGAGGGTGTGTGCTCACCGGTCTGGTGCCTGGCATCAGCAGTCGCCTGATAGCCGGGATAGGCAACCGACTGTTATTAGTGTCCAGCTCCTCTGTATGGTGTTCTGCTGTCCAGTGGGAAAGCCACTGCAGCTGTGCCGCCAGAAAGTAAGCTTCAAAAGAGGGGCCCCCCAATCCTCCCTGTGATGTGGGTAAATAGAGGATTCTCAAAGCTACTCTGTGCCTCCCACCCCCCATATTAGTGTTGTGAGTAATGTGTCATGTTCCTGGAAAAAGGAACAAGGGGGTATCACAGGGAGATTAGCAAAAGTGTAGAGTAATCTAGGTACCATAATCATTTTTGCCAATGCTACGCGTCCTAATGGGGCCAAGGGTAGAGTTTTCCAGAACGTCACTGCCGCACGGATTCCCGCCAATACTTTGCGATGGTTCCCCTTGTATAGGTCCTCCGGGGAAGGGTATAGCCGCACCCCGAGGTATCGGGGAGCCACCGCACTCCAACCAAGCACCTGGGGCCCCAGTCTGATCTGCAGGGGAGCAAGGTGAGGGCTGAGAGGAAAAATTCTCGATTTCTCCCAATTGACTCTGAGCCCGGATACCTCCGCAAAGTACTCCAATATTGTCTATATGGGTGTAAGATCTCTTGTGATGTCCGGCACATAAATTACGAGATCATCGGCGTATAGCAATACGCAATGCATCGTGTCTACTATCGGGATACCCCAGGCGCCCCCCTCCTGTCGTAAGCAAATGGCCAGTGGTTCTACTGCCAGAGCAAACAGCAGGGGAGACAGGGGGCACCCTGTCTTGTCCCCCGCTCCACCTGAGTGGGGATGAAATATACTTTTCTACCCTTACCCGGGTGGTGAGGCCTTTGTACAGAAGTTGTATATACGCCAGCATGGTCGGGCCGACTTGCACCTTGCGCAGGATAGCGAATAAGTATGGCCATAGGAGTGTATCGAGGCCTTTTCCAGGTCTAGGATTAAGCAAGCTGCCCTAAGGAAATATTCCCATGCTCTGTCTTGTATGTGGAAGAGCCTTTGTATGTTCAGCGACACATTACGTCCAGGGAGGAAACCATTTTGGTTTGGGTGGATCAGCTGTGGGAGAACTTGGATGTATCGATCCACCAGTATTTTTACTATTTTACAATTTGCATTGAGTAGTGTTATAGGCCTGTATGAGGAAGGCAGCGTGGGATCCCTGTTTGGTTTGATGAAGGTTACTAGGGTGGATTCCCTAAGTGAACTGGGGAGTTCATGGCGGTTTAACCGCATGCGTGCGGTGCAGATTTCCGCGCAGTGCTGCAGTTCGCAAAAACCCGCGGTTCATGACGAGCTCAGCTCGTCATGAGTGTACGAGAGGTGTGCCTCATGACGAGCTGAGCTCGTCATGAGAGTCGAAGGGGTTAATGCATCATCATACATTGATGCGAGGTGTGTGGATAACTGTCCCCGAAAGGTGGTATAATATTCAAGGGTAAAGCCATCGATTCCTGGCGCTTTTTGTCGCGCTAGTGCTCTGATGGCGTGGGTAACGTCTGGGGATTTTATCTTTGTATCTGTTGCCTTTCCTTCTGCTGGTGGGATGCTGGGCAGGGGTAAGGGGTTAGGAAATCATGTTAGTGCCAGGTGTGACGGTTGTGGTGGGGCCCGGTAAATGTCTGTGTAATAGTCGTGAAAAATGTGCAGAATATCCCCCTGTGAGTGTCTGAGAGAACCCATCTTGTCCTGCAATGTCGTGATTGGTGGCATTTCCGTGGCTTGTTTAGTTAGCCAGGCTAAAAGTGGGCCATCCTTGTTCCCCTCATGATGAACCCGGGATGCATATCCTCTAAAATTATATTTACGAAGGTCACCCACAGCTTTTGCATGGATGGTGTTAACTGCCGCCACCTGTTCGGGAGTTGTGTCTCCCTGACCTTTGACCCTGTCACCAGGTAGGTTGCCCCCCTCAGCCGCCGTACAGTCCCCCTATGCTGCTGCCCGCTGCTGCCCACTGTGCCCTTGCCTGGCTGCCCCCGTCTGCTGCCGTTCTTCACTCATCGGCCCCAGACTGCTTTTTTACTTCCGTTTGTGCCACTGTTAATTCTTTAATTTTGTCACTGTTTTTCTGCCCATTTCTGCACTTCCTCCACTGTTGCCTGTGCCCTCCCCCTGCCCCCCACCCGCTCCCCTCCCTTCACGCTTCCTGCCGCGGCCTCCCTGCGGCCCTGCCCCCTGGTGCCCCACTCGCCACCCCCCTCCTGCCTCCCAGCTGCTCCTCATTCCTATTGCCCCTCATATGGAGGCCGCGCAGCATCCGTGCGTAGCGGCCGTGCCGCTGGCGCGCCAGAACCCCTGGACCCCAAAGCCGCCACAACACCAGACTGCACTACAACTCCAGCGCCCTCCACGCACTCAACCCCGGACGAGACCACTCCTGCTACCGGGCCACCCCGAAGCGCACCCAAGGGACCTTCAGCTGCCGGAAATGCAGCTTCACCAGCATCCTGCCCACTCAACCATCAACCAGAGAACCTAACGACCTCCGCTGCATCCTCCTCAACAAACGCTCTGCTCGCAAGCACCACATCGAACCCAGGGACCTCCTAGACTCAACCACCCCCGTCGTCGCCTTCCTGACAGAAACCTGGCTGAACGCCACCTCGGCACCAGACATCGCCATAGCCATCCCAGAAGGCTACAAGATTTCCCGCAGAGACCGCACCAACGGAGTGGGAGGGAGAATCGCCATCATCCACAAGGACACCCTCATAGTCTCGACCAACACCGACTACACCCTCACCACCGCTGAGCACATGCACTTCCAGATCCACACCCACCCCAAAACCACCCTCAGAGGAACACTCATCTACAGACCGCCCGGACCCCGACCACAGTTCAGCGACTCCTTCGCCAACCTCATCAGCACCCACGCCCTCGCCTTCACGGACTACATCCTCCTCGGGGACTTGAACTTCCACCTCGAAAACAACAACGACGCCAACTCCACCGCCCTGATCGACAATCTCGCCAACCTCGGACTCAAACAGCTCGTGATGACACCCACCCATGCCGCTGGACACACACTGGACCCCATCTTCTCCACATGTCCCCACGTCTTCTTCAACCACACCACTGAACCCCACTGGACAGACTTCACCTTCAGGAAACCCACCACACACCACCACACCCAACAGAGGCCACGCTGATGCTGGGCAAGGTCACGGAGGACCAACTGACTACCTCCCTCGCCCTGGGACCACCCTCCAACCCCACTGACCCAACCGCCATCAACCTCAAACAGTGGATCAGCGACTGCACCGACACCCTCGCCCCACTCAAGACCTCTGCCACCAATCACACCAACAAGAAAGCCGCATGGTTCACCAAAGACCTCCGGACCTCGAAGTGCACCTGTCGGAAGCTGGAGAAGAGCTGGCTCCACGACCGAACACCAGACAGCTACACAGCACACTAGATAGCCACCCGCACACACCATCAACTCATCAGGACCGCCAAGATGACCGCCTTCAAGGACCGCCTAGACAACAACGCACACAACAGCAAAGAGCTCTTAAACATTGTTGTAGGAAGATCCACAAATACGAAGAGGCTTAAAAGAAGTTAAGAATGACGAGCTTTAATTAAGCGTCTGCTCTCGGTGAAATCAAGCCAGTTAATGCCTCTCTCTTTTACACCAAGGGGTGGTGATGGACAGAGTCTCTGAATTAAGCAGAGTACTCTCACCCAGTCAAGAGATCAGGGCTAGATCCAACACCGTTTTTTAGCTCATTGCACCATCCCAGTTTCAGAACCTGCCTGTATGCAAATTAGTCTGTCCCTGGCCCAGTGCATCATGGGAACAGGGCAGACCAGACTACAAAAGCCAATTCTTACACTGGGAAGGAAACAAGCTTCCGGGGACCGGTTTCTGGCATTACAGCCGTCTTCGGCCCGGCTTGCTTGAATCGTTTTTGGCCACTATAGGTGTGGCAGGGTATACTCAGACATGAGTCCCTTGCTCACTGCTCCATCAGGATTCAAGCAAGCCGGGCCGACGAGGCTGAAATGCCAGAAACCGGTCCCCGGTAGCTTGTCTCCTTTCTGGTAAAGAATTGGCTTGGTAGTTTGGTCTGCCCTGTTCCCATGATGCACTGGGCCAGGGACAGACTAATTTGCATATAGCCAGGTTCTGAGCTGGGATGGGGCAGTGAGCTAAATAACGGTGATGGATCAAGCCCTGATCTTTGGACTGGGTAAGAGTGGTCTGCTTAATTCAGACACTCTGTTCATCGCCACCCCCTTTTCTGAATCGTTTTTGGACACTATAGGTGTGGCAGGGTATACTCAGACATGAGTCCCTTGCTCACTGCTCCATCAGGATTCAAGCAAGCCGGGCCGACGAGGCTGAAATGCCAGAAACCGGTCCCCGGTAGCTTGTCTCCTTTCTGGTAAAGAATTGGCTTGGTAGTTTGGTCTGCCCTGTTCCCATGATGCACTGGGCCAGGGACAGACTAATTTGCATATAGCCAGGTTCTGAGCTGGGATGGGGCAGTGAGCTAAATAACGGTGATGGATCAAGCCCTGATCTTTGGACTGGGTAAGAGTGGTCTGCTTAATTCAGACACTCTGTTCATCACCACCCCCTTTTCTGAATCGTTTTTGGACACTATAGGTGTGGCAGGGTATACTCAGACATGAGTCCCTTGCTCACTGCTCCATCAGGATTCAAGCAAGCCGGGCCGACGAGGCTGAAATGCCAGAAACCGGTCCCCGGTAGCTTGTCTCCTTTCTGGTAAAGAATTGGCTTGGTAGTTTGGTCTGCCCTGTTCCCATGATGCACTGGGCCAGGGACAGACTAATTTGCATATAGCCAGGTTCTGAGCTGGGATGGGGCAGTGAGCTAAATAACGGTGATGGATCAAGCCCTGATCTTTGGACTGGGTAAGAGTGGTCTGCTTAATTCAGACACTCTGTTCATCACCACCCCCTTTTCTGAATCTCTCTTTTACACAGCACAACAGCCAAGTTCCACAATATTTAACGCATAACACATCCACCAACATTCCCATTCAACACGAGCCAGTCACAAACTGTGACAAAACCAACACGCTTGTGACAACTCGTATTGCCTAAGCAGTTCCCAACACACCTTCCCCCCTTGAAACAAAAATAGAAAAAAACCCCTGAAAAAACAAGAATAACAACATCATAAAATTAACTCATTACAAAATCTTTATACTTAGTAGGAAGACGATGACAACGTGCAATCCTGATGTCACCAGAACCACACTCCACGATCCCGGCATCAACAGGACCGCATTCAGCAAAAGTACCGTTCCCTTGCTCACTTTGTTGCTCAACATCCAAAAATACATTACTGTCATAGTCATTTTGAACCGGGCTAACCCCAGTAAATACAGAAATTCTGTTTAAATTCCAAACTGAACCACCATCAACCCTTACAGCGTTCTTAAAAATTCAATTACCTTTTTAGGGCTAGACCACACAGGACAACCCTTACTTACACCTTCCTTCTTCTTAATACGAACTAAATCACCAACCGTTAACAAGTGACCAGATGTAGAACCTATTCTCTTTTCCATGGAAAGTTTCATTTTTTTTTTATATAGTTCAACTCTGCGTTGAACCACCTCAAAATCCACTTTAAAAAAATTATCAGACCCACTTATATTTTTCTTTAACCACCAAGGTGCCAACCTGGTACTAGGTCTACGTCCTCTTAAAAGTTCAAATGGGCTGACCAAGGTTACAGAATTAGGCGAAGTCCTGTATGCCAAAAGCATGGATTGTAACGCCAAATCAAATTAACTTTATTCGATTCAGTTAAAAATCATACAAAGGACATAAAAAACATATTATATACAAGTAAAATAGAATTAAACAATTTCATTTCGATCGAATTCATATGACATGGTGTTACAGTAAAAAACAATGTTTAAAAGTCAATAAAAACAGTTTATACAAAGGGGATTACAAGGTTCTTGCATCTTCTTGATCTAGCCGCTGCCACTAAAAAATTAGCCATGGAGAATGTAATACGTATGTTTTCCAATGATTGTAGAAAAAGCATGGCTGGTCTCACCTGGGAGAAGCCAGCTTCCCTTAAAACAGGTAACAGATGTTTTTTTCTCTGATCAGAGAAGAAATCACAAAACATAATAAAGTGCATAGTGTCTTGAACTGAAAAATTGTCACAAGTACAAGGTGGTGCTAGCTCTGGTTTTATCCAAGAATTAAAACTGCCCAAATAAAAGTGGTTAAGATTAAACCTAAATTTCGTTAACAGGAACCTGTGAAATGGGTTGGTGACAACACATAAATAGGGTTCCAGTGCAGGAGAGTGAACTAACAAATAATGACGTCTAACCGTGGGCTTTAACAATTCTGTTTCTTCTCGAATCATTCTTTCCCTTAACATAAATTGTTTTTTAATAACAACCACATCCTGTTTTGTAATGCCAGAGGGGTCAGTAAATAAATCTGGTCGTCCCAGGTCCATAAAAGATTTTTTTTAAATAGGCCAGCCATGGGATTGTACTGCTATGCTCCAGACTCATGACATCCTTCATAATCAGGTGATTTAGGTTCAATTCTGCATTTAACCATGTCTTGAGCCAATATGTTAAGGGTGCCAATCTCAGCCTATCCTGGACATAGTCCAATCCTACCTCCGCATGAATGGAAAAAGTTGGTGTTGATTGAGGAAGGCACAAAAGAGAACGTAGGAATCTATTTTCTGCCTTCTGAATTTTATCCAAGCATACATAACCCCATAAAGACGCTCCATATAGTGCCACAGGAAGGGATTTGCTGTTATACATTTTTAAGATGGCTTCCATCGGTCTATGGCCCAATCTTTTGGTGAAACCCAGGATGGCCGATGATGTCCTTATCACCGCTAGGCTTTTGGCCCGTACCTGAGGTCCCCAGGTACCCTTACTGTCAAAAAGCACGCCAAGGTAAGGGAAAACAGGAACTCTAGAGACTACCTCTCCTTTACACCAAAATGTTTTCACCATGGCCCTTTTCTTTTGCGGTCCGGTGACCATAGTATGAGATTTAGTAGAATTAACCTTCAAATCAAGCCGGTCCATGAAGGAACCAAATGCATCCAAAAGCTGTTGGAGACAGATGCCAGTACGAGCTATGAGTACTGCGTCGTCCGCGTATAGGAGAGCAGGGATCTTAACTTCTCCTACACACGGAACGTCTCTCGCAGCCCCCTCTAGGTAGTTGCCTAGGCCATTGATATAAATAGTGAATAGCAGGGTTGCTAATATGCAGCCCTGCCTAACTCCCCGCTTCGAATTAAATCGGGACGTGCATCTGCCTTCTTTTGTAACCCTCACTATGGCAAAAAGTTCCCGATGGAGTGAGGCTATAAACCCAACCAGGTCCTCATCAATCCCCATCCTCAGAAGGGTTTCCCATAACTTAGACCTGTTGACCAAATCGAAGGCCGAGGAGAGGTCCATGAACGCTAAGTACAGTGACCCCTCCTTGGCCACCGTGTACTTGGAGATCAGCAGATGTAAGTTTGAGCATTGTTCAATTGTGCCTCTTTTCTCTCTGAAGCCGTACTGGATGTCGGCCAGACCACCACAGCCTTCCATACTGTCCCTTAGCCTAGCCAAAAGGACTCTGCCCAAGATCTTTATAGCAGAGTCCAAGAGGGATATAGGTCGGTAGCACCCCGGGTCATCCCTTTGGCCCTTTTTAAATATGGGAACTATTATGGAAGTCACCCATGTAGATGGTAGTGGGGTACTGTTTGCTGCTATAAACACCTTCGCCAGGATACCGGCCCATAATTTCGGTGATTGTATATAAAAGTCAGCCGGTACCCCGTCCGGGCCCGGGGCTTTATTCCTGGTGGTTGCGCGGATTGCTTTCTCAACCTCGGCACTATTAAAGTGCAAAGGCATGGCCTCCGACAGGGACATGTTAAGTTGGTGGGTAATGGTGCCGCTAACTCCATAAACGGAACTAAAGTGTGCCAACCACTTGTCATCTGGGATGACGCAGTCTGTATCTAGGTTGGATGACTCAGAGAAGTAAGGGTGGTTAATTACAGCCCAGAATTGCCTGCTGTCCCGCAAGATGTCGGTAGAAATTAAATTTTCCCAAGCCTCCTGTTCGATACAATCCTGTCTACTCTTAATAGCTTTCCTATAATCTTTACGCAAAGTTGCAACCAAAGCCCTGTCCCTAGGATTTGCTTTAAGAGCCGATTTTAGGGATTTAAGGGCTTTAGAGCAGGAATGATCAAACCATCGACAATGTTTGGAATCTCCCTTCCTCCGTTGGACCGTGAGGTTAGAAGAAACTGAAAGGCATCCATGATGTCATGGCCTTGTGATGATGGATTTTGGCAAATCGTGATCTGGTCCTTTATCAGTGGACCAATGTCAGTATAAAAATCACCAGGAACCACGTTTGCCCACTTCAGCCGTCTTCCCTGATCAGTTGAACGTAAAGCAGGTCCGGGACTGGCCTGTCCCGGGTTGGGGCCCATGGAATCCCCCAAAGCCACCACCAAGAGGACAGGATTGTGATCACTAAAGGGGGAGGGGACTGTACTATATGAAATAGTTCGGTTGAGGATAACAGGGGTCACAAAAATATAATCAATAACAGTCCCTGGCATTGTCCCCTTAAAGGTTGGTATTCTAAATTCCCCCTCCCTCATCTTAAATTCACAGAGGTTGAAGTTGGCCAGGAGATCTTCCAATTCTTCACCTGCCTTAGTGTGCTCTAAATGGGGGCCCTCCAGATCCAATGTCTCCATGCAATCGATTTGGCCACAGCTAAAATCACAGGGGTGGATATTAAAATCGCCCATTAACACAAAGTCATAGCTAGTATGGATATTTTGACTGACTGAGTTTAAAAACAGATCCAATCTGGCAATATTGTCCCCACCAAAGTCCTTGTTAACAGAATTATAAAAATTGATGAACAGGGTGCTCTTCGAGGGACTAATTTCCCTTTCTACAATTAAACAATTTGGGGAGTCATATTTAATCTGTTTCAGTGACCCCTTGAGATCAAGTGAAAAAAGAGTTAGGAGGCCCCCCCTTGCTCTACCCGCATTACTAGGGCTTGCCACTACGGCAAAACCTACGAAACCATCCAACCAAAATCGGGACGTCGTGTCGCACGTTTCCTGCAGAGCAATGACATTGTGATAAAACTGACCCATTCAGTGTCGCTCATTTTCGAACTAATGCCTGCGGTTTTCCAACTAAGAATTTTACAGCCTACCACTCCATTTGCCCTACTTTCACCAGTAATCAGAGTTAACTCTACACTTGGTAGTCAATCCATATCGTCCATACCAGACAGAGGGGCATAGTGATTACTCAAGCTCAGCCCACCCTCCTCGATTGCATCCTGGGAATCCTGTTGGGTCATTATCAAAGGGGCAATTGGAGCTATTGCTGATTGTGTCTGTGTGCAAGCATTAGCGTTTCTGCGTACCACTGCTGCCCTCAAACCTGCCATCTGGCTTGATAATTAATTTTCGGTGTAGGGTAGGTTGGAGGTTGATAGTGTGGAAAAGTAAATTTTGCCATGTTCTGTGTCCCTACGTGTCATCCATCATATGTTATGTGTGCATGATTAAATATGCATATGTATTCCCCATGTCCGATTAATGACGCAATTACAGTTGTGTCCACTTCTAGTATGCCAGTTTCCAGTCCTCGTGAATACTACGAATATCAGGCCTATGTAAAGCTACGTTGCCACGTTTCTCAGTGTGCACGTTATTTTATTATAAAGTCCCCGTTTCTAGGCCTCAAAAGGGCCCGGACACCAGATTCAGCTCCTGTCTCCAGAAACCTCGCTGAGGAGCGATACAGCCCCCACCTGTATCCTCGACCCTTCACTTACTTCCTGCCTCGCAGTGCCCGGCCCAGCCTGGCTCAGCCTCTGAGTCTGCCAAGAATATGTTATGATTCCAGTTATCAGTTCAGTCCTCCTTCTCTGCATTCCTAAGCTACTGAACTGCATCAATAGTTTCCGTCATTGTCTAGCCTTCACGTCTCCACGTTAGAGAAATACTGCATTTAATGGTCATTTAATATTCTTCATCACGCACTACATGTAGAATAATGCATGGTCCAGTCTTAGAATCAAGTTAGCCTTTCCCCTCCTAACTTATAGTTTATATCAACATGTTCTCTAAACATCAGATACTAGATACTGTTTAGGTACATGTCGCCCTGACTCTCCAGACTTCAGTCTCTGCTCCTAGCACAGAGTTCATAGCCCCCAGCTTCTCCTAGTGATACGTCATTGCCAGTTTGCGCGCACCACCAGGTTAGAGGTCCCGGCTCCTCAGGTAGCCCCCTCCATGGTTTCCGCCCCATTCATGACATATTCTGTTACGTTTGCATCACATGTCTATGTATACGCCCTGTTACCCCCACTTTTACCTTTATCTTTCGCGACTGCTACGCGTCACGCCTTCTGCTCCACCCACTGCTACGCCTACTGCAATGTAATGCTATGTGTTTGCGTTATGTATATATGCTCATGTATTGTTATTAAAAGTCAGCGCGCTCATCCCAGATCCAGCCCCAGCAGCTGCTGGGCCCTGCTATCCTATTCCTATGCAGGTTGTCCTGTTCCTGTCCTTTATGCTGTAATAAACCTGCGAAACTCCTACTACCTCGAATTTTGACTCTTATTTATTGAGCTATCTGTTATTCATTTATACATTCAAAAATAGGGTATTATTTATTTATTTACCACATAATGGCGCCCGAACAGGGACTTGCCCTTTCCCCACGCGCCGGTGAAGCCACGCCGGCCCCCTGACCCTCTGCAGCCGTGACGGAACCATACCGTGCACCGGCAGATATTTCTGCTTCAAGTATCCCTCAGGCCCACGGAGGAGACGGAGGAGGCGGTCCAGCATCCAAACGAGACGGTGGAGGAACGCGGCGAGTCCCGACCAGAGCCCAAGCCAAGAGTCCAAGGTCCGAGGTATCCGGAGGTCCACCCGTAACTGAAGTCCGAAGTTCGTCGTCCGTCGTCGTAGCAGTCCAGTCCAGTCCGAGGCCTTCCGTTCTTGCTGCCCGGTGAGTACCATTACTGGGGTAGTATCTAGACAGGGTCAATCTAAATTGACTCTGGTCCGTGGGTTGGTGGTACACAGACTCACAAACGAAGTGTTCACCTAGGTGGATACGGGTCTTGATGCGTCCCTTTATGGGACCGGTATGTTCCGTACTGTTTCAGCAGTGCATCCAGTAACTCTAGTCTGTTCCGTTCTCGAGAAATTCTTGTGTTTCTGTTTTTCAGTATTCCAGGTAATATTCTGTCCGAACTGTTATGTTATGATGTTGTTCAATGTATTTCCAATGTCGTGGTATGCCTGAATTGTTTTCCCAGTTGTTATTGTTCCTCGTGTATTGTATTGTGTTCCGATTCAAGTTTACAATGTCTCTCTTTTTGAGATTACGTCAGCTAAAAACTAGAAAAGGTTTGTTAGAAGAAGCAGTTCCTGTTCCGCCGAGGGACAGTCCAGGTCACTTTATGTATCAGAAGCATGGCATAAGCGCCATATTGTATCTAGATTTATGGGTAGAGTATACCAAACAGTTAGAAGAAAAGTATAGATGGCCCGTATCGGGTACATGGGATGCCGAGTGCATCATGCGAGTAGAAGAAGCATTATGGAAAAAGAAAGCCAGACAATCACAGAAAGATGCCATTGAGTTATGGCGTAAAGAATCTCATAAAAGAACCGAAAAAGAAATCAGAAAGTCAGAATTAAGTAGAGAATCCTTAGAACGAGCACAAGAAAAAGAACTAATCGAGATTGGTGAACAAGTCAAAGCCGAACAGTCAGACAGACAGAGGCATGCCCTTAATAGGGGTATGTATCCTCTCCTTGCCGAGGGCTTGCCAAAAGCGACCCCAGAGGCATCCAGTAATTTCCCGCCACCATTAGTTCCGACCAAGCTACGTCACAAACAGACCGCAGCTGATATTTTTATTTCGTCCTATTTGGACGACACAGTCCCAGAATATGCAAATCCTGTTCGCGCTCCGCCAGTCCCTGTAAATCAGGCACTTCCCGCTCCTCCAGACACCGGAGTACCTGTTACGGTACCCCCGGTCCAGCCCGCCATACAAGTCCAGCCTGCATTTCCATTTCCCACTCTGCCAGGACGAAGAGCCTCAGTAGACGACTCCAGTTTAGGGGCCGCAGGAGGAGGTCCTCCTCAAACCCCGCCGCCACACAAGCGTTTAACGACAGCCGAATTACATGCACAAGCGTCACAGCGTACGCCCAGACATCAGACTGTAGCAGAAATAAGAAAATCCCTTGCAGAATGCTGCTATGATCCAGTCCCAGGTGAGGATAATATGGTTTTATATTCATTCCGCGTAAGAAAGGTGGCCGAGTATCTAGTCACCTTACCGAATATGAAAGAAGATCTAGACAGAATATATCGTTTCATCCGTACAGGGGATGATCCAGAAAGTATTAGCGAGGCCATGTCTCAAAGGAAAGCCGAGATCCAGCTCATGATATTAAAGTTTCTGATCAATTGTCTAATAAGAGAACAAGATTACCCGTCTAAAGATCCGGCCGAAATGAGAACCCTGACAAGGTGGAGTGATAATATAGCCGAGGGTAAGCACAAGACCGTCGGTGCTATGGAGAGTATGTACAAGAAAATCCGTAGAGAAATAATAAAGATACACGAACAACGTAAAGCAGCACAAGTAAGCGAGAAAGAAAGTAGCTCTGATACTGAAGAGGTAGAGGACGAGAATCCCGCCAGAATAGCGTATGTAGGAAAATCTAGATTTCCAGATCGCCATTTACGCCTAGAACACAAGTCTATTTTTCATTCTCCAGCACCAGAACAAGGTTCACTAGAACAAGTGTTTCAAGCTACCGATCACATTCTGAAATCACGAATCGGTTACAGTCAGTTAAGTACCATGCATGAACAAGAACTAGCCCGATCAGCAGTCCGATGGATTACTGATTCTACCACTTTTCCAGACGAAATAGTGGCACAAATGTTTCTGAAAATGCCCCCAGCCGAACAACGACTGGTGGGTATGTATATGATTCAGCACCTCATTACATTGTATGAGGGTCAGCACTCTGATCCAGGTCCGTTACATGATGTCCTGAACGAGTTACTCCAGTATAGATGGAAAGGTCTAGGTACCGACTTAATTAGTGTCATTCTAGAACAGCGTCACAAATATAGAACAATTCTGAACCCGCATTTTGTTCATGTCTCACCCCCAGAAAGTAAACCATTTTACATGGAGAGACAGAATCCGTTACGAGAAGTCCACCCAGTTAAAGGAACGGGTGGCGAAATGCAGCGAGTGTTTGTATACACTCCAATAACAAAGATGGAACTCCTCGAGATGAAGAAATTAATTCCCTGTCATGACAAAGATCCAGCAGGGTTCCATAGAGAATTAAAAGACATGCTCCGTATGGGAGAATACACGTATCCAGATATAATTAAAATGTTAAAGGTTCTGCTGCCCGCAGGGGTGTATGAAAAGCTCAAGGAAAAAGAATGGGAGGTGGGAGAGAAAAAGATCGATTGGGCAGTTCTAGAAGCTGAAGATAAGGCACGAGTACCAGGTACCGGTCTTGGAGATAAATGTAAAGAATTACCAGAATTATTAATACAAGTTTTACCTAGATTATTGACAACGAGAAAAGAAGACTGGGATGCAATCTCAGCCTGTAAACAAAAGCAAGATGAGGATATTAGTGATTTTTATTCTAGATTTGAAAAATGTTTCAGCATCAACAGTGGCCTCAAGACAAGTAGTGAGTCATACCCTCACCTTTTTGTTACTAAATTAGTCGAGAATTCAAGCCCACAAATTAAGAATCGAGTTTTGAAAGTCGAAAGTACCTGGCAAGCTAATACCCCGTCCCAGATGTTGCAGATGCTTCAATACCACCAGAATAGAATCAGAGAAGAACAAGAACACGAGAGAAAACGTATGAAAGACACGAAAATGAAAGTACTAGTTGCACAATCTGTTCCTCAAGACAGTCAGAAGAGGGGTCCGAATCAAGCCAGTCATCCTGCAGCTCCCGTTAAAGGGAATTGCAATTATTGTAAACAGCCAGGTCATTTCATAAATGAGTGTGCAGTTCTGAAACACAACATAGCTACTGGTAAGACTAAAGAAAGACCACGTCCGCCTAGACAAGAACAAGTTTCACAGATTCCTCAGCCACAGAATGCACCACAGACAGTTACAGCACCGCAGCCTATTGCTGCAACACAGCATGTTACATCGCAGATGTACCAGTATGCACAGTCTGAGTATCCAGAGTACCAGCAGTATTCATGAAACAGCCTAGAGAGGGAGGTAGGCTTGCCTCTCATCGAGATACCTGTAGATCAAGAAGGTCCCTATGTTCACAGTCAAGTATTAGGGAAAGACAGAAAGTTTTTGATTGATACAGGGGCAAGTAGGACCACAATTAGTCACGCCGAAGTTCCAGGGGCTCCGCTCTCAGGCTCAAGAAATGTTTCCCTTGGATTTTCAGGAAAACCTATCGTAAATGAGATATCAAAGCCAGTTACTCTAGAAGTAGGTCCATTGTCCCGCACTACTGATCTGTTACTTACTAAGTCATGTCCAGAAAACCTATTAGGCATTAAAACACTGAAAGAGTTAGGTGCAGTTATATGCTGTTCCCCAGAGGGAATACGATTGTTCCTACGTGACTTCAAGGGTCACTATGTATTACGTGATTTTGATTCAAGACTGTCCAATGTTCCGCAGCATTTATGGGCGCAAGGTCCAACTGATGTAGGTTACATGCAAATCACACCCTATCGTGTGACTCTCAAGCCAGGTGTAGTGTTACCACGAATCAGACAGTACAGATTGCCACCAGAGGCTGTAGCAGCCTTATCCAAAATTATTGACGAGCTCATGGCTCAAGGAGTGGTTGTAGAAACTGACTCCAATGTATGTAATTCTCCGATCATTCCAGTCATGAAACGTACTGATCCAAATGCACCCCCAGTATATCGATTAGTGATTGACCTACGAGAGCTTAATAAATGTATTATTCCGCAGTACCCAGTTGTCCCAGACATCTCTTCCCTATTAACGACCATTGATTCCGAAGCCATGTTCTTCACTGTCATAGACCTCAAGAACGCATTTTTCAGTGTTCCTATTCATCCAGACAGCCAGTTCCTTTTCGGATTTTGTTTAAATGGAAGGAGCTATATGTTTACACGAGCTCCTCAAGGTTTCACAGAAAGTCCTAGTATTTACAGTCAAGCACTCAAGAGACAACTAGACAACATTCACATGCCAACTGACACTGCCCTGCTCCAGTATGTCGATGATCTACTGATCACAGCCCGTTCTGAACGTGCTTGCGAGCAAGCATCCCTTACAGTCTTGTATTTCCTAGCCGAGATGGGGAACAAGGTGTCCCCTTCTAAGCTTCAATTCTGTGTCCAGCAAGTGGTCTACTTAGGACACTTACTGTCCAAGAGGGGTAGGCAGTTGACACCAGACCGTATCCAGTTGATAGCGAGTCTTCCTCAGCCCAAGACCCAGAAGGAGGTACGTGCTTTTATCGGCCTCACTTCTTACTGCAGACAATGGATTCCCCAGTATGCATTTCTAGCCAAGCCACTGATACAGTTAACGACACAGGAGGCAGCCGTATCGACTGTCCTCCCTTGGACATCTGAACATACACTTAGTTTCAATGAGTTAAAGAAAGCCCTATGCCAAGCTCCAGTTCTAGCAACACCGAACTACAGTAAGCCTTTTACACTTTTCGTCACTGAACGTGAAGGTACAGCATTATCTGTTCTCACACAAGATCAAGCAGGACAATACAAGCCCTGTGCTTATTTTTCGAGCACATTAGATCCTGTAGCCCAGGCTCTGCCTGCGTGCCTCAAGTCAGTTGCAGCCACAGCCCTAGCTATCAGACAAAGTGATTCCATAGTCTTAGGACATACCTTGACAGTACAAGTTCCACATTCCGTGGAAGTTCTTTTAAACCGAACACAAACTCAGCACTTGACAATTGCACGTTTAACTGGTTATGAATTGACACTGTTCCAGCCACACATAGAAATCAGACGCTGCAACATCCTGAATCCTGCTACACTGTTACCATCAGTTAATTCAAATCCAGCCACACATGATTGCGTGGAAGTAGTTAACATTACGACAAAGCCAAGACAAGATCTGACAGATACTCCGTTACCAGACCCCGACCTGACACTTTATGTGGATGGTTCATGCCTAAGAACTAGTACAGGAGAACTAGTCGCCGCGTATGCAGTGACTACTGACACCGAAGTTATTGAAACACACCGTATTGACACCCTGTCCGCTCAAACAGCAGAGCTAGTTGCTCTGACACAAGCCTGCATACACGCCAAGAACTTGAAAGTTAATGTTTACACAGATTCACGTTACGCATTTGGAGTTGCACACGACTTCGGAGTGCTCTGGCAGGAGAGAGGTTTCATGACTTCTCATGGAACCAAGATTCAGCATGGTCTCCTTATTCAAGCTCTGTTAGATGCCATACACTTACCGACATCTATCGCTATCATGAAGTGCAAAGCACATACGAAAGTTACTGACATTATTTCCCAAGGTAATGATCTAGCAGACCGCACAGCCAAGCTTACAGCACAGACTCTAGACATTCCAGTTAACATGACACACACTCCAGATCCGATTACATGTATGACAGTTAAGGACCCTACACAAGATGTCATAGATATCCAGTTACATGCTACTCCCGAGGAAATCAAGAAATGGTCCGAACAAGGAGGGGTCCAGACAGATCAAGGATGGTTAACAAAGGGTAGAGCCACATGGTTTCTCCCCGACTCTATGGTTCAAGTCATTATTAATACCGCACATAGTCCAGCACATTTAGGAGAAAAAGCTATGTTAGACAGTATCCAGAACATTTGGTTCAACAAGCATTTACGAGCTGCAGCCAAGCAGAAAGTCCGTACCTGTATGATATGTTGTCAGTTTAATCCAGGTAAAAGTGTCCCGGTGGAACAAGGTGGATTCCAGCCCCCTGACCATCCTTTTGAAGTCCTCCAGATGGATTATATTCAGATGGAGCGATGTCGAGGTTTCAAGTATGTCCTTGTAGTTGTATGCGCTTTGTCCAGGTGGACAGAAGCATATCCAGTCCCAGATTACACAGCCGCGACCACTGCCAAGCAGTTGGTTCGTGAGTTCTTCCCCCGTTATGGACTCCCTAGAGTCGTATATTCTGACAACGGCCAGCCATTCTCATCTGAACTCATGAAGCACGTCTCCCTGTTATTAGGGTACCAGTGGAAGTTTCATTGTGTACGCCATCCTGAAGCAGCCGGTCTCGTAGAGAGACATAATCAGACTCTAAAAATTCGTATCGCAAAGGTGTGTAAAGAGAAAGGTGTGGACTGGCTAGTAGCTCTACCAGTCGCTTTATTTTATATGCGCATGGTCGCACATTCCAGATCAGGTCTGTCCCCGTATGAGGTCGTATTCGGCCGCCCCCCTAACATGTGGGGTACTCCTAGACCCCGAAGTATTACCGATGTTTCAAGTAATATGCTGACAGATTACCTAGCTTCCTTGATGTCTGCCCTCAACTCATGTCGTTCACAGGTTGCCGCCGCATTTCCAGACAATACCGAGGTGGCACCGCATGAAATCGTTCCAGGATCCATGGTGATGGTCCGCAACTTTGACAGATCAAGTCAGCTGGAGCCTCGCTGGAAAGAGCCCCGACAGGTCCTCCTCACCACCCGTACAGCCGTGAAGTTGGAAGGACGCAAAGGCTGGGTACACCTTTCTCATATTAAACTTTTTAATGGACTGAAACCCGTCTTAAAGAACATTTCCCAGGATTTGAAGGATTGCCAAAATATTGTTCTCAAGGACTGTCCCGCAAAAGACATTGCTACAACCCCTCCCCTGTTAGAGAAAACTCCACAACAGGAGTACAAGCTAAAACTCCGGTCTAGTAAAATAAGTCAGTCAGTTTGATTGTCTAAGTCCTCCCCTAGGTGAAACGGTTAGACTGTTTCTGACATGTATAAAATAGACCCCCATAGTGAGAGAGTTAGTCAAAACTCAATCCGATGTATCGTTTTTCTATGTTTCATATTATTTCTCAGCATTATGATTTCCTGCACCAGTTATGCATTTTTCTTGTATTTCCCAGTTCTTCATGTAAATAAGTCTGCTAATGCTACAGTAGAGCACACGTTTAGTGATCTGCCTCCTCATGAACTCTCTTACCGCCTCGCTATGCGAAATAACTCATTCATCCGCATGTTACATTACTCACATCAGACCAGCAATGCCACTAATTGTTGGGTGTGTGGTCGACTCCCCCCTTTCCAGACACCGAAGGGAGTTCTGCCACTTTTTCCTTATCCATTTTCACATAATGGTTCGTGTGGAGCATGGTCCACGTTAACGTCATCCTCAACAGATATGTCTTTTCTTAACAATACATGTTTTCCAGACAAGCAAGGTCTTCCCCACAGAACAGGGTTAGATCTAGAAAATGAAGTGTATAATTTAGGTAATTATTCTTCGAATTTCATGGTCTTGAATGTTCAGTCTGATACTACTCCAGACTTACCTGCTATTTCAGTACTGCCAGTCAAAGGTGAATTATGTGTCCGAAATTATGGTTCCGTACATGTAGGACATAGTGATTGTACTACTATTGTCAAGTATAGTGACAGTGGGAAATCTATCTTCAAAGCCTCACGTCATTCTTATTTTATTTGTGGTCAAACTGCATATGTTCGTCTGCCCCTCGATTGGGAGGGAACCTGTTACATTGCCTTCCTACTGCCACCTGTTTTTCTAGCCCCACCTGATTATCATAGAAACACACATCTAGTACACATTAGACATAGAAGGGAGTCCCCAATTGTCGATTATACTGAAACTGCTCTAGAACAGTATACAGATTTCAACAGAGGTTTTTCTTTCTTTATAGTACCTATCCAGAATAATAAGCTAATCCGTAGGTTAACCAGAACCCTTGAAGCTGTAGTAAATGAGACTGCCTCTGCTCTAGGTAACTTAACCGAAGAGCAATCTGCTATGAGATTTGTCGTTTTACAGAATCGTCTCGTCCTTGACGTCATACTGGCCGATAGGGGCGGGGCCTGTAGAGTCATCGGATCTAGTTGCTGCATTTTCATTCCAAATAACGCGCCATCTGTTTATTCAGCTATAACCAGACTCCATAAAATTGCCCATCTGATACACCAAGACCCAGGCACCTGGACATGGTCCGGTTGGTTCTGGAATATAATTTCCGCCTGGGGATGGAAAGTCTTGTCCTCCCTAGGTATTGCAGTAGCGATCATATTTAGCTGCTGCCTCTGTATACAATGTGGCCCTGCGATTTGCGGCATTTGTGCTACCTCTTGTATTCCTAGTCCCAAGCCCCGTTCTAAATCCCGTTCCAGGATAATTCGAGACGAGCAAATGATACTGTATGAAATGATAGATGGTATCATGAATATTGATGTTTCCTGATGGAAACGTAGTGACAAGGAGGGAATGTGGAAAAGTAAATTTTGCCATGTTCTGTGTCCCTACGTGTCATCCATCATATGTTATGTGTGCATGATTAAATATGCATATGTATTCCCCATGTCCGATTAATGACGCAATTACAGTTGTGTCCACTTCTAGTATGCCAGTTTCCAGTCCTCGTGAATACTACGAATATCAGGCCTATGTAAAGCTACGTTGCCACGTTTCTCAGTGTGCACGTTATTTTATTATAAAGTCCCCGTTTCTAGGCCTCAAAAGGGCCCGGACACCAGATTCAGCTCCTGTCTCCAGAAACCTCGCTGAGGAGCGATACAGCCCCCACCTGTATCCTCGACCCTTCACTTACTTCCTGCCTCGCAGTGCCCGGCCCAGCCTGGCTCAGCCTCTGAGTCTGCCAAGAATATGTTATGATTCCAGTTATCAGTTCAGTCCTCCTTCTCTGCATTCCTAAGCTACTGAACTGCATCAATAGTTTCCGTCATTGTCTAGCCTTCACGTCTCCACGTTAGAGAAATACTGCATTTAATGGTCATTTAATATTCTTCATCACGCACTACATGTAGAATAATGCATGGTCCAGTCTTAGAATCAAGTTAGCCTTTCCCCTCCTAACTTATAGTTTATATCAACATGTTCTCTAAACATCAGATACTAGATACTGTTTAGGTACATGTCGCCCTGACTCTCCAGACTTCAGTCTCTGCTCCTAGCACAGAGTTCATAGCCCCCAGCTTCTCCTAGTGATACGTCATTGCCAGTTTGCGCGCACCACCAGGTTAGAGGTCCCGGCTCCTCAGGTAGCCCCCTCCATGGTTTCCGCCCCATTCATGACATATTCTGTTACGTTTGCATCACATGTCTATGTATACGCCCTGTTACCCCCACTTTTACCTTTATCTTTCGCGACTGCTACGCGTCACGCCTTCTGCTCCACCCACTGCTACGCCTACTGCAATGTAATGCTATGTGTTTGCGTTATGTATATATGCTCATGTATTGTTATTAAAAGTCAGCGCGCTCATCCCAGATCCAGCCCCAGCAGCTGCTGGGCCCTGCTATCCTATTCCTATGCAGGTTGTCCTGTTCCTGTCCTTTATGCTGTAATAAACCTGCGAAACTCCTACTACCTCGAATTTTGACTCTTATTTATTGAGCTATCTGTTATTCATTTATACATTCAAAAATAGGGTATTATTTATTTATTTACCACAATAGAAGAAGCCTAGGGGAACTGGTCTCTGATGGTCCCCAGTCGATATCGCCGAGCCATCCCAAAAAAGTCTATCAGCCACATCTGCCCTGCAAAAATTTATAACCACGCAATCACCGTATGTAGTTTTTGGATGTTTGCCAATCCAGCCCACCCTCCTTGCGTGAATAATCATATCTGCAATGTTCTCCCCACAACATTTCTCAGCACACCAAGTCTTCACTTTGGACATGAGGTCCCTGGTTGATTCCCGTTCCCCTTCCCTAAGAGGGTCAACCCCAATAAACACCGCTACCAGAGGAGACACCTCTGGGGAAGGTTAAGTTTGTATGAGCTAGGGGTGACCTTCCTCTGGGGCGGTAGGTACTTCTGGGGCAAGGCCATTGGCTGGGATCCCAAAATGGGGGCATTAACCGACACCTGGGAAGGAACTGTGATTAAAGCCTGGGGCCTAATGGCTTTATGCATGATACCACTTGTGGGGAGAATATTAGGCAAGTTGCCTGCTGATACCACGCCCCTGCCCGTTTGACCCTCACTTGTTAACACGATGTTGGGAGATAGCGAACGTGCAATTCTATCAATGAGGGAACATTTCTTTAAGAGACCTTCCAGGCACGTATTTAAAGTGTCCACAATGTCTTTTGAAATGCCCACCAGGAGGGGTTCCATCCTGGCCACAAAAAGTTCTTCTAGTTTGTCCTCCAAACTGACCGGACTATCAATGATAGCTGGCGTTGTGTTGGCTTTTTTCCCTTTCTTACGTTTGTTTATTTGTGGAGCCAACTGAGGGAGAGCGCTTGAGGGTGTAACAGATAGGGTAGACACAATATCATTGTTTGTTTGGGCCAGAGGGGGGAGGTTAACAATGGTAACAAGAGGTTCCAGAGGGACGCAGGATATATTAGTAGAAATGGGTACTTCAGCCTCCGGTGTTTGTGATGGTGCTATTGTTCGAGGGGAGGTCAGAGCGATGCCCAGTTCTTGCTCAGCATTGGTAATCTCCTTTGTTAGTGCCCCTACTGCTGAGGAAAGGTATGACATGATAGAATTTGAATGCCTGGGCACCTTAGCATTTTTGCCGCCCTCCTCCATAGTCAGGTTTTTCTTCCTCTTACCCATTTGCAATGGTAGGTGTTAGGGGATTGGCCCGCCCAGCCTCCTTCGGCCCCGGACGGCCACAGATGGCCCGCCCTCTGCCCGGGCTCTGCCCGCGCGCGTCCCGCGACGCGGGGGCTGCGCTGTTGTTTTCTAGCACCTCCAGGCGCGTGATTGGCGGCAGGTGGCTGTGGCAAATGCCGCTAGGACATCTGGGGGATGTGGTTCTCTCCTCCGCTCGGCGGCCGCTGGGTGTAGTTGCGGCGTCGGGAGGGAGAGCCCAGACACAGTGACAGGAAGCAAATGGCAAGCGTTATGCCCCCCAAACGTGAGTTTGCAGCCCCCGCTCCACCGGGGCTGCGCTGTTGTTTTCTAGCGCCTCCAGGCGCGTGATTGGCGGCAGGCGGCTGTGGCAAATGCCGCTAGGACATCTGGGGGATGTGGTTCTCTCCTTCGCTCGGCGGCCGCTGGGTGTAGTTGCGGCGTCGGGAGGGAGAGCCCAGACACAGTGACAGGAAGCAAATGGCAAGCGTTATGCCCCCCAAACGTGAGTTTGCAGCCCCTGGATTGTAACGCATTTTTCCAATTCAAATTTCCCTTAATAGAAAGTTGAATGGCCTCTTTGATCACACGGTTGAACCGTTCAACCTGGCCATTGGCCTCGGGATGGAAAACAGCAATTCTTCTATGAACAATACCACATTTGACCATAAATTCTTCCATTTCCTTGCTAACAAACTGGGAGCCATTATCAGTTACAACCTCTTGGGGAATCCCCTCCCTGCAAAAAATCTCATCCAAATACTCTATCACTTTGTGGGAAGTAACATCTTTAACCATCTTAACCTCCGGCCATTTAGAATAGTATTCAATAAGAACAATGCCAAAAGCTTCCTGCTTAGGCAAACAACTAAATGGACCAATGATGTCTAACCCCAGTTTACGCCAAGGACCAAGAGGTAAATCAACCAGATGACGCAAAGCCACAGCTGTTTTGTCACTATTTGAGCAATGAACACATGAACGCACAAAGTAGTCCACACAAGAATCAATGCCTGGCCTCCAAAATTACTCCTTTAAACGTCTTCTGGTGAAAGATATCCCCAGATGTCCCTCGTGAGCAATTCCAAGAACAACATTCCTGGGAGAAAAGGGTGGAACAACTTTCTCTCCTCTTAAAACCAAACCATTCTCCACAGCAAGCTCTTCCTGAACCTTATAGAAACTCATCATATCCTCAGATAACTTCCTCTGTTCAGGCCAACCTTGTACTAGATACTTCTTGACATTGCCCAATTCTAAATCCTTATCCATCTCCACTAACCAAACATCTTCCTGCAAAAATGAATGTTCATCATACACCAAATCAACATCACGCGTAGTGAAAGCTACTTCACAATCATCCTCTATGACCCCCTCATGAGCTTCAATGGGAGAAACCAATCTGGACATGTAATCTGCATGTACATTCGCCTTACCCTGAACATACTCAATCTGACACTGAAAAGATTGTAATCTGGAAGCTATTCTTGCGAGACGCGCCGACATGGTCCTGCCGCCACCAGGAGCCATGAGAAAAACCAAGGGCTTATGGTCAGTTTTTATGATAAATCTCGTACCCACAAAAAGGTTCTAAAATGTTCGGCTCCCCAAACACATGCCAACAACTCTCTTTCTATAACAGAATCGTTTCTTTCCGCGTCTCTCAAAGCTCTTGAGACATATACAACTACCCATTCCTTCTCATTATCCCTCTGCAAAAGAACACCACCCAGTCCAGAACTACTAGCATCCACCATGACAATGCATTTCATACCACACACAAAAGGTCTAAGGCACGGTGCATTTACAATAAACATTTTTAACTTCCTAAAAGCCTGAGTCGTATCATCAGTCCAAACAAATTTAGCATTCTTTTTCAATAGACATCTAAAAGGATCAACCTTTGAAGAAAAATTAGGTATGAATTTCGCATAAAATTCAATCAGTCCCAAAAACGCTACAAGTTGTTCTTTGGAAACAGGTAGAGGAGCGTTTACAATACTCTCAACATGATTCCCTTTAGGTTTTATCCCCCTTCCACTAATAGTGTGCCCTAAATACTCAACTTCTTTTTGCCTAAACTTGCATTTGTCAAGACGGAGCGTAAGTCCCTTCTCTGACAAAGCGGCAATCACACATTCCAGATTTTTATCATGCTCCTCATCATTTTTGCCGAACACAAGGATGTCATCTTGAAATGCCACTGCACCACTTAACCCCTCCAAAGTGTCTCTCATGAGTCTTTGAAACACTGAAGCAGCACTTGCCAATCCAAACGGCATACGACAAAATCTGTAAAGACACACCGGTGTAATGAAAGCAGTAATGTTTTTAGATTCCTCAGAAAGAACCACCTGATGATAAGCGCTGGCCAAATCAACACATGAAAAAACTTGTGCACCTGCTAGAGTGGAGACCATTTCGTGAAGATTAGGTAAGGGATGGGAATCAACCCAAATGGCATTATTAACACTGCGAAGGTCCACACACAACCTAAGCTCGCCAGAAGGCTTAATGGAAATTACAATGGGAGAAACCCACGGGGACAATTCAATTGGTTCTATAATATCCTTCTGACATAAGCCCTTAAGCATATCCTTTAATTTGCTCTTGTAAGTTAAGGGAACATTCCTTACTCTATGTCGAACAGGGACAACATTATCAAGCAACTTGATGACATGTTCAAAACCTTGATAACGTCCAAGGGTACCACTAAAAACTTTTGGAAAAGACTTCCTCAACCCATCTACCAAACAGGAAGTATTCTCGTGAACCACGGACATACTATGTGGTTCCACAGCGAAAACAGGGGCATTGGCTCTTGAATCAATTTTCATTTCCAGCTAATGTTGGTGCGGTCACCCTAAAAGTGACAACCCTGATCTTGCTACATAAAAAAAGCATTAAAAAATCCAAGTAGATCAATTTTGTGGCCAGTATAACCACCAGGAGATATATCAGGTAAAGCCAGAGTTTCGATAGGCCATTTCTCACGAAAGACCTCCAACGAAATGATGGTATACCTTGCACAAGAATCTACCAAAAATTTCAAGTCAATATTGTTAACAGTTACCACACAGGAAGGAAATTGTGCACATTCCCCATCTTCACATACATTGATAACAGTATTAACTTGAAACTCACTCTCATCATCTAAATCGTATTTATCACATCAATCAGGTACACAATTCACTCTTCTGGGTAAAGACCTCCAACATCTCGTAAAATGGCCTTTCTTGTTGCATTTTGAAAACATTTTTCCTAATGCTGGACAATTTTTAAAAACCGCTAAATGCCCATCACTTCCACATCTAAAGCAAAGTAATTTTGAATTCTTCTTTTCATACTTCTGATTCCTGAACTTATTTTCTGCCTTAGATGAAAAGTCACTCCTTGGTGTATAATTCTTTTTTTGACCTATCAGAATCTTTAGAAACATTAAAAACATCACCTTTATCATTCCCCCTAATTTCCGTAACAAACTTCTCGGAATGTTCTATAGACTTTGCAATATCTATAGCATTGTTCAAGGACATATCAGATGTAGTCCAAAGTCGTTCCTGTACTTTCTTGTTATTAGTTCTCATCAAAATTTGGTCCCTTAAAACTAGTTTAAAAGAAATATGTTCAAAATCACACGTAACAGCTAACGATCCTAAAGCTGAAACAAAATCTTCTAGAGGATCATCTGCTCGTTGTTTCCGCGAATAAAAAATAAACCTTTCCATAACAATGTTCTTCTTTTTACCATATCGCAAACTCAGTTGTGAAGAAGCATATTCATACACGTTAAGATTTCCTGGATTTATAAGAGCTGGTAAAGTCTTAAATTCTTTTAAAGCAATTCCACCTAAACAGTGCTTCAGTAGCGACAATTTCCTTTCAGGCTCACATTCCCCCTCCTCCAACACATCCACATAAGCAAGAAAAACAGGCTCCCATATTTCCCAAGCCATGGGAGGTTTCCCTGGAGACGACAAAAAGGATGGGGGAGAAATAATGCCAGCCATGGTAATCCAGAAAAATAGATGAAACAATAATGAAATGGAAAGGGCAGAAAAAAAAAATCAATAAATAATAAAAAAACGATAATAGGTTTATAACAGCAGTATAATGAGCTATGAGGCACGCGGTGTGCATGTCACCGATATAATAATTACCACAAAATCCATAGCGTGAGATACGCGGTGTGCGTGTCACCGAAATAGATATTCCTAAACAGACTCGAGACACGCGGTGTGGGTGTCACCAATATAAATGTTTAAAACGAAAACTTCCTCGTTGTGAAAACTCCCTCGTTGTGTTGAAATAAAGTTGATGAAGGCGTTTCTAGGAGACCAAATAGATTAACGAAAATAGCGCCCACGTCGCGTAATGACACAGTGACACGTAACACGTTACGTGATGACAAGGCAAAACGTCAATGCAAGAGCTACGTGAACGCCAGATTATTCAAGGTTCCAAGAGAACGAGTTCCAAGTCCAAAATGACGAAATGGAACTTCTATTTCCTCGTAAAATGCCAGTGAAATGTTAAGACTACTTCTCCAAGTTTACAGCAAAAACCAAGCGAAAAGTAAAAAAAAAATCTTCGTAACAAAAAAAAATAATCCTTAAATAGTCAATCAGCAATTCAATCAGCAATCCTTATAGGAACTTCACTGAAACATCCAGTAAGTAGTAAAATGTAGAAAATCAAATAAATCCTCTCCTTCAAGAAGAATGTTAGCGGTAAACGAATCCCGCCCGTCGCCAGTGTAGGAAGATCCACAAATGCAAAGAGGCTTAAAAGAAGTTAGGAATGACGAGCTTTAATTAAGCATCTGCTCTCAGTGAATTCAAGTCAGTTAATGCCGCTCTCTTTTACACAGCACAACAGCCAAGTTCCACAATATTTAAAGCATAACACATTACCTAACATTCCCATTCAACACGAGCCAGTCACGAGCTGTGACAAAACCACCAAGCTTGTGACAACAGCCTAAGCAGTTCCCAACAATCATGAAAGAAATATCCAACCCCAGCTCCATCACCAATGACATTTCACCATCACAAGACCTGTGTAACTCACTGACTACCTTCTTTCACCGCAAGATCATCGACATCCACGACAGCTTCAACACCGCCCCCCCCCCACATCCACCGCCGAGACCACCACCCCTGCGACCACCACCCGCACATGTCGCCTGACTGCCTGGTCCAGCATCAGGCCATCATCAAGACCATGAACTCCATCCACTCCGGATCCCCATCTGACCCATGCCCTCATCACGTTTTCAACAAAACCAGCACAGCCATCGCACCCCATCTCCAGAAAACAATCAACATCTCCTTCGAGACAGCAACCCTCCCAGAGAGCTGGAAAGACGCCGAGATCAGTGCTCTACTGAAGAAACCCAAAGCGGATCCCAACGACCTCAAGAACTTCCGGCCTATCTCCCTGCTCCCTTTCCCGGCGAAAGTCACGGAGAAGCTCATCAACAGATAGCTGACCCGCTTCCTCGAAGACAGCAACATCCTAGATCCATCCTAGATCCATCCCAGTCCGGCTTCCGCAGCAACCACAGCACTGAGACCGCTCTCATCGCCGCCACCGACGACATCAGGATCCTGGCAAAGGAGAAACGGCCGCCCTCATCCTGCTGGACCTATAGCAGTCTTCGACACGGTCTGCCACCGCACCCTAACATCACGCCTCCATGACGCCGGAATCCAAGAGAAGACCCTGGCCTGGCCTGCAACTCCGATTCCCTGTTGCTGCCCGACTATTGCGCTGAGCCTGGCGACGTTTCTCTTCCATGCTCCTCGAGACCCGTCGCGGGAGAGGGATGACTCCGTGGGGCCAAGCAGCGAACGGCAGTGGTGTTATGACGTATCTGGATTGTGACGTGGAAAGATGTTACACTACCGCGCTGATGTCCACCCCCTTCTGGCCCCCAGGGGCCCACAGGCTACCGTCCCAGGGGGTATCGCCGATCTGGCCTCTGTAATCCCGGTGTCCCAACCCCCCTCAGGACTGCCACAGGGCCCCTCAACCACACCTCCAGCCGATGTCTCTGCTCACTCTCCGCACAGCTCAGGCCCCTGCTCCAGCTCTCCGGCCTCCTGGGGGACCGCTGCCAAGACGGGCCTCAATCACTCGGGAATCCTGTTCCACCGCCACCTGCCATCTCTGGCTACCACTTGCTCTCTCAGGGTTGGACTGCCAGTCTGCACCCTCCCGCCACGGACCTCGAGGCCTGGTGCCGCTGTGTGGGGAGGGGGTGCCACTTCATGGGGGTGCATGCCGCGCACTGCTCCACCATACACCCACCCTTGTATCGACACTCTTGTGGTCCCGCTTCATGATGCGGTATGCATGGAGGCCCTCAGGGAGGGCTACTCTCCCATCGAAGGTTCAGCTGCGCATGGGGGGAGGGGGCCTTGTGAGCAGTCGCGGCCGCTCCTCACCTTCTCATCCGGGGGGATTGCAGTTCGGGCACCCGGGCCCACTGCTGGTATTACTGGGGGCCAGCGCCGTCCACACCTCTGCCCCGACCCCGGCTCAATCTCTGCCGCACCCGGGCCGCGCCGTATGCCGCCATTTTGACTGCCCGTTCCCCAATACAACGGGGCCTCTCACGGACTTTCCGGCTGGGTCCGCTGACTCTCCCCGTCGACCCCTTTCGCTGCCCTGGATTTTGCTATCATTGCATGTGGATTTAGGACATTTTTGTGGCTATAGGCGCGGGCTGCGATGCGGAGCTCTAGGGGATTGCTGCCGCCATCTTAAACAGATCTGTTGACTGGGTGTGAGTGTTTGATTGGTTCAGATGCTCCATCCATCACCACCCCGTTGTGTACCACTTTGTTCACCATAAGTTGGCAGGGTATGCCCAGACGTGAGTCCTTTACTCACTTTGCCACTGGATTCAAGCAAGCCGGGCAGAAGATGGCTGAAATGCCAGAAACCGGTCCTCTGAAGCTTGTTTCCGGTCCAGGGAAGGCATGGCTTGGCAGTTCGGGCTTGACTGTTCCCATGAGGCACAGGGTCAGACTGATTTGCATATGGCCATGTCTGAACTGGGGTGGCAGAGTGGACTAAAGAACGGTGATGGAATAAACCCAGATCTGTTGACTGGGTGTGAGTGTTTGATTAGTTCAGATGCTCCATCCATCACCACCCCGTTTTGTACCACTTTGGCCGCCATCTTAGCCTGCTAGGCCACGCCGCCGCCTTTGGGTTCCCTTGTTGTTTTAAATAAGTGGTAGTTGAATTTGGCAATGTGAGAAGTTGGCCAAGTATATGATGTCCACTATTATAGTGGGAACCTTGCACCAGTCCAAATGACCCTTATTGATGGTAGGTTATAAAATCAATAATCAAAAAAAGAGTGTCTATGGAGGCTAAGCCGTCCTTGGGAGCACAACAAACAACCACACTGGGATGTTGAAGAAAGCCCTCACTCACCACCTAGTGATGACATGCTTCATCATCGGGCCCCACCAAAGAGACCGAGTGTCTCTTTGGTGTGCTGCAACGCCAGGTTTACTGCGGAGCGGGATGGTGAGAAAAGGGCGTGTTGAGTGCAAATGTGACTTAGTGAGTGGTGGGTGTATTAAAATGGTCTGTAGTGTATCTGAGGTAATACTTTTATTAAATAATCACTAAAGACACAAGACATTAAAATATGTGAGGAAACAGTCCACTTTAATTGAGTGGTAGATTCCTAAGGGTGGTCGACATGTTTCTTGCCATCGAAACGGTGTTAATTTACCCGGCAATTCATCAGGACTGTGTGTGGTAAACCCTGGCGGTATGGGCACTCTAAGGCCCACCCTTACCTAGGGACGTGAATGTGAAAATTAAATAAAAGTGAAAAAGTGCAAAAAAATTAGGAATGATTGAACTATTCCTAATTACTCCTGGTTTAGGAGGCTTCTGCTTATCGTTTCTGTACTTTATTGGTGTTAAGAATGAACACCATGGGTCTCAGGAGGGGGGTGGGAGCGTATTCGGCACACCGCCCTTGACGCTCAGCACCTGCAGTCTACCTACGTCACCCTCGAACCGGACCCCACGTCGGGGTCCGGTTCGAGGGTGACGTAGGTAGACTGCGGGTGCTGAGCGTCAAGGGCGGTGTGCCGAATACGCTCCCACCCCCCTCCTGAGACCCATGGTGTTCATTCTTAACACCAATAAAGTGCAGAAACGATAAGCACCCGCAGTCTACCTACGTCACCCTCGAACCGGACCCCACGTCGGGGTCCGGTTCGAGGGTGACGTAGGTAGACTGCGGGTGCTGAGCGTCAAGGGCGGTGTGCCGAATACGCTCCCACCCCCCTACTGAGACCCATGGTGTTCATTCTTAACACCAATAAAGTGCAGAAACGATAAGCAGACGCCTCCTAAACCAGGAGTAATTAGGAATAGTTCAATCATTCCTAATTTTTTTGCACTTTTTCACTTTTATTTAATTTTCACATTCACGTCCCTAGGTAAGGGTGGGCCTTAGAGTGCCCATACCGCCAGGGTTTACCACACACAGTCCTGATGAATTGCCGGGTAAATTAACACCGTTTCGATGGCAAGAAACATGTCGACCACCCTTAGGAATCTACCACTCAATTAAAGTGGACTGTTTCCTCACATATTTTAATGTCTTGTGTCTTTAGTGATCATTTAATAAAAGTATTACCTCAGATACACTACAGACCATTTTAATACACCCACCACTCACTAAGTCACATTTGCACTCAACACGCCCTTTTCTCACCATCCCGCTCCGCAGTAAACCTGGCGTTGCAGCACACCAAAGAGACACTCGGTCTCTTTGGTGGGGCCCGATGATGAAGCATGTCATCACTAGGTGGTGAGTGAGGGCTTTCTTCAACATCCCAGTGTGGTTGTTTGTTGTGCTCCCAAGGACGGCTTAGCCTCCATAGACATTCTTTTTTTGATTATTGATTATTGACCGGGGAACAAGAGTGTCAGTGTACTCTCCCTACCTCTCTCCTTGTTACTTATAGGTTATAAAATCAACCTTATAGACCAGCTATCCTATTGGTAGCTGTGGAGAGCAGCCTTCAGGATAAGACTTGGAGACGAGCTAGACACGTTGTTTTACCAAGTATAATCTCTTGAATGATCAAATAAAAGCACACCACACAAGGTATATATCAAATATATATGTATTTATTCTAAACACAACCCCTCTGCACTCTTTATGAGGTCAGAGGTAAAAGTATAATACAAGGAACTTAAATAGCATATGATAAGTTGCACAGTATATGTTATTCCCTAGGGACCTCACAAACCATATACTAAAATAATGGTATAAGAACCATGTGAGAATTAGAAAGCAGGCCTAGGGCCTGTGGAATTGCTGGGGCTACTCTAAACAACCAACGGTTAGGAAGTAGGAGGCCCACGGGACACGCGTGCAGTGTCTAAACACAGCCGTGGGTTACCATTGACTTTCTATAGAGAACGAACAAGTTACAAAGTTACAGTTTAAGGGTACTTCTACGTGAACTACGATGGAACCATTTTAAACTAGGACACTTCAAGAGTCAAGACCCATGGGAGCACTGGAGAACTTGTGTTGCCTCACCCAGGAAAGCCGGGTGCATAGGTGTCTTTTGGTGTCGGATCTCATCATCGATATCAATGGAGGGCTGCAAAGAAGTGCTGCAGGCGAGGAAAAGTGTCCGAGTGGATCCAAGGGTGGATTGGAGATGTGAAGAACCTGAAAGCAGAGGAGACAGAGTCTGGATCACTAGCCAGTGACCAGGATGGTAGAAAGAAGATGCCAGCCAATGTCAGGTGCTTTTGAGTGTTACTGGTGAAGCTTGTCTCTTCAGCCACGAGGTCCAGGAGGCGTCAAGGACTACCAGGAGCTGTATTCAATCTGTCCTACAAAAGATCTAGTTCACTCAATGTCGGTGTCTGGATTAACCCAACAATCCTTGGCAAATACAACCATGCAGGATGTTGAGATTGGGTTTGGTGCAGACCAGCAAGGTCTGAGGAACATTTTTTTTTTTTCTTTTTCAGAGTTGTATATAGCGCGAACTAGACCCGAACTGAATCAGGTATCAGAGCGCTTTACATAGCACCAGTTACATTACATGAGGACACGCATTCATTTTAGGCACGGGGAGATTAAGTGATTTGCCCAGAATCACAGGAGGTTTTTGGCGTCGTTACCGAGACTCGAACCCAGATCCCGAGGTCCGAGGTCGAGCGCCCTAGCCGTTAGGCCAACTCCTCTCCTTTCCTTTTGGAAAGAAGTTGGAGCAAGCCTGTATCAACCGGGAAAGCTGAAGAAAGTGAAGGTTGGTCCTCGTGGGTGCTCACTAGGCAATGGAGAACGCACTGCAAAGACACATGATGTTGAAATACACAAAGCGGGCCCACGGGACACTTGTGAAGTGTGGGGCTCTGAGCTTCAATGCAAGAGGTGCTTGAGGGTGGGGCTTCAAGCACCCCATTGCACAACTTTAGGATACTTCATGAAGTAGGTGCAGTAGCAGAAATTCAGGATGTCCAGGAGTTCCGGTCCCACGTCTCTCGTGTCCGTCACAGGTCTCAGCTTTGCTGGGAGCGCAGGTCAGCATCAGAGATGTCTGGAAGTCTGTGTCCTGTGTCACATATTCTTCAGGATCCAGCAGGAGCCTTGAAAATGTAGACCAGCAAAGATGCTGTTGGTGCCTGTTTGAACAATGTGGTCACTCTGCCACAAGGGAGAGTTCTTCCATCTTCCAGTCGATATGGAATGTCGAAGGTCCAAGATATATGTTGCAGAGTTTCATCCAGGATAATCTAAAGTCATAGGGACTGGGGTTCTATACTTATACGAAGTTTAGGGGTTTGACTAACTCTAAGGTCCCTCCTATGGGTGGACCAGGGGAGGGGGTGGTTACACCCCTTCCCCTGTGTCCAGTTTCATGCCAGAGCTGGGTCTGAGTGCCCCAGCAACCGGTTTGAACCAGGAAATGCATGGAGCACCTTGTGTGCCTCAGGCAGTGTCTGAAAAGCATTCACTGAATGTAACCCTCCCTGCCCCAATACACTAAAGCCTGTCTGGGGAGGTGCCAGCACCTCCCTGGACAGGAACCCTATTGTCCAGGCCTCCCCTGCCAGAGTTTCATCCAGCAGGGGGACAGACTGATGTCTGTGGCAGCAGCATCCATTTTGTGATGCTGGGTCTCTGTTTAACTTTAACCGGGATTAACAGTAACTACATGTGTTCTCCCTCTAGAAGGGTGGAATGCTACACCCGCCGCCAGGACCGGCGGGTGGGTGGGTAGTATTCTAAAGTATTTGAGACCTTACACTACAGGTTTCGATAAAGCCAAACCTATGTTAGCATTAACCGCACGGATTATAATGCATTTAAGAGTATATGGTATGGCTATATCCTAGAGCAGCTATTAGGAGATGGTTCCGAAAGCTGCAGAGGGGCTCAGCTCATGCTACGGCACCCTCTCTCACAAAACTAAGCACTCTGCCTCCAGGATTGTCGAGGCCTGCCATAAGAGTAGCTTAAAGGTTAATACGTGTTTACATACAAAACAACTCCTGTCGTCGAACTCCAAAACCCCGCAGGGGGAAGGAAAGGAACAGGTACGGACCACAGCAGCTTGAAGAATAAGGTGCATTTATTTTCAGATTGACCACCACAGCATGACGCATTTCGACTGGGTCACCCCGGTCTTGATCACATGACGTGCTAGAAACAGATGTGTCAATAAATAGTGCTTTACAAGATGCTACTCCTACTAATTAGATGGACATAGACAACATACTACCAACAGTACTCAATACAGAGAATTATGCAGGTAAAAAATTACCCACAGCATAATTAGTAATGGATTCAAATCACACCCTAATACAAATGAAGACTAGTCATGTAAAATACGACAGTACAGTGTGGCCAAGTGGCCCAATATTAGGATGTGATGTGTGAAAACAGTGTATACAAATATTCCTGTACAGAAATATTATGTTTCCTTGTAGTCGGTGTACCATCAAAGTAAGGAGTGGCGGAAAGTGCAAGTGCATTAAAAGTAAAATATATGTAAATTGACACTTGTATAGCGCAGTACTCACCCGCAAGGGTCTCAAGGCGCTTGTACGAATACCGCTGTGGAACCCATCCTGACTTTCCCTGTGAGGTGTCCACTCCTGGGCACTCCCAAGGTTGAGGCCAGGCATCCTTAGCGTTGTGGGGGCCGTTGTAGAGATTAAGCAAGCTATTGCCCAGAGGTGCAGAGTGGGACTCCATGATTAGAGTAGGCACCGAGGCGAGAATTATCAGGTCCGTGGAATTTTGAGCCCAAGACCCGCCGATGCAGGGAATTGAACACTGGCCCCGGGCTAGACCTCTGTATCAGGGTCTGCCGCTCTAACCATTGAGCCACACTTCTCCACTCACAATATGTGACACATGCAATGATTCTGTATGACAGTGGTATCTACAATAACCAAAATGTAAATGGGTATATATACCTCCCCCAAAGGATGTCAACACAATGCAGTACTAAAAATGTGCAAATCTGCAAACAATTCTTGATCAGAGATCCACAGTTGGCAAATGACTAAGCCTAGTCAAATGTATGTATAAGTTTATAGCATATTCTTGTACCAGTGGTTGTCTCTGTACAATCAGATTGCGCAAACAGTGCAAAAGATACCACACAGTGGGAAAAACATGTTGAACGAGTGTACAAAAACTAGTATGTCTGATAATTAGAAAGATCATTTGCGCTTGTTGCGAGCAGCATGTTGTTATTACTGGATAAATCCATTATATACAGAATGTGCAAAATGTAGCCATCAGTAAAGTGCCATAGTGTAGCAGCAAAAATGTCAATCATGTTAAAAATATGTTACTGTCTATAGTGGATAGGATAATACATCAGAGGATTACTATGATAATATGGGTAACTCATAGATCCGCTAGTTATGTAATCCCAGTACAGAATAACTAAAATACCATATAAAACTTAGTTCTCTAAAAAAAAAAACTCACTTCAGTTAAAAAACAACCAAGAGTGGTTAAAAACTGTCTAAGAGTGGAGATAGAAAACATGGTCATAACTCTGGAATAGTAGAAAATTCTCTGGAATAAATACATAAAAAGCTATACATATACATAGTAAGAACACCCGACAAACATCCAGACTCTACATTATAAAAACAGATAAAAAATCACCCTGACCACTAACCATAAATTCATTATATATCTTACAGTGCATTTTACCGCGATGTAGAATACAGTTTCAAAAAGTTGTGTAAATCTCCTCCTGTATTCAATCCATTAGGCATTTCTGTGTCTAGTGTCAAGATGTAATCAGCCTCTAACTTGCGTAGCTGTTTTTCTCTATTGCCCCCTTTAGGACATTTGGGAACTGCATCAATAACAAAGTATGTCAGATCTTTCAGGTTATTACTGTGAACTAAGTTGAAATGCTGGCCACCGGATAATTGTGATCTGTATTCACTATGGCGCACAAATGTTGTAAGATGTGGTTGAACACCTGGAGCTTCGTACTACCCACATACTTGAGATGGCAGATGTATTCCAGTATGTAAACCGCAAAATCAGTGCTGCACGAGTACTGACCCTTAATCTGGATGGGTGTAGAATCAAATGCATCGGTATAATCAGTTTTATTTATACCAAATTTGCAAGCCCTGCAACTGTTGCGTTTGTGTAAACCATTTTTAAGGGAAAGCCAGGTGGTGGGTGCCTTCATAACTTCCGGGCTGGTTCTCACCAGACTATCCCGCATTGAAGGAGCCCTTCTAAACGTGATTGAAGGGGAGCCAGGGAGTACCTGTGAAAGAGTCAGATCTGTTTTGACAATATGCCAATTCTTGAGGATAATGTTCCTCACTAGTTATTAGTCTTATAGTATTGGAATCGTCTGGATTCATATTTGTGGTTTCTGACTCAGGAATAGTGTTCATAGTCCTGCCACTGGATTACTTTTATTATAGCCACATTGTAAAAATCTTTCAAAGGCCTCTGTCTGGCATATTTGTCTGCCTGATATTGTGCTGCAAATTCTGTTGATCCTAAGAAATTCCCCGTAGGGAATGCTCCTAATGAGATGTTGTGAGTGAGCACTGTGGGCATGTTAGATGAAATTTCCTGCCATCGCCTTTCTGTGTAACTTCGTATGAAATGTATCATCCTTGATGTAAACTTCCACATCTAAAAATTGCACCCTCTGATCACTGATGTGGGCTGTGAACTGTAAGTCTGACTCATTGGTGTTAATAGTGTTCACAAAGTTCTCAGCAGACTGTAAGTTCCCATCCCATATTATGCAGATGTCGTCAATGAAATGCCACCATTCAATAAATGTGGGCACCAAACAGCTGCCCGTGAGTGCGCCTGAGGACATGCTCCTCCCACCAGCCAACATGCAAACATGCATAGCTGGGGGGGAAGCTGGCCCCCATAGCCACTCCGCGCAGCTGGTGGTACACCTCCTTATTGAAAAGAAAAAGATTGTTGTACAAACATAACTCAATCATGTTGAGTATCATGGCATTGTGTTTATAACACTGTACACCTCTAGAATCAAGAAAATATTTAACAGCCGTTAAACCAGCATTGTGTTGGATGCTAGTATGTAAATGTGGGTGCACTTGTAAAGCGCACTGCGACTCCATGGAGTATCCTGGCACTGAAGACCGCTGGGGAACCCGTCCTGGTTTTCCCTGTGAGATGGTCCCTTTCTGGGTATCTCCAAGGTGAAACCAGGCATCCCCAGCGTCTGTGGGGGGCCGTTGTAGAGATGAGGCAAGCTTAATGCCCAGAGTTGCCGAGTGTGTTCCCTGGTTAGAGTAGGCAATGAGGCGAGAAATTTCGAGTCCGTTTTGACCCTGGTCCACGACCCTGCCGCGTCGGGAATTGAACCCTGGTCCCAGGCCGTTCTCTGCTTACGGGTCTGCCGCCTCTAACCAGTGAGCCACACCACTCCACTAGTATGAAGTGAACAAAGGTCCATCACAATCAACAAATAGTTAATTTTTCAAGTTCTTGTTTTCAAATTTGTAAGGAAATGACTGGTGTCCTTAATATATGATGGTAACTGTTCCACAAAACTTTGTAAAAAGAAATCCACGTACTTCGAGGTGGCCTTTAGTAAGCTATTCGGAGCAGATATAATCGGGAGTCCGGGAACCGGAGTCTCATTTTTGTGGATTTTGGGAATGAGGTAGAACACCGGGGTGATTGGATGGTCATTTTTCAAAAACTTGTGCTCATTTTTGCTAAGCAATCCTTCACGCTTTCACTGTGATAGAAATCCGTGTACTAATTCTTTAGTGTTAGTGATGGTTTGCTGAGTTACTTTGGTGTAGAAGGCGGCATCTGATAGGTGGCGCCCGGCTTCCGCCTTGTGCATTTGTCTCAGCCATAAGACAATGTTGCCTCCCTTGTCTGCTTTATTTATATTGACATTGTCCGCTTTCTTGACTTTGCGCATAAGATTGAAATAACGCATTTCAGAGTACTTTTTATATGTGTTTTTGCTCAAGATTTTCTTATTGAGAGTTTTTAGTTCGCTGGTTACAACATCATTGAAAGTATGATATCAATACAATCTTTTGGCATAAGCGGGACAAAGGTGGATGATGGTCGGAATGGACTACTTATAGCTCCATTACATGCGATGACCATCTGCTGAAGATCTGTTTGTGTATCTTGGATGGTTTCAACTGGGTCAGAACTAAGGGAATGTACAGTTCTTAAAATGGGAATATCCGATACTTGGAATATAGTGTTAGGCTGGTTGGCAGTATCAATTCTTGCAGCATAATCCACAGCATGGTTCAATTTAACGTATTTCATTAGTTGGAGTTTGCAGATAAACTTAAAAACATCAATACGCATTTGCGCATATTTAAAGTTGTTACTCGGGCAATATGAGAGACCCAAAGACAATAATTGAAGTTACGCCATATCTAGATTGATTTCTGATAAATTGATGACTGTATTATCAGCAACTTTTGTCGTTGTTGGAGTACCAATTGTAGGAGAGTAGGGTCTGCTTCCTATGGTCAACCCCACTTTTTGCTGTGATATTCTGGTTTTTCGACTTTAGTGTGGCAGGTGTTAACAATCCTGGAGGCAGAGTGCTTGGTTGTATGTGAGAGGGTGCCCTAGCATGAGCTGAGCCCCTCTACAGCTTTCAAAACCATCTCCTTGTAGCTGTTCTATGATATAGCCATACCATATACTCTTAAGTGCATTATAATCCTTGCGGTTAATGCTAACTTTGGTTTGGCTTTATCAAAACATGTCATGTAAGGGGTCAAACACTTTGGAATACTACCCCTGCCAGTTCTGGCTGTGGGGTAGCATTCCACCCTTCCAACCTCTGGTTGCCTACAGCTGGGGGTTTGATCCCTCGGGTTGGACTACTGGAGGGACAGGGCAGGTTTGGAAACACTGGGTCCCAGGTTTGTCTTGGTCCAACACAGTCCATCTGGGGGAGGTCCCTACACAAGGTATAGGGGGATCCGTCAGAGTGTTAAGAAATTTGCACCTGGCTAGGGCTACTAGACTGGGTGCCCCTAATCTGCTGATGGGGGGTTCTCCGGACATGGAGCCCTTTGGGGTCCACTGACCTCCCTGACCTCTGCAGCCCTGGACTGACTGAGGCAGGGTAGAGAAGGACAGGTTACCTGCTTCAGACTGGGTACCACCTTGGAAGGGTCCACTGACATCAGTGGCTCTGCCAGGCCAGGCCTGGCTAAGTCTGGGGCAGTTTCTTCACAAGGGGTAGTGCCAGTCCCCTGAGGAGGCTGACCCTCACCTAAAGTCTGGTTGGAGGGTGACTTTTCTTCCTCCCCAATGCTCTCTGTCTGAGTGGAGTGATCCATAGGTTCAGGCTTCACAACACTAAAATCTGTCCGGGTTTGGGCTGTGGCCATCACTGCCCTAACAACCTTTTCAGGAAGGCCACCATTCTGGAATGGGCTCCTTTTTCTACCTCAGCCAAGGCTGAGATCTCTAGATCATTGTCTAGTAAACAATCTACAGGGAAGTTTGTAGACACTGCCACTCTCTTTGGGCCAGTGACTCCTCTCCAGCCGAGATTTATTACTGCCATGGCGTGATCTGATTTGGCTTCATCAATATTGGTCACCTGGTATGTAAACCCAGGTAAAATCTGTTCTGAGGGGACTTATCTCTATGTCACCATGGTGATACTAGCCCTTGTGACCCTATAGGCCACAGCTGTCTGACCATTGATGTGGGGCTCTTGTCTGTACTTGCCCAATGTATTGGGACAAGCAGTGAAATTGGCAAACCCCATACCACCATCACAGACTATAGTTGCTGTTGAAGGGGACCTGGTTAGGCCAGAGTCCACCTGAGTTCCCAAAGAAAAACCAACCAAATGTTTTTGGGCACTATCACCACTGGAAGATTACTACTAGTAGTAACAGGAGGTGTTGGAGTAGTACTTGGAGGAATAGTTTCCTTATTGCTAGCTTTTGGACAACTGCTGTCAGTTTTCCAGTGGCTAGGTGTCTTACACACATGCAAATAAGGTTTATTGACAGTAGAGGAAGGTGTTTGTGACCCACCCCCCTCAGAGGATGTTTGGGGCCCTTTGGTTGATTTATCTTTAGATGTATCCCCACCTTTCTCTTGTGGCTTGTTAGAATTTTTGGTCACCACCCTGATATTTAGGCCTAACCTTGGTTCTGACCCATTTGTCGCCTTCTTTCCCAATTGTTGGGGAGAGGTCAGATCAGAGTCCACCTGTCCATGCATTAATTTGTGTATACAATGGTTAGCAGGTTTCAATCATGTAAATGCATTTGAATTATATGAATGTAATGTTGTGAATAGGGTTAGGCTCCATTATTTTTAAAAACATGTATTTGTATGTTTTCTCAATAACCCTGAAGAAGTCTCTCAAGAGACGAAACGCGTTGGCTATGATGAATGAATTTATGAAAGAAGAATCTGTTTGTGAAAAATAATGAACATTTGGACAAAGAAAACTATACTCTGGACCTGGATACTTTTTTTTATTCCCTATGTGCTGAATTACTTGAACTTTTCGACTAATTATAAAAAGAAACTCTGATATCATTGTAAAGAGTGCTGGAACCATTTTTGTGTTGAAAGTTTTGTAGGTCTAGTGCCTACATTGTGGGGAGTAAAGAGGGAAGTACTCCCTCTTTTTGTGCACCATTAGTTACTTTAGGACACTATTCAAGCGTTGAGTGCGGTTCTTATCAGCCTCTGCCCTCAGTCTTGTTGCTCACATTGTATATGGACTGCCAGCACCAGCATTTGAGGTTGTAATATTCTGAACGAGGATATATTCATTGAATCATGGATTATGATGATGAACGTGAGGAATTACTTGACGATTTGTTCAGTGACAAACCTTTGTCAAGCACAGCACATAAAGTAAAGTCCACATTTGTAAAGCGCACAATCACCCGTAAGGGTCTCTAGGCGCTGGGGGCCGTCGGGAAGATTAAGCGAGCTATTTCCCAGAGTCACATGGTGCTGGGCTAACCTGCCGCCGGAGCCGGGGATCGAACCGTGGTCCCCAGATTCCAGCGTCAGTCGCCCTGGCCGCGGCGCCACACCTCTCCCCACATACGGGTTAATCTGTAGACTGAATGCAACCCTCCCTGACCCAATACACTAAAGTCTTCCTGGGGAGGTGCCAACACCTCCCTGGACAGGAAACCTCTTGTCCAGGCTTCCCCTGCCAGATTTTCATCCAGCAGCAGGAGGGCATACTCATGTCTCTGGCAGCAGCATCCATTTTGTGATGCTGAGGCTCTGTTTAACTTTAACTGGTTTAACAGTAACTACGGGGCATATTACCAACGATTAGCGATATTTAACGCTAACGAAGCTTAGCAACGAATTTTTTAACGCTAAGCATCGCCGGAAATTATCGCAGAGATAACTTGCTATTAGCAAGGTTTATCTCAGAGGTGATAAAAATCCTCACGCTAACTGCCAAATGAGAGATTATCACTGGAAAACCAACGATAATCTCTCGAAGTTTGCAGTTAGCTTGATGATAGGGGATCACAAACTTAGCCATGATATCCACCTTCCATAGGATATCATGGCTAAGTCAGGAAAATAGCAGGTGTAAAAAAAGCAGTGCTAACCGCGGTTAGCACTGCTTTCTTTATCACTAACCGGGTTAGCGAAATCCTTGATAATAGGAGAAATGTCGCTTAACAACATTTCTCCTATTATTTTTCTCTGGAACGCCCCCTTTGCATCTCATTAGAGATGCAAGGGGAAGCGAAGAGAAAAAGGGTGCTAACATGCAAATTTGCGTGTTAGCACCCTGTTGCTGATAGGGAGATAATTTTATCTCCGCTTTCTTGGCTTTTAAAGCCACAAAAGCGGAGATAAATCCCCTGATAATATGCCCCTACATGTCTTCTCCCTCTAGAAGGGTGGAATGCTACCCCCGCCACCATGGCTGGTGGGGGGGGGTAGTATTCCAAAGTGTTTGACACCTTACACGACATGTTTCAATAAAGCCGAACCAAAGTTAGCATTAACCACGAGTATTATAATGCACTTAAGAGTATATGGTATGGCTATATCATAGAACAGCTATATGGAGATGGTTCTGAAAGTTGCAGAGGGGCTTAGCTCATGCTAGGGCACCCTCTCACATAAATGTAAATGTAAATGTATGTGTCTTCTAAAGCGCATTGCTGCCCTGAGGCGTCGTGGCGCTGTAGACCGCTGGGGAACCCGTCCTGGCTATCCCTGTGAGATGGTCCCTACTGGGTATCTCCAAGGTGAAACCAGGCATCCCTGGCGAATGTGGGGGGCCGTTGTAGAGATAAGGCAAGCTAATGCCCAGAGTTGCCGAGTGTGATCTCTGGTTAGAGTAGGCACCGAGGTGAGAATTATCGAGTCCGCTGACCCTGGTCCACGACCTCGCCGCATCGGGAATTGAACCCTGGTCCCGGGCCGTTCTCTGCTTCCGAGTCTGCCGGCTCTAACCAGTGAGCCACACCACTCCACTCCATAAAACCAAGCACTCTGCTTCCAGGATTGTCGAGGCCTGCCAAAGGAGTGGCTTATAGGTTAACATGTGTCTATATATGTATATAGATATAGGTATACTATATCTAAGTAAGGGGTGATTACACCACCTTACCCAGGCTGTACAGACCTGTGGTGTCAGTCTGGAAGGCAACACCAGGGGTGGCACAATACATGCTGCAGCCCCTGGTAGGCCTAGGGTGCACCTATGCCCTGAGTACCTAGGGTACCATATACAGGGGCTCACAAGGGTGACCCAGTAACCAATCTGGTATGTACCTAAAGTACATGGAGTCCATTTTATAGAGAAAACAGATAGACTGGGGTCCTGAATAGCAGGGTCCCAGTCCAACTAAGTCGAAAACCAGCAAAACACCAGGCAAAAAGTGGGGGTAACCATATAGTCATATATCCACCTCCTACAGGCATAAAAAATAGAAAGTCCAAAAAGGAATCTACCAACAGTATGTGGTTGCATTTTGGTCTGCACTCACTAAGTAGTGTTCACCAATCACTGTACATGAGTCACAAATGCAAGTCCAGAATCCTCACCGCTGACCACCAATGTTAGATTTGGGGATCTTTAGTTGGCACAGGTAGGTACTTGTGACAAATAGGGACCCTGGCCTGTAGTCAGGATAAGGGGATTACACTCCTAAAATAAACCCTTCTCACTCCCTTGCTTGCTTGGCACGAGCAGACAGGCTTATCTCAGATGCAGTGTGTAAAACATTTGTGACCACATACAGTAACCCAGTGACAACACTACAAATGGACACCACACAGGTTTTATATAAAAAATAAGTAGACTTTATAGAGAGTTACCACAAGACCATAAACAACAAAAATACACAATACTGTTACTTTAAGATGGTGGATTTAGCTTAGTTTAGTTAAGTTCTTAATATAATACACTTTGCGTCAATGTACCTTACGATACGGTGCGCTTCCCCAACAAGCAATATTGCAGCAATGGAAAGGCGGTGAAGTTCAGGTGCAAAGAAATAAAGATGACGCTCTTTCCTCCGTGCGACACGCTTCCCGGTGATACGGCGGCATCTGGGGCGACGTCGGTCCTCTTTTCCGGCGATGCGAGATACTTTACAAGATGTGAGCCGCGACTGGCCCTGCGACAAGCTTCCCTGCCATGCGGCGGCGTCTGTGGCGACTTTGATCCTCTCTACTGGTGATGCGAGTTGCTTCCACAATGATACGAGCCACACCACATAATATGTAGTATCTTGTGTTGCTATGGTTCATGCTTTGCCAATGGAATGCTGCCTGAATGATGTAAGATGGAATGTTGGGAGTGGGAAGTCACAGTTGGAGAAGGGCTGAGAGCCTGGCTAGTTGCTCCTGATGGGGCTAATTACTTCTGTACTTCTATGCTGTAACCAACCTGAATAAATGCTCATGAACTATCACAATCAGCGTGGACTTAATTACTACATTTTTCTGGCGACGAGTTAAAGAAAGAACCTGCGTCTACATCTCAACTTTTATTGGAAGTGTCTGGGAACCTCAAACTATCTTCAATGTTGTCAACCAACCGTCAAGTTATCCCCACCAGTGACCTCTGCACTGGTCGCCCTTAACAAACTTCAAGTTTGTTCCCGTGCTGTGCCCTTTACCAAGGGTAAGCAAGACACTCTACGACCCCTGTTTTCTGCTGTGGTTTCTGTGAGGTTAAGAAGCCACTCCTCAACAACTTTGCTCTTGTTCTGAATCTTCAACACAGGGTGAGCCTACCTACCTTTCTGTTTTGCTGTGCCCTCGAGCAACAGTAGCCCATCTACTTGCATATTGTCTGGTGCGTATAGGTGCTGAAGTTTCTGCAAGTTGTGCCTACTTTATTCTGGTGTGCTCGGTGAAGGTTCATGTGTGCTTCCTGAAAAGAAGTGAAACTGCTTTCTAACTTGGCGCATTCCCATATACTTCTGATTTGTATTTCGGCCATGCCGTTGGTTATGATAGGTGCTGCATGCATTTCTTTTTTAAGTTGCGCAGCTGAAACTTGGTCACGAAATTGCCCCAAACTAACTGGTGAACAAACTACTGACTTGAGATGTCTAATGGTTGTTGAGCAAATGCAGACCATACCAGCAAACTACAGGAGGCTGTTAGCATGCTGAAGACAAGAGGATGGTGCCTGTTATGGATTTTGGTGGAGCCGGGACCTGTGTACTTTGCGGTTAGTGTCCTCATTACTTTATTTTCTCATGTTTTGGGCTCCAGTGGTCCCCTCTAAATTTTGACTGTTAAACCGCCCTCTCACATTTTAAATTAACTTCGCGTGGCATGTTCAGTGCGCACTCTCACCTCGAGCCTGCTGCCTCGCGGAGTTCTCCTGTGCTTCTGATGACGTCTTTGACTTCTCTGCTGTTGGATGCTGCGTACGGACGTTTTGGCAGCAGGAGCCCGCCGTGAGTCTCTCGGCATTACGTCTCCTTTGCGTCCTGCCATCTTGTGGTCGGCAGATCTTTCGCCTTTGTACGACGGTGTTTCCCTGTATCCTCGTCTGCTTCAATGGTGGAGATATTTCTTCATTGAAGTAACTCAACAGTCGACACAGGTTTTGGACATTTGTTTTCTTTTTCTTCAATCTGAACGTTTGGGACGGTAGTTCTTCTTGTCCAGTCGGAGATCCTTGCCCCCATTATTTTTGTTCCTCGTTTCATCGTCATCTCCGACGGGGTGATGGGTGCCTCAAAGTATTATGCTCATATGTCAAGTGCTTTGTTTCTTTGGAGTTATGTATTTGTTGCAGGTTACCTTCAAGTATGCACCATTCAAGAACTGATGCTTGTCTTTCATCGCGGTGACAGGCACACCTTTGATCCTGGTTAAATAGCATTCAGTCTTTTGGTTAGCGTCAAATGCCTCACAAATATGCAAGTTTTCGGAAAACTTTATTTATGTTTCACATACGGGCATTAATCGTACTCTATTCCTTTTTAATGTTGTGCATAGTACACTTTTGCTTTCAGGGTGCAACACATTTTGTTTACTCTGCACATTTTATTTCTCTGACTGAAGCTTCTAGTTTTCGTGTTATGGTTTCCTCTCACAGTGCTCTTTGTTTTTCTTAGTATGGTACAGTGGAGTATAGTTTATCCTCACAGTTCACAAATTTTCATACTATTGTACAGTGCACAACAGTATTTTGTTTCCCTCACCTATGCACAACGTTACTACCTCTAGTGAGGTGCGTTCTTTAGTTGTTTTCGCCCATTGTCACGGCAAATAGTGTCTTCCTTAAGTTCACGAGATGTTGTGTGGACTAACATCCCACTCACAATGACACAACTTTGTCACCTCTCCGCGAGGTGTGTTTGGGGTCTTTCCCTATTTCATGTGTCTCATGTTGCGAGTTTCTCTTCCCGCATTTATTATGCACATAGTCTCTTGACCTTCCCGCGAGGTGTGTTTTTCCTCTCCGTGAGGTGTGTCTGGGGTCTTCCCCAATTTCATGTGCATTTCAGCTGACCTCCACTCGAGGTGCATTGCGCGGACGGGTGTCCCGCATTTTCTTGGCACAATTTATTGACCTCTCCGGAGGTGTGTTGTGGGGTCCTTCCCCATCTCCCTGTGCATAGCATTTTTACCTCATCTAGAGGTGCGTCCGTACATGGACATCACATTACATGTTTTATGCCCTCACTTTAGTGCGTGTTTTACCTTTCTTTAGGTGTCTTATGTGGGACTAGTTTTTTTTGTAACAGTGCACATATCATATCTTTACCTCCACTCGAGGTTGCCCATGCATAAGCAAAGTTTTACCCTTAGCGGATGCATTCTCTCAGCCGCCATAGTGCACGGGTTATGTTACCCTGGGCATTTTCCTTATAGTACTATCTTTGCTTTCAACACTGTATCCCAGTTGTAATTGTCTATTTGGAATTCATTCTTTAAATATTTGATGGAGAAGTATGTGTTTTTACATTCCTCTTCTTCTCTGTCGTCTTGTTTCCTCCTGATGTGAGCTGCCTTCTCACACGCTTACCTGGCCAGTGGGTGTGGAGAGTGCATTCATTGGTGGTTTCTTTTTCTATTCTTTGTCCTTTATGTGTTCCTGTTCTTTTGCCATCTTTGGAGGGGAAGATGAGTTTGGTTTATGTTATTCTCGTCTCCCTTCATTTTGACCTTTTCTTGAGTTTGGTTTATGTTATTCTCGTCTCCCTTCATTTGGACCTTTGGTGCTCTCCTCTTTCCTTATTTCTGTAGCATAAATCTAGCTTCTACTCTTTTCCTCTTTGTTATTCTAAATATTGGCGTTTCTTTTGTTTTCTTTTTGGAACAAAGGAGGATATGTAGTATCTATGGTTCATGCTTTGGGAGTGGGAAGTCACAGTTGGAGAAGGACTGAGCGCCTGGCTGGGTGCTCCTGGTGGGGCTAATTACTTCTGTACTTCTATGCTATAACCAACCTGAATAAATCCTCATGAAATATCACAATCAGCGTGGACTTAATTACTACATAAATAAATGAGGCTCACCCCCAGTATGGCAGCAAATGGAAACAGAGGAAGGGGAAAGACAATCTTTGAGAGAAAATCTGTGTTATTGCAGATTACATAAATATTGTAAAATGGTAGGAGTAATATGAATGCACAAAACTAAGGGGGTCTTGTAGAGTTGGTGGGGAGATCCCCGCTCCCTCTCTTCTTGTGCCATGACTCCCACACCTCACTCAGCGCTAGGTTTCTGATCTGGAGTCTCAGCTGACTGCTCCCTTCCCGGCCCATCAGCTGCTGGCTTCCAGATCAGGGCGGCATCTTTGAAGGGCATCTTTTTCAGGTATGGTCTTAAGACATTTTTACTTATTTTATAAGTCTAATCTAATCCAATAAATCATATATCTATATATTCTTATAAAACACATGGTACTTACAGTCCTTCGATCTAGGGCTACTGCTTCAGCCTGAAACCTCCTGTAGGTGAGAAAAGAGACAGGTGATCTAGAGGTACTCTTCTAGAGCAAGGCAGGTTGGGTGGTGTTTTACAGGCAGGCTGTGAGGTATTCTAGAGGCAGGCAGGCTGTGTGCACTTCTAGAGGCAGGCAGGCTGTGAGGTGTTCTAGAGGCAGACAGGATGTGAGGTGTTCTAGAAGCAATCAAGCTATGAGTTATTCTTGAGGTGGCTGGCTGTGAGGTGTTCTAGAGGCAGGCTTTGAGGTGTTCTGGAGCTGGCAGTCATTGAGGTGTTCTAGAGGCAGGCAGGCTGCGAGGTGTTTCTAGAGACAGGCCAGCGGTGAGGTGTTCTATATGTGACAGGCTGTGAGGTATTGGAGAGTCAAACAGGCTGTCAGGTGTTTTAGAGGCAGGCCAGCTGGGAGGTGTTATAGAAGCAGGCAGGAGACAGGCCGGCTGTGAGGTGTTCTAGAGACAGGCAGGTTGTGGGGTGTTTTTGAGGCAGGCATGCTGTGAGTTGTTGTAGAGATCAGCTGTGAGTTTTTCCAGAGGTAGCCCTTTACCTCCCCTGGTAGAGGTCACCACTCCCCCTCCACTGCCGTGGCATTGCAGAACCGCTCCCGGTCCTCCTGCCTTGTTGCACCAAAGTTAGAGCCTCCTGCCGGCCTCCTGCTGCCTTGGTCCTAAACTGACCTAGACTATTCCCCCACTGTGGTTGTGCCTAGATATTTTCTCTATTTCCTTCTTTCTTTTTTATTATTTTATTAAGCTTTATTTTGTTTTGTTTCTCCATAGTTGGGGCTGTACATTAATCTGTGTTTTTCCTCTGCATCACCTTACCTTTACTCCTCCCCCCTTTGGTCAGCTGCTCTCTGTCTGTACCGCAAACCAGCTCGTTCTGGTTTCTCGTTTCCACCTGACCTCCCCTTAGCATGACTGAAGCCACCCATCTCCCTGAAGTTCTTAATGGAGGCTCGAGCATGCTGCGTGTGTGCTTAAGGTGCACCAAAGGCAAGCCTTTCTACACCTGTCTGCCCTGGACTGCACCCAGAACCAGGAGCCCTGGACCTGCATTCTGCCTATGATTCTCCTTTAATGATATAAACAACCTTGGACACTAATTCCCATCCTTCAACCAACTGCAACATCGTCTCACCACATTCCACTAGGGGACCTTTCACCTTCCTGCACTGCCTGCGATCCTGCGATGCGAGTACCCACATGAGATCAGCTCCCTCTGCACTGAACTTAAAAAACCTGAAGAAAAAGAGAAATGCCTACTTCAGGAAAATAAAACGATCAAAATCAGTCTTCTTCAGCCGTCAGCTCGACCAAGCCAAAAATCGTCCGAGAAAGCTGTTTGAGCTTATCCGAACACAAACAAAAGAACAACCCCAACCTCTCAACACTATATGCGAAGCTCCCTCCTGCGAAGACTTCGCCTCTTTCTTTAACCAAAAAACTGACAACATAAAGAATGATCTCCTCATGGACGCAAGCAGCTATCCCAAACCCCACCGCACAACAACACCCACTAAACCAAAAAACAATGCAACCTGGTCAACCTTTGTCACCTACACAGAAGAAGAAATTGGCAAACTGCTCAGCACTCTGAAACCATCCAATCACCTCACGGACCCCCTTCCTGCTAACGCTGTCAAAGTCCTTACCCCGTCGCTCCTTCCACTCTGGACCAAAATTATCAACAGCTCTCTTCAACAAGGGATCATTCCCGACTCCCTCAAAGTCGGACAAGTAACACCCCTGCTAAAGAAACCTACAGCCGACCCCTCTGACCTAAACAACTACCGTCCCATTACCAACATTCCGACTCTGGCCAAACTGCTGGAAAAATGCGCACAAATACAATTGACTAAACACATTACTCAATTTGATCTCCTCAACTCTCATCAATCAGGCTTCCGAGCTAATCACAGTACGGAAACTGCCATGATTCACATAATCGACGACGCCCTCCAAATCCTAGATCATAACGATACCTGCCTCCTCATCCTCCTTGATCTCTCCTCCGCATTTGACACCGTCAAACATGAGAGCTTACTCGAACTATTAAACACAAGAATGGGCCTATCTGGAACTGTGCTCAAATGGTTCACTTCCTTTTTGCAAAACAGGTCGCAGAAATTCAAGAGCAACAACCTGATGTCCGCACCAAGACCCGTATCGCTAGGCGTACCACAAGGATCCTCCCTATCCCCAACTTTGTTCAACCTAGTTATGGAACCTCTCACCACCTTGCTGCAAGAATCCAATGTACACTTCCACATGTATGCTGATGACACCCAACTTTATCTCAAACTACAATCACCCAAAGACATCACGCTCTTGAACTCAACGATCAGAAGCACCCAATCTTGGTTGGCCGCTAATCATCTCAAACTCAATGCCCTAAAAACAGAGTTCCTTCTGATCTCACCTCCAGCGAAGATCACTACTGCACAAATGTGGCTTAAAGAACTAACGGCGCTCAATGTCCAACCCACCATCGTGGATTCAGCGAAATCTCTGGGCATTACACTTGACACCAATCTCAGCATGCAGGAACACATCAACAAAGCAAGTAAGGGAGCAAACTACCAAATCAACATCCTTAGGAAACTTAAACCTTTCCTTCCAGCCAAAGACTTCCAGACGGCGGTACAATCACTAGTCATACCTCGAATAGAATACGGCAGCACCGCCCTCTGCGGTCTCCCCCTAGCTACTACGGCACCCATAAGAGCCTCTCTAAACGCCGCAGCGAGACTTATCACTGGATCAAAAAAACACTCACACATTTCCCCAGACTTCAAATCATTGAACTGGCTGCCGTTTGAAGCCAGAATACACCTGAAAATTGCTTGTTTGACCCACAAGGCTGTCCACCTGAGCTCACCTAGATACCTCGCTCAGAAGCTGACGATTTCTGGAGGCTCCAGAAACACTAGAGGCACAAACAACCTTTTGCTAAAACCTAAAAGATTCCGCAAGGAAAAAACCTTTAAACGCTCTTTCTCAGGAATGGCTCCCAGGATTTGGAACTCGCTCCCCCCTGAAACAAGGCTTATCACCTCTACCATACTTTTCAAGAGAGAAGTGAAAGCGATCCTCATGGCTAAATACACTTGAACGACTACTGAGGAAAAACTACAAAGACTCGATACTCATCTGTACTACCTGTTCGAACCCTTGTACTTCTATTTTTGACTTTGAAATTGACTTACTTAACTGTTTTATGATATCACTTCAATGTACTGTTAACATGATTGATGTATCTGCGTATACATGCTCCCCTCCTCTGTAAAGCGCTCTGATGTCTGCGAAGATCTTGTTCGCGCTATATAAAACTTTCAAAATAAATAAATAAATAAATGACCATCACCCAGAAGACACCCAGCCACATGCCTCAGCTTCACTTCACTCTACTCAACGACAGATCTCTCTGCAAACACGCTCCAGCAATCTGGGACACTATTAACGACCCTTACCTCCAACATCATGTTCATAAGATACACCTGGTTCACCGGTGCCTCAACACCAGATATCGCCACCACATCTTACCACGATACAAGATGATCCACTATGACTGCCCAGACACACTCTGCCGAGGCATCGCCATCATACACAAGTATTCCCTCAAACTCACCACTGATTACACAACACCCATCATGGTATACCTTAACTTTCTGTTCAGACCTGCAGCAACACCACAATCAAAGGAACCCTCACCTACAGGCCTCCCAGCCCCTGCCTCAGCTTCTGCAACTCCATCCTGTATTTCATAGTCCAAATGGCTATCAACCAAAACCACTACATCTTCCTGGACAACCTAAAATTCCACCTAGAAGACCCTGATGAATCCAACTCCATCACACTTTTCAAAAACATGAGCATAATCAGCCTCTTTCAACTGGTCACCATCCCCACGCACAGAGCCAGCCATACCCTGGCCCCCATCTTCACCACCTTCGACAGAGATAAATTCTCACACACCACTGAATTGACCTGGACAGGCCACAGCATTGTCCACTTCATTATAGACAGTCCACAAGATCTGCCCATGAGACTCACAACCCACCCTCGCTGCCACTGGGTCAAGGGCACTGAACCCCTCTGGACTACTGAATAAAAGTAACACGACCCGCCACTTTGAATTTCCCTGAACACGATGTCCAGAACTTCTTCAGCTGGATTTCCTCAGCTGCCAACACCATCGCGCCACTAAAGAACGCCATTAATAACAGACCCACTAATTAGTCCAGCTGGTTCAACCAGTAGATACTGACCTTCAAGCAACAATGCTAGAAATTAAAGCGACAATGGCGATCGAACAAGACCCTCATCAACCTCAACTTCTACAGATCCGCCATCCACAACTAGCACAACTGTCTCAGAGTGACCAAGATAGAAGCCCACAATACCAGCATTGAGGCAAGCACCAACTGCACCAAGGAATTAATCAGCATTGTCAGAGAATTCTCGTGCCCCTCAGCCATGAGAACATGATCCGCCCCTCTCAAGCCCTCTGCGATGACCTGGCAGACAATCTTCACTGCAAAATTGCTGACATCTACTGCAACTTTGATTCCCAACCCACCAGCCTCAACCACCTCAGCACTCCAGCCTGCCCCTCCCACCACCCAGGCACACCGACTAGAATTAGCTATTCACGGAAGACATCATCTCTTTCATTAACTCCATACACTCTGGATCTCCCACTGACCTCTGCCTGCACCACATCTGTAAACTAGGAAGAAAAGTCATCACACGCCCCCTCACCGAACTCCTTAACACCTCCAGCTCCTCCTGAAGACACTCTCTGCCAACCCCAGCTAACTCAAAAACTACCATATGATGTAACTCCCCTTCCCCCCAAAGTGTTGATTGCAGCAACATGACAACATCAATCGCCTTTTCAACCTAGCAGGAATAGCAGCCCTCATGCTCCTCAACCTGTCTTCAACACCATCTCCCACCACACTCTGATCAGCAGACTCCATCAACACACTCAACTGGATCTCTTCCTTCCTCTCCATCCGAACCCAGCGTATCTACTCACCACCCTTCACCTCCGCACCCAAAGACATCTTATGCAGCGTACCCAGAGGATACTCCCTGAGCACTACCCTCTTCAACACCTACATTATACCTCTGGCAGACATTGCCCACACCCACAGGCTCAACATTATCTCCTACTCCGATGACACCCAGCTCGTCCTATCCCTCACAGAAGATACCAACTCTTCTAGATGCATGTCAGTTGTGATGTGTTCTAGAGACAGGCCAGCTGTGAGGTGTTCTAGAGACAGGCCAGCTGTGAGGTGTTCTAGAGGCATGCCAGCTGTGAGGTCTTCTAGAGACAGGCCAGCTGTGAGGTGCTCTAGAAGCAGGCAGGCTATTAGGTGTCCTTAAGACAGGCAGACTGTGTTTTCCAGAGTGGGAAGTAAGTAGAGAGGTTAGCTAATGTCACCGGCTGGCGTAGTAGTGTTCTGTCCTTGGACATAAACGTAGATGCAGTACTTGCCTCAGGCATAGGTAGGTAGATGGTGTTCTAGTGTCAGACACCGGTAGCAAGATATTCCTCAATAAGAGACCAGTAGAGAGATGCTCTAGAGTGAGAGTCAGAAAACTGTTCTATCCTCAAAGAGAGACAAACAACTGCTCTAGAGTCAAAGACAAGAAGAGAGGTGCACTGTGCTCAGAGAGAGGCACAGACGTGTTCTGTCCTCAGAGAGAGGCGCAGATGTGTTCTGTCCTCAGAGGGAGGCACAGACGTGTTCTGTCCTCAGAGAGAGGCGCAGATGTGTTCTGTCCTCAGAGAGAGGCGCAGATGTGTTCTGTCCTCAGAGAGAGGCACAGACGTGTTCTGTCCTCAGAGAGAGGCGCAGACGTGTTCTGTCCTAAGACAGAGGCAAAGATTTGTTCTATCCTCAGATAGAGGCAGAGACGTGTTCTATCCTCAAAGAAAGGCAGTGATGTGTTCTATTCTCAAAGAGAGGCAGTGACATGTATTTCAGAGGTCAGTACAATCAAGCTTTAGTGTCTGAGGCAGGTAAAGCGGTCTCTTCCCCTAGTGAGAGGCATAGAGAGGTTCTATCCCCAGAGAGAGGCAGAGAGAGGTTCTATCCCCAGAGAGAGGCAGAGAGAGGTTCCTTACTCAGAGAGAGGAAGAAGTGTTCTATCCGCAGGTAGAGGCAGAGAGAGGTCGTATCCTCAGAGAGAGGTTTTGTCATCAGAGAGAGATTTGGAAGTGTTCCATGTTCAGAGAGAGAGGCAGAGAGATAGTCTTTCTTCAGAGAGAAGTGGTTTGAACGATGTGAGGAGGTATTCTTACCTCAGGAGGATAGATAGAGGTGTACTAGAGTCAGGCACAAGTGTTCTGTAAAGTCAGAGGCAGGCACATAGCCTTTCTTACCTTCGTGGGTGGCAGCAGAGTGGGGCTCTGTCCCATGTGAAAGACAGAGGGGTGCTCTGTCCTGAGAGTCAGGGCAGAGAGGTGCTCTTTCCCCTGAGTCAGGCAGATATGTGCTGTTAGGTGGAGGAGGGCTGTTATTTATTCGTATTTCTCATTCACCCTCCTGACATGTGGTATAGTCCTTGTGTTTGTACAAGATCCGCCCCACTAGGCCCCTCTCAAGGAAGATCTTGCTGCTGATGCCAAGGCGCTGCTTAGAAGGTCTCAAACTGAGGGACGTGCCTGGGGCGGGCACATGGGCAGCCCTGTAGTGGAGTTCACAGGTGAACCTCATTTAGTTCACACCTCAGGCTGCCGGGCTCCAGGCGTGTCAATAATTGGTGTTACTGTTGCCCAGCACAGAGGTCTTCTTTTTAATCAAGATCAGAACATTTGATTGGCCCTGGCCTGAATCCACAGGTCACTGGCAGGCACCCTTGGTTGGTATAAGGTGTGGGCAGGCTACACCCAGATTTCATTCAAGTTACAGACAAGACACTGGTATGATATGCTCAAGTTACAGACAGAGTGCATGAGCGAGACACACTGAAGTTGCATACACATTAACCGATAGTTACATGCAAGAACACATGGCTGGTGAACGTAAAGCAACGTTTTTAAAGCATTTCTCAACTGAAGAAGATGTTGTGATTCTTTTGCGATTAAGGGAACCGAAATGTCAGGTTTTTGTGATGAGAACCACAAAACTCTAGCTGCCCCATCAGGCTACCCGGAAGATGGGGACTGTCACTATTTTGGAGGTCTTGGAGTGGAGGGATCTAGAAGGTGTGTCCCAGCGAACGTTTGAATCAAATAATCCTGTCCAGAGTTGTGCAGTGCCTCGAAGGCAATGCACAAGGACTTCTAGGGGTTCCTTTCTGAAAGGCAGCCATTCGGGTTTGTGCAGTGCCTTAAAGGGGTTCCTTTCTTATAGGCAGCCAGCGGGGTTCGTGGAGCGCCTTCAGGGGTTCCTTTCGTATAGGCAGCCAGCGGGGTTCGTGGAGTGCCTTTGAGGGGTTCCTTTCTTATAGGCAGCCTGTGGGGTTTGTGGGGCATCTTCAAGCTGTTCCTTTCTTTTAGGTAGCCAGCGGGGTTCGTGCAGTACCTTCAGGGGTTCCTTCTGTATAGGCAGCCAGTGGGGTTCGTGAAGTGCCTTCAGGGATTCCTTTCTTATAGGCAGACGGAAGGGTTTGTGCAGTGCCTTCAAGGGGTACCCTTTTTTATAGGCAGCAAGCGGGGTTCGTGGCGTGCCTTCAAGGGGTTCCTTTCTTATAGGCAGCCAGCGGGGTTCGTGGAGTGCCTTCAAGGGGTTCCTTTCCTATAGGCAGCCAGCGGGGTTCGTGGAGTGCCTTCAAGGGGTTCCTTTCTTAGAGGCACCCAGTGGGGTTTGTGGAGTGCCTTCAGGGGTTCCTTTCTTATAGGCACCCAGTGGGGTTCATGAAGTGACTTCAGGGGTTCCTTTCTTATAGGCAGCCAGCGGGGTTCGTGCAGTGCCTTCAGGGGTTCCTTCTGTATAGGTAGCCAGTGGGGTTCATGAAGTGCCTTCGAGGGGTTCCCTTTTTATAGGCAGCCAGCGGGGTTCGTGGAGTGCCTTCAAGGGGTTCCTTTCTTATAGGCAGCCAGCGGGTATAGTGCAGCGTCTTCGAGGGGTTCCTTTCTTATAGGCAGCCAGCGGGGTTCGTGGAGCACCTTCAGGGGTTCCTTTCTTATAGGCTGCCTGCAGAGTTCGTGCAGTGCCTTTGAGGGGTTCCTTTCTTATAGGCAGCCAGTGGGGTTCGTGGAGCGCCTTCAGGGGTTCCGTTCGTATAGGCAGCCAGCGGGGTTCGTGGAGTGCCTTTGAGGGGTTCCTTTCTTATAGGCAGCCTGTGGGGTTCGTGGGGCGTCTTCAAGCTGTTCCTTTCTTTTAGGTAGCCAGCGGGGTTCGTGCAGTACCTTCAGGGGTTCCTTCTGTATAGGCAGCCAGTGGGGTTCGTGAAGTGCCTTCAGGGATTCCTTTCTTATAGGCAGACTGAAGGGTTTGTGCAGTGCCTTCAAGGGGTACCCTTTTTTATAGGCAGCAAGCGGGGTTCGTGGCGTGCCTTCAAGGGGTTCCATTCTTATAGGCAGCCAGCGGGGTTCGTGGAGTGCCTTCAAGGGGTTCCTTTCCTATAGGCAGCCAGCGGGGTTCGTGGAGTGCCTTCAAGGGGTTCCTTTCTTATAGGCACCCAGTGGGGTTTGTGGAGTGCCTTCAGGGGTTCCTTTCTTATAGGCACCCAGTGGGGTTCATGAAGTGCCTTCAGGGGTTCCTTTCTTATAGGCAGCCAGCGGGGTTCGTGCAGTGCCTTCAGGGGTTCCTTCTGTATAGGCACCCAGTGGGGTTCATGAAGTGCCTTCGAGGGGTTCCCTTTTTATAGGCAGCCAGCGGGGTCCGTGGAGTGCCTTCAAGGGGTTCCTTTCTTATAGGCAGCCAGCGGGTATAGTGCAGCGTCTTCGAGGGGTTCCTTTCTTATAGGCAGCCAGCGGGGTTCGTGGAGCACCTTCAGGAGTTCCTTTCTTATAGGCTGCCTGCAGAGTTCGTGCAGTGCCTTTGAGGGGTTCCTTTGTTATAGGTAGCCAGTGGGGTTCGTGCAGTGCCTTCAGGGGTTCCTTTCTTATAGGCAGCCAGTGGGGTTCGTGGAGCACCTTCAGGGGTTCCTTTGTTATAGGCAGCCAGCGGGGTTCGTGCAGTGCCTTTGAGGGGTTCCTTTGTTATAGGTAGCCAGTGGGGTTCATACAGTGCTTTCAGGGGTTTCTTTCTTGTATGCAGACAGCGGGATTCGTGGAGTGCTTCAAGGGGTTCCTTTCTTATAGGCAGCCAGCGGGGTTCGTGCAGTGCCTTCAGGGGTTCCTTTCTTATAGGCAGCCAGTGGGTTTCGTGGAGTGCCTTAAAGGGGTTCCTTTCTTATAGGGAGCCTGCAAGGTCCGTGCAGTGCCTTCATATCTTAAAAGTAGCTTGTGGGGTTTGTGGAGTGCCTTCAGGGGTTCCTTTCTTATAGGCAGCCTGCAGGGTTCGTGGAGTGCCTTCAGGGATTCCTTTCTTAAAGCAGCCTGCGGGGTTATGCCACTATGCCACTGCATTGTCCAAACTAATAGAACTTGATGTGGGCCACAGGATAGTTTGGCTATCCAAATTGAAACAGCTAGTGGGGATATAAGTCTGGGGGACGCCTGGGTGAGTGAGAACCCAGCACCCAAAGTAGTTGTAAAAAAGGCCTATTGGGAGTGGGTGGCCGCGGCCGCTGGAACCTAATGCACTGCTCAATTCACTCAAACGAGTGTAAACCATAAATCTTCATACAATGAAAGGAGTTATCAAAAATAGCAAAATTAAACAACTGTATACATCCTTTTGAACAATTCAAATAAATATCACAGATCTCAAAGTCATTAATTTGTTGCTCGATGGGTATTTATTGAGTGTTGTTATGAAGTTGTTGGGTAATCACAAAATCCAGAACTGGAGCAACATCCTGCGATTATACATCCCAATGCATTTCGGGCTGAACAAAGTGCCCTTCGTCAGGGGAATCTATAAGGTGATAATTATGCATATTAATCAACAATACCAGCAGTAATATTATAGCAAATCATTCATTGAGGCCAAGAAATATTATGTGTGACGCAACACATCAGTCATAGTGCATAGATACTAAGCCACCAGGAAAAAGACCCAAACTACCAAGACTATAACCAAAAAAGACTAACCACGTGTGTTGGAACAGAAAGCCGGAAAAACGAACATGGTGTAAAGTGAGGAAGAACAAAAAACGGTGTAACGTGAGGAAGCACAAAAAGGGTTCAGTGCTTACTTTAAATTGCAGAGGGGCGCAAAGGCAAGCCGATGTATCGTAGTGTGTGGCTCCAACCGTAATCCTGGTGTATGGTCGGCTAAAAGGAATGCGAATGGTCCTACATTAATGGGTGTGAAGCGCATTGTGGTGGAACATGGGGAAAATGAAATAAACCAAACTCACCCACAGGCTTCTAACGGAAATGCGAAATGTGGTTAAAAAAAAGTCTGGCGTTCCTGTCAAGTGAATAAGGGAGTGCACTTAGAACAGAGTACTCTATCAAGACCGGCCCTATAGGGTAGAGATATCATATCAAACAGGGACTCACCCGTGAGTATTGTGCGTCTGTAAACTGGTTGCCTGAGAGCTACGGCGAGTCTAGAAGTGGGGTGTGGGAAAGTGACTTCCTATATTCAGATTAGAAGTAGAAAGGGGACTAACTAGGCGGTCGCACACTGCGACGTTGGTGAAAAATTAAAACCAAGGGAATCACCAATGAACGTGCAAATGATGTGTACTAAATACAATTGCAAGTTGAAAATTCACTTCAGGTTAAGTCCAGACTAATTTAAAACTAAACAATGCGATCAAACAATACTCATGGGTATGATTCAAAATATAGTTGATGTCAGATATAAACACTAGAAGCTGCCACTCAACGTGTGCACAATCTTCTATTAAACTATGTGAAAAGATCCTAAAACAAGAGTGCTTAAAGCAACACAATAATATGTATTTACAAAAAACACGATAGTTCGAATTTGTCATTTAACCATGTGGGGGTCAGAGTTTGCATGAACCAGATCCAGTATGATTCTCGCTGTGAAAGTACCTGCACTCGATCACGTTCAGGGTTAGGCTCAATAACCTCAAGAATGGCAAATTTTAATTGGGCAATGTTATGCCTACGATTAAGCCAGTGTTGGGCTAAAGGAGAGTTCACATTCTGTGTGCGTACATAACATAGGTCACAAGGACATTTTATGTAATACACAACATAGTTACTATTACAAGTGGCTGTGTATGTAAAAGGTGATGGGTTTGCCTGACCTTGGATGATTGATGGTTTTACCTGTAATGGCATTATTACAGTTGGAGCAATTCATGCATTTGAGCAAACCTTTATATTGTGCCTTTGATTTGGGAGGATTCCAGTTCTGGATTTTGTGATTACTCAACAACTTCATAAGAACACTCAATAAATCCCCATCAAGCAACACATTAATGACTTCGACATCAGTGATATTTATTTGAATTGTTCAACAGAATGCATACAGTTGTTTAATTTTGCTATTTATAATAACTCATTTCATTGTATGAAGATTTATGGTTTGTACTCGTTTGAGTGAATTGAGCAGTGCATTAGGTTCCTGGCAAATTTCCCGGACGTTCATATTGCTTTCAGCCTAAAGGTCTAGCAGGGCCTTCAAACTTTTGCATGCAATGTAAATATTTGATCACGTGATTCCATTTAATGTCCTTTTAAGTTTGATTACTGAGTGCACACGCTGCTGCGTTAACCTTTCAAAGCTTAAACAAGGCCTGCCACGGGCTCATGTAATCCATACAGTGAGTCATGAGCATTTTGGCATTTATGTTGAAGGGAATTTGATGGCAGATGAAGCCATCAAGGCAACAGTACGTACTGCTGCCGTTGCTGCAATCACTCGTTGTAGTACGAGGATAGATGGAACAACATTAGATAGCTGTCAATGCCACCTGCAACAGCTCAGCACTGCTGTAAGGCTTTCCACTCAAGCACTCCTACAAGTTAGATGCGCAAAACATTCTGTATGCTCAAATTCCAGGAGTGAGAGATAGTGTAATACCAAACATCGATCGCAGATTGGGATTGATGCTCGCTGCACACGAGGTTCCGGGTTGAACATACGCTGGAATTACAGCTGCAGTTATTACTAAAGAAGCGCTCTTGGTGGCCTGGTCTCAATAAACAGACCAAGGACTTTGTCCTCAAATGTCACATCTTCCAGTAGATGAAAGGCTCCAACTTAGCATGTCCACCACAAACACATTTATGATCTCAGACAAACCTATTGCATATGTCTATTTGGACCACTACGGCCCCTTACACTTGGACGGAGCTTACAAGTATATCTCGGTGGCAGTGGATTCATGCTGATGATTCTTATCAGTTTTGCCCTAGCACACGGCTGATGCCTGTATTGTTATAAAGGATTTGTGAGTCTTTATTGGGACATATGCAATTGGCACACTACATTCTGACAAGGGGCTCAGGCTTACAAAGTAGCCATTGAAGGTTTGAGTGCGGCCTTACAGTACTTTTACCCCTTTCATTCCAAGGGAAATTTGTTAGTTGAGAGGAAAAACAGAAACTTAAAGCAATCCTCAACAGCTGAGTTACTAGGCTCGGGTGTCAGTTGGGTCAATCACCTATAAAGGATCCAGAGGGCACTTAATAACATGCCCAGAAAATATGTGGTGGTATCGTACACCCTATTTACTCCTGTTTACGCTGAGAATGCCGATACCAGACCTAAATAGTGTCAGCACAGGGGCATCTGGAACTCCCCTTAACATCAATGATTATTGGAATGTTTTATAGGACATGAAAGAATTTGCAGCTTCTAGAAGCAATGTCCAAGTGAAACACATCGCTACCGGGGAAATGCAAGCAGCATCATCAAGAGCTGTCTGGGTCCTAAAGATTGAAGACCTGGTCAGAAAACAAATTATGGACAAGAAAGAATTAGTGACATGTTTCAGAGTGCCTGTATCCGTCCTGGCTGTTGAAGGTACAAAAACTGTACTTCCACCTCTTGCCTGTCGCTGAGACAAAAGGTTTGTCTCCATCAATCTTATCAAACTCACTATATGGCCTATTCCCAAAAGTAGGCAGCGTGGGCTCCAGAGTAGCCACGGATCTCCTCTCGCTATCACACAGGAAATTTAGATGGAATCTTAAAAATCAAATGAAGACTTCACTGTTCAATGAGAAGCAGTAAACAACAATGAAATTATACGTCTCCCTATGTAAACAATTACAACCGTACAACCAATTAGTACAGAAATTTCAATTCAACAAATCGACAACATCTATGTGAATACTCCACAGATCGAGTCATCTCCTGGTTTTACACTACCTGCTGAGCTGCCAAACATAGACTAGACAGGGTCTGGCTACTTCATGCATTATGATGGCTTTTCATCAGATCCAAGTGAACCTGATTTGCCAACATCGCAGCTCCCTTTCAAGCTATGAGTTTTTTTTCTCTATCTTTGTCTAAAAAAGACACACCTTGTTGCTCCATGAATGGATCTCTGGGTTAAAATTGGATTCATTTTCCTAGTAATCTAGATTGGTTTGGTGACTGACTCCGTTCTACTTCTGCTGGCTCCCGCAGTGCGGGATGCACACAGGCGTGCCCAGGCAAAGCCCGGTTGAAGCCCAGGCCAAGGGCAGGTCAGTCTGCGCCCGTTAATTCCCAGATAAGGCTGGTCTGGGACACCCCTCTAAGGCCTGCAGTGGGTTTTCTTGACATTCACGATGGAATATGGCTCAAGGTACAGTGTTTTGTCTTCTCATTGATGCCATAAGATAGGTGGCTGTGATGGACTTTACCCCATCTGGCATCTGCCCCGTATGTTTTTGCCCAGGATCACAGAAATCAACATGGAAACCGCTAGAGGCCTGATGAACAAATCCATACACTGGTAACTAGGACATATCTAAAGACATTTTTATGGCTAGACAGGTGGTAGGCATTGGGGTCAGGGGTCATGGAAACAATGGAGATGTTATTGTGGTGAATTTTTGTAGTAGTAAAGGAAATACTGCACAAAGTTAGTATGGGAATGGTAAAAACTAGTTCCATCAAGATAGTCCCACTTGGCTTCTTTTACCAGCATTTTGTGAAGCAATACCGTACTCTGGAAAGTCTTGTTCTCAGTAACTCTGTGCCGCCTAGATCCCATCCTTCGGTAGCTCTCCATTTGACTAACAGATTTGCTGCATTGGTCGGGCTAGAAGATATCGATTGATGGTTAAATTGGTGATTGTGTGTTCTGACCATCAAGAGGTGGACAGGTCATCTGATAAATTTGTTTTTACCCAATTGTCATACTTGGAATGATAGTAATAAGCTGCGTTTGGTAAATTTCTATATTATTAACTTTTCCTCTGAAGGGGACTTCCACGGCCGATTTGTGCTTATTGGATATGCTTGTGGAGAGAGAGGCACAGGCAAATTGTTCCTCTAACTGTTGCGTCATGCTCTTGATGGTCAGATAGCGGTGACTATAGTTCCACAGGAGCAAAGACACCTTCCCCCACACCTCCCAAAGGCAGAATCCATAAGAAATGATAAAACTGCCCACAAAGACTTGCCCTCGAAAGGTGAGGCAAAATAACTCAGAGTGAACCCCACTTAACTCCTCTGGATGTAACAGGCCACCCTTGAGTGATCGTCAGGTAACTTGAGAGACTGCAAAACAAATATGGAGCTAAATATTCTATATACCATTGACTAGTGTCTAGTATCAGGCTGCACGCAAAATAAGTCAAGAAAACCAGAGTACACCCACTTACCAGCCAGAAAGTGATCCAGATGAAACCAGGGGTTTGAAATGGAAGGAGTTAATTTCACTCCTTACTTTGGGCGTTGTCTCAATAAAGGCAAAAATATTCGGGACAGGGTCAAATGCTAAAATGTCTCATTAAGCTTACACAAATCTTTGGTTTATTCAATAAGGTTTTCGTTCGTGGTAAAAAAAAGGAAACAAATGAGACAAAACTGCACTGCTCAAAACAAATGAAAAGTCCTAAAGGGTTAAGGATTAACGAGTGGGAGGTCTGGATTGTGAATGCTGCATGCAAAAATTAGGGCACAAGATACACTGGGAAGTAAAAAAGGAGAAGCTGAAAGGGGCAGGACACAAAGAAGAGGTGCAGGAACTGAAGCACCCCACACAGCAAGATTGCTGTAGGACACGGCGGTAACTAGCCTCTGGACAGGTTAAGGGGAGCTACATAAATAACAGGAAGGGAAATGAAGTCTCGGGGCAAAAGGATGGAAGGGAGAATGTGATGGCTCGCAGGGCTGGGAGCGCGAGTACCTCAAACAAGACTACAGCTGGGAAAGTCCAATCTTGACACGACGAGGGAGTTCAAATCACACTCTAACGCCAGGAAGAAGGGGTCCACCTGGGTTTGAGAAACACAGCAGCGAAGCTGAAAGGCAAGCATCGGTTTCTTCCAGACATGCCATTTTAAGTGCCTTATGGACCATGGTGAAAGTGTAATGTTTCCCAATCCCCTCACAAGGAGTAAGGGGTGGTCTCTAATTTCTAGACTTTCATAGCGTTTTGCGTGCTTCTTCATAATCTTGCCCCCTTGACTATACAAGTGGCTTGAATCCTGACAGTTCTCCCTCCAAAGGCCTATTTACAGGATGAGGTTTAGATGGATGAAGGGCATGAAATCTACGTACCAAGAGAGGAGCATGAACATGATCAGCAGGTTCCCAAGACATATCTTCTGGGTGGTATCCTACCCAGTCAATGAGATATTGTAGCTTTCCCCTATATCTTCTAGAATCCAAGATTTGTTTAACTTTGTTCTCTCTTTCCCCATTTACCAGTACTGGAGGAGGGGGTTCTTATAGTTCTAGAAAGGGAGTATATTTTTTAATCAAGGAACTTTGAAATACAAAATGTATCTTCATTTCAGGGGGAAGCTCTAATTTTGTGATGACAGGTGTTAGTACTTTTTGTACTGTATAAGGTCCTATAAAGTGAGGTTGTAACTTTCTAGGACCTTCTAATCATAGATTTCTAGTGGACAACCAGACCTTTTCTCCTACCTCATAGGTGGGCTCCAAACTACGGTGTTTATCTGCCTGTGCTTTGATGGCTTCTTTAGCTCGTTGCAATTCTTTTTTAGCAACATCCCATGTAGTTAGAAAGGATTCATGGTGCCTTTTAACTGCAGGGATGTTGTTCAATGCAGAAGGCAGGGTACAAATAAGGAATCGAGGATGATGTGCATGGGAAAAGTAAAAGGGTGAGATACCTGTAGAGGAGTGCGTAGTATTGTTATTTGCTAACTCTGCTAGTGGAAGTGCTTGTACCCACTCACTGTATATGGTGGTTGTTAGAAGCGGCTGTCTCTAGTTGGCAGAGGTATACACTTCTGACAAATAGGGACACACCTTTTCTAGTCAGGTCAAGGGGATCACACACTTAGATAACCCCTGATCACCCCCTTGGTAGCTTGGCAAAGCAGACAGGCTTATCTCAGAGGCAGTGCGTTAAGCATTTATGACCACATACAGTAATAAAGTGAATACACTACAAATGGACATGACACAGTAGTATTATAAAAATAAGGATGTTTATATAAGGCTTAGCACAAGACCAAATAACGACAAAAATATCCCACAATCTTAATAAATACTCTTGGAAGGAAAAAATAGTAGTTCAAGTGTAGTTTCTTCTTAGCACAAAGTCTTTAGTAACAAAAGCAACTCTTCTTCTTTAAATCACAGTTCTTGGCAACAATGTAACCCCCACAGGAGTCACACGACGTCGAGGCAAAGTTAATCCAAAGGTTCGGCGTCGACCGCGAGGAGCGCTACGTCGAGCCCGGAGTCGCAACCGACCCCCACAACACAGTACCTTGGAAAAGTGAAGCACATGATGATCAGCAGCGTCGAGATGTCCGGCGTCGTGTCTTCGGCGTCGATCGGGCCTCGGAGTCGGGGCGATCTGCAGCGGCGTCGACAGATGTCAGGCAGGAGCAGCGCTCACGAGGCGAAACAGGATACGGCGGCGTCGTCGATGTCGATGTTAACGTTGCAAGAGTGAGAAGCGCTCACAGCGTCGAGAGGGCTCGGTGTCGAGGTGTCGGCAGCGGCTTCGCTACTAGCGTCGATCGGGCCCTGCGGCCGGCGTCGAAGGTGCAAGACACGGGAGCTGCACTCACGATGTCGAGCTGGATTCGGCGGCGTCCGTCGGCATCGAGATTGCTGGATTCTTCAGAGGTGCTGGGTTTTCAGGTTCCAGCAACAAGCAATTTTAGCAAATGATGAAGTCCCTTAGCCCTGTGACTTCAACAGGAGGCTGGCACTCTTCCAGCCCTTGGAGATTTCCTTGGCTAAGTTTGAAAGTACACACTCAGTTCCTCTCTCCTGGTTCCTTGGCAAAAATAAAGAAGTGACTGCAGGATTCCCCCCAGCAAACAGCACACTGGCAGAAGGGGTAGGCAAGTCCTTGGATCAGCAGGCTTCTTGTCCTTGGTTCAGGTTTCCTTGTCAGAAGTGATCTAAATTCTTGGTTCAGGGGTCCTTCTCTTATACCCCTTTTTGGCTTTGATCCCTTTGTCCATGCAGGGGAATTTCCCCCATCCTGGATTTGTTGTGGGTGTTGCCTGGCCGAGGCACCTGGCCTATTCACTGTGCAGGGCAGGGTCTTCAGCCGCCCAGCAGGAAGTGGAGCCAGCATTGTCACTGGCAGGGGCAGGGTCATCAGTCGCCCGGTAGGAGGTGGGGCCAGGATCGTCCCTGGCAGGCACAGAGCCATCAGTCGCCTGGCAGGAGGTGGAGCCAGCATTGTGTCAGGCAGGGCAGGCTATCAGGAGCTGCTCTTCCCCTACTCTCAATGCAAATGCCTCACTCACCCCACACTGACTCATTCAGACCTCTGGAGCCACCCAGCTCCTGTCACACGCACACCAAACCAGCAGAGACCAGTAGACAGTCAGACAAGAAAATAGCCACTTTCTAAAAGTGCTATTTTTAAACATAGGGTCTAAAAAACATCCACCCAAATGGATGCATAATTAAACTCTGAGTTCAGGGATACCAAACTCGACATTGTACCATGCTTCCCGAGCTCGCTAGGATTATAGCATTAATAATCCGGGCAGCCCATTCTAACTGAGGGAGAGCAGGTAACCTTACAATAGTGAAAAACGAAGATGGCTGTAATTCACTATTAGGACATGCCAACCTCATCAGGCTTGTCCTAACGTATGCTTACAATGCACCCTGCCCTTGGGCCTACCATAGGGGTGACTAACATGAAGTTAAGGGAAGGTTTAGGGACTGGCAAGTAGGTGTACTTACGCAGCCTGCGTGACAGTACCAGACTGCGCATAGGTCTAGCAATGGCAGACCTTTAGACATACTTTTACTAGGCCGCTCTGTGGGTGGCACAACACGTGCTGCAAGCCCACGAGCAGCATTTGTATTTACAAGCCCTGGCACTCCTGGTGCATGCTACTAGGGACTGACAGTAAACCAAATATGCCAAACATGGAATCCAATCAATACAGCAATTTCACATAGGGAGCACTTGCACTGTGGCACTGATCAGCAGTGGCACAGTGCTCAAAGGAATATTCCAGCAAAAACATCGTAAACAGAGGAGGCAAACAGGAAAAAATGGAGGAGAAACTCATGCCAATGATGCCAGGTCTAACAGTGGTTAGGAGACATCGCAGGAACTTTTCTAAGGTCTGGTTGATACGTTTTGTTTATCCATCTGTCTGAGGGTGATATGAGGTGGACAACCTGTGATCGATCCCCAAGGCTCTGCACAGTCCTTTCCAAAACCTTGATACAAACTGGGGACCTCTATCAGAGATGATAATGGAAGGAAGTCCGTGTAAGCAAACTATGTGGTTAAGAAACACCTGTGCTAGTTCACTAGATGAGGTTACCTTTTTTAGAGGGATAAAATAGTCTATCTTTGAGAGCATGTGTACGAGTACGAATATCGTGTTGTATTCATGATTGTGAGGAAGATCTGTAATAAAGTCCATGCTAATGAAATGTTAGGGTATGGGGGGAATAGCTGTGGGTCTTAATAAACCAACAGGAGAGCTATGAATGGACTTTTGTCTTGCAAAAACAGGGCAAGCCGTAACAAATGCGGTTATGTCCTTCTTCATCTCCTCTCACCAGAACCATCTAATGGTGAAAGTGTAATGTTTCCCAATCCCCTCACAAGGAGTAAGGGGTGGTCTCTAATTTCTAGACTTTCATAGCGTTTTGCGTGCTTCTTCATAATCTTGCCCCCTTGACTATACAAGTGGCTTGAATCCTGACAGTTCTCCCTCCAAAGGCCTATTTACAGGATTAGGTTTAGATGGATGAAGGGCATGAAATCTACGTACCAAGAGAGGAGCATGAACATGATCAGCAGGTTCCCAAGACATATCTTCTGGGTGGTATCCTACCCAGTCAATGAGATATTGTAGCTTTCCCCTATATCTTCTAGAATCCAAGATTTGTTTCACTTTGTTCTCTCTTTCCCCATTTACCAGTACTGGAGGAGGGGGTTCTTATAGTTCTAGAAAGGGAGTATATTTTTTAATCAAGGAACTTTGAAATATAAAATGTATCTTCATTTCAGGGGGAAGCTCTAATTTTGTGATGACAGGTGTTAGTACTTTGTGTACTGTATAAGGTCCTATAAAGTGAGGTTGTAACTTTCTAGGACCTTCTAATCATAGATTTCTAGTGGACAACCAGACCTTTTCTCCTACCTCATAGGTGGGCTCCAAACTACGGTGTTTATCTGCCTGTGCTTTCATGGCTTCTTTAGCTCGTTGCAATTCTTTTTTAGCAACATCCCATGTAGTTAGAAAGGATTCATGGTGCCCTTTAACTGCAGGGATGTTGTTCAATGCAGAAGGCAGGGTACAAATAAGGAATCGAGGATGATGTGCATGGGAAAAGTAAAAGGGTGAGATACCTGTAGAGGAGTGCGTAGTATTGTTATTTGCTAACTCTGCTAGTGGAAGTGCTTGTACCCACTCACTGTATATGGTGGTTGTTAGAAGCGGCTGTCTCTAGTTGGCAGAGGTATACACTTCTGACAAATAGGGACACACCTTTTCTAGTCAGGTGAAGGGGATCACACACTTAGATAACCCCTGATCACTCCCTTGGTAGCTTGGCAAAGCAGACAGGCTTATCTCAGAGGCAGTGCGTTAAGCATTTATGACCACATACAGTAATAAAGTGAATACACTACAAATGGACATGACACAGTAGTATTATAAAAATAAGGATGTTTATATAAGGCTTAGCACAAGACCAAATAACGACAAAAATATCCCACAATCTTAATAAATACTCTTGGAAGGAAAAAATAGTAGTTCAAGTGTAGTTTCTTCTTAGCACAAAGTCTTTAGTAACAAAAGCAACTCTTCTTCTTTAAATCACAGTTCTTGGCAACAATGTAACCCCCACAGGAGTCACACGACGTCGAGGCAAAGTTAATCCAAAGGTTCGGCGTCGACCGCGAGGAGCGCTACGTCGAGCCCGGAGTCGCAACCGACCCCCACAACACAGTACCTTGGAAAAGTGAAGCACATGATGATCAGCAGCGTCGAGATGTCCGGTGTCGTGTCTTCGGCGTCGATCGGGCCTCGGAGTCGGGGCGATCTGCAGCGGCGTCGACAGATGTCAGGCAGGAGTAGCGCTCATGAGGTGAAACAGGATACGGCGGCGTCGTCGATGTCGATGTTGACGTTGCAAGAGTGAGAAGAGCTCACGGCGTCGAGAGGGCTCGGTGTCGAGGTGTCGGCAGCGGCTTCGCTACTAGCGTCGATCGGGCCCTGCGGCCGGCGTCGAAGGTGCAAGACACGGGAGCTGCACTCACGATGTCGAGCTGGATTCGGCGGCGTCCGTCGGCATCGAGATTGCTGGATTCTTCAGAGGTGCTGGGTTTTCAGGTTCCAGCAACAAGCAATTTTAGCAAATGATGAAGTCCCTTAGCCCTGTGACTTCAACAGGAGGCTGGCACTCTTCCAGCCCTTGGAGATTTCCTTGGCTAAGTTTGAAAGTACACACTCAGTTCCTCTCTCCTGGTTCCTTGGCAAAAATAAAGAAGTGACTGCAGGATTCCCCCCAGCAAACAGCACACTGGCAGAAGGGGTAGGCAAGTCCTTGGATCAGCAGGCTTCTTGTCCTTGGTTCAGGTTTCCTTGTCAGAAGTGATCTAAATTCTTGGTTCAGGGGTCCTTCTCTTATACCCCTTTTTGGCTTTGATCCCTTTGTCCATGCAGGGGAATTTCCCCCATCCTGGGTTTGTTGTGGGTGTTGCCTGGCCGAGGCACCTGGCCTATTCACTGTGCAGGGCAGGGTCTTCAGCCGCCCAGCAGGAAGTGGAGCCAGCATTGTCACTGGCAGGGGCAGGGTCATCAGTCGCCCGGTAGGAGGTGGGGCCAGGATCGTCCCTGGCAGGCACAGAGCCATCAGTCGCCTGGCAGGAGGTGGAGCCAGCATTGTGTCAGGCAGGGCAGGCTATCAGGAGCTGCTCTTCCCCTACTCTCAATGCAAATGCCTCACTCACCCCACACTGACTCATTCAGACCTCTGGAGCCACCCAGCTCCTGTCACACGCACACCAAACCAGCAGAGACCAGTAGACAGTCAGACAAGAAAATAGCCACTTTCTAAAAGTGCTATTTTTAAACATAGGGTCTAAAAACCATCCACCCAAATGGATGCATAATTAAACTCTGAGTTCAGGGATACCAAACTCGACATTGTACCATGCTTCCCGAGCTCGCTAGGATTATAGCATTAATAATCCGGGCAGCCCATTCTAACTGAGGGAGAGCAGGTAACCTTACAATAGTGAAAAACAAAGATGGCTGTAATTCACTATTAGGACATGCCAACCTCATCAGGCTTGTCCTACCTTATGCTTACAATGCACCCTGCCCTTGGGCCTACCATAGGGGTGACTAACATGAAGTTAAGGGAAGGTTTAGGGACTGGCAAGTAGGTGTACTTATGCAGCCTGCGTGACAGTACCAGACTGCGCATAGGTCTAGCAATGGCAGACCTTTAGACATACTTTTACTAGGCCGCTCTGTGGGTGGCACAACACGTGCTGCAAGCCCATGAGCAGCATTTGTATTTACAAGCCCTGGCACTCCTGGTGCATGCTACTAGGGACTGACAGTAAACCAAATATGCCAAACATGGAATCCAATCAATACAGCAATTTCACATAGGGAGCACTTGCACTGTGGCACTGATCAGCAGTGGCACAGTGCTCAAAGCAATATTCCAGCAAAAACATCGTAAACAGAGGAGGCAAACAGGAAAAAATGGAGGAGAAACTCATGCCAATGATGCCAGGTCTAACAGTGGTTAGGAGACATTGCAGGAACTTTTCTAAGGTCTGGTTGATACGTTTTGTTTATCCATCTGTCTGAGGGTGATATGAGGTGGACAACCTGTGATCGATCCCCAAGGCTCTGCACAGTCCTTTCCAAAACCTTGATACAAACTGGGGACCTCTATCAGAGATGATAATGGAAGGAAGTCCGTGTAAGCAAACTATGTGGTTAAGAAACACCTGTGCTAGTTCACTAGATGAGGTTACCTTTTTTAGAGGGATAAAATAGTCTATCTTTGAGAGCATGTGTACGAGTACGAATATCGTGTTGTATTCATGATTGTGAGGAAGATCTGTAATAAAGTCCATGCTAATGAAATGTTAGGGTATGGGGGGAATAGCTGTGGGTCTTAATAAACCAACAGGAGAGCTATGAATGGACTTTTGTCTTGCAAAAACAGGGCAAGCCGTAACAAATGCGGTTATGTCCTTCTTCATCTCCTCTCACCAGAACCATCTAAGACAGATATGTAGAGTCTTATCAGCACCCGGATGTCCAGCAAGAGCAATATTATGGCACCATTTCATCACTTGAAGCTGCAATGTAAGGGTAGGAACGTATAACTTGTTTTCATGATAATATAACCTCTTATTCACATGATTTGCTGGATTCTGTGACAACTGTATTATAGTAATGTTAGTACAAACATTCATCAGTTTATCTAAAAAGGTCTCTGCTAGAGTGCTTGAAACCTCCCCAAAGCCCAATGATCTTATCTATGGGAATTATGGGAGGAAGGCCCTCAGTATCGTCTGTTGTATTAGAACCTAGCCTAGATAAAGCATCCTCTTTGTCATGTTGGGGTCTAGGCCTATAAGTGATCAGGAAGTCATACTCACTAAAAGACGAGACCCATCTCATTTGTCGGGGAGTGAGAGCTCGAGCAGATTTTAAAAATTGGAGATTTATGTGCTCCGAGTATATGGTGATGATATGAGGAGATCCTACAAAAAAATGTCTCCACTCCTGAAATGCCAACTTGATTGCGAGTAGTTCTCATTCCCCAATAGTATAATTCTGTTCTGCTGGCAACTGAGTATTTGAAAAATAAGTCACGGGATTCAAGCATCACGTTTCAGGATCTCTTTGAGATAACACCCCTCCAGCGTGTTTAATAATAGGAGCGGTAGTAAATCTGTCTTTCAAGGTTGTGAATGCTCGTTCAGCTTCAACAGACCCTACAAAGGATACACCCTTATGGAGGAGTTTGGTGATGGGTGTTAAAAGATCAGAAAAATTATGTATAAACCGTCGATAAAAATTTGCAAATCCAATAAAGAACTGCACTTCTTTTACGGACTTGGGATTGGGCCATTTCACTATTGCGTCTATTTTCTTAGGATCCATTTGAACTCCTTGTGGAGTGATTACAAAACCAAGAAAGTCCACCTGGGTGGTATGAAAGAAGCTTTTGTCTAGTTTGGCAAATAAGTGAATAAGTGATTCTCCTTTAGTTTTTTTATTATTTTCTTAACATCTTCCACATGTTCCTGTTCTGTTTTAGAGTATATCAAAATATCATCGATATACACAATGACAAAAATATCCAGATATTCATGGAGGATTTCATTAACAATGCCGCAGGGGCATTTTCTGATACTACTGACACTACCCCCATCAATGTCACCTCCACTCTCCCACACCAGTTAGAAAAACTGCAGAAAAAACAGGTTCACCTTCAATTGATGACTTTGATGCTGAGACAGTATTTAAAAGCAGATATAAACCCGTGGGTCTCCAAGTACGCAACATCCCGGGGATATTCACTGACAATCCCAAATATATTCCCAACTTTAGTAATATTGGAACGACTTGCTCATGGCATTGGTTCGTGTTAGGAATTAAATTGCTACTGAGACCTTAGAAGCCATCGCAATTGAAATTGACACCATTGGGAAAAAACTCCAAAACACCAATCCGGTCCCTGACGCCAAAACCCTACTTGACAAAGTGAAAAAAAACATAGATGAATTCTACAGGACTGAACAAAATAAAAAAAACAATAAAGTGAAAAAAGATATTAAATATTATCACATTGAAACCCCATACCCCTATTTTCAAAAAGATTTCTATACCAACAGGTCATATTCCAACCCCCGTAACAGCAGGCCTTGGGGACGCTTCAACCAATGTCAAACCTTAGTAGGTTTTTCGGACTCTTCCATTGACTCCTCGGATAATTCTGACTCTTCAGAAAACCCAGGCCCTTCGGGTAGAAACCAAGGCCCAAACAAAAGTAATTTTTTAGTCAGAGGCCAACCCGAGACACCAGCAGGGTGAAGAGAGTACCACGGTGGTGCAATCCCCCTGGAGAGCGGCAGACCCGCCACAAATGTTATCAATGGTAAAACAATCCTCTGGGAACCAATCTAATTCACAGTTTATTCCTATTTTTAATCTGTCCAAACATAATCTTTCTGATTCAGAAACATCCCTCCTCAAAAAAGGTTTGTCCTTTGTCCCGACTATACCCACCAACTTCCTTGAGTTACATACTGAAATCCTTAGGTTCTTTCGCAGGGTAAGATTAGAAGCCTTTTTTCAAACCAATCCTTCACCAATGGCCATTTCTAATACACCTTTGAGACCCCCATCTAATTTCTCCCCCACAGCGGGTATGGTCCCACCCAAAGTTATCACGTTTGAAAAAATGGTCAGTAAGGACCTCGCTACCCTTAAGGAAACCAAAAAATATATTCCATACAATTTGGCTCTGGAAGAAAAGAAAGACATTAAAACCCTAAAAGGCAGAATCCAGTAGAAATGATAAAACTTCCCACAAAGACTTGCCCTCGAAAGGTGAGGCAAAATAACTCAGAGTGAACCCCACTCTACTCCTCTGGATATAACAGGCCACCCTTGAGTGATCGTCAGGTAACTTGAGAGGCTGCAAAACAAATATGGAGCTAATTATTCTATATACCATTGACTAGTGTCTATTATCAGGCTGCACGCGAAATAAGTCAAGAAAACCAGAGTACACCCACTTACCAGCCAGCAAGTGATCCAGATGAAACCAGGAGTTTCAAATGGAAGGAGTTAACTTCACTCCTTACTCTAGGCGTTGTCTCAATAAAGGCAAAAATATTCAAGACAGGGCCAAATGCTAAAATGTCTCATTAAGCTTACACAAATCTTTGGTCTGTTCAATAAGGTTTTCATTTGTGGTAAAAAAAAAAGGAAACAAATGAGACAAAACTGCACTGCTCAAAACAAATGAAAAGTCCTAAAGGGTTAAGGATTAACGAGTGGGAGGTCTGAATTTTGAATGCTGCATGCAAAAATGAGGGCACAAGATAAACTGGAAATTAAAAAAGGAGAAGCTGAAAGGGGCAGGACAGAAAGAAGAGGTGCAGGAACTGAAGCACCCCACACAGCAAGATTGCTGTAGGACACAGCGGTAGCTAGCCTCTGGACAGGAGAAGGCGAGCTAGGTAAATAACAGGAAGGGAAATGAAGTCTCGGGGCAAAAGGATGGAAGGGAGAATGCTCGCGCTCCCAGCTCGCAGGGCTGGGAGCGCGAGTCCCTCAAACAAGTCTACAGCTGGGAAAGTCCAATCTTGACACGACGAGGGAGTTCAAACCGCACTCTAACGCCAGGAAGAAGGGGTCCACCGGGGTTTGAGAAACACGGGAGCGAAGCTGAAAGCCAAGCATCGGTTTCTTCCAGACATGTCATTTTACGTGCCTTATGGACCATGGTGAAAGTGTCATGTTTCCCAATCGCCTCCTTAAGGAGTAAGGGGTCGTCTCTAAATTCTAAACTTCCATAGCGTTTTGCGTGGTTCCTCATAATCCTGCCCCCTTGACTATGCAAGTGGCTTGAATCCTGACACTAAGCTGCTGGTGAGGGACATCAATGCAAAATTGGAGCATCCTCAGTCTTTTTCCCCAACTACTTTTGAGCCAATCGCCCAAAAGCCAGACCATAATGTGATGGATGCTAGGGGGCGGGTCCTATTTTCCTTTTTGCTAGGTTAGGGTATGGTTAATGGGGCCCCAAACTGACAGACCAACACATTCCCACTTTTACAGGATGGGGGCAGAACTATCATTGATTTTATATTTGTCACTTGGAATATGTTCCCCCTTATTAAGGATTGCAAGGTTCTTATTCAGTCCTATAGAGATCACAATCCAATCTCTGCAAAGATAGTGCTACCATATATACACCAAAAGCTCAAGCCACCACCTACCCAGGCTCTATCCACTAAGGATGCAGGGCATATGGTTGTATGGCGTAGATCGAACATGAACAGCATAATGTCCCAGGTGATATCCATCAGTTCTGCCCCGATGCACAGCTGTAATTGCATGCCTTGCGATCCAGCCTGCATTGTAGAGCTATTAGATAAAGTCAAAATTCTATTCTCTAGAACCATTGCCCAGCATCGCCTTTAAGCACATTCATGGTTTGACAATGCCTGCAGAGAAGCTAATAACATCTCCCGCAGGGCTCTAAAGCAAAAACCTAGAGACCTGACTGTGATTAGGGAAAATAGGAAACTGTATAAGATTGCCACAAAAGAGAGAAAGCCAGCCCTGGAGGAGGAGAAGTGGGAATTAATAGTGGGTGCTTGCCGCTCCAAAAATCCCAAAGCCTTCTGGAAAGAAGTACGGTCAGTCTTATCTCCCACTTTACCAGCTGATACAGTAACCTTCTGTACATCACCTGAGACTTGGGTGACTCATTATGCTGGTCTTGTTTCCATTGATACTGGTGTAACTGTTGCATCAGTACAGTCAAACCTAGTGTGTTTAAACTTCTTTTTAATGAAGGGGAAGTCCTAAAGGCAATTGATAATAGTAGAGGCAAGAAGGCTTAAGGCAAAATGGAATTCCGTTGGACTTATTTAAGGAATATCCCGCATCCTGGACTCCGGTACTCACTGCAGTTTTTAACTCAGTTTGTAGCGTGGGAGCGCCAAAGTCTTGGTGCTTATTGGTCATAGTGCCTATTTTTAAAAAACGAAACACGTACGCTCCCAAATGCTATCGACTGAAATCCCTTTTGGATTCTTCAGTCAAAGTCATCAACAGAGTTGTGCTAGATCACGTATTGGACTGAATTAACGTCAACTACATTTTGGCCCCCAGTCAGAATGGCTTTAGGAAGAGGCTAGGCACAACCTGCATCCTATTTTGCCAAAATACAAATGTGCAAAGGGTGCTTCCACTCATCTGGCTTTTATGGACCTGACCAGTGTGTTCGACTATGTCTCATGCTCTAAGTTGTTAAACATCTTCACTAACATGGGAGTTGACGCAGGTCGGGTCTCCTTTCTGAGGCTTCTCTATCATGATCTTTCCACTTCAGTGAGGTATGGCAATGTCTGAGAGTGTTCAAAGCTGTTAGATATCAACCGCGGGGTGCTTCACGGTTGCGTCCTTGCCCCAATCTTATTTCTCCTCTATTCTAACAAATTGGATAACACTTTGGTTATAATTGGGGCTGACGTCTCGTAAGTGGAGAAAAAGGCTGTGCCAGCGCTACTCTATGAGGTTGATGGAGTTCTTTCAGCAAGGACTGCGAATGGCCTAAATAAACTCATTGCCAGTTATGTCTTTTTTATGAAGGACCTGGGGCTGGAGCCAAACTATAAGAAAACCTTTACAATGATGTGTGGCTCCAAAAATACTAAATCCCATTGTTTAAACGTGAAAAGCCAGAAGCTAGAGAGGGTTAGTTCCTTCCCGTATTTAGGCCTGGAATTCGAGGAAGGTTGCACATGCCACATTTGTATAAAAAAATAGACTCATACAATACATGCGAGCAGTTGGTACCACCTTCTCCCTTGCAGTGTCCATAGGTAAAAAGCCCATTGCCCAAAATTTAGAAATCTATAACTGTAAATGTATACCGATTTTAACACGTGGCATGGGTATCTGGGGATGTAGGGATGCACATGCTATACACACTGAGGAAAATAGATATTGTCACAGAGTTTTAGGAGTTCCGCCCTCATCGACACATTTCTCTCTTCATTTGGAGGTGGGTCTTGATTATGTACAAGATATTATACATGCAGCACTTTTAGCCACGTGGTGTTCCAACTGGGGAAAAGAAGAAGCTGAACTAAACCAGGCAAACATTAGAGACTGTTTAAGTTGTTCCAGAGGCCTCTTATTCCTTGGCTACAATAAATTAAAACTTGCCTCATGGAATTTGGTTGTGTATCTCTGTTTCAGCACCCAGAATCAATTGGGAAAGGGGACGGACAGAGGGTGCTGGATAGCTTCCGAAAGCACAAAGAATCCTCTTGGGAATTGTTGGAAGTGTCCAAACCCACTGTCAGAGATTATTGCCTTATTCAAGTACCTTCCATTATTGCCCCGTATCTTTTATATGTGAATAAGGTTCACAAAAGGAATTTACTGACCAGATTTAGGCTGGGGTCTTTTCGCTGGTTGATATGCTTCCCTTTGGGCCAGTATTCTTCTGAAACTATTACCACTTGCCCTTGCGATGAACATTCAAGACAAACTATTTAACAATTTGTCTTTTTTTGTCAATTTTATCTTCCATTTACAAGGAAATTATTATTACCATTTTTGCGATGGTATACGTTTTTTCTAAATGTAAAGTGGCTTTGTATTTTCTACAGCAACTTAATGACAGTGACGTTCGCTTCACTCTTGCGAGCTTTCTGAAGTGCACTATAGCAAAGAGAAGAAGCATATTGTTTTGATATAAATGCATTTTAATAGCTCCTGTATTCATTGTGTTTATATTGCTGCTAAAATGCTTATTGTTGCTGCTAACTCTTTTATAAAAGTGATTTTAATATTTTAATGCTACTGGTTTATATCGGCTGCTAACCAGTTCATCTGCACTGGCAGGTTAGCTTCGATCAAACTATTGTTTTTGCCTGCACTGATTGTAATTTTTTTCAATGAGTTGAATTTTAATGTTGTTTGTTATTCTGTGTACTTTTTATGACCTACCCTCAGAAGGTCAAATAAAGAAAGAAAGAAAAAAAAGAGTACTAAAGTTAGGAACTTGTCTCAGATAAACTTACGTTTTGGACTTAAGTTAAACTTAATACAAACTTAAGTTTAACTGAGACATAATCCATTAGTAAAGTTAGGATGTTGTCTCAGTTAAACTTAAGTTTGTATAGTAGAACAGTATGCTGCACGTTTCTGGAGTTTGAAAAAAACTGTCCTGACAGCTATCACAATTCTCGAGCCACGATGCAAAACACGTAGTTTGAGTGTTTTAGAGTCGTCGTGTGGGAGTTAGACTCTGATGAATCGGCTATAGATACTGGCCTTTTTCTGTTCTCCCTATTTATTATTGCTAGTAAGGATTGCTTCATCTTCCCACTCTGCAGTGATTGGGTTATTACTACAGATACTGGCCGAATTGAGCTGCTCTTATCGTTGCCATACTGATCGGACACTTTTACCAATCCTCAAGTGACTTGGGTCTTCCTATCCTGTAGCGCTTCAAGTTTTAGTACAGCAGCTTACGGACTTCTGATCTCAGCACACCGGATCACTCTTGGATCTATTTCTTGCGCTTGGTTGCGGATTGGATTGGATATTCTTGTATCCTTAAACAGTAGCATATACGAATACTACATGCGTCTTGAGTACTGCGACTGGTGCACTACTGGACAGTGAGCTCTTGCATATTGGATAGACATAAGCTGTGACTTGGACATTGCCAATTGATACTGTTTTCGCCCTGAGGAAGCTCCCTATGTGGGAGCGAAACGCGTTGGCTGATGATTTTTATTTAATGTTTTTTAAGACGATTAATTTCAAATAAAGAAGTGACTTTTCTACTTACTTTTGGCTTGTTGGACTTTGTGAGCTGCGCACCCCCATTTGTTATATTAAGTTTGTCTTAAGTTTAATTTAAGACCAAAACTTATGATTGACTGGGACAAAAATCAAATTTTGATACTTCTGTGAATACCAAAAGTCGTAAAGTTAGGATTTTGTCTCAGAATAATTTTGTGAATCAGGCCTCGGTGATCTGGACAGCGGCTCCACAATATGCCTACAGGATACTGTACTTCCCTCAGCAGCTGCTGTGGGAACCGGATGAAATCACCATTGCTTTATACATCTGCTTCAAGGTGCACCTCTGGGATCGTCGTCTGTGGTTCTGGACAACAGCAATGTTGCGTCTGCCACTCGGAACACATGAGATAATTGTCCTTTTTCGCTTGCGAACATTTCAGCATGTTTTTATAACAAAATTCATCCAAAACAGTTTTTGTTTTCTTTTTTTCTAGGCACCATGGCTTTTGGAGTGCTGAAGATTTTAAACAGTATAATCACTTTAACCCCTTCCGTGCGGGCGTGATTCCCCCCGTGTGCTGCCGCCGAACGAACAGGGCGGGGCCGTGACGAACCCCAGCCATCATCAGCACACGAGCACCGTGGAGCGTGACGGCTGGGGTTTGTCACCAGCATGGAAGGGGTTAAGGCTTTTATGAATATTTTCAAGGGAAGCTTGCTTTTAGCTAATCTTAAGAGTAGCTTTTACCTTTTATTTCATCTAATGGAATACATGCTTTTTAGATAACTTTTATATATTGATCCTTAGGATGCGGAGTAGGTGTTATATTCCTGAGTTAAGTCCATGTAGCAAAGCATCTTATTTCTTACATTGTCCTAGAAAATAACATTTCAGTTATGAAATTTTGCACACATTTACATGCACAACAATTTTGGATTTGTTTCTCTGAAAACACTTTGTTTACACATCCAGCTTCGCACAACATTATCACGATGCCTTGAACACCATGTACTAGGTCTCTACGCACTAGGTACAAAAGTCATCCTCGCTTCACCTACAAGGTGACAGCGCTATTTGAATATATATTACATCACTAATCTAACTTGCACATCGTGAATACTGCTATTTATTATAAAAGGCATCCTGATAGATTGGTAAAGTAGGCACTTCTGCTGGCACCGAACGTCTGTGCATCTGAGAATCTACCAAGCACCGGTCTGACATTCCATGAGGGGTGTCCAACTCTAGACCAGGATGGGGTCCTTCAATTTTTCGCACTGGAAAGGGAGTGGGTTCCACCCCGTGTTGTGTGCACATTGCATCTCAAAAAATGCCATAATATTTTTCTTTTTATCCACATTCTTTTTATTTGTCATCAGAATCAAAGTTTCATCAATCCTTATTCGTTTTTTCTTTTACGCAAATCACAAGAGAGAACGCTTACATCTTCACTCTATTCTTAATGAAGCAGACATGCTAATCCAAGCCTTGTTCTGCACCACGACAGTGTGCGTAAGTTTTGTACACATCCATAAAAGTTTGCTTTACCCAATGCATTTTGGGCCCTCGGTCCGGCCCTTCGTCAGGGGTTTTCTAAAATTTAAAATACAATATGTAAGACTATATCATTGCCCATTATCATTCAATCCCGGGTGCACACAACAACCCTTCCGGCTCTCCCAAATCAACGTTTTTCCCGCAAAAACACATAGCCAAATGCTATTCTTTTACTCATGAGTATCATTGCTCTCCTCCGTGCCTTTCATCTTTACACTATTCGTGCCCCTCATATTTCCAACCACCCTCACCATTACGTGACTCCCACCTTTCTCCCGCTTTTCACCCCACTTATATCCCCTCCCTAACAGTACTACCTCTTTTCTTTACTATGCGGTCTTTTCCTGCATTCAGTTCTGTGTCTTTCAATTTTTCCCATCAGGGAATGGAGTTGGATCGTCCCTACGGGGGATTCTTGGCTCTACATCCATGCACACTTTAGGTACGCTCAGAGTAGGTTTTGCATCGTAGGAGTACGTTAGATTACCATATTGCATATATGCCAGCATATACTCATTGCTTTATCACTATGGTAGAAATGTTTCTACTGTTCACTCTTTTGGTGTTTGTAATCTCCTTTATTTGCTTCTGTCTCCTAACCATTGCAGCAAATGTATTTTTATACAAAAACAATGTTGGGTCAATAAATATATAAACAATATCCCACTGTGTATTTTGTATACTTCTGTGAGAGAAAGTAAGCACGAGTGACAGAGCAAAACATTTTGTACTGTTTTCACGATCCCAGAGAACAATGTGCAGATCCTACGGGTTAGTAGGAATTACATGCAACACAGAACAGTTACATCACCCAAGCACCAGGAGCAGCAGCACAAGCTCCACTTACACACACAGAACAGTTACATCACACTAACACCAGCAGGAGGACTGCAAGCTCCCCTTGCACACACAGAACAGTGACATCAAACTAACACTAGCAGGAGAAGTGCAAGCTCCCCTTGCACACACAGAACAGTGACATCACACTAACACTAGCAGGAGAAGTGCAAGCTCCCCTTGCACACACAGAACAGTGACATCACACTAACACTAGCAGGAGAAGTGCAAGCTCCCCTTGCACACACAGAACAGTGACATCACACTAACACTAGCAGGAGAAGTGCAACATGTCCTTAAATACAAAGAACAGCCACAGCACACTTGCACCAACAGAAGCTGCTCAAGCTTCCTCTATACAAATCACATTCACATCACACTTGCACCAGCAGGAGCAGTGCAAGCTCCCCTTACACACACAGAACAGTCACATCACACTAACACCAGCAGGAGAAGTGCAAACTCCCCTTACACACACAGAACAGTCACATCACACTAACACCAGCAGGAAAAGTGCAAGCTCCCCTTACACACACAGAACAGTGACATCACACTAGCATCAGGAGAGCAGTGTAAGATTCCCTTAAATACAAAGAACAGCCACAGCACACTTGCATGGACAGAAGCTGCTCAAGCTTCCCCTATACAAAGCACATTCCCATTACACTTGGCAGGAGCAGTGCAAGCCCCCCTAGCACTATCAGAAGAGGTACATCATCACCAGCAGAAGCAGTGCAAGCTTCCATGTACTATCAGAAGACATCTACCATAAGCTGGAGCAGTGCAAGCTCCTCTTACACGCACTGAACAGTTACATCACACTAGCACCAGCAGGAGAAGTGCAAGCTCCCCTTACACACAGAATAGTTACAGCACACTAGCACCTGGAAGAGCAATGCCAGCTCCCCTTACACACACAGAACAGTGACATCACACTAAAACCAGCAGGAGAAGTGCAAGCTCCCCTTGCACACACAGAACAGTGACATCACACTAACACTAGCAGGAGAAGTGCAACATGTCCTTAAATACAAAGAACAGCCACAGCACACTTGCACCAACAGAAGCTGCTCAAGCTTCCTCTATACAAATCACATTCACATCACACTTGCACCAGCAGGAGCAGTGCAAGCTCCCCTTACACACACAGAACAGTCACATCACACTAACACCAGCAGGAGAAGTGCAAACTACCCTTACACACACAGAACAGTCACATCACACTAACACCAGCAGGAAAAGTGCAAGCTCCCCTTACACACACAGAACAGTGACATCACACTAGCATCATCAGGAGAGCAGTGTAAGATTCCCTTAAATACAAAGAACAGCCACAGCACACTTGCATGGACAGAAGCTGCTCAAGCTTCCCCTATACAAAGCACATTCCCATTACACTTGGCAGGAGCAGTGCAAGCCCCCCTAGCACTATCAGAAGAGGTACATCATCACCAGCAGAAGCAGTGCAAGCTTCCATGTACTATCAGAAGACATCTACCATAAGCTGGAGCAGTGCAAGCTCCTCTTACACGCACTGAACAGTTACATCACACTAGCACCAGCAGGAGAAGTGCAAGCTCCCCTTACACACAGAATAGTTACAGCACACTAGCACCTGGAAGAGCAATGCCAGCTCCCCTTACACACACAGAACAGTGACATCACACTAAAACCAGCAGGAGAAGTGCAAGCTCCCCTTACACACACAGAACAGTGACATCACACTAACACCAGCAGGAGAAGTGCAAGCTCCACTTACACACACAGAACAGTGACATCACACTAACACTAGCAGGAGAAGTGCAAGCTCCCCTTGCACACACAGAACAGTGACATCACACTAACACTAGCAGGAGAAGTGCAAGCTCCCCTTGCACACACAGAACAGTGACATCACACTAACACTAGCAGGAGAAGTGCAACATGTCCTTAAATACAAAGAACAGCCACAGCACACTTGCACCAACAGAAGCTGCTCAAGCTTCCTCTATACAAATCACATTCACATCACACTTGCACCAGCAGGAGCAGTGCAAGCTCCCCTTACACACACAGAACAGTCACATCACACTAACACCAGCAGGAGAAGTGCAAACTCCCCTTACACACACAGAACAGTCACATCACACTAACACCAGCAGGAAAAGTGCAAGCTCCCCTTACACACACAGAACAGTGACATCACACTAGCATCAGGAGAGCAGTGTAAGATTCCCTTAAATACAAAGAACAGCCACAGCACACTTGCATGGACAGAAGCTGCTCAAGCTTCCCCTATACAAAGCACATTCCCATTACACTTGGCAGGAGCAGTGCAAGCCCCCCTAGCACTATCAGAAGAGGTACATCATCACCAGCAGAAGCAGTGCAAGCTTCCATGTACTATCAGTAGACATCTACCATAAGCTGGAGCAGTGCAAGCTCCTCTTACACGCACTGAACAGTTACATCACACTAGCACCAGCAGGAGAAGTGCAAGCTCCCCTTACACACAGAATAGTTACAGCACACTAGCACCTGGAAGAGCAATGCCAGCTCCCCTTACACACACAGAACAGTGACATCACACTAAAACCAGCAGGAGAAGTGCAAGCTCCCCTTACACACACAGAACAGTGACATCACACTAACACCAGCAGGAGAAGTGCAAGCTCCACTTACATACACAGAACAGTGACATCACACTAACACCAGCAGGAGAAGTGCAAGCTCTACTTACACACAGAACAGTAACATCACACTAACACCAGCAGGAGAAGTGCAAGCTCCACTTACACAGAACAGTGACATCACACTAACACCAGCAGGAGAAGTACAAGCTCCCTTAGCACTATCAGAAGACAACTACCATAAGCTGGAGCAGAGCAAGCTCCTCTTACACGCACTGAGCAATTACATCACACTAGCACCAGCACCATCAGTACAAGCTCCCCTTGGAAACAGAACCCTCACACCACACTAGCACCAGCACCATCAGTGCAAGCTCCCCTTACACACACAGAACAGTTACAGCACACTAGCACTTGGAGGAGCAATGCAAGCTCCCCTTACACACACAACACTTGCAGAATCAACAGGAGCTGTGAAAACTCCTCGCACACATACCGAACAGTTACATCACACGAACACCAGGAGGAACAGTGCAAGCTCCTCTTACTCACAGAACAGATACAGCACTCTAGCAATATGAGGAGCAGTGCTAACTTCTCTTGTGCACACAGAACGGATACAGTGCATTATTACCAGAAGAGGTACAGCACAGAAAGGAGCTGTGCAAGTTTTCCAAGCACTATCAGAAGAAGCACCACATCAAAAGGTGCAGTGCACACTCCTCTTAAACACAGAAAACAGTTATGGTTCATTACTACCAGCAGGAACAGTGCAAGCTTTCCTAGCCCAATCAGAAGATGTACAACACCAACAGGAGCAGAGCAAGCTCTTCTTGCACACACACACACACACACACCCATACACACACACACAAGCAGTACTGCAGGCTTCCATTGAACAGACAGGACAGCTACAGTGCATTAGCATCAGCAGGGAAAGTGCACGCTCAGCTTGCACACAATTAGAAGAGTCTCACTCCACTAACACTGACAGGTGCAGTAGAAGCAAGGGGTTAAAAAAGGGGTTAAAAAGTGGAAAAATGTATCATACAATATAACGGAGATAAAGACAGTTACAGTTACTTGTATCAATGGTTATTACCAAGGATTTGATTATTATGGGTAATTAATTTTCCAGATTTCAGAATTGATTTACAAATCTGGATAACAATTAATATACAGAAAAACATTAATCACAAACGATTTAGTATCACAAGACAATATGTAGAGACAATATTCACAAGTTTTTATCAACAAAAGCAGAAAATGTGGCAAAGGTACTTTGTGTACTCCAAGAACCTTCCCCACATTTTCTGCTTTTGATTGTTTACCATTGTTATTATTGATTTTGTTTCATTGTGGCTAAAAACAAGGTAGGACACCAAGACTGCATCAGTAAATATGGAAGCAGAATTGCCATCATTCAAAAAGAACCCGTCCACTGCACCACCTCCGCAGATGGCACCGCCACTATCATGGAATATTTTAACTTCAAAATCCAAACAAATTGCATAACCACCATCAGTCTCCCTTGCCTACTGACCTCCAACATCTCACCCAGCTTCTGCAACACTGTCCTCAAATTCAACGCCCCTTCTCACCATTGACTCCAAAAACAACAGCTTCTTCAGAGACCCCTATTTTCACCCCTATGACACCAACACCGCCAATCTACTTATAATCATGAATAACATCGGCCTCACGTTACTAGTCACCGACCTCACACACATTGCAGGATGCACACTCCACTCCATCATCACAGCCAGCCTCAGAGTAAAGTGCAGCCATGTTACCAAGCTCACCTAGGTAGACCATATCATTTTCCACTTCACCATAAAAGGATCCCCAGACACCAAGCTGCCCAGCACCTCACACGGCAGTGGTAACAAAGTATCAGAGAGCCTGTGGTCCTATGCCCATAACACCTCACACACTGACAAAGCAACCAATCTAGATAAGGCTTTCACAAACTTCTCTCCCTGGATTTCTACATACGCTGACTGAGTCACCCCCGTGAAGCCTACCATACTCAAGAGATCATCAAAGCAGGCCACTTAGTACATCATGGAACTGAGAACAACTAAACAAAACTGCAAATCACTTAAAAGCAAATGACGTGCCAGCAAGGAGACCACAGACCGAGCTTCTTTCAAAACATCCCACAACCAATACCATCAACTTCTGAAAGAGCAAAAAAGAGCGCCCTTGATGACCGAATTAAAGCGAGTTCTAAGAACACCAAAGCACTCGTCAACATCGGCAGATAGCTCTCCATATTACACAGCCTCTGAAAAACATCATTATACCTTCCGAGGACCTCTGTGATACACTGGGGAACATCTCCCACAACAAGATCGTCACCATCTAGAAAATGTTTGAACCCCAACCCACTGCTATTACATGCTTAGCCTCTTCACTTCCAAAGAACTCCGAGCACTTGCTCACCACCGAGGACCAGCTCAGCACTCAAGACACCACAATCATCATGAACTCCGTCAACTCAGGAGCTTCCACTGACCCCTTTCCCCACCCCATCTTCAACCACAGGAGCAAGATGATAAGCAACCAGCTCACCACCATCTGCAACACATCCATCAACAAGGCCACCTTCCTCGATGAATAGAAACACACAGATGTCAAACCCCTTGTTAAAAAATCTTTTGCTGTCCACAAAAAACTCAAAAACTACCGTCCCATCTCTCTGCTCCCCTTTCCAGAAAATGTCCTTGTAAAAGCCATCAATCACCAACTCAAGGAACACATGGAGAACAACAATCTTCTGGACACCTTCAATCTGGATTACTCACCAACCACAGCACCAAACATGCTTTGATCAGTGCCACAGGTGAAATCAGAACCCTCCTTGACTGGGGATAAGCAGCAGCCCTAAGTCTTCTTAACCTCCCAGCAGCATTCAACACCATATCCTACCACACCCTAAACAAGAGGCTTCACCACATTGGACTCGAGGAGATGACCTCAAATGGATCTCCTTCTTCCTCACTTGAAAAACCCAGAGAATCAGCATACAACGTTCTCCTCTGGACTGGACTTCAGAACACCACCTGTGACATCCTCAAGGCACGTCCCTCAGCTTTTTCAATGTTTAACACCTACATGACTCCCTCGGCTAACATCGTCAGAACCAATTGAGTAAACTTCACATCCTAAACTGACGACACACAGCTCATCCTCTTGCTATCAGGAGACTCCTCAACCATGATGGGGAGCTTCTGCAGGTGAATTCCAATTGTCACCGACTGGATGAAGGACAACTGCCCAAAAACTCAACACTGACAAGACAGAAGTGCTGATCTTCTGGAACAACACCTTCCTGTGGAACGACTCCTTGTGGTCTTCTGAACTAGGACCCTCACCCACTCCGACAAATAGTGCCTGTAACCTAGGTGTCATACTGTGCAGCAAGCTTACCATGAAAATCTTGATCAACACAGTCTCCTCTGCCTACTTCTTTGAATGTCTCTGTAAGGTCTTCAGATGGCTCCAGACAAACCGTCACTATAGCCCTAGTCATCAACCAACTTGACTAGGGAATGCACTCCACATAGTAGTCAACTCACACCTCCCGAAGAGACTGCAGATCATAAAGAACTTAGCAGCCAGATTCATTGCAGCCCTCCCTAGGAGGACCCACAACAACCTCGACCTCAAGGAGCTCCACTGGCTCCCTATCAAGAAGAGAAGTCAGTTCAAGGTGCTGAGCCACACGTACAAAGCCCTTTACAACCAAGGACCAACGCACATCAACCACCACCTGAACTTCACCAACCCACCAGATACCTGTGCTCTGCCTCCCTCTGCTTTGCTCACACCCCCTGCATCCACTGAAGCAACAGTGGAGGACTCCCCTTCCCCCGCCCTGCTGAAAAGTCCTGGACAGACCTCTCCCTTCACCAATGGACCTCATCCTCTCTGCTGGAATTCAGGAAATAACTCACTTTTTCTTTTATTGATGATGCAGATTTGCATACACACTGTGCTTCAGCGGTGCAGATCATTTTTTTTATTTTGGTGGTGGAGGGTCACACCTGGGGGCAGGGTACCCCTATACTGCGACCTATATGCTATGTTTTGACAGGACAAGGTCATCCACATGTCCTAAAATAGCTGATGGGGGTGTGGCAGTAAATATTCACATTTTTCTGTTCATCACTGCCAGATCTTTCATGGTGTAGCAGATACAAACAGGCACCTCAGATATTAGATAATGATCTCATAGGACAGGCAATGCGATGCCTTTACTTCAAAGGCTAGCGCTCCACCAGGGCACTGGAGTAACCTTTCTGGCAACGTATTCAATGGAGGCACCATCAATGGGAAGCTCAGGGTCGACCCAACAGAGTACCAAGGGTTTGTCAGGAAGGATTATCCATCACATGAAGGCTGAGTACCCTATCTGCCACACTCTAACGGGCCCTAGGACTCTTGACATCTATGGGAGTGTGTGCTGGGTTTGGCATAGCCCTGCATTGGTCCACAACTGACAGCGCTTTTCATTTATGCAGAAAGGGGTCTCCACCTTTTATAAAGGAGAACTTCATAGAAGGTGTTGGGACAGAATGTCCTGTGCATGGTGCACAGTTGTGTATCCTCCCCTGAGTGCCCAACTGTGAGCACCTTGTATCATTTTCTGGGGATATTTGGCTCCAACCTCATGCTAAGCCAGCCTGTGTGCAAAGGTCAATGCCTGCCCTCTGATGTTAGTCAGGTCCTAGACTATGTTTCACAGCAGTGGCTGCCTACCGGCTCACTCCTGTATTATTCCGCCGCTAACCGGCTCACTCCTGTAACATTCCGCCACTAACCGGCTCACTCCTGTAACATTACACTGCTACAAGTGAATCCGGTCTCTGTGTTATTAGCCTGATCTCATATATGTATGTATGTATGTACATTCATGTCATGGGGAACCAAACTGAAGGAGGCCTGTTGGATCCATTTTGGAAGCCCCCGGACTGTTCATGTGTTAAAGGTAGAGATGAGGCTAGCTCCCAGATTGTAGATAGGTATTGTTGACATTAATGGGAGCAGAGAGCGGTAACAGCCATGCCAGCCAATACATTTAGGAAAGAGAAGGCTCTCTCCCCCTTAAAAATTATATGAATTCCTTTTTCTGCAGAGAGTTGTTGTCTAGTTTCCCTAAATATTGTTATTTGGTGGATTGCAGAGGTAAAGGGTTGGACTGCAGGTCCACTTATCAGAGCGAGAAGGGTCCCTTGTTTCTCTTCCTGATCACTTTCAAGTGTGGCTGTGGTATCCAGGTGCAGAATGCTCACACCACTCTGTGTCTCTGTTGTGAGATGAGTACTCCAGCCAGAGACACACCTATTGTTAGGAGCATCACTCTAGACAGTGGCCGTGCCTGGAAGACGGCTTGAGATGGACAAGGAAACAGAGCCAAGCAAGGATCATATACCCGAGCTGGTTACTGCTACCAAAGCCGAGGATTTGTGCCACTGCTCAAGAGTGCCCAAGCAGATTGACCTTTTAACTCCGCAGTTGCATCTATCGACCTTCATTATGTGTCCATAAAGTCCCACTGCTCCACTGGCAGTAGCCTAAAATGTGCCCATACAGACTAAGCTGCTATAATTGAAGCTGCTTCCTCAAAGCACTAGTCATTGTACGCCCAAGTGACTGTGCGGCTGCTGAGGTGCTGACTGGAAGTGTGCCCAATTAGACTCAGCCTCCTTTGTGGCACTGAAGCACTTGAAGCGACTGAGCTGGTGTCCCCACACCTTCGAAACTACAACCTGTTGAGAATGATGGAGGCCCTGTTGCAAGCTTTTGGCCCATGTGCCCGGATAAGGGCTGTTGAGTGAAGACAGCTGCTAACCTGCCATTGCCTCTGGATACTCCTACCGGGTCCACATCCACTCAGAAAGAGTAGACCAACAGCTTTATGCACCTACGGTTTTTGCCTCTGTCCCCACAGCGGGAGGACAATGGCTGAAGAGCTTGTGGCCAGAGTGAGGCCTACTGCAAAGGAACTGTGGGTTCCTCAGCAAAACAGGTTGAGGGTACTGCTGGGTAGTGTGGCAGTATTCCCACAGCAAACACGTTGAGCATTTGATGCTTGTTGTGTAATCTTCAGTATTGACTTTTACTGTGTATTAAGGAACTTATCGTTTTACAACGATTTTAGCTAGACTGGACAACTTCTGTGTTATACCTTTTGATGTCTGTTGAGTGCTAATCCCACATTAACCCCTCCGAGAAGCCTGTGGCCACTGCCATCGCTACGCACTGCTTATCACTGACAAGCCTGTGACCACTGCAATCTCTAGGCACTGCTAGTCCATGGGAAGCCTGTGGCCGCTGCCACTGCTACCCACTGCTCTTTTACTGAGAGGGCTGTGGCAGCAGACATCACTACTCACTGCCCTTCACTGAGAAGCCTCTGACAGCTGCCATTGCTACGCACTGCTGGTCACTGAGAAGCTTGTGGCCGCTGCCATCGCTACGCCCTGCTTATCACTGACAAGCCTGTGACCACTGCAATCTCAAGGCACTGCTGGTCACTGAGAAGCCTGTGGCCGCTGCCATTGCTACGCACTGCTCGTCACTGAGAAGCCTGTGACTGCTGCCATCGCTATGCACTGCTGCTTTTTGAGTAATGTGCAGTATCGAATTTTACTGTGTATTAAGGTATTTATCATTTTACAAAGATATTCGATAGGCTGGATGTTATATTCTATGTACAATGTTTTGACATGATATTATATACTCATGTATGCTATGCAAGTCTACTTAGACATTTGATTACAGCTGTCATTGTGTTTATGATGTAATTGCATCTGGAAGGTTATGATTTCAATGCTGGGAGTGAACTGATCCAGAGGTGGATGTTACCAGAGGATGATGAGCTGTGTAGATCTTTCCACTAAATGCATTGGATTCAAATTCCACTTGTTTCCTGACTTTACTATAAAATAAGGCGACGAGGACTCTACACAGCAGAACCCACGCATAAAATGATTCACCTCATCAACTTCAACAACTTTATCACCTGCTGCAAGCAATATCTACTATCTGCTACTAGTGTACACTTCAAGCTAAGTCAATATTTCTTTTCGTTTATTTGCTATTTTTTTTATGAACGGCACTAGTAACGAGTATTTTCTCTGAACAACTTCCTTGGCTACATCTCAATTACATCCTCTCTCCAGCATTTAACTGTGGCTGTTGAGACTTCAATTCTCAAAGACAGCGCAAACTTTGTTTTAACCTCCCCCTCACCGCGGCTATTGAGAGTTCCCTTGTCTATCACAGCGCGGACTTTGTTTTATTTTCCGGTTTACACCCCGGGTGTAACATTAACATTTTTAGACTGGAGCGTCTTTTGAGATTGGTTAAAAAACTGCTGGTTTGATTCCTTATTAAATTTTATCTATACCTCATTTGCGTTGAGCTGGTGCAATCTATTTCTTTTCAAAATGCCCTTACCTGACTAATGGCTGTTGCCAGTGTACCCGCGCCTATCTTCTTGAGCATCCATTGACTTCCTTCGAGATTGGAACACAGTCTTTCTCGTGCATGCGTTCTACATTTTGCCAGTCATAGGCATCGTCAAACGTTGCCAACCACACACAGTGAGGACAAAGAACTGCCATTTTACTAGTTGACAACCATGACGTCACGATTGTCTTTTAACATCAGATTTTTTTTTCAGTGATGTTCTGTATTTTCTGCAAGACAATTCTATGACTTCACAAAGTAGGAATTTTATATATCTCAAGAAAATTACTTTATGATGTCACAAGCTAACATTGCCAAAGACCTGAAGATCTGGTTTTCTTGAACTCTAATGCATTTTTTTTTGCAATATATATATATTTTTACAAACAGCAATGTGTACTGTCTCTACTACTGTGATCTGCACACAATTTTCTTCACTATCAAGCGGATTACAGTGATTCGCACACTTAATTACCACTGTGATCCACACACACAAGTACGTGGATTACAAGTGTATTACAGTGATTTGCACACTTATTTATTACTGTGATACACACACATTTCTACCAATAAGCGGCTTGCAGTGATTCACACACACTGTTAATTTGTTTTAAACTATTGTTGCATATATCTTTTCTCACCCAAGTTTTTTTCAATGTTATCGTATACAGTATTTTATTCGAGTTCTATGTCTTCTTTACAATCTAATAATGCTTCTTCTTCATTCCTGAAAACTCCAGGAGAGCCTCCAGTGAAATTGGACATTTGGTTTGATGCATTTGAAACATATCTGGGTGCAGTTGGTGCTTTAAGGTATCGCCCAGAAAGAAAAAAATGTCTTTTGTTACACTCTCTGGGATTCAAAGGAAGATCGATTTTCAAACATTTACCTGACTTACCTGACAATGTTGAAGTAATAGATGAATACCAAAGAACTGTGGCCAAACTCAAGCTACGTTTTGATAATCAACCCAACTTTATTGTTCTTAGGCACAAATTCTTCAAGAGGAAACAAGCAGAGAATGAGGATGTAGATTCATATATCTCAGTTCTCAGGAAACTCGTCTCAGTATGTATTTTCGAAAACTTTACTGAACAGTTGATTCGCGATCAATTTGTGGGTCATTGCAGGGATAAACAAATTAGACAAAAGTTATTATCTATGGACAATCCTTTACTCGACAAATCAATCAAAGTAGCAAAGAGCATTGAAACCTCACCTATTTCTCTCAAAGAGCTGGAAGATAAACCATCTGAAACTGTTAATTTTGTTGATCCCTCAAAAAGTTCAAGAAACAAAGTTCAGAAGAAGGGAAACACTTATTCTTCAAAAACCAAATCTGATAACTCTATACCTAGCAATGTTTGTTTACTATGTGGGAGCTCTATTCAGGGTAAAGGATCAAAATATCCAATGTTGAAAGTTGGACATTTTGCTACTGTCTGCCTTAAGAAGAAGTTTCAGCAAAAGTCTGTAAACTGTGTCTTGGAATCAGATGACACTGATTCTGAAGAAGAAATTGTTTCTGTGGTACATGATCACACTGTTTCTAATGGGTCCTCTATACCTCTCACTGGTGATCCCTCATCATGTGTCGACCATATAGTTGAAATTATCATTGGTGATAAAAAGCTTGATTTACTAGTAGATTCCGGTGCTAAGATCACCATGATAACACAGAAACTCTTTTATGAAACATTGGGAAAAAGAGAACTTTTCCCTCCTGATCGGTCACCGGTCTCTTATGAGGGACGGAAAATCGAACTTCTATGTTTCATTGAAGATTTTCTAGTATTCAAGGGAAGGAGAATTAGGGGGAAAATCTATGTAGCTGTCAAATGTCTAAACATGCTTGGTTGGTTTCATCAGGGCCTATTTGGTATGCAATTGAAACCCGGCGCCAAAGAGCAAGTTATGTTAATTACATGTGAGGAAGATAGTTCTAAATGGGTCAGTGAATTTCCTTCTGTTTTCAGCGATGAACTGGGGAAAATCACTGGGTTCAAACATAAAATAATTGTTAAAGATGGGGCAAACCCTACAAACATAAACTCAGGAGAGTCCCCTTTAGCATTAGAAAGGATCTCAATAAAGAACTTTCCTCTTTATGTGAGAAGGGAATTATAGAGCCTACAGATTCCTCTCTTTGGTTGTCGCCTTTGGTGGTTGCACGCAAACGTGATGGCAAGTTGAGAGTGTGTGTGGACCTCAGATCTCTTAACTAAGAGATCTGGGTTGATTCACATCCATTGCCAAAGATTATAGACTTATTCTGCAGCATCAAAGGTGCAAAAGTCTTCTCTAAGTTGGATTTGGCTAGTGCCTATCTTAAAATAGAACTCCATCCAGACTCAGGCTCCTTGACGGCTTTTGTATCTCCACTCAGAACTTTCCGCTACAAGAGGATGCCTTTCAGGTTAGCCTCTGCGGTGTCGGTGTTCCAGAGGGTTATGCAGAACATGTTGAGGAGCGTAGCGGATGTTCTGGTGTTTCAGCATGATGTCCTTATCTATGCAAAAAATAATGAAACACACAACAACATTATCAGAAAGGTTTTAGAAATTTTCAAAAAAAATTGTGTGGTTTTAAAAAATGAGAAGTGCAAGTTTTCATGCAGTGAAATTGAATATCTTGGTCATCTACAATCCCAAGAAAGAATTAAGTCTAGGCAGGGTCTTATAGATGCTATCATGAATGCTTCTGTACACAAGGATAAAACCGGTGTTAAATCTTTATTGGGGTTGTTAGAATATTATTCTAGATTTGTCCCTAGCTATGCATCTATGGTTAGACCGATCAGTAATCTCCTCAAAACTTCCACAACATTTATATGGTCTCCTGACTGTGATTGTTCTTTTGTGGGAGTAAAAGATGCACTTAAAAAAAGTGATGCTCTTACTCCATTTGATCCTGATTTACCATGCTCCATTACAGTGGTTGCAAGTAAAGATGGTTTAGGAGCGATTCTTATGCAACAGTCTGAAAATCAGGAATTTACAGTTGCCTTCAAATCAAGAGTTCTTAGAAATGCAGAAATTCAGTATTCTGTAATTGAGAAACAATTATTAGCTTGTTTGTGGGCTATTGACAAATACCATCCATTTGTGTGGGGAAGGCATTTTTACTTGGTCACAGATCACAAACCACTTGTTTCGATATTGTCTTCTGGTCCCAGCAAATGGTGTACACCTAGAATCACCAGGATGGTGAGCAAACTGTTACAATATCAATTTGAAATTACACATATTGCAGGTGGTAAGAATATCAGAGCTGATTATCTCTCACATTTTCCTCAATGTGGTGATTTTAGTGAGGGTACAGGTTTTCAAGAGCTGAATGATGAGGATGATGAAGACTGTTTTGTAGCATCTGTAGACATTCCTATTTTAGCTGTTGGTTCGGAAGAGGGTTGGAGGTCAGCTTTTTCAGAAGACAAGGTTCTTCAAGATGTCTGCATGTTTGTCAAGAATGGTTGGCTGAAAGAAACATCTCTATCCTTTAACCTTCAGCCATACTGGAAAGTTGAATCTGAGATTTAATTAGCAGATGGCTTATTGATGAGGTGTGATAAATTAATTCCTCCACATTCTCTTAGATCTATCATTATCAAGGAATCTCATGAAGGACATTTAGGGATTTCCCTTACTATACGACGTGTCTGCCAATATTTTTGGTGGCCAAGCATGGACAATGAAATCAGGACAATTATTGAAAATTGTCCAGTGTATTGTTCGTCAGAGAAAACTCTTAAAATTGTTACTCCACCTCTATCACCTATTGAGTGTCCACCCGGGCCATGGGTCAAGGTTGGAATTGATATTATGGGTCCATATGAGGTCTTACCTTTAGGCAGGAGATTCATCATTGTTTTGATGGATTACACCTCAAAATGGCCGGAAGTCAACGTTGTTACAGATGCTAGTTCCTCTCGTGTTATTACATTTTTGAAGGAAGTGTTTTTGAGGGAAGGGTTTCCTCAATTTCTCAGACAACGGGACTCAGTTTTTGAGTCAGGAATTCCAGCTTTTTCTTAAATCCTGTGGTTTGAAACACCTTAAGAGTTCCTTATATTATCCACAAACTAATGGCAATATGTAGAGAATGAACAGGGTTGTAGCGGAGCATATCAATTGGGCTGTCAAGGGTAAACATGATGTTTTGTCTTCTCTTGAAAGTATGTTGTGGTTCTACAGAATCACACCTCATTCTTCCACTAAGTTTTGTCCATTTGAAGTTTTAAGAGGAAGGAAAGCCAGCACTAGTTTTCGGCCAGGATGGATGTGCAAATCGTTTGATTCTTTGGTTAATGTTGAATCGCTTATGGAGAGTGTTAAGGCAAATGTTGATATCACGCAGGGAAAAGAGGAATAATGGTTTGACAAGAAAAGAAATGTCAAGACTGTTCCCTTGTGTGTTGGTGATTTTGTAAGGATCAATAATCCTGTGCATACAAAGAAAGGAAAGAGTGCATTTGGTGAACCCATTAGGGTCATCAAAATTGTTAACAATGCTGTTCAGGTAGAAGTAGGTTGTTGGTGGAATGTATCAAAGGTAGTTAAAACCAGATCTTGTCCTTTTTCTTCTGGTCTTTGCTGAAATGGACAGGACAAAAATAAGTTCTCTGATGTTGGGCAGAGAAGGAAATGTTCTAGAGTCTCTATTTTGCCACCAAGGTTTCACGATTAATAGAGTCTCTATTGTAGCTCAAAGGTTTCGTAGTAATATTGTATTTAGTCTTTCCATGTTCCAAATTAGTGTTAAAGAAAGTTTTGTTTTAAATTTAAGAAAGGGAGGTATGTTTTATTGTATGTACAATGTTTTGACATGATATTATATACTCATGTATGCTATGCAAGTTTACTTAGACATTTCATTACAGCTGTCATTGTGTTTATGATGTCATTGCATCTGGAAGGTTATGATTTCAATGCTGGGAGTGAACTGATCCAGAGGTGGATGTTACCAGCAGATGATGAGCTGTATAGATCTTTCTACTAAATAAATTGGATTCAAATTCCACTTGTTTCCTGACTTTACTACACTGGACAACTGCTGTATTACACCTTTTATTGTCTGTTGAGTACTTATCCCACATTAACCCCTCTGAGAAGTCTGTGGCTGCTGCCATCTCTACACACTGCTCATCACTGAGAAGACCGTGACCGCTGCCATCGCTAAGCACTGCTCTTCCCTGAGAAGCCTGTGAGCACTGCCATCTCTAGGCACTGCTTGTTACTGAGAAGTCTATAGCCGCAGCCACGCTATGCACTGCTCATCACTGAGAAGCCTGTGACCACTGCCATCTCTACGCACTGCTCATCAATGAGAAGCCTGTGACTGCTGCCATCGGTATGCACTGCTTGTCACTGAGAAGCCCGTGGAAGCTGCCATCGCTACCCACTGCTCGTCACTGACAAGCCTGTGGCCACTGCTGTTGCTATGCACTGCTTGTTACTGAGAAGCATGTGACCACTACTATCGCTACACAATGCTTGCACAGAAAAGCCTGTGGCAGCTGCCATCGCTAATCACTGCTCGCACTGAGAAGCCTAAGTGGACTGCCATTGCTATGCACTGCTCATCACTGAGAAGCCTGTGACCGCTTCCATTGCTATGCACTGCTCACACTGTGAAGCCTGTGACCAGTGCATTTGCTATTTACTGCTGGCACGGATAAGCCTGTGGCTAGTGCTATCCCTTTGAAATGCTTACCACTGAGAAGCCTGTGACCCCTGCCATTGATACTCACTGATCGCATTGAGAAGCCTGTGACCACTGCCATCATGATGCACTGCTCATCGCTGACATTGCTAGTCACTGCTCGTTCCTGAGAAGCCTGTGACCGCTGCCATTGCTACGAACGGCTCATTACTGAGAAGCCTGTGATGGCGGCCATTGCTAATCACTGCTCATCACTGCAAAGATTGTGACAGCTGCCATCATTATGCACTGCTCACACTGAAAAGCCTGTGACCGTTGCCATTGCTCTGCACTTCTCATCACTGAGAAGTCTGTGACCGCTGCCATCGATATGCACGGCTCACACTGTGAAGCCTGTGACCAGTGCCATTGCTATGCAGTGCTGGCACTGAGAATCCTGTGGCTGCTACAATCGCTATGAAATGCTGGTCACTGAGAAACCTGTGACTTTTGCCATCGCTAAATACTGTCGGCATTGAGAAGACTGTAAAAGCTGCCATCGCTTTTCAATGTTTGCATTGAGAAGCCTGTGACTGCTGCCTTTGCGATGCACTGCTCATCACTGAGAAGGATGTGGCCGCTGCCATCACTATGCAGTGCTCGTCACTGAGAAGCCTGTGACCGCTGCCATCACTACGCACTGCTCATCACTGAGAAGACTGTGACCACTGCCATCTCTATTCACTGCTCTTCACTGAGAAGCCTGTGACTGCTGCCATTTGTATGCTGTGCTAATCACAGAGAGGCCTGTTACCGCTGCCATTGCGATGCACTGCTGCTCACTGGGAAGCCTGTGGCCACTGCCATCGCTACGCACTGCTTGTCACTGAGAAGCCTGTGACCTCTGCCATTGCTACCCTCAGTTCGCATTGAGAAACTTTTTACCACTGCCATCGCTATAAACTGCTCATCACTGAGAAGCGTGTGACAGCTGTCATCGCTATGAACTGAACGGCTCGTCACTGGGAAGCCTGTGACCACTGCCATCGCTACACACTGCTGCTTTTGTGTAATGTGCAGTATTGGATTTTACTGTGTATTAAGGTACTTGTCGTTTTACACAGATATTAGCTAGGATGGACAACTGCTGTATTTCACCTTTTGGTTTCTGTTGAGTGCTAATCCCACATTAATCCCTATGAGAAGCCTGTGGCTGCTGCCATCACAATGCACTGCTCATCACTGAGAAGTATGCGACCGCTGCCATCGCTATGCACTGTTCGCATTTCAGAAGCCTGGTACCGCTCCCATCACTACGCACTGTTCGCATTGAGAAGCCTGTGACCGCTACCATCGTAATGCACTGCCCATCAATGAGAAGCCTGTGACCACTGCCATCGTTATGCATTGTTCGCATTGAGAAGTCTGCGACCAATGCCATCAATGTGCAATGCTCATCACTGAGAAGTGTGTGACCGATACAATCGCTATGAACTGCTCGTCCCTGAGTATCCTGTGATTGCTGCCATCTCTGCACACTGCATGCACTGAGAAGCCAGTGACTGCTGCCATCGCTACTCACTGCTCATCACTGAGAAGTTTGTGACTACTGCCATCGCTACACATTGCTCATCACTGAGAAGTGTATGACTGCTGCCTTCGCTATGAAATGTTCGTCACTGTGACTGATGCCATTGCTTCACACTATTCGCATTGAGAAGCCTGTGACTGCTTGCATTGCTACGCACTGCTTGTCACTGAGAAGCCTGTGATCGCTGCCATTACTACGCACTGCTCATCACTGAGAAGACTTTGACCGCTGCCATCTCTACTCACTGCTCTTCACTGAGAAGCCTGTGACTGCTGCCATTTCTATGCTGTGCCAATCACATAGAGGCCTATTACCGCTGCCATTGCTACTCACTGCTGGTCACTGAGAAGCCTGTGGCCGCTGCCATCGCTTTGCACTGCTCGTCACAGAGAAGCCTGTGACCGATGCCATCGCTATGAACTGCTCGTCCCTGAGTATCCTGTGACTGCTGCCATCTCTGCACTCTGCACTCACTGAGAAGCCTGTGGCCATTGCCATTGCTAAGCACTGCTCATTTCTGAGAAGCCTGTGACCACTGCTTTCTCTGTGCACAGCTCATCACTCAGAATCCAGTGACTGCTGCCATCTCTACTCACTGCTCTTCACTGAGAAGCCTGTGACTGCTGCCATTTCTATGCTGTGCCAATCACATAGAGGCCTATTACCGCTGCCATTGCTACTCACTGCTGGTCACTGAGAAGCCTGTGGCCGCTGCCATCGCTTTGCACTGCTCGTCACAGAGAAGCCTGTGACCGATGCCATCGCTATGAACTGCTCGTCCCTGAGTATCCTGTGACTGCTGCCATCTCTGCACTCTGCACTCACTGAGAAGCCTGTGGCCATTGCCATTGCTAAGCACTGCTCATTTCTGAGAAGCCTGTGACCACTGCTTTCTCTGTGCACAGCTCATCACTCAGAATCCAGTGACTGCTGCCATCGCTACTCACTGCTCATCTCTGAGAAGCCTGTGACTGCTGCCATCGCTATGAACTGTTCGTCACTGTGACTGATGCCATTGCTTCACACTAGTCGCCTTGAGAAGCCTGTGACTGCTTGCATTACTACGCACTGCTCATCACTGAGAAGCCTGTGACTGCTTGCATTACTACGCACTGCTCGTCACTGAGAAGCATGTGACCACTGCCATCTCTACTCACTGCTCTTCACTGAGAAGCCAGTGACTGCTGCCATTTCTATGCTGTGCTAATCACATGAAGGCCTGTTACCGCTGCCATTGCTACGCACTGCTGGTCACTGAGAAGCCTGTGGCCGCGGCCATCGCTACGCACTGCTCGTCACTGAGAAGACTGTGACCACTGCCATCTCTACTCACTGCTCTTCAATGAGAAGCCTGTGACTGCTGCATTACTATGCTGTGCTAATCACATAGAGGCCTGTTACCGTTGCCATTGCTACGCACTGCTGGTCACTGAGAAGCCTGTGACCGCGGCCATCGCTACGCCCTGCTCGTCACTGAGAAGCCTGTGACCACTGCCATTGCAATGCACTGCTTGTTACTGAGAAGCCTGTCGCCGCTGCCATTGCTATGCTCTGCTCGTCACTGAGAAGCCTGTGACTGCTGCCATTGCTACGCACTGCTCGTCACTGAGAAGCCTGTGACCACTCCATTGCAATGCACTGCTTGTTACTGAGAAGCCTGTGGCCGCTGCCATTGCTACGCACTGCTCATCACTGAGAAGCCTGTGACCGCTGCCATTGCTACGCACTGCTCGTCACTGATTAGCCTGTGACCGCTGCCATTGCTACACTCTGCTCGTCACTGATTAGCCTGTGACCGCTGCCATTGCTACGCACTGCTCATCACTGAGAAGCCAATGGCCACTGCTATCGCTATGCACTGCTCGCACTGAGAAAACTGTGGCTGCTTCCCTTGCTCCCCTGGGGATCAAGTGCAGAAGCGGTTCTACTTGGCCCAGTTTGCAGAGCTATAGTAGGATAGACATCAGAGGCAAATTACCCTAGCCCCCACTGCTGTGAGTGAGTAACCACTGCTCCCCCTGTGCCCCCGGGCCCATAATGGGGTCTGATATAAGGTTGTTTACCAAACACTAATGGACCCCAGCTAAGATAAACTACTAAGCTTTAACCAATAGTGGGGGAGAAGGCATACTGATGAGGCAGTCAACTGAGGGTCTGATAATTATTTTAACATTGTTGAATGTTGTCAAAGATTTAGGTTTATGGAGAGGTTACTTCAGTCAACTGCTGCTACCAGCAGTTTTCTAGGTTGGCCGCTGCGTTCAGCTGGTTGGTGGCATGCATGACCTCCCATCGCCTTCCCACACTTTATCTCTCGATCGCTTCTCCCAAAGGAAAATGTCTGGCATGGCTGTGTAAAATAACAAGGCCACATGCTGCATTTTTCTATTAGAGGACAACTGCCTCCGGCTCAATGGGAATAAGACGGAGGTATTGATCGTAGGTAAATCCCCATCAGTGTGGACCTCAGCCTGGTGGCCGGAAGAACTGGGTGAACTGCCCACACCTAGTAATCTAGTGAAGAACTTAGGGGTATGGTTAGATAGAAACCTATCGTTCGACCACCAAACCAAACAGGTGGCAGGCACCTGTTTTGGGATACTGCGGGTCCTTAGGAAAACGCTGGACCTAATGCCCATACCGGTACGCCAGACCCTGGTCCATGCCTTAATAACATCAAGGTTGGACTATGGAAATGTGCTGTATCTAGGGGCCAGCGGAAAAAGCCTCTCGAGATTACAACGAATACAGAGTGCAGCGGCCCGCTTGATCCTACAACTCCCTAGAAGGGCATCAACAAAAAAAGCATTGAGAACACTCCACTGGCTCCCGATTAGGGAACGGGTAACTTTCAAAGCCCTATGTGTAGGACATCGCATTCTTCATGGCAGAGGGCCAAGGTATCTGCTTGGGCTTCTGAAACGATACCAACCCGCCCGTCAACTTAGATCATGCGGCACTGGGCAAGTACAGGTCCCGAAGGTCAAAACGGCTAGAATGGGTGGGAAATTCTTTAGAGTCACGACCGCTAGGATATGGAACCAGCTGCCAGAAAAACTGCGGCTCCGAGTCTAACTTTCGAAGACACCTGAAAACTTTTCTCTTCCCCAAAGACTAGACCGGACTAAGGACTATGCAAACATTCATGCCTTGGACTCTAGGAATCAACTTTAGCGAGCTGCGCGGGGACACACTTGCTAGTGTAACCATGCGCTTTATAAAACTCAAATGATGATGATGATGATCACTGCAATGGCTTTCTGCAAGGCCCATTCCCTGTAAGGGTAATTGGATGGCTAGAATTCTTGATGTGTGCTGCAAGCAGGATGAACCGCTGGCCTCCCTGATGTGTGCTGCAAGCAGGATGGACACCTCACCTCAATTATGTTTGCTGCGACCAGGAAGGACCCCTGGCATCCCTGATGTGTGCTGTGAGCAGGCATGAGCCTTTGATGTGCAGTCGTCTCTTGGATGCTGTAGAGAGGATGAATGGGTCCACATCCTCTGGCCCTCACAAACTGCTCTTGTACTTGTAACATTCATGGGATCTGCAGAGCACAGCCCCACCACCCTCCCAGGGGCATGGATAGCCCCCTACCTCTTTGAGCTGTGCTGCTTTGCTCCTTGCTGAAAGGGTGAGACAAACTGGGGAGAGGGGACAGCCAGTGTTTACTGTGAACCTTTCGCCCTCCACCTGCACTAATGTTGCACACAGGTCACCCACCAAAGGTCTGGCTCATACTCCAAATGCAGAGCATGCAAATGGCTTATTGAAGCATGTTACAGATTGTGGAGGGATATTTGTGCCAATGGTTTAAAGAATGAATGAAGGATTAAGATGTGAAATAATTGGAGTACAAGAGGTATTGTGGGTGTTTGTGAGTTTTGGTGGAGTACAAAATGAGAGACTCTTCGTGCAAGTGTCCACAAATAAATCACGCAAAGCGCGTTTCACATTATCAAACCAGCCATTATTAGCAGCCTGTCGCTGTCATCAAATAGCCTGAATTTTCACTAAATATTCTAATCCTCTCTCTTCTAACCCTAGTGTTGATTCTTGGCCTCTCAGATGATACATGCCTGACATTCACTCTTCAGTCACATCACGCCTTCCCAGGAGCTCTAGCGCAAAGATCTGTGGTTCAACAGTAAGTAAATCCGAAGCTGACTTTAGTGCTTAGAAATATCAATTATCTCTGTTTGCTGCATAAAGCGTCCCCACTAAAACAAGCACTGCACATCAAACAGCAGCAGGATCACAGGGTTCATTTGAGTTAAGCACACTTGAAGGTGTTTGTCTTCTGGCAGATGCTTTGGGTCCTTAGGACGATAAGGAGGCGTCACCCTCACAGCCTGCAAGGTGATGACTCCGAGACCAAACACAAGCTGAGTTGGTGCCTGGAGCCCAGCTCCATGTGACATGAATTAGTGAAACAAAAACTTACCTGAGAGCAGCCTGTGGCTACTATCACCTGGCCTTCACGAGGAGCCCCCGATGCTGAAGATGCACCCAGTTAAAGATCACTACATCACCATGCTGTAGCACTACTCCTCAGCTCCAGGGATGAGACAACTCCAAGCAGAGTACCAGGAGAACCAAGATTGTATGAAGGACTAGGAGGCTAGCACTATGAGGAGTCCTTTTGTTTCCAGTCTGCAGTTTATAAAGAACCATCACACCATTACTATTCTGTAATGAACAGAGTTAAGAACACTCTGTGTCCCATAGTTCACTCCTGCTCTCCACTCTTCTTCTTCTGGGTTCTGCAAAGACCATCTTCTTCTCAAAGCTGTACAAGTATTCTCCCAAATCTAAATTGAACATATTTGCATAAAAGTACTAAAGCTTATAGAGCACAAAAAATGTATTAATAATTCTTGGTCACCTAAATGTATTATTTTATTTTTCCTGGTCAACATAAAAGGTTGTACAAAAAGAGAAAACGAGATGTACATATTTGTGTCTCATGTGATACGTTTAACTATAATAAAGAAAAAACATCCAGGCCCAGCACCCATGCTTAGGAAGACGTCCAACATTTGATGATGTGGCACATTTAACCCACTGTAACAATAACAGTGATCCAACATGGTATGCAATATACCGCATGCAGCTGACCCATGCTAGCATCACCATCAAGTCGTATGACCAATCTGGGCCGGTCTGGGGGTCTCTCAAGATCAGGTATTAGGTGGTACACCGGTGGATACTACCCCGTCCTCCTGTGTAGAACTGAGGTATTGGACAAAGGGTTTACGGAAGTCCCTAGGTCAGGAGGCCTACGGTAGTTCCTCTGCATATACCTCCAGGGTCTCTTTACAGTATGTCATGTCAGCAACCCAATCACTAAAACTAGGTGGGCGCTTACTGCCCCATCTCAATGCTATCCGATGTTTGGCTAAGAGCAGGGCCACTGCCAGTAGTTTTCATCTCTTGGCCAGTCTTAGCTCATGGGTTTCCAGTAAACGTGTTAGTGGGGCATATGGTATGAATTCTGATAGCATAATCGTGAGGACATTAGTGACTTCTTGCCAGTAGGCTCGAATCGGGGGCAGGACCGTGCTATGTGTAAGAAGTCTGCATTGGGGGCGCCGGCTCTATGACACTTATCATCTGCGAGTAGACCGTATCTGTGTAGTTGCGCTAGAGTGTAGTAAATTTGGTGCAGGAATTTAAAATGAATAATGCAAAGGTTACAGTTTGAGGTCACCAGGTTTAATTGCGTGCAGCTGTATTCCCAGTCCCCTTCATCTATAGTATCTCCTACTGATTGCTTCCATCTTTGAATTGACTTATTCTGCGTCTGGTGTTGTTCTCACTGTGAAAAGTTATATAAACGTGTTACCAGGCCCTGTCATGTGGGTGCCTTGAGTAGGAGTTGTAGTGCATGAAGTTAGGGTGGCTTGCTCTGAAAAGTTGGGAAAAGTTCTTTGATAGCCACACGCAGACGCAAATAAGCGAATACCTTCAGCGGCGCACGGTGTGCACTAAGAGACGGCTCATCCTGTGGGATGAATCGGTTGTGTGGGAAGATTTTACACATTTCAGTTAGGCCCATGTCCCTCAGAAGAGCAAGCATATTTTTCTCTTGAGTAAAAGTGATTCTTGGGTGATGGTCTATGGGGAGTGCAGGAGCATATATTGGAAGTTTCTGCGCCCGGTGTGCTATTGGGTGCCATGCTCGTGACGTGCAAATCACAGGGTGTATTTTGTCTCTAGGAGTATGTTTTTGCTGGTCAGATATGTGGGTTATCAGTGGGGAAGGCAGCACACTTTCATGTTCCACAGATATGTGGGGGATGTATGCATGTGGTTGTACCAGTAGTGAGCATGTTGTGCTTGCACACAGTAAAAGTATAGTTGAAGGTCGGGTGCCCCAAAGCCTCGTTTGTGATAACGTTTAGTGAGAGTCTTCCAGCCCACTCTCGCCCACTTCCCAGCCCATGTAAGCTTCTGCATGATTGATCTCAGTTTGGTAAAAAAGGCCTGTGTGAGACAGATCGGAATATACATAAATAGGTATAAGAATCTGGGCACTACCACCATCTTTGTATGGTGATCCTGTTGGCCAGTGAGATCGGTAATCTAATCCAGCAGTCTACCTGTTCGTCGAATTTCACTATAGCTCTACTGTAGTTTTCCCAAATCACTGTTTCAGGGTTCCTGTGTACCCATTTACCCAAGTATTTCACTGGAACAGCGTGCCATTGCAGCGGAAAGTCAAAGATTGGCCGGGTCATGGCAGGCGTGAGTAGAATTACCATTGATTTATCACAGTTAATGCCGAGTCCTGAGTTATGTTCGAACCGTATCTATTCCCTGATGAGTGATTTGAGATTAGAGTCGGATGGCGCGTGTATAGGACCATGTCGCCGGCATACAGAGATATGCTAATGGGCCATAGTTGGAACTGTAGTGCGGAGTCTGGGTGATTTTGGCGAATCTTACGAGCTAATGGTTTAAGAGCCAGTGTAAAGAGAAGTGGTGAAAGTGGGCAACCTTGCCTTGTTCCCCGGCTAATGTTAATTGGGGCGGAAGTGTTGCAGTTGATTCGGATTCGCGCGCTGGGCTCGGTGTGGAGAAGGGCTATCCACCATAGGAAAGGTTCCCGGAATCCCATCCGATGTAGGACGGTGAACATGCAGATCCATTTAACAGAGTCAAATGCCTGTGCCGTGACTAAGAGGGCTGCGGCATCCAGTATTTCTGAGGTTATGTGGTGGAACATTGTAAAAATAGTGTGTAGATTTTGTGTGGTAGACCTGGTTGGTCTAAAACCGGCCTGGTCTGGTAGCACCAGATTCTGATTTAGTAGCTGAATGCGTGTTGCTATGACTTGAGCTAGGTTTTTTACATCTATGTTTATTACTGACAGCGGGAGAAAAGATTTGCAGTAAGTCGGGTCTTTATCAGGTTTAGGGAGAGCAATAGCGCCTCACACAGTGAGGTCTGTAGTATGCCGTCCTCATATGATTCTTCGTACATCTCAGCTAGGTGTTGGATGAAAATGTCTCTGAATTCTTTGTAGAATTCCCTGAGGAGTCCGTAGCTTCACGAGGTATACTTTAAACTTTGCATAGTACTTAGCTGAAGACACTGTGTACTTGTCTGTACTGTGCTAAAATTGCAAAGTAATTGCAAAAAGCTTCCTGTACATGACCAGATATAATAAAATAAGCTTTTCTATCTTTATATGCTAAAGTGCATATAGTACTTTCACAATAGTGAAACTGAAAAATTGGCAAGCAGTGGGAGATGTGATGATTTTGGGATCCTCCCTAACCTAGGGAGAGTACCAAACAGATGCCTTGAAAACAAAAAACGCACATCTTATTGAATGATTTAGTTGTGGTCCCATCCTGTTAGGACAAACCCAAACACAGTTGTTGGCAAAAAATACATTCCCAACCAAAGACCCTGCAAAGCATTATGGGATGAAATTAGCAGTGGGCAGTGAATATTATATAGTACACAATATCAAAAGAATTCTACAAAGAGCTGCAGTTCCACTGGTCGTCCCTAGATGTCCCTCACGAGTCAAATGCAAATGCTTGATGAAAGGGTTTCAATGGTTTTGCATTTGAATCGTGAGGGACATCTAGGGACGACCAGTGGAACTGCAGCTTGATGTAAGAATAATTTCAATGCTTTGCATTTGACATGTGAGGGACATCTAGGGACGACCAGTGGAACTATTTTGATATTGGATACTATAGTATTCACTGCCACTGCTAATCTTGTCCCATAATGCTTTGCAGGGCCTTTGGTTGGGATTGTTTTTTGCCAATACCTGTGCTTGGGGTGGTCCTAAAATGATGGGATCACCACTTTATTTCAACAAAATGTGCTTTTTGTTTATGCTCTTTGAGTTCAAGGCATCTGCTTGGTGCTCCCCCTATGTTAGGGGGGACGCCAAAATCATCAGCTCTCTCATTACCTTATGTTTTCATTGTAAAAGTGCACTTTTGTGAATTGGTTATATGCTGGTAAGCATGTAAAATTGCTTTTTCAAAGCATCTGAGAATATTGTTCATTTAGATGCTACGCTATGGCTATGTCGTGCAATTTGCAAAGTGCAAATTAGTACAAACTTTGCATGCTCCGTCAGCGTAGCGAAGTTTTAAGCCCAGGGTTACTTAATTTCAGGCAGTGATGTGGTCGATTGTGTAGAGTAGAGGCGGGTATAGTAATCAGTGAAACTATCTAAGATCTTCAGAGTATCGTAAGCATATCGGACGGATTTATTTATAATCTGGGTGATGTGGGTTGCTTTAGGTGTTGAGCAATATCTGTGAGAGGGCGCCCTAACTGGGTATCCCCCATCCCCGTAGGTGCACGCAGTGTATCTGCGCGAGATGTATTTGATCTTAGCTGCTGCGTGTTCTTTAAATGTATCAATCTTCTGCCTGATTTCAGCTAACAGTGCAGGATTTCGCGTCTCTACAAAAGCTGCCTCTAGCCATTGCATATCTTGTTCTACCAGTGATAGCTGCTGTTGGATATATTTCAGAATGCCTGCATGTTTGCCTATGCAATGTCCTCTAATTGTAACTTTAAAAGCCTCCCAGAGTGTTTTTGCGCTGCTCAGAGAGCCTTCGAATACCTGATAAAGGAGTGCGTTCTGTTGCAGATGCCAAGCAAACAGACATGGAGTGTGTGTGGCGATGTCAAGCGTGAGGCATAAGGTGCATGATCTGACAATGTCCTGGGCATGTGCTCAATCCACGTGGTCCATGTACTGATATTGTGTGTGGCTAGCCAGAAGTCTATTCTTGACCAAGTGTTATGTGTTGATGATGTGCAAGTACCTTCCTTGTGGCCGGGGTGTCGTAGACACCACAGGTCGATCATTGCGCATTCTTGCATACCATTCCTGAGCGCTTTAGCTGACTGTTTCCCATATCGGTCATCACCTGTGGATCTATCTAGTGCTGGGTCAAGACGTGTTAAAATCACCTCCCCATATAATGGGGGTGGGTAGTAGTTCACAGCGTTTAGCCCAGATGTGTGCATAAAAACCCGGGTCATCAGTGTTTTGGCCGTATGTACTGACCCCTGTCAATGCTGTGCAGCCAAAGTTGCCCTGTACTATAATATAGCGCCCTTTGTTGTCCTTGATAGCAGTGATGAGCGTAAAGGGGGTGCTGTGTCTAACCAGGACCATGACCCCTCTAGCGTAGCTGGAGTAAGAGGATGACAAGCAGTATATTGCCCATTTGGTGCCTATCCTCCAATCAGTGGTATTTGTGAGATGTGTTTCTTGTAGACAGGCCACATCTATCTTGTGGCAGTCTAGACACGCCAGGACCCTTTGAATCTTTTGTGGGTTTTGAAGGCCTCTCACATTCCAGGTCAGGAACACCAGAGGCCTAGTGTTTCGTGGGCAGCTAGTCATGTATGTCAGCTTGTATAATGAGACCTGATCCGTGTTTTATAGCTTGCACTCTATCTGTATAATCTGTATTCTGGTGTTTGAACTCTGACCAGTGTTTTATGATAAATCCCTGACCCTCCCCCCATCCCCTTTGCATTCTTTTTGCAGCTGAGACAGTCCCAAAAACCTTGAATATTCTCAACATATTCCCTCAACAGTTACAAAACAATTTAACTATTTGTGGTGTACACATGTGGGCTGGAGCTGCCACACTGGTTGCCCCCGTGATTTAGATCTCAGGGGTGGCCGCTGTAACAGTTAAATATTCATCACAATCGAGCCTGTAAGGACATACCCCGGTCATCTCGGTAATTCTCTAGTTCAATGGGCGCAACCCATACCATCCCTGTATTTCAAGGGAACACTTGAAACTAATATGCATTGCCACTGCCCCAATCCATGTGCCCAGACAACCCACTTATCGGCCTCTGCAGTGTGCATGTGTAGTTGTCCAACATCTGCCAGTTGTTTGTCTATTTTACCCTGCTTGGTGTCCATTTGCATGTGAGAGTCCTCGACCTCGGAGATGCGGCGTTCCGCCATGTCAAGCCGCTCCATGTGACGGTCTAGGCTCTCGGCCATGCGGTCCACTCTGCATGTTGGTGAGTCTAACTTACCGTCGATGTTGGAGAGAGCGGCCTGGATCATGGTGAACATGGCCTGTACATCACCCATTTGAGACTCCGCTTGCAGAGGCCACCGACTGTTGTGATTGCAGTTGATCTTCCGAGCAGGGTTCCTATGGTTTTTTTGATTGGTCAAAATTGAGTTTGGGCTGAATTCTGCCGGGTTTGCCGATGGTTCTTCTGTTGATAATGAGCTATAAGTGCTTTCAAATTCTGGCTTCATTGTAGAATGTGCCCAGTGCACTGGAATAAATAGGGTATGCAGTTGGTCGACACCTTGGGCTATGATATGTCTATGTGGCCACGGAGGTTTTGTGTTCTGGGTGGCCTCATCTGCAGTCTTAGAGTGTGCTGTTGGCACCTCTGGAGGGGCGTAGCTCTGTTTTTGGGGTACATCTGTTTAGCCTGCGCCGACCTCCTTAGCTCTGCGGATGCACGCTTGTCAGTGTGTTGCATGTCTCCAGTGGTCAAATTATGGGTCAAAAGCGTAATGATATAGGATGGTAGTGTGGCCAAGCATAGGGCATAGGGCAGAGGCAGCCTACTCCGAACCAGGTGCCTCAAGGTTTCACCGGAGGTACACCGTTGGTTGTGGTCTATGTGGTGGCGCCCCAGTATTGTTGTGATTGCCCTTTTCCACGGAGGTCGCATGATGCCCTCACTCACCCACCGGACTTTGACTGCCAGCAGCGCAGGTTCACAGGCTCACCTCGGGGGCACAATCCCTGCAGTCAGAAGGTTGTCAGTGCCACTCCCTATGGGTTTGGCACCTTTTCCGCTCCAATGTCTCTAATGTGCAGTGTGGTGAATCCCTGACCCTGCCTAGCTCAGTCAGGGCATCTGGGCAGTGCTGTTTGTCTGGGCTGTGTGGAGTGTCAAGTAGTCCCCCAGTTGTGGCACAATTTTGGGACCACACTCTCACGCTGTGTCCGATGAGGGTCAGGTACAGCGTTGCTGCAGCTGAAGTATTGTAGCTGTGCCACCGGTGCATGTCCCGGTGAGTGGTGCAGCGCTTTTATCTCTGGGCAGTGCTGCAACGTGGTTTCTTCCGGTTTGCCTGCCCTGCATCGTGGCAGAGTATTCTCGCAAGGCTGCTGTGCAAGTCTGCGCGCTTCTGTTGTAGGCCTCGCACTTCGTTGCCGAAGTTGCAGAGCCTTGGGGAAGTGTCAGAGCTCGGCACAGCAGCGTACGTGAAGGCTGCCGAGTCGGCGGATGTGCCCGTGGGTAGGCAGGGGTACCTCAGGGCTCTAACCATGCAGGATGTATGATGGATATTTCAGCGGCCGGAGGAGCGGGCCTAGGAAGTGGCCATCTTCCAACGTGGCAATTTTCGCCCCCTAAATTAGAAAACTTTATTGTTAAAACCCAGATTTATGAATCCAGCTAAACCAAACTACACCTGCCGCAATGCAAAAAAAGCATGTTGTGTACGGTGCAGTGCATGCCAGCTTGTGCATGCAAATTTGGGGGGATACCATAGGTACCCCCCATGTGCACCCCCAACCCCTTAACAGCAAAAACTGCATGCCTTTCCATGACGGCAACGGTACAATGGAAAGGCTGCTCTATGCCTGCATCGTAATATGGATGGTGGTGTCTTGCAGACATCACCACCATATCATGCCCCTTTTCCGCCCGGTTGACGAGTCCACCAGCGGAAAAGCAGTATACGGTGTTTCCCTCCGCCGCGGAACGCCCAGCCATACTAATATGGCAGGGTCATTCAGGTATGGATGGCGGGCGGATCACCTTCGCTGGGCAAGCAATGGCTACCGCCGGCCCAGCGGTGGTTATCTGCCTGCCATCCTAATAGGTCCCTAAATACTTACTGGAGTGGGAATAGTAAATGATATATTTTGACTATCCAACACCTTCCCTGACTTCATACTTATTGGAGTGGGAAAAGTAAATTATATATCTTAAGTGTCCAGCACCTTCCCTGACTTAATACTTACTGGAGTGGGAATACTAAATAATATATTTTTACTGTCCAAAACCTTCCCTTATTTAAAATTAACTGGAGTGGGAACAGTAAATTATATATCTTTAGTATCCAGCTCCTTCCCTGACATAATATTAAAAGGAGTGTGAATAGTAAATTATGCTTGAACGTGAATACCTGTATAAAAAAAGACAATTTCACATGCAGAAAGACTTCGACTTGGTCATCTTGTCTTGAAATGATTAACAGTCTACAGTTGTATTGCTCATATCTTACAGTCTTATTGTTGAATTATTATTGAGACTTACAAGATTTCCTAACATTTCAATTGGGTTGTGCTGTTCTCACCTTTGCAATTTCTGTATCGGCAGGATATATTGATCTGCTTTAGTCATTCCGGGTAGTGGGTGACAGAGGTGCTCTTAGCACCCCTGCTGCAGTTACAGCAATTTTGATACTTATGTACCCTGACTATTATGTTTTCTTATACCTGTATTTATTGTGATGTGCAGTTAATCCCTTTTAGGGAACACCACTACCAAATTGGTTTCGCTAGTAAATTATATATCTTTAGGGGCAGATTTACAAGCCCCATAGGCCACATTTGCGCCGCTGTTGCATCACTTTTGTGACGCAGCGGTGGCGCAAAGCCAGCGCCATGCTGCTTGGTATTTATGACGTGACGCATCTAGAGAGATGCGTCACATTGTAAAGCCCTGCGCCACATGTTCACATGTGGGCGTTCCGGCACGGAGGGGGGGGCGTTCCGGTGCAGGAACGCCTCCTAAACGTGCCTGAGTGAAATCTCCAAAATTTCACTCAGTCACTTTTACGGCCATGCTGCGTCAAAACCCTGTGCCTGCTTGAAGCAGGCGTAAGGATTGACGCAACATGTTAGGCAAGGGGTACCCCGAGCCTTGCTGGAGCTGTGTCGCTCTTTTGTGAGGGCGTGCCTGTACGTTGTCACAGATATGGACACAGGGGTGACCATTCAGATGTGATAGCAATGTACATTCAGTTAGGTTGCATACAGGGGCCCACTAGATATGTTTTGACAAGCAACACTACGCCCCTAGGCTTATCCACTGTGTTGTGCCTCAAGGAAGTGTTGTATCTGTGCCCATTGTTGATGTATAGTGTGGGGCTAAGTTGGACAGGAGTACTTTCGATCAGGTGATGTGCAGTGTCTGCAGATATTCTCCAGCACACCTGCTCTCTCTCCTCTGTGTAGACTTGTACAGTTTTGTGAAATGTGTATTTCGATGTGTTTTTAGTGTCCTCCATAACAGGACTTTGAATGGGATGAGTGTTCAGTGGGTCTCTCACACATGTATAGCTGACGTACATGAGAGCGTAGCTTACAAGCAAGTAAGCATTGCATATGTGACTGCCATATTAACCCACACATAAAAAATATTTTCACATGGCACTCCATCAAGGTATATGGTAACACCAGTTACATTGCATCTACAAGGAAGCAGAACTGTTAGATTTACCAATGGTTGTTAATGGCATTCATTTTAGGAGTTACTACTCAGACTTACTTGCATGATAATTATAGTGATGCTTCTGATCTGACCTAAAAACACTGGGAAATTGACTTTTAGGGTCTCTTGGCTGTTCCATCTATGGCAGTGATAGGTGGTACTGTTTTAGAGTTGACTATATTTTACACCCTGTGGTGGGAACTAATATGGAGAGCCCGTTCAGACCCTTTGCTACATCAGCTTTTGTTACCTACCCGTGATGGCCACCAACAGACCCCGGAACACTTCAAACACTTCTACAGAACTTGCTCTTTCCAAGCTCCCTTCAGGCCCCTTAATGTCCATGGAATGTATCTTGGCTATATGTCCAAGCATGCTGATTTGGTAACATGATGAACACACCCACATTTATACAGACATAAATCTGGCCCAGATTTTCCATGGTGATTTCTCAATTTGGTTGGGACTCTATCTAGACGGGTAGGTGTGTCACTTACCGGCGGTTCTGTCCAAAACGGTTTTGATTTTCATCATCAGCGAGCAGGTGCAGTAGCACAGGGCATGTAAGAAAGGCTCCATGTCGGCACAGGAAGCTGTGTAGAGGTTTGTGACAGCCTTACATCCCTCCCTTTCCACCAGCTCAGATGAGCTGGTTAGAACAGTATTGTCGGCTTATATGAAAGGCGCATTGTAATAGGGCAGGCGGTCAGTAGGTCAGTCCGCTCTCCAACAGGATTCATTGGTCCTTTGGTCCTTTGCGACACCACCACGGTTGGAATCTCCTGTCAGAGTCAGAAGATGTGCGGTGGTCAGATTTCTGTGCATACACAAGCATTTTAATCCAGAGGTGGACCAACCTATTTGATGGTATCAGAATTGTGTTTATTTCTTTAGGATCTTGTTTAGCCTGGACGTTTGGTTCATAGAAAGATATTCTTATTTGCTTTCTGTACAATCATTTTTGCTTTGGTAAGTGTATATAGCTATCTTTCACTTGTAATGAGGTGTGGTGAATAAGAGGTTTAGCTATTTTCTTGCTGTGATTGGTTAAGGCTTACATACAACCTTTATTCCTTTTCTCTTTATTGCTGAAACTCTTTTTTTCTATTTCACTTTTCCCATTTAAGCACACAAGGATTCTATCTGGAGCATTCTCCTTTTTGATTTTCCTGTTTTTCTCTCTCATCTTGGTACTGGTGGCTTTTGATCTTCCTTTTCTGTGAGTTGTTGTTTATATATTACACCTTAGACCAGGTCTTGTAATTTGTGATGTCAACGTAGGGTGATTGATGTGACGTTAATGGTATCTTATATTTGTTTTAGCCCTGATGAAGTCGACTGGCATACTTGCCTGACGAAACACGTATTGGCAATTTTTGGGGGGGTTACCTTGTGGTTTGAAGAACATCCAACAAGAATTGTAATTTCAGAAGATACCATGGAAATGGAAAAATAAAAGAGAAGAAAAGAAACCCAACCTATTGGATAGTTTTGATTTATATGAACATTTATATTTACAGTTGTTGCTCAGGTCTTTAAATTGTTAATTTGTATTGAGGGTGGACTTTGTCTATCTGCTTTACAACTGCTGGCATTGATTGTTTATTAACCTTGAGCACTTTGGTTTTTACAAATGTGAATTGAGAGACGGAGTTCACTATCTTGCGCATGTTTCCCCTACTGCCACTTTTTGTCTATTTTGTCCAACCACATCCAACAGGACCACGGAAGCTGTTACAACTGGCATCGTAATGAGGCCCTTCATTTTCTCTCTTTTTCAGCAACTTTACTAACTAGTACCCTCAACAGATTGCACCAATTAACAATATTCTTTTTGTAAATTCCCCTTAAGAATTATCTTTTCTTTTTTACCAACAGATCACTATAAAATGGAAAACTGAAATCAAGCAAGAAACATTCAATCTCAGAGACGTAAACAAATTGCTTTGCACTTACAAGAAGCTGTTTAAAATGAACTTGAATCATTACTAAACATGATATTATTGAGCGTTCTTCTGCTCTGACGCCATGGGTTTCTCCCGTAGTGGTAGTGCCGAAAAATAACATTGAAGTAGCTGTATGCATATGCATTGACATACATCAGTCAAATAAGGCAATTGAAAGAGAACAACATCCAGATTCACAGATTGCTGACATGATAACTCAGCAAAACTGTTCTCTCATTTTCATTTAAAGAGAGGGTATCATCAGTTGGAATTTGAAAAAGATTACAGGTACTTTTTATTTATTTATTTAACAATTGAAAGGCGCAACAAATCATCCCCAGGGGGATCTCTCGGCGCCCGCAATACAGAGAAAACAGGTCCATTGGCCGGCCTAGGCTCCTAAAACAGTCAGGTCTTTAGGGTCTTTCTGACGTAAACCAGGGATGTACAGCCCCATAATGCTTCCGGTAGCCTGTTCCAGTGGAAGTGGGCCAGATGTGAGAAAGTCCGCCCTCCCATTCTCACTTTGTTGATTTTGCACGAGGCTAAGAGATTTTGGTTACTGGATCTTAATTGACGCCCCGGCACATACGCTCCTACCTTTTTTTTTAGATACACCGGACCCAGGCCTTGCCTTGCCTTGAACACCACGATCAAAAGTTGAAAGACTTCTCTCTTCTTAACAGGCAGCCAATGTAGGGACTACAGCAAGGAGTGGGACGGGGTGCGTCTAGGTTTGTTCAAAGCCATTCTAGCGGTGGTATTCTGCAGTACCTGGAGCCTAGAGAATAGTACTTCTCTAGCCCCGACCAATAGGGGATTACCATAGTCCAGCCTACTCACAGTCAACGCCTAAATGAGAGTCTTTCTTGCATCTAGAGGGATCCAAGGAAAAACTTTCTTTAGCATTTTCAAGATCCCAAAACAGGAGTTAGACAGTGACTTTACATGATCTTCAGAAGATAGCTTGCTGTCCAGAAGGACTCCCAGATTCCTGGCCTGCTTCGTGGGGGTGGGAGAATCCCCCAGTTCCGAAGGCCACCACTCCAGAGTCCATAGTTCTTCCGCCTTTCCTTCTCCGTCCTGTTGGAGTACAGCTGGATAAAATTGTCCCTCATCCAAGCCGCAATGTTCAACATACAGGTCTTAAACTTCGTTCTAGTGACCACAGGATCCAAATCAAATGGAATAATCTCCTGTGTGTGTCGTCTGCATATGAGATCGTCTTGAATCTAGATAACCTTATAATAGCAGACAACGGGGCCATGTATATGTTGAACAAAGTTGGCCTTAGGATGGAGTCATGCGGCACCCCCTTATCCACTATCCATTATCCTTATCTAAATAACCACTAACTGTTATTTTTTCTTCACCATCTTTGAAGATCTTTGGCACTGAAGACAACAGCTGCAAACTGTCAGATCAGATCATATGATTAAAGCTACAAAAAGACTTGTTGAAGAGATGTAAATGTATGCATATGTATATTCTGATCTGTAAATATAAAATGTTAAGTTTTTATATAACAGAGAGAGAGCTGTAGTGTCTCACGAATTTTATGACGGAACCCTTTTTGTTTCTACTGGACTCAGTAGAGCTGTGACGTCAAGCTTGGTTTAGAAAGTTGCGTTTGCAGTCACACCCAGAAGGATAAAATGTAAATGTAAATGTATGTAAATGTATTTGAGCTTGTAAAGCGCACTGCTACCCGTCCGTAGGTTTTCTGGCGCTGTATAACTCTGGGGAGCCCGTCCTGGCTTTCCCTGTGGGATGGTCCCTGCTGGGAGTCCCCAAGGTGGAGCCAGGCATCCCCGAAATTGATGGGCCCGTTGTGGAAATTAGGCAACCTAATGCCCAGAGTTGCCGAGTGGAACCCCTGATTAGAGTAAGCACCGAAGCGAGAATTATCGAGTCCGCTGACCCAAGTCCACGACCCTGCCGCATCAGGAATTGAACCCTGGTCCCGGGCCGACTTGTGCTCCCGGGGCTGCCGCCTCTAACCAGTGAGCCACACCACTCCAGGTGTATTATTAAGCTCCGAGTGTGGAGTAGTAACTGGGGATATCCAGAATGTGGAGAACGCTACACACATGGGAGTCACATGCTGATTTTTTATGTTAAACTGTTTAAGGCAGTGAGTATGGATACCATTGCTAGACAGATGAAAGCTATGTGAAGAAGGAAGATGTGGACTTGAATTCGTTTATAGCTCTTTCTAATCAATCAAAATTCTATATTTTCAAGAAATAAATTCTTACAGAAATGTTGCGCTTTACCCAATTCATTTGCATATTCAATAACAGACCTTGTTAAAACGAATCGCTGACATAATTTCGATGAGCACAATATCGATTGCCAAAAATATTGGCACCAAAATATTGATTATACTAATATTGACTGACAATATTTATTTTACAAATTACACAAATATCGAAACAATATTATTGACAATAATTAATATTGTATGCAACAATATGGAACACACAAATATTGTTAAATAAATTATCGAGATTTCTTTAATAAACATCAAAAAGTCATAAATATCAAAAACTAAAATATAGACAGCTATTTTAACAATTTATTTAAATATCGACATTTGAAAAAAACTAAAATGAACATATCTTGACCCCAAAACATATTTTCAATATATAAAAAATAACTACACACATTATAAATATTATATAAACTTATTAGAACATATAAATATATAAATCAATCTAAATTAAAAAAAATAACTCTATCATAGATTAGATTAAATATTATTACACATACCGCATACAAATTAAAACATTATAAAATATAGAAAACATACATAAGAAAATAAATATGTGTTAAAGAAAAAGAATTAACACTAACAAGTTATTAATTAGTGTTTCCCATATGTGGAAACTAACTGCCAAAAACGTGATGAACAACAACAAATGAAAACCTTACACTAATCAAATACACCAATAAAATAAACCCATCAATTAACTAAACACCATTTAAACAGCAGCAATTTACATATAATACAAACCACAACTCTACAGAAAATAGAAGAGGAGACTCCGCCGGTTTTCTTCCAGGACACAGATTTACATTTCAGAAAGAAACTTCACAACAGCACTAAGCAATTAAAACACCAGTTAGAATAGAACAGTACTTATTGTCTTCACTAATAAAATATAATGTACTAATATGTGTTTCTTAAACTTATATTTCCTCTAAAGATACATTCTAAAAACCACACAAATATTACTGCAGCATCAACAAAAAAAGTTACTAAATAAGTAAGTATATTCCTATTTTTACTCAACAATTCCCTAAAAACCCCACCCAAAAACCCAATTATCCCCAATCTCCCCATCACTTACAAATTAGTAGAACAAAAATGTTGACATGATATTTCTTCTTTCCAAAAGAAACAAATTTGAGAACACAAAAACAGAAGTTTGCAAAATAAACACCACCATCTTCACTAAAATCAACAACAATATTGTAAGTATATTCAACAAAATGTAAATATATTTCCCTAAAAGCTGTACTGTATTATATCAATTAATATTGATAAATATTTTCTTTAGAACTAAAAAGACTACTGTGACTGAAGGAGCACAATTTATTACATCACAAAAAGGGGAAATGTTGTTGTGTTAAATGGGTTATGAATACACGCAAGAAAAACAAAGTGGTTTAAAAGTGTTTTGGAAATATTATTCTAATAAATGCTATGAAAGAGGTTTTATACAGGAAACTATGTTATATCTGTTAAAGAACATAACCACCCACCAAATGTAACAGAAATTGAAATAAGAGGTGCTCTTGTAACAATAAAGGAAGCTAGCACTAGCACAGATAGATCTACCACAGAAATACTAAAGAGGCATTTACTAACAGTACCCCAACATGCATCTAGTCAACTACCTTCTTTTGATTCTTTAAAAAGGACAATAGCTAGACCAAAGAAAGCCACTACAACTAGTACATCTTCCCCTAAAACCTTTCAAGAAGTAGAGATTCCCCCTGAGCTAAGTGTAACACACAGCAATCAACTATTTATATTATTTGACAATAAATGCAAAGACAAACAAAATATTATGTTTGCTTCTGCAAACAATGTACTTAAATTACAACATTTTAACACTTCAATCATAGATGAGACCTTCAAAATGTGTCCCAAACCATTTTAACAATTGTACACAATACATGGCTTTTTCCAAAATACTAATATTCCATTTATCTATACTCTACTCCCCAATAAACAACAAGCTACCTACCTTAAAATTGTAAACCAAATAAAAGATAAAAACAATAATTATTTTCCTCAGAAAATAATTATTGATTTTGAGCATGCCATGATCAATACTATACTAAAATGCTACCCACATACAGCAATCCAGAGTTGCTAGTACCATTTTAACCAATGTCTATGGAGACATTTGCAAAAGACAACCCTTAGGGACCGATTCCGATCTCGCTCGGAGAGTGCTCAGAGAGCTGTCCATAGCCTTCCTTACCTTGCGACTGACTCGTTCCGGGAGCCCGTCCACCTGGGCGATGAAGTACAATGAGCAACTATGTAAAAATCCCCAGCACGTAGGCTCCAATTCCAGCAACATTTCCGGTCCGAGCTGGATCCATAAACACCGATTCGAGTTGCCTGGAAACAGTTTCAGAGCAGTTTCCGTCCGGACAAGTATGATGCTTACTTCATATGTGCCAAACGGGTCGCCACTTGCAGCCCATCACAGCATCTGGGAGAGCTGCATTTTAGGTCCGATTCGCACCACAACACGATCCATGACTGCGAGACGGACCAACACTCAAAGTGTATGAGACAGGGCAACAATCACCAAGTACGAGACGAACCAATGATGAATCCATTTGCGCAGGTCGTCCCAGTACTGTATATCTATGACCTGATCAGGAATAGACATGTACATCGCAGACGGTAAGTCAGACACCCCCCACACAATCAAACGTCACAAGCCCGCAAAATGCTACACACACATAGGGGCGGATATCCCTTCCACAAGCAACAGTCAATTCAGAGGGGTGGTATGGTCATCACTACCAGCAGTCCCCACACATAGGGGGGTGCCCATCACTACCAGCAGTACCACTTATAAAGTGGGTGCTCATCACTACTACCATACCCCCTCATTGAGGGCTGGATGCCCAGCACTACCAGTACCCCCTAGGCACAGGGGGCTGGATGCCAATCACTAATACCGTCCCCACTCATACATGGCTGGATGTCCAGAATTACCAGTACACTTTACACATGGGGGCTGGATGCCCATCACTACCAGTATCCCCTACACATAGTGGGCTGGATGCCCAGCAATGCTACCATCCCTACTCATGGGGGACCGGATGCCCAGCACTACTACCATCACCAATCGTAGGGGGCTGGATGCCCATCACTACCAGTACCCCCTACACATAGGTGACTGGATGCCCAGCACTACTACCATCCCCCCTCACAGGGGGATGGATGCCCAGCACTACTACCATCCCCACTCACAGGGGGCTGGATGTCCAGCATTACTACCATCCCCACTCACAGGGGGCTGGATGTCCAGCACTACTACCATCCCCACTCATAGGGGGCTACATGCCCAGCACAATCAGTAACCCCTACTCATAGGGGGCTGGATCCCCATCATTACCAGTATCCCCTACACATAGGGAGCTGGATGCCAGGCACTACCACCATTCACATACATAGGGTGACTAAGCAACCCCCTACCATCTTGGCAAGATTGTATGTTTTTGTGTGTAACATGCTCACACATGACCATGAACATACATTGTGACTTACATCACATGTGTGCCCAAAAGGTGATTGTGGGGTTAAAAAATCTTGCACATTTCAGATCATTGTGGTAATGGGGTCTAAACCCCACATCACTACCGTGACCAGAAGGTGAGTGTGGACATACAGATAGCAGCATCTTCAAACCAGCATGTATGATTCCCGGCCCAACACTACAAGCAATGTTGTGGCAATGAAGTGGTTGTGTCACATTTAAATATAGATTTGGTGAGGAAAAGATTGCAGTGTATCACAAGAACACCCTCTGCCATGTACAGACAAGCACAGGCCATGATCCTTGACAATGACTGCAGTGTACAGTTAGACTATGTGACAAGTGAGCATCATGATGCATACACACATATCTTGAAGAACAGACACACAAACTAAGGAATCCTGTGGAGACTGTAGATGTTAAGTGACAAAGTCCCATACCATGGCAGCAATGGGACATACCAAACATGATGAATGTGCAGGCTGATGAGCTAGGAGAAAAAACAAAACCAAAGGGGATGATGGACGGAGTGTTAAACATTGCAAGCACTCACCTGCAGTCAACTTATCTGAGTTCACTCCTCCACCCCAGTTCAGACATGGCCATATGCAAATCAGTCTGACCCTGTGTCTCATGGGAACAGTCCAGCCCGAACTGCCAGCCATGTCTTCTCTGGACAGGAAAAAAGCATCCTGTGATCGGTTTCTGGCTAATCAGCCGTCATCAGCCGGGCTAGCTTGAATCCAGTGGTAGAGTGAGCAAGGGACCCACGTCAGGGCATACCCTGCAAACTTAGGGCTAACAAAACAAAACCAAAGGGGATGAGGGACAGAGTGTTGAACATTGCAAGCACTCTCCCCAATCAACTGTTCTGGGTTTAATCCATCATCATTCTTTAGCTCACTCCACCACACCAGTTCAGATTAGGTCATATGCAAATCAGTCCGACCCTGTGCCTCATGTCCAGCCGAAACTGCCAAGCCATGCCTTGCCTGGACCGGAAACAATCATCGTGGAGCTGGTTTCTGGCTAATCAGGGACCCACGTCTGGGAGATGCAGGCACACTAGGGGAAAACCTCCAAACATCATCCAGCCAAAGGACTGCAAAAACCATACCAATGCAGTGGTGCACATGCACAAACACAGACAGGCAGCCCCACACTGTACATCATACACAACATCTGTGTGTCTCAGTGTCCCCAGGCTAGTACACAACACATGACAGTTGGCTGAACTCCAATGACACGGATGTGTATGCAGTGCCACACAAAAGTAACTCATGAACTGTGCACCCCTTTGTGGGCAAGCAGGCATTGTCAGATGAGTAGGATCCTAACTGATTCATGTGACACAAGCTGGGTGGAACAGCAACCAACACAGCAAGAGACAGACCCACTACAGCACTACCCTCAAGGACCCTAATTTGGGGTGACAGTAGCCTATATGACAATCCCACTGTGATGAGAAAGGTAGATGTTGCCCATACTGTGGAGCACAGTCACCTGTGCACTGGGTCATGGGTCCTGACCAACAAACTTCTATCACACCTACACAAACACAAATCACTGGCCATGGACTGTAATCAATGGGCAAAATGTAAGTAGGGGCCTAGCCATGAGATAACTCATGACCGGTTCTGCGAAGGAGGCACTACAGGTCCAAAGCAGGCTCTGCCCAGCAATTCTGGCCAACCCTTGCCACTTCACAGCCATGAAGTAGCATACTACCTGAACTAGCGTGTTTTGAGAAGGGAATCCCCCTCTCACACATAGAAAAACACTTTAGGGCGTGTATACACATAGTCTGAATTACACACCCACTAGTTCTAATCACTCACACATATCTTAATCCGTCCTGAAGAAAGCCAGCATATTCATAAGGCACTGGCTGAAACATGTTGACCCGTCTCAGGATGTGGGAGGTCGTAACTCGCCTCTAACATCCAACAGCCTTATTTTTAACCGCTGACGGTGGCCCAGATATTAAATTCTAATTTACCTGCGGGTACTGGGACCCCCGCCAAGCCGTTTTAATTCACATCCCATAACACTCTTCACTGCACACTCAGCGACATACCTGCTCCGCTGTAATCAGGCGTCGAAGCACACCCTGGACACGCTAGGTGTCACCGGGTGGGCCCGATGATGAAGCATGCCACCAACTAGGTTGGTGGGTGAGGGCTTTATGAGCACACCTACCAGGTGCCACTACCCCCTGACGAAACATACTTGAGTCCTTAAATTGAAATTAATAATCTTTGTTAACCCCCCCTTTTTTTACTTAAGCTAGTCTTCTTTCGATTAACTTCATAACTCATTTGGACACTCTCAACACCACACACCTTGATCTGCACCAATGTGCATCAGCTAGGCACACAGGGACTGGTGACATTGCTCTTGCACCCATGACAATCCCAGGGATGGTAGGGGGTTCTAAGGTACCCAAAAATCATCCCACATGGCCAGTCAACAACCCTTGTGAATGTCTGCCACACTGCACAGTATGTGGTTTCATGGGCATTATGTGAACACCACCATACTCTTTGGGAACCCTGCCATACTCCCACACCAATGAGGAACAAAAGGAGAGACACAAAGAACACATGTCAACACCTTCCATCATTGCAGCTCTTACCCTGATTAGTGGGAGTAGTCACACACACATACAAGGGATACACTGACTGACAGACACCATATAGGGAAAACAACATGATGTCAGTAACAATTAAGTGCCAATGGGAATCCAGAATGTGTCCCAAGTGCATTTCACAACATCCCCAGACCTTACAACTAAAACACCTAGGGATAACACCCTAAGGACCAGTAGTGTGCCCTGCACCTACATCCTAGAAAACCCAGGGCAAAGATGTTGGATGAATGTAGGACAACTCATCAAGCAACACAAACAGGAACATCTGTAGGGAATACAGGCTGTGTGGAAAAAGGGAAGGGAACACACACAGACATGCTCACACAACGCACACCTTGTGTCCAGGCAATGTCAGGGAATGACACAATGCCATGAGGGGACTCCACACCTCAGGAAGGCAGCTGTGCAAAACATTGTCTGTGTAGGCCTCGGTCATGTCAGCATAACACTTGCTCAGTGAGCCAACAATTACAACACAATGATAGCTCTGGTCACATCAGCCCATGTACGTGAGTGTCCCTTATGTCATCTGCACATACCCAATACACATGTATAGCACGTTGTACTAATGACACAGATGACTTGTGTACCATTGATGCACAAACCTGCCAGTCCAGTGGAGATGGGCCCAGTCAGGCAATCTTACAATGTGCACAAATGTAAGCCCAACATAAGTGAAACTGTATGCAAAAGATATGAAGTATCAAACAAAAGGAGAAAATCCTTTTCCCAAAATGATGCTATCATTAAACCCTGAATATGCAGCAAAGGATGTCATGGATACTTACCAGAATAGTACACATATCCCATGGACCACATGGAGTCCATCAAACCACCAATCAGTTTCTTATTCGTTTAAAAGACCATTTCAACAGCAAGTTCATTATAATCATCGTCAACATCATGTACATTAGATGCAACAACACTGGATGACAACAATTGGCTTTATTCAGCACATACATCCTTGTAACTGTTAGGTCCTCAGTGTCAAAAGGCCAATCCCAGTCCATTTCAACAGTCCTACCAGGGTGATATGTGACAAGTTGTCCCCCATTGCTTGCCTACACTGCTACGGCCAGGGGACATCTCTCCTTGGAGGGGCATACATAGGGGAAGGCCAGGCACTGCATGTACAGGATCAGGGGACAGCAGAATGGGGCAGGGGAGGGGTGGAGGGTACAGATGTTTCACTGGCAACTGCAGTGGAGGTGTCTAACATAGTGGGCGCCGACACCACTGCAGGGCTCAAGTCAGATGGGGTGGTTGCCGGCAACACTGCAGTGTTATAATGAACAAAGGTCCTTAGCTTATTTGAGAATCAAAAACAATACAGGAGTTTATTTTTAAGAAACAATGTCCAATCTTTCAATACAAACGAAATAACAAGACACAAGCCTGTCCATGAGTGGGTTTACACTTACAATATTGTCAAATGAGATTGTGTATACTCCACTCCAGGCGACACTGTTAGTGATTTTTGACTTATTTACAGTGCCCTGTCCTTGCTCTCTTCCTTTGCCTGAAAGACACCCCTTTCACCCTAATCCTATCTTTCCTTTTCCTCTTTTTGGTACGGCACAGGCTTGTGTCTTGTTATTTCGTTTGTATTGAAAGATTGGACATTGTTTCTTAAAAATAAACTCCTTCACCCGGCTGGGTTTGGAAACCTTAAATCGTATAGCTTTCCATTGTGTTCCTATACTGTATTGTTTTTGATTCTCAAATAAGCTAAGGACCTTTGTTCATTATAACGCTGTTATACCCATGGTACTTAGCTTTCCGTTGGGTCCCCCTTGTGTCTTAAAAAGGCAACACTGCAGTGGGCAAATCAGATGGTGTGTACAGGGTCTCCACTGCAGTGCCCAAGTCAGAGGGGGTGGATGTGCTCTCTACTGCAGTGCCAATCTCCAAGGAGTCTAATGGGTTTCAGATGAGGTGGGCAGAATGGGTGGGGGGCATGGTCTCCACACCAGTGGCAGGAACAGGCTGAGCATGTGAGGTGGTGATGCAAGTGCATGCAATAGGGTGGAGGGCCTAAGCATTTTAGGGATGTGGTATCGGCGTGTGGGGAAAACAGAGTGGTGTCCTGGGGGCTGCAGGACAGAGACTGTGTGGTGAAAGTGAGGGATTGTGGTGGGGCCTTGCCCTTCCTAGTCCAGGGAGATTTGCTGATGTGGGCCTCAGTGTTTGTGTGCCTGGGGGAGGGTGTCCGTGTGATAGGGGAACTCTCCTCTGTTCGTGGTGACTTCCTCTTCCTCTTGCAAGTTGGAGCAGATGGATCAGTGGGGAAGAGGCCAAAGTCACAGAGGAACAGCTGCTTGGAAGGGGGGGGGTTTCAGGTGAGGCAAGGGTAGGGGTTGTGAAGGGAGAGGAATCTAAGGACTGGGAGTGCTTGTGAATCCTTGTTTGTGTGCCTGTGACCCATCCCCTGTGTGTGCCATCAGTCCCCAGAGTGTGTGTGCTTTTGGGTCTGGATTTTGTCTTACGTGGCTGTGTGCTGCTTGTGTCTGTTGTGGTGCGTGCCTGTGCCAGTGTGTGTGTGCTTTGGACAGACAGGGTAGTGGGCATTTTGGATGTGACAGAGGTAGGAGGGGTGACGGCCTGTTGGAGGAGGGACACTGCTGCAGTCTGTGTGGAGGTTTTGGCCTGAATGGTCAGGTGTAGGGCAGACATGTTTGACGAGATGCCCTCCATGAAGGACACCAGTTGTGTCAACAGACTGGTGTGAGAATGGAGGACACTCAGCATCGCTTTCTGGATCTGCTTGTGTAAGTCCAAAGACCCCACACTCAGGGCAGCAAGGGAGACAGAGGCAAGGGCTATGGTGCCTGGCACAAAGGAGACATGCTCCCTTACAAGGAAGCCTCCACAGACATCTGGGATGGGAGCAGATGAAAGGGTGGAGATGGTGGTGGTGGCGATGGGGACAGACTCGCTAGGTGTAGTTTGGGGTCTGCCTCTACAAGGGAGATATCACTCGAGCAACTGTGTTCCTCAGCCAAGGTGGTTGTAGCTGCGGTCTCCTCAGTGTGGCTCCCCTCACCCTCCATGCCACTGGGTCCCTCCAACTCCTCTGCAGCGGACCAAGTTTGACTCCGCTGCTCCTCCTGGTCCATGGAGCGGTCTCCTCCAGTAGCCGTAGATGTATCTGCAAACAATCAGGATAAACAAATCCACATTAGTCACCTGTATTGACCTGTCATATCACAGTCATTGCTGTGCGAAATTATGGGGATTGATTCATTTAAGGACCCTAGAGGCTGGAATCATATAAATATATATTTTTTATAATAGACTACCTCTAGTACCATTTATTCATAATTTTATTTCAACGGCAGGGCCTTAATGTTCCCTACCTGTAATGTTCAATTAATGAACTGGTTTCTTTATATTTTTCTTATCACATGGATCAGTGAGCAAAATGTACAATTGTATCATTTTGTGAAAATACGCAATATGCACTCAAAAGCATTCATTTAGAAAAATGATTTTACTTCATAATTTATTTTTGTTGTTGTTTTGGTACGTAGTCCTCAAACATAATACACATAACAGCCTTCTGTATACTAATATATCAATATACAGTAGTGAAATAAATTATATACAGTGTATGACAAAACAACAAACATTTACACATGACATAACATTACTGTCAAATAGTCCTACTACATAGTACTTGTCTACTGGGATACACACTACTTAGCCTCGATATTCTCTCTTTTCTGATGCGCTCATGTGTTGATGGTCAATTCCACAATGGAGTGCATGCGGGACAACTGACTTTACTGCAGGATACACATTGACAACTGGTATACCACGTTACAGGCCAGTCTGGCTTCAGTCACCGTGGCAGTGTATCTAAAAACAAACAGTCCGCACTGTGTCGTAATCTTGCTTTTGTTGGGAATGTAAGCCCTGCAGTTTTCAAGGGCACATGTTCCCCCACTGCTACCCACATCTTAAGGCTTCTGATGATCCCACGTCATACAAATGCTGCAGTTGAGTGACTGCAAGCACAAATCTGTAAACATGATCACATAACAGTCTTATGTGTGATAAATGAGGCTGCCTGCACTTTAATGCAGAATACACCATTAGGCACAGTCAAGTGATTACACACCTATGTTTTACCCCATTGTGCTGATCCAACAGCCACATCTCCGCTGGTTGCCCACCCCACACTGTTTAACACCCCAGGAGTCTAAAAAGCTAGCCCACTGCATAACGACACAGAGGCAGGCACCTGATTGCACATTTCACAATGCACTAAATGTATGCTGGCATACAGGAGTAGGAGAGGAGTAGGAGTACAGAGTGTACTTCATGTCCAGAGTAGGCCTACCCGTCCTGGTCCTTGTGAAACATGCGATTACCCTGAACACTAGGCATGTGTCTATGCATGTGTGACATACATGATGTACCTTCTTCTGAGTCCCCAGCATTGTCTCACCTGCTGCATGGGTGTGTGGTAAATACCCCAAACGTATGTGGTGAGCCAGAGCAGCAAATAGAAAACATATTATTGGCCCGACCAGAGTATTTATTTATTTTATTTTATTTGAAATGTTTTATATAGCTCTGGCTAGACCCAGAGGTATCAGAGCGCTTTACATAAGACTCAGCGAGTTACAGGTTACATAATTACTTCAATTAAATCACAAATCATGGGGGGAGGGGTAGGGAAGGAAACACAACAGGGAAATGAGGAAAACAATGACAGATGTCTGGCTGTGTAGGTGACGGCCAAGGGGATGAAGCCAGGGCCAGACTCCTCTTTAGCTGCATATGAAGCTCCACCGTGCATCAGCCAAGGATGCTTGTGCACAGAGGTAAGAAAAGACAGTTTGGCATGCGCCCAGATGGCATTGTCAAAGGTCTAGAGTACATGTCAGATTTATGGCAATGTGCAGACAAATGTCAATCACTTGTCTCACTCATGAAGCCCTAAACAATGCACCGGTAGCAGATGCTGTTTCCAACATTAACCTTGGACAACAGCAGGGACACACAACCAAAGTGACACAAGTCACAGACTGAAAGAGCCACACCTGTGTATCAGATGAGGATGAGCCATAACCTAATTTAGGCACATGACTCTTCTTCAAGCAGACAGATGAACTCTGGGAGTGTAACCAGGCTAAAGGAGTGCAAAGAGCATGTGAGTTAAAGTTCACTGAATAGGCATGCACTTACCCCCTCCTTGCTGCAGTCTGGCCTTTAACTGCCCATCCAGATCAGGGAAGACCACCGTCAGAATACAGAGCATGTGGGGGTCAGGATCTATCATCCACCCCTTCTGCGAGGAGGCGACAGCTTCACCTGGACTCTTGTGATCCTCCGGGTCCTGCCACAAAGGTTCTGCCACCTCTGCTGGCAGTTGCAGACACTGCGCCTGCGGACCCCCACAGATCGAACTGCCTGGGCTTTGGTCAGCCAGATCTCCTGTTTCTGAGGGGCATCAACCTGTGAGGATGACAAAGTTAAAAGACCATAACTACACATGCAACCTGCTTGTGCGTCACACAGTTGGATATACAAGTCGTTATCACAAGGGTAGATGGTGTACACAGGTAATGCAACTATGGTGATGGACAGTCGTCCTGCATTAACAACATGGAAACATTGCCTGGGTATTGTAACCTTGTAAAAATTCACTTTTCCAGCACAGTACCTGTTCACTACAGATACCTACACACTTTGGGGGTTCAGCCGGGCAGAAGACTAGGGCGCTCACCAAAATGGCGCCGCGTTTTTGTCCCTGACTACCACCAAGATGGCTGGGGGCGTGAGTATGAGGAGCTAAGTGACCCACCAAACAGCGGTGAGAAATATCATTTATAATGCAGGTAAGCGCTATGTGTGCTTATTAAAAGAATGTCGGCGATTTTGTAATTTTATTAAATTTAAAAATTAAGCGGCGATATTAAAAGCGCATACTAGCGCGATGTACTCAGGCTGGGTAGCGCGTCATGTGAGGCCAGCGCAGCGCTACAACGTACCTTTGTCCTAAGCCGAGCAGGCGGGTGCTAGCATCTTAAGTAGGGCCGAGTTCAGCCGGGCAGAAGACTAGGGCACTCACCAAAATGGCGCCGCGTTTTTGTCCCTGCCTACCACCAAGATGGCTGGGGGTGTGAGTATGAGGATGTTGTTGTCTTCTAGTTGGCGGGCAGTAGCATGTTGACGATTTTCTCGATGACCTTCGCCGGGAACAGGAGCAGGGAGATAGGCTGGAAGTGCTTGAGGTCCTTGGGGTCGGCCTTGGGCTTCTTGAGGAGGGCGTTGATTTCAGCGTGTTTCCAGTTTTCCAGGAATGTTGCTGTTTCGAAGGAGATGTTGATGACCTTCCGTATTTGGGGTGCAATGGCACCGTCTGCTTTGTTGAATACGTGGTGTGGGCACGGGTCTGATGGGGATCCTGAGTGGATGGAATTCATGACCTTGTGTGTCTTGTCGTCGTTGGCGTTGGACCAGGAGGTCAGGCGGTTGGTACTGGTGGTGTTCACAGGGGGGGGTGGGGTCTGGCGTAGTCGGGCGGTCATGGTTTTGAAGCTGTCATGGATGTCAGCAATCTTGCGGTGGGAGAAGATGGCTAGTGAGTTGCATAGTTCTTGTGAGGGCGGTATGTCATTGGCGTTGGTGCTGGGGTGGGAGAGTTCTTTTACGATGCTGAAGAGCTCTTTTCTGTCGTGTGCGTTGTTATCCAGGCGGTCTTTGAAGGAGGATGTCTTGGCTAATCTGATTCGGTGGTGATATCTGAGAGTGGCGTCCTTGTGGGCTGCGTGGTTGTCCGAAGTGCGTTCGTGGAGCCATATCTTCTCCAGTTTCCAGCAGGCACATTTGGAGGTCTGCAGCTCATCGGTGAACCACGTGGCTCTCTTGCTGGTGAGATTGTTGGAGGTTTTCTTGAGTGGGGCGAGGGTGTTGGCACAGTCGTCGATCCACTGTCTGAGGTTGCGGGCTACGTCGTTTGAGTTGGTGGGGTCAGTGGGTGCGTTCTGGGCGAGGGTGGTGATCAGCTGGTCTTCGGTGACTTTGCTCCAGCAGCGGCGAGGCAGCTGTTGGGTGCTGTGGTACATGGTTGGTTTGTTGAAGGTGAAATGGATGCAGCGGTGGTCGGTCCAGTGGAGTTCGGAGGTGTGATCGGAGGCGACGTGGGTGCCTGTGGAGAAGATGGGGTCCAGTGTGTGGCCAGCGGCATGGGTGGGTGCTGTGACAAGTTGTCTGAGGCCGAGGTTGGCAAGGTTGTCGATCAGGGTGGCAGAGTTGGCGTTGTCATTCTCGAGGTGGAAATTCAGGCCACGAGGAGGATGTACTCTATGGAGGCGAGTGCGTGGGTGCTGGCAAGGTCGGTGATGGAGTCGATGAATTGTGCTCGGGGTCCGGGTGGTCTGTAGATGAGTGTTCCTCTGAGGGTGATGGTGGGGTCGGTGTGAATCCGGAAGTACAGGTGTTTGGTGGTGTTAAGGGTGTCGTCTGCATTGGTGGCAACCTTGAGGGTGGACTTGTGGACAATGGCTATGCCTCCACCGATTCCGTTGGCTCAATCCCTGCGGGTGATCTTGTAGCCATCCGGGATGGCTATTGGGATGTCGGGTGCTGAGGAGTCGTTCCAACAGGTCTCGGTCAGGAAGGCCACGTCTGGGGAGGCGGTGTTGAGCAGATCCCAGAGCTTGACAGCATGTTTGCATGCGGAGGTGGTGTTGAGGAGTATGCAGCGGAGGTGTTTGGGTCCAGTCCTTGGAGGTTTGGCGGTTCTGTCGCAGGTGAAGCTGCAGGTGTGACTGGTGAAAGGTCAGTGAGTCCGTTTCGGTGTGGCTTGGAAGCAGGTGTGGTTTTGGCCAGCGTTGAGTGCGTAGTGGGTGCTGGCGTCATAGCGGAGTCTGGTGTTGTAGCGTTCGTGGGGTCCAGGGGTTCTGGCGCTGGGCGCGGTCCAGGTGCGAATGGGCTCAGACGGGCTTGCCTTTGGCTGTGCGGTCTACATAGGAGGTGGAAAGGGAGGGAGGTGCAGTTATAAGGTGGGAGCGGGGTGGCCAATGGGTGTCAGGGTGCGGGGCTGCAGGGACGCAATGGCTGAATGAGGGAGTGGGAAACGGTGGTGGCAGGAGCAATGAGTCAGCTGACGGCTGTGTGGTGGTGTGGGGAGCGACCTGCCTGCGAGCAGGGTCAAAGATCGCTCCTGCACCACTGCGCAGCCCCTTTAATAGGTGGAAAGGGAGGGAGGAGCAGCTGGGAGGTGGGAGCGGGGTGGGCAATAGGTCTCAGGGGGCAGGGCTGCTGTGAAGCAATGGCAGGAACAAGGGAGCGGGAAACGGCAGCGGTAGGAGCAATGAGGCAGCTGGCGGCTGTGTGGGGGCGTGGGGAGCAACCAGCCTGCAAGCAGGGTAAAAGATCATTCACAAATCAATCCCCATGTGTACGACACGTCTTTTGAAAAAGTCACCCTCGTCTGTCACCATTGCAGTCAATGGGCAAGGTGTGTGCACGGATCGGTCCCTAGGTGTACGATGTGTCTTTTGAAAAAGTAACCCTCGTCTGTCACCATTGCAGTCAATGGGCAAGGTGTGTGCACGGATCGGTCCCTAGGTGTACGATGTCTGTTTTGAAAAAGTCACCCTCGTCTGTCACCATTGCAGTCAATGGACAAAAGAATGCCACACAACATAGCTTGCCAGGGACCCATGTGCACACCAACAACAATGCAGCCTGTGACTCGGTATGCATTTCAGGCTGCATTACCTGTGTGTGTATGTGGGTCAACATATGATTTAGTATGTGGCACTTAGTGGCATCCACTACCAGGATGTGCAAGGTGCCATGGGGACAGATACCGCTGTGTGTTGTGCACATAACCACTGTGATTGCCAACTGTACAGTTCAGAGCACGAGGCATGAGCACAGTTCCAGGGCTACATTGTGTATGACATGTGATATATACCCTGACTCTTAGGTGGAATGGTATGTGTGTCACAGGGTGTCCCCGTGCCACAAATATGATGTTCATCCACAGTATGTCTGCAATTTGCAACGAAGATGACTCTGATTTCATGTGCTCAATGTCAAACAGTACGGTACAAAATGGGGTGGTGATGGACGGAGCATCTGAACCTATCAAAAACTCACACCCAGTCAACAGATCTGGGTTTAATCCATCACCGTTATTTAGCCCATTCTGCCACCCCAGTTCAGACATGGCCATATGCAAATCAGTCTGACCCTGTGACTCATGGGAACAGTCCAGCCCGAACTGCCAAGCCATGCCTTCCCTGGACCGGAAACAAGCTTCCTAGGACCGGTGTCTGGCATTACAGCCGTCTTCAGCCAGGCTTGCTTGAATCTAGTAGCAAAGTGTGCAAGGGACTCACGTCTGAGCATACCCTGCCAACTTATGGCAAACAAAGCGGTACAAAAGGGGGTGGTGATGGACGAAGCATCTGAACCAATCAAAACCTCACACCCAGTCAACAGATCTGGGCTTAATCCATCACCGTTCTTTAGCCTACTCTACCACCCCAGTTCAGACATGGCCATATGCAAATCAGTCTGACCCTGTGCCTCATGAGAACAGTCCAGCCCAAACTGTCAAGCCATGCCTTCCCTGGACCGGAAACAAGCTTTCTAGGACCGGTTCATGGCATTTCAGCCGTCTTCACACCCTGTCAACAGATCTGGGTTTAATCCATCACCGTTCTCAAGCCAACTTATGGCGAACAAAGCGGTACAAAAGGGGGTGGTGATGGACGCTAACCACATCCATGTGTATTGTCATTGTGAGTTGATGTTGTGTCTGTGTGTTACAGACATCCATGTATGACCTGCATCAGGTGGCACATCATGTGGGTGAAGCTATTTTGATAGTGGCCTTATAGCAATACAAGGTCCCTGTGTGTGTGTCTGTTAAAAACCTGTGATGTGGGTAAGACATATGTCCTCACTAGTCACTGTGGTGTGTGTTTGGAATGTGTCACTTATACTGTGACAGAGCCCATAGATTTGCCACAGCACAACATGGACCTTGTTGTGTAACCATGTAGAGCTATTGACAGCACACATCAGGTATTTGTGTCCTGTTATGATGTTTCATGTGCTGTTTAGTGTAGAAATGGTTTGACTTGTGCCAACCCAAAGGACTCAATGATCGTATTGAATACAGTTGCTTCCTTTAAGCATGCTTCTATTATTCTCACTATTTCTTCTGTCACCTTACTGTGTTTACCCTGTTTTTTCTAATTGATGCAACCCTCCCTATCTACTTCCCATCCTTTACTTTCTTATTCTTCTATTGTATTCCCTCAAATTTTTTCCTCCCCACAATTTATCCTTACTCACATCTTTTCATATTCTCGCTTTTTCATTCATTTATTTTTTTTGCTTTCTTTCCTACCTCGAGCAATAACGCTTGCGTCACATTTCTTTCTCTCTACTCTCCATACCATTTCTCCACCTTATTGTCTTTTTGACTTTCACTTTTCTTTTTCTCACCACTTTACATCACTCTATCCGAATGTTCTGTTATTGTATCCCCTATTCAAGATGGCCGACAGCCAAATGTACAGTTGATTTTGTATTTAGCATTTTATGACCATTCCCAGACTGTTATTTGTTTTTTTGTTTCAGACGGTATGATATTGCTTGTTTTGACCCCGTTGTAACATTCAATAGTTTCCCAGTTCTTCAGGGGTTTCACCTATAATCACCTAGTATACAGATACTGCTTCGTACCCGCCGTAGTCTGTTTTTTATGTTTACCCGGTTATTTCTATGACACTCCTCTTGACTTCCGCGTACTGACTTTCCCTGACATTCGGCACAGAACGCTGTTCTTTGAAAACACTGATGAGAATTCACTTTCATGTCGCACGATCTTTTTCTTTTGAGCACGACTAGTCCGACATTATCACACACTTTGTGGGGATCTGTTTTGGCGTTATTTATCTGCACTAACTTTTGCTTCATATATGTTTTGGTTGTTTTGCACACCTATCATAAGTTAAATTCGTGAAGGTCTCCATTATTTCACCATGTTTTTCACCATGTGTTTCACCTTATTGCTACTATATTTCGAGCTTTTTTAACACCACGGTATATTCACTTAACATGAGATTTTTCTCTCTTTTTTCCGCTCCTTCCGGTTTTTCCTTGGTTTCTTGGTTTTTCTTCTCTCTACTTCAAACACAGGGTCGCGTCCACCTTCTAAATCAGTGTTTGTTTCCTCTTAGATCACTCGAGTCCCCTGATGAAGGGACTTTTGTCCCGAAATGCATAGGGATATTTCTGCCTGAAGTGTTTTTCATTACGAAACTTGGATAAATTAATAATTTTGGAGTCAATATGATTGAAATATGAGACCCACATCAATAAATTTACGATGAACTGCCTTCGACTCACGAACTTTATTACCTTAAAAAAAACATACAGAAGCTACATTTTCGCCCTTGTAGGAGCTCCACAGGAACCAGTGTGAGAATTCCCCACACTCCTTTGACATTGTTAGTGTAGAAATGGCACATAGAAAAGGGAACTGACAACCTTTATTTTCTCATCTTTGTACTGCAGGAGACCAGCTGTCCACAGACCGTTCCCTGACCTTGAACTTGCAACCTGACCCCCACGGTGAAGGTGATAGAAACCTTACACTTCTTTGCCACTGGTACCATCCAATACACTGTGGCTTCTTCCGGTGGCAGGTCACAGACCATGTTCAGCGGTGTGCTTGGAAATGTGTTGGAGGCGATGTTGCATTTCCTCAACACCTACATGCATTTCCCAACACCACTACAACTCACTGACATCAATAGTGACTTCTATGCACTGGGAAGGATGCCACATGTCCTTTGCTCTATTGATGGGACACATGTGGGTTTGGTACCACCACAGGCACATAAGCAGACATACCAAAACAGGAAACAATTCCACTCAATTATTGCTCTGGTGGTATGTCTGGTGGACATGACCATTTCACATGTGTGTGCATGTGTTCCAGGTTCAGCGCATGACACTTACATCATGAGGCGTAGTCACATCCAGACGATGATGTCACAGATGCAGTACCATGGTGCCTGGCTTGTCGGTGTGTACTGATTGTTCACCATTGTGTGTATTTGGTAAAGTTGTTTTCCACCCTCTTTTCAGACTCATCTAATGTGCAATTGTCTGTATGTAGGTGACTCCGGATACCCCAACATGCTGTGGTTGCTGACACCCCTCAGGAATCCTGTGACACCGGCGGAGATGCGCTACAATGAGGCACATGGGCGGACCAGGAGAGTGATTGAACGGACATTTGGTCTCCTGAAAAGCAGATTCCGCTGCCTGGACAAGACAGTATGGGCCCTCCCATATGCACCTGCTAAGGTGTGCAACGTCTTCATAGTGTGCTGCATGCTACAAAACATGGCAGTGAGGAAGAAGTTGCCTCTCATCCAAGATGATGATGACCAACATCCACCAGCTGTGGAGGATTCTGCCCTGGGGCATGATGCCAGTGATGGTGAGGGTGATGTTCAGACCCAGCTGATCCACAACTTCTTCACATGAATGTCAGTATACAGTGGTGTGTTGTCAAAGTATTGTGTCTGCCTGATATATGTTGGTGGTGCACTGGTGCTGCTTGAGTGTGGCTGTGTGCTACTTGACAGGATGCTTGCAGTGATGTGGCATTTCAGGTAGTCTGTACTCCCAAACAGTGTTTACATGATTACTAGGTTGGGTTTATGTATCTTGGGATTTGTTTTGGGCATGTATATTGTAGTTGTATGCTGTAAATCTATGTTTTTGATTGAGTTTTCTGTCTGTCCTTCACAGGGTACTTTGGCAGCTGTATTGCGAGGTTTGAACCCGACACCCCGATTCCTGTTCCAGAGTGCAAGTAATCGTTGTCCCAACTAATGATGTGACACACACCCCTGGACTTTCATTGTTCACCACTTGGTTACTTTCTGATCACTGTCACAAGAAGTTACCTTGCATCAGTTGTGGAATTCTCAGGTTGGGAATCTTTAATAAACCTGTGCTTCACTTTGGGATGTGCTTCGTCTGTATCCACACATCTGACAGTCATTTGCATTCTGTGCCTGTGGGCTGATTGCCACTGACTCTGGATGGGTGTGGTGTTTGTGAATTCTACTGTATTACCTGTAAACATCAGTATAGGTGATGAGTTAGATGGCCATGGTGAGTATGTGTTGTGTTGCCCTAGTGGTGTGTCTCCCTCATATGTGTCACATCGCCATGACTCACATAGAGGTGTTCACATTGCTGTAGTAGTTTGCATGCACAGTGTTCTTTAGCAGATCATCATTTCCATGACACAAACCAAGTTTAAATCACAACAGAGGCAAGTATTGTGTGATTGCGATTTTATTTCCAGACATGTGTGAGGATAGTAAATGTAATTGGAAGTGTTGTACAGTGTGATGGTAATCCAAAGTTCACAGGAGAGTTGGTAGTGTTGGAAGATGCAATGTCGAGAGGAAAATCCACAGTAATTTGATGAATTCTCACAACTTAGACCCTCCATGTCAAGTGGGTGAGTTGTGTGTCAGTCAACAAGGTTAAATGGTTTGCACACAAAGGACGATATCCAGAACAGGTGTTGAGTTCCTGGGGGATGTGCATGGCCATCAGCGTCTCACTTGCCCTTCTTTGGATGACAACTCTAATTTATCGGGGGACCCTCAAGTGTGTTGTAGACGAATCTAGCCCTCTAGTTAAACATTCCCGATGCATGCCCTTATGTGGTTATACCACATCATATCCTTATATAGGCATAAGAATCATACCCATATTAAGACATAGCCAATGCAGTCCAAATACGGCAAGACTACTCCCATAGACTCCTAGAAAGCACAACGCGTTCTTAAACAACCCAAACCTCCAGCAGCCCGGGGATTCCACCTGCTTCTGTATTGATTTGTCCTAGAACTCCCGGAGTCCTGAAAGAACTGCGAGCTCTTAGTGACGTCTTTTGTCCAACCTTACGTCAAACTCGGCACCTTCCAGGTATAAAAATACCAGCATCTGCCCTAGCAAAACACACGGTGGTTTGGAGCAGATCGACTATCTACTCGCCCGACGCCCTGCTGTAGCAAGTGCCGAAGGAAACCGACCCTCCCGCTGACGCACTGAGAGAGACGCTGTCTTTTCTCCAGCCGAGAAATCCAGCTCCAGTGTTTCCCTGTCACCCTTGTGGGTTGCTGGGAGATCGAGTCCTGAGAGAGAGATACAAGACCTCCTTCATTCTATAACCAAGGTACGAGCTGATTAGACCCTTAGAGAATTCCTGAATAGATTCTTGGCAGAAACTATCTTAACTCAAACTACATCTCACTTATTCCTTCCCATGTACTAGGCTTAGGTTAGGTACACCGGGGTAGGGGTATCTTAGAAGCACCAGTTGAGTACGTTTAGTCATGATTTTATCATTGTATGTATTTTATCCATTTTAAACACCGTATGGCTCAGAAACCATACCATGCCTTTACAGTATTATTTTATAATACTCCTTTTACTGTAGCACTTTACTTTATGACAAGTATTGCGATTGTAGCAATTCACTTCTCTTGCATGAGAAAGAAGACTGTTCATTAAATAACCTCTTTTATTAAAAAACGCCTGTCTCTCTCTATCTCTGCACTTATGGTGAAACTAAGCATGCACGATTGACTGAGTAAAATAACTATCTATTTTTTCCGCGACTCTGGAGATATACTCCTTGTTCTTGAGGGAGCAAAGTTGTCATGTTTATGCGGTTGTCAGATACTAATCCCTTCTTGTGAATTTGAAAAAGTTTCTAGTGACCTCTGAGTTAGCTGGCATTCATAATTAAGTCTAACATATTCAATAGAGACCTAGTCGACCTAAGTCCTACGTCTAAACTATCGTTTATGTTATTCCAATGCGCAGAGCCTATTGGGAATATAGGAACTACACTATAAGTGCAGGCTGCTGCATTGATGAGGACTCTCTGCCAGAGTCCTCCTCCCTCCTTGTGGCAGTTGCAGATGTTGTGGCAACAAATGTCATGGGCACACAGTGAGTTGTGGTCTTGTTGGCGCTCATCTAGTGGAGGCATGTCAGTATGTCCCTATGCACCGCTATTAGATCATCCAATTTGTCCCACTTGGACTCCATGCGGGGCCTGGGTGTCTCCACCCGGGACATGTGGGAGTCCATGCGGGCATATTGGGAAGCCTGCTGTTGTTTGAGGTCTTTGAGGATCCCCACTACCACTACCTGGCCAAAACCTCCAGTGCTTTCATGGTACTCATCTATAATGCATCCCAGGTGTGACTCATCATGCAGTCTAGCACCCTCTGCAGGCGTTATCCTCTGCCTGCTCCCCTCCCACTACCCCTATACACATTGGTAGGACCTGCTGTGGCAGTCACAGGTGACACTGGGCCCCCTTGGGTGTTGGCGCTGGTGGTGTTGTCCATTGGTACCTGTGCTGTCACTCGTCTGTGGCCGTGGTCTGTCCGTGTGGACAGGGGTACTCTTTGTGGTCAGATGTGGCAGCAGTGGTTGCAGGGGGTGCTGATGTTCCTACTGCTGGTGCTGCACGATGAGTCACACCGGAGGCACCAGGTAGTTCTTGATCGTCGCCTGAAGAGGACCGAGACTGATCCACACCGGGGAGCTCATGGTCTGCCAGAGTTTGGGACTGGGACTCTTCTTCTGTTCTTGCTGTGTCCCCAGCATCCACTGTGGTTGGAAGAGACACACAATGTATGTTATGGTTCTACCGACATCAACATTTCACACACATGACAGTTGCCACTGGACATCATTATGAGAGTCTGTACATTGCATTGTCTTAACTTTTGACAGACAGAGGTTGATATTGTTGAAGCACTTTATCATTGCAAACTGAAGCATTTCAATGTGCACGTCAAGCTGTGTGCATGACCAGCTCATGTATTGATCAATTGTCAGTACATGGACATTGCTACTCAAGTGCCATCACATGCCTGACACAGCTGTATCATCCTTGCCCACATTTGTGCTTTAACAATGACATACATAAAATTCCACTTAGGGTATGTGTCAAGCTTGGGGCATGTGGGGTGGCATTTTTTGCTTGTCTTTGTGCATCACATTGGTGTGTATTTACAATATGGTCACAGTCCGGTATACCCGAGATTGAATGTGAGATACTATTTGGTTGTATGTATTCCCGGTTCACATCTCATTTCATACAAGTCATGGTGCTACCGTAGCTAATTATGTTGGTGCTGAGATTTGTCCGTGCCTAGTCATTTTTCTTGTCAATTTCCTTCATGGTAAGAGGGATAGAGCCCAGCAGCTCTCTTTCTTTTCCATGCTCATGACAGTGTTGGCCAGAGGTGTGTGTGTTGCAGTTCTGCTGCTGTGAGTTGCATGCCTCCTCCAATGCAGTCCAAGTTAGTCATTGTGTTTGGAGTGTCTATGACAGTGATGTATGTGTTGTATGAATGATGCAATCAATGCAGAGCGATGTGGGATTGTAATGCAGCTCACAACTGCAGAATGACACCATGCTACTGTGTCAGCCATATGGGTATGTCTATTCTAGTCACTGTCAGGTGTCCCCTGTCAATATTGTATAGGTGACATTGTGTGTGCTTGGCGCTATGTACTATGTCTGCATCTCCCCAATTGTCATCTAAGAGACAAACCTTCAGAGCCAGGTCAGGGGACACCCCAGGGACACTGCATCCCCAGACAGTGGGAGGATACCTACAGTTCCAATGGCTGTGAGTGTAAATGTGTTTGAGTTGGCCAATGTGTAGGTGTGAATTGTATCCGATTCATGCATCAGGACCATGTGTCAGCCATCTTGCCAAGGCATTTACTTTCAGAGTGATTGGTCCCCCCAAGGGTGCTATTTGTTCTCGCTGAGAAGGTGTGTTTTGAGCAAACCTTGAAAACATTTTGGCAGAGTACTACTATGCAGAATTCCACAAAGTTGAACAATAACTCCATGAATTCCACAACTTTGCCCCATGGAAGTCCCAATTAATAAAGCAGAGACCTCATACACTTTTGATAAAATAACAAGTATCTCTGTATTTACATGATAGAATGAATATAGTCATTTTACAAAAGTGAAAATGAAAATTTAGCAAGCAGTGAGACAGCTGATGATTTTGGGATCCTCCCTAACCTAGGAAGAGAAGCAAGCAGATGCCTTGAAAACAAAGAGCACTTTTTGCTGAACGATGCGGTGGTGGTCCCATCCTCTTGGGACCACCCAAAGCGCAGTTATGGGCAGAAATACAGTCCAAACCAATGGCCCTGCAAAGCATTATGGGAAAAGATTAGCAGTGGGCAGTGAATATTATAGTATCCAATATTAAAATAATTCTAAAAAGAGCTGCAGTTCACCTAGTCGTTACTAGGTGTCCCTCATGAATCAAATGCAAAAGCTTTTGACCTGAGGGCCTCCTTGCAACGACTAGTTGAACGGTAGCTGGATCTAGTAATTTCAATGGTTTGGCATTTGTTTCCTGGGGGACACCTAGTAATGACTAGTTGAACTGCAGCTCCTTGTAGAATTATTTTGATATTGGATACTATAATATTCACTGCCCAGTGCTAATCTCATCCCATAATGCTTTGCAGGGCCTTTGGTTGGGATTGTATTTTTGCCCATAACTTTGCTTGGTGTGGTCCTAAGAGGATCGAACCACCACTGAATCGTTCAGCATCATATACTCTTTGGGGCAGATTTTCAAGCCACTTGCGCCTCTTTTACGCTGCCGTTGCGTCACTTTTGTGATGCAGCGGCGGCGCAAAAGATGCGCCATGGTGCGGGGTATTTACAACATGACGCATCTGGGAAATGTGTCACGTTGTAAAGCCCTGGGCCTGAAGGAGGCGTTCCTGCGCAGGAGGGGGGGAGTCGTTCTGGCGCAGGAACGCCTCCTGAAAGTGGCTGAGTGAAATCTACAAGATTTCACTAAGTCACTTTGGAGCCCACGCTGCGTCAAAACCGTGCGCCTGCTTGAAGCAGGCGTAAGGACTGACACAGCATTAACAAGATAGGGCCCCCCAGAGCATTGCTAGAGCTGCGTAGGGCTTGCAACGCAACTCCAGAAATGCGCCGCTTTCACGGCACAGATGCGTGACGCATCTGTGCCGTTTTCGCCCCATGGTGCGCCGCATTGTAAATGCGGCGCATCCATGGTGGCGGAGGCATGGCACACAATAAGTGGTGCATCCCTGCTGATATACAGGGATGCGCCACTTATTGTAAATCTGCCCCTTTGTGTTCAAGGCCTCTGCTTGGTCCTCCCCTAGGTTACGGGAGATCCTAAAATCATTATCTCTCTCATTGCCTGTTATTTTTATGTCAAAGTTCACTTTTGTGAATTGGTTATATGCTTTTTTGCATTTAAAGATACTTTAATAAAGTATTTGTGTGTGCAATTTTGTAGCTGACTCCTCTACATGGAGGAATGAATTCCGTGATTTTAATAGAATGCGTAGTTAACAAATCTCTGCATGCTCTGCTAGTGTAGCGGAGTTCATTGCCCAGGTTTAGCTGTCAGATATTGGTGTCCTGTTGTTTGTTTCAGCAAAGGTCGCAGCAGGGCCTTGTGCTCCACACAGCAGGGCCTGGTGTCAGCCATCTTGTCAGTACTTCTGCACTCCCCGTGAGGTGAGCATGGTTCAGTGTGAGCTTGCTGGGACATAAGGGTGGGGGACAGTTGGCTGTGACTGCAACTCCCATCATGCTTTGTGATACCCCCATCTTCTCACAATACCTACACTTCCTTCCTGTGATTATTTTCCCTGTGTGGTGGTGTGCCTGTGCTGAAAAGATGGCAAACAGTGGTGTCCTGGTATTTGTTTGAACACAAGCCACAACAAGCCCATGGGCTTCACACAGCAGAACCCAGTGTGGTAAATCATTGTGAGATATTTTATTTGGGTCTGAGGAATGCATTATCCCAGGTGAGTTGTGTGGATTTTGTGTTAAAGTGTGTGTGTGTGCAAGAACCTACTGGTAGATGTAGTCAGAGCTGGCGGTCCTCCTCCCCCCATGTCAGATATCCCACCAGGCAGCATGCTTCCATTGCAGGGAGTGGAAGTTAACACTCAGGATGTGAGACTATGGTGTCCTGTTGTTTGTTTGGGCACAAGTCTCACCAGGGCCTTGTGCTTCCCACATTAGAGCCCATTCTCAGCCATCTTGTCAGTTTTTTTCAACTCCCTGTGAGATGTGCATGGTTTGGGGTAGAGCTTGTTGGACCATGTGTGAGGGGGCTGTTGGCTGTGACTGCAAGTACCATCATGCTTTCTGCTACAAGCACATTTCCAGCAGACCCAACCTTCATTCCTTTTGACTCAGCTTCCCTGTGAGGTAGTGTGACAGTGGTGGCAAAAATAGATGACAATGTTTGTTGGTGATTTATGCCAATGTCTTGCAGTATTTGTTGTTAGGTTTGTACATGTTGTCACATAGTTCCATATTTCTATGAGATGGCAGGTATTATGTTTGTGTAACACGTCACAGGATGATTGCCTTTCAGTTGCTATGGCTTTGCTAACAGTACTTGGTGTTACTGTTCCCTTGACAGTGATATATGTGTATTGCTGCACAATATTGAGTATAATGGTTGTGTACTCAGCAGGCTCTGGTATTCCTGTTAATCCATGGATGCTTTCTGGTGGTTGGATGGCGTGCACCTTCGCCTCCCAGGACCGGAAGTGTGTTGGTTTGGCAGGCGGGCCACCGCCAGTCTGCTTGCTCAATGTGTGCTCCCTGTCCATGAGCTTCTTGACCCTTCTGCGCACATCATAGTACCTGTTCTGAATATAGTCCTTTGTGCTCAAACAAGGTGCCTGTGCGTTGAATTTGTCGACAATCCTCTCCCACACCTTTGTTTTCTGTGACATGGGGGTCAGTTGGACCAATGTACCAAACAACGGTGGCTCTACTCTGAGCATTTCATCAATCATGACTACCAACTCACTTTCTGTAAACTTTGGATTCTTCTTGGGGGGCATGGTGCTGGGTGGTTGTGGGTATTGATGTGTGTGTGGGGGTGCAAGTGGGTGTGGTGGCTGTAAGTTTATCTGTTATTGTATGATTGATTTTTTGAGAAGTACAACTGCTGTAGATGTTGTGCGTGTGTGAGTTGTGGTGTGTGTCTCTGAAGTGTGGTGGTGTTGTGTTGTCTTCTGTCCCATGTCTGTAGTTTGCAAAAAAATCATGATAGGGATTTCTGGCCTTTATGTAGGTGGAGTTGTGGGTGTGCCTTTGTTCCATTTCTTTTTTTAATTTGTTATTTATTGGCTTTTTTGTCATTGCTTATTTGGTTCTTTTTTGTCTTTTTTCCTTTGATTTTATTGGGCAAGATGGAGATGTTCATTTGACCGAGATGGACGCTGCCAGTTGCTCTTGCGGAGTAATCCCAGTCTGTCACACTGACATTCTGCTGTGTTTCAACGTTGGCGTACGTGTCGGTCACAAAGGAGTCTATTGTTTGCTAATCACAGTTTTATGTATGTCTCGGTCTTCCGGATTGTGCTCCGTGCAAGTAGGTCTTGTTGCACACGCATTGCATCGTACTACGTGGGTCTTGCAGTGCGGGAACCTCCTGGTCAATTCGTGATGCGTGTTGGTGGGTACTATTCCCGGTCCGTTTATGTGCGAATCACTGATTTACATACGGTTCGGTCGAGCTGCTTTTGTTCCGTTTGAGTGGGTTGTAATTCACACGTGTTGAATCGTACTAGACGGGTTGTAAAGTGCCAGTACGTGTCGGTCGGTCTCCATTCCCGGTCCGTGTCGGGGAAGGTGCTGGAAACTAAAGGTATATAATTTACTATTCCCACTCTAGTAAGTATTAAGTCAGGGAACGTGCTGGATACAGAAGATATCTCATTTTCTATTCCCACTCCAGTAAGTATTAAGTCAAAGAAGGTACTGGACACTAAAGATATATAATTTACTATTGCCACTTCAGTAAGTATTAAGTCAGGGAAGGTGTTGGACACTCAAGATATATAATGTACTATTCCCACTCCAGTTAATATTACGTTTGGGAAGATGCTGGATAGTCAAAATATATAATTTACTATTCCCACTCCAGTTAATATTAAATAAGGGAAGGTGCTGGACAGTAAAGATATATAATTTACTATTCCCACTCCGGTAAGTATTTAAATCAGGGAAGGTGCTGGACACTTAAGATATATAATGTACTATTCCCACTCCAATAAGTATGAAGTCAGGGAAGGTGCTGGATAGTCAAAATATATAAATTAATGTTCCCACTCCAATTAATATTAAATCAGGGAAGGTGCTGGACATATATGACATATAAATTACTATCCCCACTCCAGTATTTAGAGGCCCATTAGGATGGCAGGTGGATAACCCCCGCTGGGCCAGTGGTAGCCATGCTTTCCCAGTGATGGCAATCCACCCGCGATCCATACCTGAATTACCCCTGCAGTATTAGTATGGCTGGGGCCTCCGCGGCAGACAGAAAGACCGTCCACTGCTGTTCCACTGGTCGACTCATCAACCGGGCGGAAAAGGGGCATGATATGGTGGTGGTGTCTGCAAGAGACCGCCTTCCATATTACGATACAGGCAGAGAGCAACCTTTCCATGGTGGCGTTGCCGCCATGGAAAGGCATGCAGTTTTTGCTGTTGAGGGGGTGGGGGTGCAGTGAGGTGATTGAGAGACAGGCTGTGAGATGATTGAGAGGCAGGCTGTGAGATAATTGAGAGGCAGGCTGTGATATGATTGAGAGACAGGCTGTGAGATGATTGAGAGGCAGGCTGTGAGATGATTGAGAGGCAGGCTGTGAGATGATTGAGAGACAGGCTGTGAGGTGATTGAGAGACAGGCTGTGAGATGATTGAGAGACAGGCTGTGAGATGATTGAGAGGCAGGCTGGGAGATGATTGAGAGGCAGGCTGTGAGATGATTGAGAGGCAGGCTGTGAGATGATTGAGAGGCAGGCTGTGAGATGATTGAGAGGCAGGCTGTGAGATGATTGAGAGACAGGCTGTGAGATGAGAGACAGGCTTTGAGATGATTGAGAGGCAGGCTGTGAGATGATTGAGAGGCAGGCTGTGAGATAAGAGGCCGGCTGTGAGATGATTGAGAGGCAGGATGTGAGATGATTGAGAGGCAGGCTGTGAGATGATTGAGAGACAGGCTGTGAGATTAGAGACAGGCTGTGAGATGATTGGGAGACAGGCTGTGAGATGATTGAGAGGCAGGCTGTGAGATGATTGAGAGGCAGACTGTGAGATGATTGAGAGGCAGGCTGTGAGATGAGAGACAGGCTGTGAGATTATTGAGAGGCAGGCTGTGAGATGATTGAGAGGCAGGCTGTGAGATGATTGAGAGACAGGCTATGAGATGAGAGACAGGCTTTGAGATGATTGAGAGGCAGGCTGTGAGATGATTGAGAGGCAGGCTGTGAGATGATTGAGAGGCAGGCTGTGAGATGATTGAGAGGCAGGCTGTGAGATGATTGAGAGGCAGGCTGTGAGATGATATAGAGACAGGCTGTGAGATGAGAGACAGGCTTTGAGATGATTGAGAGGCAGGCTGTGAGATGATTGAGAGGCAGGCTGTGAGATGAGAGGCCGGCTGTGAGATGATTGAGAGGCAGGATGTGAGATGATTGAGAGGCAGGCTGTGAGATGATTGAGAGACAGGCTGTGAGATTAGAGACAGGCTGTGAGATGATTGGGAGACAGGCTGTGAGATGATTGAGAGGCAGGATGTGAGATGATTGAGAGGCAGGCTGTGAGATGATTGAGAGGCAGGATGTGAGATGAGAGACAGGCTTTGAGATGATTGAGAGGCAGGCTGTGAGATGAGAGACAGGCTGTGAGATTATTGAGAGGCAGGCTGTGAGATGATTGAGAGGCAGGCTGTGAGATGATTGAGAGACAGGCTGTGAGATGAGAGACAGGCTTTGAGATGATTGAGAGGCAGGCTGTGAGATGAGAGACAGGTTGTGAGATTATTGAGAGGCGGGCTGTGATATGATTGAGAGGCAGGCTGTGAGATAATTGAGAGACATGCTGTGAGATGGTTGAGAGGCTGTGAGATGATTGAGAGACAGGCTGTGAGATGATTGAGAGACAGGCTGTGAGATGATAGAGAGGCAGGCTGTGAGATGAGAGGCAGGCTGTGAGATGATTGAGAGGCAGGCTGTGAGATGATTGAGAGGCAGGCTGTGAGATGATTGAGAGGCAGGCTGTGAGATGAGAGGCAGGCTGTGAGATGATTGAGAGGCAGGCTGTGAGATGATTGAGAGGCAGGCTGTGAGATGATTGTGAGACAGGCTGCGAGGTATTCTAGAGGCAATAAGGCTATGTGGTTTCCAGGGCAGGCAGGTAGGTGGTGCTTTAGAGGCAGACTGTGAGATATTCTTGAGGAAGGCTGTGAGGTGTTCTAGAGGCAGGCAGGTTGGGTGGTGTTTTAGAGTCAGGTTGTGAGGTGTTCTAGAGGCAGGCAGCCTGTGAGGTGTTCTAGAGGCAGGAGTGGCAGATTGGATGAGACCGTGGTTTTAGAGGCAGAGTGTTCTACAGGCAGGTGGTCTGGAGGGTGTTCTAGAGACCGGCCGGCTGTAGGTGTTATTGAGGTAGCAGGTTGTGAGATGTTCTACAGGCAGGTTGTGAGGTGATCGAGATGCGGGCAGGCTGAGATGTGTTCTTGGGACAGACAGGCTCGGAGCTGTTCCAGAAAGAGTCTGGCTCTGAGGAATCCTATGTTCTGAAGGCAACCGGGTTGGGAGGTGTTCTAGAGGCAAGCAAGCTATGAGTTATTCTTGAGGTGGCTGGCTGTGAGGTGTTCTCGAAGCAGGCAGGAGAGAGGCCGCCTGTGAGATGTTCTAGAAGTAGGCGGGCTGCTAGGTGTTTCCAGAGACAGGCAGGCTCTGAGGTGTTCTAGAGACAGGCAGATACCCTTGGCCACGAGAACACGATCCAGCACTTTCCCTGACTTAATACTTACTAGAGTGGGAATAGTAAATTATATACCTTTAGTTTCCAGCACCTTCCCCGACACGGACCGGGAATGGAGACCGACCGACACGTACTGGCACTTTACAACCCGTCTAGTACGATTCAACACGTGTGAATTACAACCCACTCAAACGGAACAAAAGCAGCTCGACCGAACCGTATGTAAATCAGTGATTCGCACATAAACGGACCGGGAATAGTACCCACCAACACGCATCACGAATTGACCAGGAGGTTCCCGCACTGCACGACCCACGTAGTACGATGCAATGCGTGTGCAACAAGACCTACTTGCACGGAGCACAATCCGGAAGACCGAGACATACATAAAACTGTGATTAGCAAACAATAGACTCCTTTGTGACCGACACGTACGCCAACGTTGAAACACAGCAGAATGTCAGTGTGACAGACTGGGATTACTCCGCAAGAGCAACTGGCAGCGTCCATCTCGGTCAAATGAACATCTCCATCTTGCCCAATAAAATCAAAGGAAAAAAGACAAAAAAGAACCAAATAAGCAATGACAAAAAAGCCAATAAATAACAAATTAAAAAAAGAAATGGAACAAAGGCACACCCACAACTCCACCTACATAAAGGCCAGAAATCCCTATCATGATTTTTTTGCAAACTACAGACATGGGACAGAAGACAACACAACACCACCACACTTCAGAGACACACACCACAACTCACACACGCACAACATCTACAGCAGTTGTACTTCTCAAAAAATCAATCATACAATAACAGATAAACTTACAGCCACCACACCCACTTACACCCCCACACACACATCAATACCCACAACCACCCAGCACCATGCCCCCCAAGAAGAATCCAAAGTTTACAGAAAGTGAGTTGGTAGTCATGATTGATGAAATCCTCAGAGTAGAGCCACCGTTGTTTGGTACATTGGTCCAACTGACCCCCATGTCACAGAAAACAAAGGTGTGGGAGAGGATTGTCGACAAATTCAACGCACAGGCACCTTGTTTGAGCACAAAGGACTATATTCAGAACAGGTACTATGATGTGCGCAGAAGGGTCAAGAAGCTCATGGACAGGGAGCACACATTGAGCAAGCAGACTGGCGGTGGCCCGCCTGCCAAACCAACACACTTCCGGTCCTGGGAGGCGAAGGTGCACGCCATCCAACCACCAGAAAGCATCCATGGATTAACAGGAATACCAGAGCCTGCTGAGTACACAACCATTATACTCAATATTGTGCAGCAATACACATATATCACTGTCAAGGGAACAGTAACACCAAGTACTGTTAGCAAAGCCATAGCAACTGAAAGGCAATCATCCTGTGACGTGTTACACAAACATAATACCTGCCATCTCATAGAAATATGGAACTATGTGACAACATGTACAAACCTAACAACAAATACTGCAAGACATTGGCATAAATCACCAACAAACATTGTCATCTATTTTTGCCACCACTGTCACACTACCTCACAGGGAAGCTGAGTCAAAAGGAATGAAGGTTGGGTCTGCTGGAAATGTGCTTGTAGCAGAAAGCATGATGGTACTTGCAGTCACAGCCAACAGCCCCCTCACACATGGTCCAACAAGCTCTACCCCAAACCATGCACATCTCACAGGGAGTTGAAAAAAACTGACAAGATGGCTGAGAATGAGCTCTAATGTGGGAAGCACAAGGCCCTGGTGAGACTTGTGCCCAAACAAACAACAGGACACCATAGTCTCACATCCTGAGTGTTAACTTCCACTCCCTGCAATGGAAGCATGCTGCCTGGTGGGATATCTGACATGGGGGGAGGAGGACCGCCAGCTCTGACTACATCTACCAGTAGGTTCTTGCACACACACACACTTTAACACAAAATCCACACAACTCACCTGGGATAATGCATTCCTCAGACCCAAATAAAATATCTCACAATGATTTACCACACTGGGTTCTGCTGTGTGAAGCCCATGGGCTTGTTGTGGCTTGTGTTCAAACAAATACCAGGACACCACTGTTTGCCATCTTGTCAGCACAGGCACACCACCACACAGGGAAAATAATCACAGGAAGGAAGTGTAGGTATTGTGAGAAGATGGGGGTATCACAAAGCATGATGGGAGTTGCAGTCACAGCCAACAGTCTCCCACCCACATGTCCCAGCAAGCCCAAACTGAATCATGCTCACCTCACAGGGACTGCTAACATACTGACAATATGGCTGACACCAGGCCTTGCTGCGGGGAGCACAAGGCCCTGCTGTGACCTGTGCTCAAACAAACAACAGGACACCAATGCCTGACACCCTGAAAGGTAACTTTTACTCCCTGCAATGGAAGCATGCCTCATCGTGGGATATCTGGCCTAGTGGGAGGGACTACTGCCAGCTCTGACTACATCTACCAGCAGGTTCTTGCACACACCCCTCCAATCAACACTGAAATACGCACTTGGTTTCTTGCTCCGCAAGCGAGTGCGTGAAAAGTCACTTCCAAGATCTCTGACAATGGGCTCTGCTGTGGAGAGCATAAGGCCCTGTTGGGAATTGTGCTCAAACAAACAAGAGGATACCACTGTCAGCCATCTTGCCATTGCTGTCTCACTCACTCACAGGGAAGCATATTTAAAAGAAAGGTAGGTTTGGTATGCTGGAAAAGGGGTGTAGACAAAAGCATGATGGGAGTTGCAGTCACAGCCAACTGTCCCCCACCCTTATGTCCCAGCAAGCTCACACTGAACCATGCTCACCTCACGGGGAGTGCAGAAGTACTGACAAGATGGCTGACACCAGGCCCTGCTGTGTGGAGCACAAGGCCCTGCTGCGACCTTTGCTCAAACAAACAACAGGACACCAATATCTGACAGCTAAACCTGGGCAATGAACTCCGCTACACTAGCAGAGCATGCAGAGATTTGTTAACTACGCATTCTATTAAAATCACGGAATTCATTCCTCCATGTAGAGGAGTCAGCTACAAAATTGCACCCACAAATACTTTATTAAAGTATCTTTAAATGCCAAAAAAGCATATAACCAATTCACAAAAGTGAACTTTGACATAAAAATAACAGGCAATGAGAGAGATGATGATTTTAGGATCTACCGTAACCTAGGGGAGGACCAAGCAGAGGCCTTGAACACAAAGGGGCAGATTTACAATAAGTGGCGCATCCCTGTATATCAGCAGGGATGCGCCACTTATTGTGTGCCATGCCTCCGCCACCATGGATGCGCCGCATTTACTATGCGGCGCACCATGGGGCGAAAACGGCACAGATGCGTCACGCATCTGTGCCGTGAAAGTGGCGCATTGCTGGAGTTGCGTTGCAAGCCCTACGCAGCTCTAGCAATGCTCTGGGGGGCCCTATCTTGTTAATGCTGTGTCAGTCCTTACGCCTGCTTCAAGCAGGCGCACGGTTTTGACGCAGCGTGGGCTCCAAAGTGACTGAGTGAAATCTTGTAGATTTCACTCAGCCACTTTCAGGAGGCGTTCCTGCGCCAGAACGACTCCCCCCCCTCCTGCGCAGGAACGCCTCCTTCAGGCCCAGGGCTTTACAACGTGACACATTTCCCAGATGCGTCATGTTGTAAATACCCCGCACCATGGCGCATCTTTTGCGCCGCCGCTGCATCACAAAAGTGACGCAACGGCAGCGTAAAAGAGGCGCAAGTGGCTTGAAAATCTGCCCCAAAGAGTATATGATGCTGAACGATTCAGTGGTGGTTCGATCCTCTTAGGACCACACCAAGCAAAGTTATGGGCAAAAATACAATCCCAACCAAAGGCCCTGCAAAGCATTATGGGATGAGATTAGCACTGGGCAGTGAATATTATAGTATCCAATATCAAAATAATTCTACAAGGAGCTGCAGTTCAACTAGTCATTACTAGGTGTCCCCCAGGAAACAAATGCCAAACCATTGAAATTACTAGATCCAGCTACCGTTCAACTAGTCGTTGCAAGGAGGCCCTCAGGTCAAAAGCTTTTGCATTTGATTCATGAGGGACACCTAGTAACGACTAGTTGAACTGCAGCTCTTTTTAGAATTATTTTAATATTGGATACTATAATATTCACTGCCCACTGCTAATCTTTTCCCATAATGCTTTGCAGGGCCATTGGTTTGGACTGTATTTCTGCCCATAACTGCGCTTTGGGTGGTCCCAAGAGGATGGGACCACCACCGCATCGTTCAGCAAAAAGTGCTCTTTGTTTTCAAGGCATCTGCTTGCTTCTCTTCCTAGGTTAGGGAGGATCCCAAAATCATCAGCTGTCTCACTGCTTGCTAAATTTTTATTTTCACTTTTGTAAAATGACTATATTCATTCTATCATGTAAATACAGAGATACTTGTTATTTTATCAAAAGTGTATGAGGTCTCTGCTTTATTAATTGGGACTTCCATGGGGCAAAGTTGTGGAATTCATGGAGTTATTATTCAACTTTGTGGAATTCTGCATAGTAGTACTCTGCCAAAATGTTTTCAAGGTTTGCTCAAAACACACCTTCTCAGCGAGAACAAATAGCACCCTTGGGACCAATCACTCTGAAAGTAAATGCCTTGGCAAGATGGCTGACACATGGTCCTGATGCATGAATCGGATACAATTCACACCTACACATTGGCCAACTCAAACACATTTACACTCACAGCCATTGGAACTGTAGGTATCCTCCCACTGTCTGGGGATGCAGTGTCCCTGGGGTGTCCCCTGACCTGGCTCTGAAGGTTTGTCTCTTAGATGACAATTGGGGAGATGCAGACATAGTACATAGCGCCAAGCACACACAATGTCACCTATACAATATTGACAGGGGACACCTGACAGTGACTAGAATAGACATACCCATATGGCTGACACAGTAGCATGGTGTCATTCTGCAGTTGTGAGCTGCATTACAATCCCACATCGCTCTGCATTGATTGCATCATTCATACAACACATACATCACTGTCATAGACACTCCAAACACAATGACTAACTTGGACTGCATTGGAGGAGGCATGCAACTCACAGCAGCAGAACTGCAACACACACACCTGTGGCCAACACTGTCATGAGCATGGAAAAGAAAGAGAGCTGCTGGGCTCTATCCCTCTTACCATGAAGGAAATTGACAAGAAAAATGACGTTAGCACGGACAAATCTCAGCACCAACATAATTAGCTACGGTAGCACCATGACTTGTATGAAATGAGATGTGAACCGGGAATACATACAACCAAATAGTATCTCACATTCGATCTCGGGTATACTGGACTGTGACCATATTGTAAATACACACCAATGTGATGCACAAAGACAAGCAAAAAATGCCACCCCACATGCCCCAAGCTTGACACATACCCTAAGTGGAATTGTATGTATGTCATTGTTAAAGCACAAATGTGGGCAAGGATGATACAGCTGTGTCAGGCATGTGATGGCACTTGAGTAGCAATGTCCATGTACTGACAATTGATCAATACATGAGCTGGTCATGCACACAGCTTGACGTGCACATTGAAATGCTTCAGGTTGCAATGATAAGGTGCTTCAACAATATCAACCTCTGTCTGTCAAAAGTTAAGACAATGCAATGTACAGACTCTCATAATGATGTCCATTGGCAACTGTCATGTGTGTGAAATGTTGATGTCGGTAGAACCATAACATACATTGTGTGTCTCTTCCAACCACAGTGGATGCTGGGGACACAGCAAGAACAGAAGAAGAGTCCCAGTCCCAAACTCTGGCAGACCATGAGCTCCCCGGTGTGGATCAGTCTCGGTCCTCTTCAGGCGACGATCAAGAACTACCTGGTGCCTCCGGTGTGACTCATCGTGCAGCACCAGCAGTAGGAACATCAGCACCCCCTGCAACCACTGCTGCCACATCTCACCACAAAGAGTACCCCTGTCCACAAGGACAGACCACGGCCACAGACGAGTGACAGCACAGGTACCAATGGACAACACCAGCAGCGCCAACACCCAAGGGGGCCCAGTGTCACCTGTGACTGCCACAGCAGGTCCTACCAATGTGTATAGGGGTAGTGGGAGGGGAGCAGGCAGAGGATAACGCCTGCAGAGGGTGCTAGACTGCATGATGAGTCACACCTGGGATGCATTATAGATGAGTACCATGAAAGCACTGGAGGTTTTGGCCAGGTAGTGGTAGTGGGGATCCTCAAAGACCTCAAACAACAGCAGACTTCCCAATATGCCCGCATGGACTCCCACATGTCCCGGGTGGAGACACCCATGCCCCGCATGGAGTCCAAGTGGGACAAATTGGATGATCTAATAGCGGTGCATAGGGACATACTGACATGCCTCCACTAGATGAGCGCCAACAAGACCACAACTCACTGTGTGCCCATGACATTTGTTGCCACAACATCTGCAACTGCCACAAGGAGGGAGGAGGACTCTGGCAGAGAGTCCTCATCAATGCAGCAGCCTGCACTTATAGTGTAGTTCCTATATTCCCAATAGGCTCTGCGCATTGGAATAACATAAACGATAGTTTAGACGTAGGACTTAGGTCGACTATGTCTCTATTGAATATGTTAGACTTAATTATGAATGCCAGCTAACTCAGAGGTCACTAGAAACTTTTTCAAATTCACAAGAAGGGATTAGTATCTGACACCCGCATAAACATGACAACTTTGCTCCCTCAAGAACAAGGAGTATATCTCCAGAGTCGCGGAAACAATAGATAGCTATTTTACTCAGTCAATCGTGCATGCTTAGTTTCACCATAAGTGCAGAGATAGAGAGAGACAGGCGTTTTTTAATAAAAGAGGTTATTTAATGAACAGTCTTCTTTCTCATGCAAGAGAAGTGAATTGCTACAATCGCAATACTTGTCATAAAGTAAAGTGTGAACAGTAAAAAGAGTATTTTAAAATAATACTGTAAAATCATGGTATGGTTTCTGAGCCATACAGTGTTTAAAATGGATAAAATACATACAATGATAAAATCATGACTAAACGTACTCAACTGGTGCTTCTAAGATACCCCTACCCCGGTGTACCTAACCTAAGCCTAGTACATGGGAAGGAATAAGTGAGATGTAGTTTGAGTTAAGATAGTTTCTGCCAAGAATCTATTCAGGAATTCTCTAAGGGTCTAATCAGCTCGTACCTTTTTTATAGAATGAAGGAGGTCTTGTATCTCTCTCTCAGGACTCGATCTCCCAGCAACCCACAAGGGTGACAGGGAAACACTGGAGCTGGATTTTTCGGCTGGAGAAAAGACAGCGTCTCTCTCAGTGCGTCAGCGGGAGGGTCGGTTTCCTTCGGCACTTGCTACAGCAGGGCGTCGGGCGAGTAGATAGTCGATCTGCTCCAAACCACCGTGTGTTTTGCTAGGGCAGATGCTGGTATTTTTATACCTGGAAGGTGCCGAGTTTGACGTAAGGTTGGACAAAAGACGTCACTAAGAACTCGCAGTTCTTTCAGGACTCCGGGAGTTCTAGGACAAATCAATACAGAAGCAGGGGGAATCCCCGGGCTGCTGGAGGTTTGGGTTGTTTAAGAACGCGTTGTGCTTTCTAGGAGTCTATGGGAGTAGTCTTGCCGTATTTGGACTGCATTGGCTATGTCTTAATATGGGTATGATTCTTATGCCTATATAAGGATATGATGTGGTATAACCACATAAGGGCATGCATCGGGAATGTTTAACTAGAGGGCTAGATTCGTCTACAACACACTTGAGGGTCCCCCGATAAATTAGAGTTGTCATCCAAAGAAGGGCAAGTGAGACGCTGATGGCCATGCACATCCCCCAGGAACTCAACACCTGTTCTGGATATCGTCCTTTGTGTGCAAACCATTTAACCTTGTTGACTGACACACAACTCACCCACTTGACATGGAGGGTCTAAGTTGTGAGAATGCATCAAATTACTGTGGATTTTCCTCTCGACATTGCATCTTCCAACACTACCAACTCTCCTGTGAACTTTGGATTACCATCACACTGTACAACACTTCCAATTACATTTACTATCCTCACACATGTCTGGAAATAAAATCGCAATCACACAATACTTGCCTCTGTTGTGATTTAAACTTGGTTTGTGTCATGGAAATGATGATCTGCTAAAGAACACTGTGCATGCAAACTACTACAGCAATGTGAACACCTCTATGTGAGTCATGGCGATGTGACACATATGAGGGAGACACACCACTAGGGCAACACAACACATACTCACCATGGCCATCTAACTCATCACCTATACTGATGTTTACAGGTAATACAGTAGAATTCACAAACACCACACCCATCCAGAGTCAGTGGCAATCAGCCCACAGGCACAGAATGCAAATGACTGTCAGATGTGTGGATACAGACGAAGCACATCCCAAAGTGAAGCACAGGTTTATTAAAGATTCCCAACCTGAGAATTCCACAACTGATGCAAGGTAACTTCTTGTGACAGTGATCAGAAAGTAATTGTGAAGGAAAGTCATAGTAGATCCAACAGGCCCGTCACCGGTCATTCATATGCCAGTTGTGAACACTAATATAACGGGCATTTTCATTCTTTGCCTGGAGCTGGGAGAGAAATAGACTTTTTGATTTTCTTCATCTGCAAATTCTCTAAAGACTGTCTTTTCAAACTTGTTTAAGGGTACTGCTGTTGGAGGAGAGAAGGACCGGATGTGGGAGCACGAGGCCTGACTGCAGACTAAGGAACACCTGCGACATTAGCCAAGGCGAGACCACGACAGAAAAGAGCTGCAGGACGAGGCCCTGTTTTCGACAACATGAGAAGAAAGGGCCGACCTGATGCCCCTGCTCGATGTCCAGCGTTTGCCGACAAGTCCCCGCTCTCTGAATTCGGTCACACGCCTGCCTATCTGAAGTCTCTCGTTCCCCTAGTCTGTTCCTAATTTGGCCTTGCTCCATCCCCCTTTTTCTCCGACCTACCCTATGGACTGTTTTGTACGCTCTTCTTCCATCTGAACTTTCTGACAATCACCTCAAAGGACACAGGGCGAAAGGGACCTTTCCGACCAGAAACGCGAGGAAAGGGTCGTGCCCTGCAACGCAGAACTTAGAATAGAGCTGGACCCGTAGCTCCATCGCCGGTGCTCCACAGCGCCAACGAAAGACCACAAAGAATAATGAGAACTCGTTAACTTCGAACATTTGACATCCTCAATCACCGTTTCTGCTATGCCTCATTTCTCTCCCAGCCGCCATTGTATTGATCCTGCTCCAATCCGAATCTGAGATATGTAATAACCTGCCAGTTCACGTTATGATATGTACTTGCTGCTCTCGCTACAGAACCGTTTTTTGTATTACATTCCTATGACTTTCCTGCTGAACAAGTTTATCAAAGTTTATCCAATAGGTCCAGCTCCTAAAAACTAGAAATCTCAAAATGTATTGTTTACAACTCTTTCATCTAGGGTTCCTACCGTTTTCTTTCTCATGCCCACCGCAATAGAACCAAGTAGAAAATGAACCAGCAAGATGTCTTGAATATGTTAAAGGGAGGACTGTTGAAAATTAGTACGTTCTGGTGAACATTATCCGCGCCATCTTGCCTCTTCCCCTGATGCCACACTTTTGTCGTGCGCACCCGCCATTTTAAGACGCCCCGATCAGAACGAACCCTTTTGCATGCCGCTGGCCCCTGACATAGCCCTTCGCCTTCACTAAGCCTGCACGCTGACCACCCCCCCCCTGCTTGCACCTGCCTTGAATCATAAACCCCTCTTCGGCGCTGCTCTGCCCCAGGCCCTCATCCTGTTCCCAGCGCGACACCTCCCTTCTTCCCTTTCATGATCCCCGGCCCTTAGATGCAAACCCCCTTTTCCCCGTGTGCCCGTTTGTCTTCCCCGTTCCCAGGCCGACACCCAGCTCTGCCGATACTATCCCTTGCCCCTCCCCGTACAATAGAAAGCTTCCCTCCTCAAAGGACCCCCGAGTTGATCAAAGCCCCCCCACCCCATGAGATCCGATCGAACCCCGCATTCCATGAATTGGCGGAATATCCAGCTGCGCGATAGTCATCACCTGCTGTGACCAGGGTGGGGATTTCTACTGTAGATATGTGTGGGAACGGGCCCGAAGGGGGATTCCTGGAATGTCTTTTCGTACCTCAAAGCTTTATCATATGTATGTAAACTGTAATAAAAACCACAAACACTGTATATAAGGGGCCATGCCCCAAAACGTAAGTTAGAGCACCTCAGAACGATACCTTCTGTCCGTTTTGCTGTGTTCTCCTCCGGAGAGAATAAAAACCTTGTTTCCTGCTTTCCAGTCTCCAGCGCCTGCCTCTTCATTGATTAAATAACTAGAGGGTCACAGAGGCAATACCGCCGGGCAAATATCGATTGTCCCCGACCCGACTCAGGTTTCAACAGATTGCTGTATGTGGGTAGCATTTTAGTATAGTATTGATCATGGCATGCTCAAAATCAATAATTATTTTCTGAGGAAAATAATTATTGTTTTTATCTTTTATTTGGTTTACAATTTCAAGGTAGGTAGCTTGTTGTTTATTGGGGAGTAGAGTATAGATAAATGGAATATTAGTATTTTGGAAAAAGCCATGTATTGTGTACAATTGTTAAAATGGTTTGGGACACATTTTGAAGGTCTCATCTATGATTGAAGTGTTAAAATGTTGTAATTTAAGTACATTGTTTGCAGAAGCAAACATAATATTTTGTTTGTCTTTGCATTTATTGTCAAATAATATAAATAGTTGATTGCTGTGTGTTACACTTAGCTCAGGGGGAATCTCTACTTCTTGAAAGGTTTTAGGGGAAGATGTACTAGTTTTAGTGGCTTTCTTTGGTCTAGCTATTGTCCTTTTTAAAGAATCAAAATAAGGTAGTTGACTAGATGCATGTTGGGGTACTGTTAGTAAATGCCTCTTTAGTATTTCTGTGGTAGATCTATCTGTGCTAGTGCTAGCTTCCTTTATTGTTACAAGAGCACCTCTTATTTCAATTTCTGTTACATTTGGTGGGTGGTTATGTTCTTTAACAGATATAACATAGTTTCCTGTATAAAACCTCTTTCATAGCATTTATTAGAATAATATTTCCAAAACACTTTTAAACCACTTTGTTTTTCTTGCGTGTACCCATTTAACACAACAACATTTCCCCTTTTTGTGATGTAATAAATTGTGCTCCTTCAGTCACAGTAGTCTTTTTAGTTCTAAAGAAAATATTTATCAATATTAATTGATATAATACAGTACAGCTTTTAGGGAAATATATTTACATTTTGTTGAATATACTTACAATATTGTTGTTGATTTTAGTGAAGATGGTGGTGTTTATTTTGCAAACTTCTGTTTTTGTGTTCTCAAATTTGTTTCTTTTGGAAAGAAGAAATATCATGTCCACATTTTTGTTCTACTAATTTGTAAGTGATGGGGAGATTGGGGATAATTGGGTTTTTGGGTGGGGTTTTTAGGGAATTGTTGAGTAAAAATAGGAATATACTTACTTATTTAGTAACTTTTTTGTTGATGCTGCAGTAATATTTGTGTGGTTTTTAGAATGTATCTTTAGAAGAAATATAAGTTTAAGAAACACATATTAGTACATTATATTTTATTAGTGAAGACAATAAGTACTGTTCTATTCTAACTGGTGTTTTAATTGCTTAGTGCTGTTGTGAAGTTTCTTTCTGAAATGTAAATCTGTGTCCTGGAAGAAAACCGGCGGAGTCTCCTCTTCTATTTTCTGTAGAGTTGTGGTTTGTATTATATTTAAATTGCTGCTGTTTAAATGGTGTTTAGTTAATTGATGGGTTTATTTTATTGGTGTATTTGATTAGTGTAAGGTTTTCATTTGTTGTTGTTCATCAAGTTTTTGGCAGTTAGTTTCCATATATGGGAAACACTAATTAATAACTTGTTAGTGTTAATTCTTTTTCTTTAACACATATTTATTTTCTTATGTATGTTTTCTATATTTTATAATGTTTTAATTTGTATGCGGTATGTGTAATAATATTTAATCTAATCTATGATAGAGTTATTTTTTTAAAATTTAGATTGATTTATATATTTATATGTTCTAATAAGTTTATATAATATTTATAATGTGTGTAGTTATTTTTTATATATTGAAAATATGTTTTGGGGTCAAGATATGTTCATTTTAGTTTTTTTCAAAAGGTCGATATTTAAATAAATTGATAAAATAGCTGTCTATATTTTAGTTTTTGATATTTATGACTTTTTGATGTTTATTAAAGAAATCTCGATAATGTATTTAACAATATTTGTGTGTTCCATATTGTTGCATACAATATTAATTATTGTCAATAATATTGTTTCGATATTTGTGTAATTTGTAAAATAAATATTGTCAGTCAATATTAGTATAATCAATATTTTGGTGCCAATATTTTTGGCAATCGATATTGTGCTCATCGAAATTATGTCAGCGATTCGTTTTAACAAGGTCTGTTATTGAATATGCAAATGAATTGGGTAAAGCGCAACATTTCTGTAAGAATTTATTTCTTGAAAATATAGAATTTTGATTGATTAGAAAGAGCTATAAACGAATTCAAGTCCACATCTTCCTTCTTCACATAGCTTTCATCTGTCTAGCAATGGTATCCATACTCACTGCCTTAAACAGTTTAACATAAAAAATCAGCATGTGACTCCCATGTGTGTAGCGTTCTCCACATTCTGGATATCCCCAGTTACTACTCCACACTCGGAGCTTAATAATACACCTGGAGTGGTGTGGCTCACTGGTTAGAGGCGGCAGCCCCGGGAGCACAAGTCGGCCCGGGACCAGGGTTCAATTCCTGATGCGGCAGGGTCGTGGACTTGGGTCAGCGGACTCGATAATTCTCGCTTCGGTGCTTACTCTAATCAGGGGTTCCACTCGGCAACTCTGGGCATTAGGTTGCCTAATCTCCACAACGGCCCCATCAATTTCGGGGATGCCTGGCTCCACCTTGGGGACTCCCAGCAGGGACCATCCCACAGGGAAAGCCAGGACGGGCTCCCCAGAGTTATACAGCGCCAGAAAACCTACGGACGGGTAGCAGTGCGCTTTACAAGCTCAAATACATTTACATACATTTACATTTACATTTTATCCTTCTGGGTGTGACTGCAAACGCAACTTTCTAAACCAAGCTTGACGTCACAGCTCTACTGAGTCCAGTAGAAACAAAAAGGGTTCCGTCATAAAATTCGTGAGACACTACAGCTTCCTCTCTGTTATATAAAAACTTAACATTTTATATTTACAGATCAGAATATACATATGCATACATTTACATCTCTTCAACAAGTCTTTTTGTAGCTTTAATCATATGATCTGATCTGACAGCTTGCAGCTGTTGTCTTCAGTGCCAAAGATCTTCAAAGATGGTGAAGAAAAAATAACAGTTAGTGGTTATTTAGATAAGGATAATGGATAGTGGATAAGGGGGTGCCGCATGGCTCCATCCTAAGGCCAACTTTGTTCAACATATACATGGCCCCGTTGTCTGCTATTATAAGGTTATCTAGATTCAAGACGATCTCATATGCAGACGACACACACAGGTGATTATTCCATTTGATTTGGATCCTGTGGTCACTAGAACGAAGTTTAAGACCTGTATGTTGAACATTGCGGCTTGGATGAGGGACAATTTTATCCAGCTGTACTCCAACAGGACGGAGAAGGAAAGGCGGAAGAACTATGGACTCTGGAGTGGTAGCCTTCGGAACTGGGGGATTCTCCCACCCCCACGAAGCAGGCCAGGAATCTGGGAGTCCTTCTGGACAGCAAGCTATCTTCTGAAGATCATGTAAAGTCACTGTCTAACTCCTGTTTTGGGATCTTGAAAATGCTAAAGAAAGTTTTTCCTTGGATCCCTCTAGATGCAAGAAAGACTCTCATTTAGGCGTTGACTGTGAGTAGGCTGGACTATGGTAATCCCCTATTGGTCGGGGCTAGAGAAGTACTATTCTCTAGGCTCCAGGTACTGCAGAATACCACCGCTAGAATGGCTTTGAACAAACCTAGACGCACCCCGTCCCACTCCTTGCTGTAGTCCCTACATTGTCTGCCTGTTAAGAAGAGAGAAGTCTTTCAACTTTTGATCGTGACGTTGAAGGCAAGGCAAGGCCTGGGTCCGGTGTATCTAAAAAAAAAAGGTAAGAGCGTATGTGCCGGGGCGTCAATTAAGATCCAGTAACCAAAATCTCTTAGCCTCGTGCAAAATCAACAAAGTGAGAATGGGAGGGCGGACTTTCTCACATCTGGCCCACTTCCACTGGAACAGGCTACCGGAAGCATTATGGGGCTGTACATCCCTGGTTTACGTCAGAAAGACCCTAAAGACCTGACTGTTTTAGGAGCCTAGGCCGGCCAATGGACCTGTTTTCTCTGTATTGCGGGCGCCGAGAGATCCCCCTGGGGATGATTTGTTGCGCCTTTCAATTGTTAAATAAATAAATAAAAAGTACCTGTAATCTTTTTCAAATTCCAACTGATGATACCCTCTCTTTAAATGAAAATGAGAGAACAGTTTTGCTGAGTTATCATGTCAGCAATGTGTGAATCTGGATGTTGTTCTCTTTCAATTGCCTTATTTGACTGATGTTTGTCAATGCATATCCATACAGCTACTTCAATGTTATTTTTCGGCACTACCACTACGGGAGAAACCCATGGCGTCAGAGCAGAAGAACGCTCAATAATATCATGTTTAGTAATGATTCAAGTTCATTTTAAACAGCTTCTTGTAAGTGCAAAGCAATTTGTTTACGTCTCTGAGATTGAATGTTTCTTGCTTGATTTCAGTTTTCCATTTTATAGTGATCTGTTGGTAAAAAAGAAAAGATAATTCTTAAGGGGAATTTACAAAAAGAATATTGTTAATTGGTGCAATCTGTTGAGGGTACTAGTTAGTAAAGTTGCTGAAAAAGAGAGAAAATGAAGGGCCTCATTACGATGCCAGTTGTAACAGCTTCCGTGGTCCTGTTGGATGCGGTTGGACAAAATAGACAAAAAGTGGCAGTAGGGGAAACATGCGCAAGATAGTGAACTCCGTCTCTCAATTCACATTTGTAAAAACCAAAGTGCTCAAGGTTAATAAACAATCAATGCCAGCAGTTGTAAAGCAGATAGACAAAGTCCACCCTCAATACAAATTAACAATTTAAAGACCTGAGCAACAACTGTAAATATAAATGTTCATATAAATCAAAACTATCCAATAGGTTGGGTTTCTTTTCTTCTCTTTTATTTTTCCATTTCCATGGTATCTTCTGAAATTACAATTCTTGTTGGATGTTCTTCAAACCACAAGGTAACCCCCAAAAAAATTGCCAATACGTGTTTCGTCAGGCAAGTATGCCAGTCGACTTCATCAGGGCTAAAACAAATATAAGATACCATTAACGTCACATCAATCACCCTACGTTAACATCACAAATTACAAGACCTGGTCTAAGGTGTAATATATAAACAACAACTCACAGGAAAGGAAGATCAAAAGCCACCAGTACCAAGATGGGAGAGAAAAACAGGAAAATCAAAAAGGAGAATGCTCCAGATAGAATCCTTGTGTGCTTAAAGGGGAAAAGTGAAATAGAAAAAAAGAGTTTCAGCAATAAAGAGAAAAGGAATAAAGGTTGTATGTAAGCCTTAACCAATCACAGCAAGAAAATAGCTAAACCTCTTATTCACCACACCTCATTACAAGTGAAAGATAGCTATATACACTTACCAAAGCAAAAATGATTGTACAGAAAGCAAATAAGAATATCTTTCCATGAACCAAACGTCCAGGCTAAACAAGATCCTAAAGAAATAAACACAATTCTGATACCATCAAATAGGTTGGCCCACCTCTGGATTAAAATGCTTGTGTATGCACAGAAATCTGACCACCGCACATCTTCTGACTCTGACAGGAGATTCCAACCGTGGTGGTGTCGCAAAGGACCAAAGGACCAATGAATCCTGTTGGAGAGCGGACTGACCTACTGACCGCCTGCCCTATTACAATGCGCCTTTCATATAAGCCGACAATACTGTTCTAACCAGCTCATCTGAGCTGGTGGAAAGGGAGGGATGTAAGGCTGTCACAAACCTCTACACAGCTTCCTGTGCCGACATGGAGCCTTTCTTACATGCCCTGTGCTACTGCACCTGCTCGCTGATGATGAAAATCAAAACCGTTTTGGACAGAACCGCCGGTAAGTGACACACCTACCCGTCTAGATAGAGTCCCAACCAAAATGAGGAATCACCATGGAAAATCTGGGCCAGATTTATGTCTGTATAAATGTGGGTGTGTTCATCATGTTACCAAATCAGCATGCTTGGACATATAGCCAAGATACATTCCATGGACATTAGGGGGCCTGAAGGGAGCTTGGAAAGAGCAAGTTCTGTAGAAGTGTTTGAAGTGTTCCGGGGTCTGTTGGTGGCCATCATGGGTAGGTAACAAAAGCTGATGTAGCAAAGGGTCTGAACGGGCTCTCCATATTAGTTCCCACCACAGGGTGTAAAATATAGTCAACTCTAAAACAGTACCACCTATCACTGCCATAGATGGAACAGCCAAGAGACCCTAAAAGTCAATTTCCCAGTGTTTTTAGGTCAGATCAGAAGCATCACTATAATTATCATGCAAGTAAGTCTGAGTAGTAACTCCTAAAATGAATGCCATTAACAACCATTGGTAAATCTAACAGTTCTGTTTCCTTGTAGATGCAATGTAACTGGTGTTACCATATACCTTGATGGAGTGCCATGTGAAAATATTTTTTATGTGTGGGTTAATATGGCAGTCACATATGCAATGCTTACTTGCTTGTAAGCTACGCTCTCATGTACGTCAGCTATACATGTGTGAGAGACCCACTGAACACTCATCCCATTCAAAGTCCTGTTATGGAGGACCCTAAAAACACATCGAAATACACATTTCACAAAACTGTACAAGTCTACACAGAGGAGAGAGAGCAGGTGTGCTGGAGAATATCTGCAGACACTGCACATCACCTGATCGAAAGTACTCCTGTCCAACTTAGCCCCACACTATACATCAACAATGGGCACACATACAACACTTCCTTGAGGCACAACACAGTGGATAAGCCTAGGGGCGTAGTGTTGCTTGTCAAAACATATCTAGTGGGCCCCTGTATGCAACCTAACTGAATGTACATTGCTATCACATCTGAATGGTCACCCCTGTGTCCATATCTGTGACAACGTACAGGCACGCCCTCACAAAAGAGCGACACAGCTCCAGCAAGGCTCAGGGTACCCCTTGCCTAACATGCTGCGTCAATCCTTACGCCTGCTTCAAGCAGGCACAGGGTTTTGACGCAGCATGGCCGTAAAAGTGACTGAGTGTCATTTTGGAGATTTCTCTTAGGCACGTTTAGGAGGCGTTCCTGCACCGGAACGCCCCCCCCTCCGTGCCGGAACGCCCACATGTGCACATGTGGCACAGGGCTTTACAATGTGACGCATCTCTCTAGATGCGTCACGTCATAAATACCAAGCAGCATGGCGCTGGCTTTGCGCCACCGCTGCGTCACAAAAGTGATGCAACAGCGGCGCAAATGTGGCCTATGGGGCTTGTAAATCTGCCCCTAAAGATATATAATTTACTAGCGAAACCAATTTGGTAGTGGTGTTCCCTAAAAGGGATTAACTGCACATCACAATATATACATGTATAAGAAAACATAACAGTCAGGGTACATAAGTATCAAAATTGCTGTAACTGCAGCAGGGGTGCTAAGAGCACCTCTGTCACCCACTACCCGGAATGACTAAAGCAGATCAATATATCCTGCCGATACAGAAATTGCAAAGGTGAGAACAGCACAACCCAATTGAAATGTTAGGAAATCTTGTAAGTCTCAATATTAATTCAACAATAAGACTGTAAGATATGAGCAATACAACTGTAGACTGTTAATCATTTCAAGACAAGATGACCAAGTCGAAGTCTTTCTGCATGTGAAATTGTCTTTTTTTATACAGGTATTCACGTTCAAGCATAATTTACTATTCACACTCCTTTTAATATTATGTCAGGGAAGGAGCTGGATACTAAAGATATATAATTTACTGTTCCCACTCCAGTTAATTTTAAATAAGGGAAGGTTTTGGACAGTAAAAATATATTATTTAGTATTCCCACTCCAGTAAGCATTAAGTCAGGGAAGGTGCTGGACACTTAAGATATATAATTTACTATTCCCACTCCAATAAGTATGAAGTCAGGGAAGGTGTTGGATAGTCAAAATATATCATTTACTATTCCTACTCCAGTAAGTATTTAGGGGCCTATTAGGATGGCAGGCAGATAACCCCCGCTGGGCCGGCGGTAGCCATTGCTTGCCCAGCGAAGGTGATCCGCCCGCCATCCATACCTGAATGACCCCGCCATATTAGTATGGCTGGGCGTTCCGCGGCGGAGGGAAACACCGTATACTGCTTTTCCGCTGGTGGACTCGTCAACCGGGCGGAAAAGGGGCATGATATGGTGGTGATGTCTGCAAGACACCACCATCCATATTACGATGCAGGCATAGAGCAGCCTTTCCATTGTAGAGTTGCCGTCATGGAAAGGCATGCAGTTGTTGCTGTTAAGGGGTTGGGGGTGCACATGGGGGGTACCTATGGTATCCCCCCAAATTTGCATGCACAAGGTGGCAGGCACTGCACCGTACACAACATGCTTTTTTTGCATTGCGGCAGGTGTAGTTTGGTTTAGCTGGATTCATAAATCTGGGTTTTAACAATAAAGTTTTCTAATTTAGGGGGCGAAGATTGCCACGTTGGAAGATGGCCACTTCCTAGGCACGCTCCTCCGGCCGCTGAAATATCCATCATACATCCTGCATGGTTAGAGCCCTGAGGTACCCCCGCCTACCCACGGGCACATCTGCCGACTCGGCTGCCTTCGCGTACGCTGCTGTGCCGAGCTCTGAAACTTCCCCGAGGCTCTGCAACTTCGGCAACGAAGTGCCAGGCCTACAACAGAAGCGCGCAGACTTGCACAGCAGCCTTGCGAGAATACTCTGCCACGATTCAGGGCACACACACCGGAAGAAACCACGGCGCAGCACTAACCAGAGATAAAAGCGCTGCACCACTCACCGGGACATGCACCGGTGGCACAGCTACAATACTTCAGCTGCAGCAACGCTGTACCGGACCCTCATCGGACACAGCGTGTGAGTGTGGTCCCAAAATTGTGCCACAACTGGGGGACTACTCGACACTCCACACAGTCCAGACAAACAGCACTGCCCAGATGCCCTGACTGAGCTAGGCAGGGTCAGGGAATCACCACGCTGCACATTAGAGACATTGGAGCGGAAAAGGTGCCAAGCCCACGGTGAGTGGCACTGACAACCTTCTGACTGCCGGGATTGTGCCCCCGAGGAGAGCCTGTGAACCTGCGCTGCTGGCAGTCAAAGTCCGGTGGGTGAGTGAGGGCATCATGCGACCTCCGTGGAAAAGGGCAATCACAACAATACTGGGGCGCCACCACATAGACCACAACCAACGGTGTACCTCCGGTGAAACCTTGAGGCACCTGGTTCGGAGTAGGCTGCCTCTGCCCTATGCCCTGTGCTTGGCCACACTACCATCCTATATCACTACGCTTTTGACCCATAATTTGACCACTGGAGACATGCAACACACTGACAAGCGTGCATCCGCAGAGCTAAGGAGGTCGGCGCAGGCTAAACAGATGTACCCCAAAAACAGAGCTACGCCCCTCCAGAGGTGCCAACAGCACACTCTAAGACTGCAGATGAGGCCACCCAGAACACAAAACCTCCGTGGCCACATAGACATATCATAGCCCAAGGTGTCGACCAACTGCATACCCTATTTATTCCAGTGCACTGGGCACATTCTACAATGAAGCCAGAATTTGAAAGCACTTATAGCTCAGTATCAACAGAAGAACCATCAGCAAACCCGGCAGAATTCAGCCCAAACTAAATTTTGACCAATCAAAAAAACCATAGGAACCCTGCTCGGAATATCAACTGCAATCACAACAGTCGGTGGCCTCTGCAAGCGGAGTCTCAAATGGGTGATGTACAGGCCATGTTCACCATGATCCAGGCCGCTCTCTCCAACATCGACTGCAAGATAGACTCACCTACATGCAGAGTGGACCGCATGGCCGAGAGCCTAGACCGTCACATGGAGCGGCTTGACATGGCGCATCTCCGAGGTCGAGTACTCCCACATGCAAATGGACACCAAGCAGGGGAAAATAGACAAACAACTGGCAGATGTTGGACAACTACACATGCACACTGCAGAGGCAGATAAGTGGGTTGTCTGGGCACATGGATTGGGGCAGTGGCAATGCATATTAGTTTCAAGTGTTCCCTTGAAATACAGGGATGGTAGGGGTTGCGCCCATTGAACTAGAGAATTACCGAGATGACCGGGGTATGTCCTTACAGGCTCGATTGTGATGAATATTTAACTGTTACAGCGGCCACCCCTGAGATCTAAATCACGGGGGCAACCAGTGTGGCAGCTCCAGCCCACATGTGTACACCACAAATAGTTAAATTGTTTAGTAACTGTTGAGGGAATATGTTGAGAATATTCAAGGTTTTTGGGACTGTCTCAGCTGCAAAAAGAATGCAAAGGGGATGGGGGGAGGGTCAGGGATTTATCATAAAACACTGGTCAGAGTTCAAACACCAGAATACAGATTATACAGATATAGTGCAAGCTATAAAACACGGATCAGGTCTCATTATACAAGCTGACATACATGACTAGCTGCCCACGAAACACTAGGCCTCTGGTGTTCCTGACCTGGAATGTGAGAGGCCTTCAAAACCCACAAAAGATTCAAAGGGTCCTGGCGTGCCTAGACCGCCACAAGATAGATGTGGCCTGTCTACAAGAAACACATCTCACAAATACCACTGATTGGAGGATAGGCACCAAATGGGCAATATACTGCTTGTCATCCTCTTACTCCAGCTACGCTAGAGGGGTCATGGTCCTGGTTAGACACAGCACCCCCTTTACGCTCATCACTGCTATCAAGGACAACAAAGGGCGCTATATTATAGTACAGGGCAACTTTGGCTGCACAGCATTGACAGGGGTCAGTACATACGGCCAAAACACTGATGACCCGGGTTTTTATGCACACATCTGGGCTAAACGCTGTGAACTACTACCCACCCCCATTATATGGGGAGGTGATTTTAACACGTCTTGACCCAGCACTAGATAGATCCACAGGTGATGACCGATATGGGAAACAGTCAGCTAAAGCGCTCAGGAATGGTATGCAAGAATGCGCAACGATTGACCTGTGGTGTCTACGACACCCCGGCCACAAGGAAGGTACTTGCACATCATCAACACATAACACTTGGTCAAGAATAGACTTCTGGCTTGCCACACACAATATCAGTACATGGACCACGCGGATTGAGCACATGCCCAGGACATTGTCAGATCATGCACCTTATGCCTCACGCTTGACATCGCCACACACACTCCATGTCTGTTTGCTTGGCATCTGCAACAGAACGCACTCCTTGATCAGGTATTCGAAGGCTCTCTGAGCAGCGCAAAAACACTCTGGGAGGCTTTTAAAGTTACAATTAGAGGACATTGCATAGGCAAACATGCAGGCATTCTGAAATATATCCGACAGCAGCTATCACTGGTAGAACAAGATATGCAATGGCTAGAGGCAGCTTTTGTAGAGACGCGAAATCCTGCACTGTTAGCTGAAATCAGGCAGAAGATTGATACATTTAAAGAACACGCAGCAGCTAAGATCAAATACATCTCGCGCAGATACACTGCGTGCACCTACGGGGATGGGGGATACCCAGTTAGGGCGCACTCTCACAGATATTGCTCAACACCTAAAGCAACCCACATCACCCAGATTATAAATAAATCCGGCCGATATGCTTACGATACTCCGAAGATCTTAGACAGTTTCACTGATTACTATACCCGCCTCTCCTCTACTCTACACAATCAACCACATCACTGCCTGAAGGCGTCCCCCCTAACATAGGGGGAGCACCAAGCAGATGCCTTGAACACAAAGAGCATAAACAAAAAGCACATTTTGTTGAAATAAAGTGGTGATCCCATCATTTTAGGACCACCCCAAGCACAGGTATTGGCAAAAAACAATCCCAACCAAAGGCCCTGCAAAGCATTATGGGACAAGATTAGCAGTTGCAGTGAATACTATAGTATCCAATATCAAAATAGTTCCACTGGTCGTCCCTAGATGTCCCTCACATGTCAAATGCAAAGCATTGAAATTATTCTTACATCAAGCTGCAGTTCCACTGGTCGTCCCTAGATGTCCCTCACGATTCAAATGCAAAACCATTGAAACCCTTTCATCAAGCATTTGCATTTGACTCGTGAGGGACATCTAGGGACGACCAGTGGAACTGCAGCTCTTTGTAGAATTCTTTTGATATTGTGTACTATATAATATTCACTGCCCACTGCTAATTTCATCCCATAATGCTTTGCAGGGTCTTTGGTTGGGAATGTATTTTTTGCCAACAACTGTGTTTGGGTTTGTCCTAACAGGATGGGACCACAACTAAATCATTCAATAAGATGTGCGTTTTTTGTTTTCAAGGCATCTGTTTGGTACTCTCCCTAGGTTAGGGAGGATCCCAAAATCATCACATCTCCCACTGCTTGCCAATTTTTCAGTTTCACTATTGTGAAAGTACTATATGCACTTTAGCATATAAAGATAGAAAAGCTTATTTTATTATATCTGGTCATGTACAGGAAGCTTTTTGCAATTACTTTGCAATTTTAGCACAGTACAGACAAGTACACAGTGTCTTCAGCTAAGTACTATGTAAAGTTTAAAGTATACTTCGTGAAGCTACGTGTAGTGCTGCTGCTACGCCCAGGCTTAAAATTAAGCAATACTTGGATAACATTGCACTACATCACAAGGCATGAGATTATTGAAGCTATCAATTCTCATCCAAATAACAAAGCCCCGCATGGATGGACTCCTCAGGGAATTCTACAAAGAATTCAGAGACATTTTCATCCAACACCTAGCTGAGATGTACGAAGAATCATATGAGGACGGCATACTACTGACCTCACTGTGTGAGGCGCTATTGCTCTCCCTAAACCTGATAAAGACCCGACTTACTGCAAATCTTTTCTCCCGCTGTCACTAATAAACATAGATGTAAAAAACCTAGCTCAAGTCATAGCAACACGCATTCAGCTACTGAATCAGAATCTGGTGCTACCAGACCAGGCCGGTTTTAGACCAACCAGGTCTACCACACAAAATCTACACACTATTTTTACAATGTTCCACCACATAAACTCAGAAATACTGGATGCCGCAGCCCTCTTAGTCACGGCACAGGCATTTGACTCTGTTAAATGGATCTGCATGTTCACCGTCCTACATCGGATGGGATTCCGGGAACCTTTCCTATGGTGGATAGCCCTTCTCCACACCGAGCCCAGCGCGCAAATCCGAATCAACGGCAACACTTCCGCCCCAATTAACATTAGCCGGGGAACAAGGCAAGGTTGCCCACTTTCACCACTTCTCTTTACACTGGCTCTTAAACCATTAGCTCGTAAGATTCGCCAAAATCACCCAGACTCCGCACTACAGTTCCAACTATGGCCCATTAGCATATCTCTGTATGCCGGCGACATGGTCCTATACACGCGCCATCCGACTCTAATCTCAAATCACTCATCAGGGAATAGATACGGTTCGAACATAACTCAGGACTCGGCATTAACTGTGATAAATCAATGGTAATTCTACTCACGCCTGCCATGACCCAGCCAATCTTTGACTTTCCGCTGCAATGGCACGCTGTTCCAGTGAAATACTTGGGTAAATGGGTACACAGGAACCCTGAAACAGTGATTTGGGAAAACTACAGTAGAGCTATAGTGAAATTTGACGAACAGGTAGACTGCTGGATTAGATTACCGATCTCACTGGCCAACAGGATCACCATACAAAGATGGTGGTAGTGCCCAGATTCTCATACCTATTTATGTATATTCCGATCTGTCTCACACAGGCCTTTTTTACCAAACTGAGATCAATCATGCAGAAGCTTACATGGGCTGGGAAGCGGGCGAGAGTGGGCTGGAAGACTCTCACTAAACCTTACCACAAAGGAGGCTTTGGGGCACCAGACCTTCAACTATACCTTTACTGTGCGCAAGCACAACATGCTCACTACTGGCTACAACCACATGCATACATCCCTCACATAGCTGTGGAACATGAAAGTGTGCTGCCTTCCCCACTGATAACCTACATATCTGATCTGCAGAAACATACTCCTAGAGACAAAATACACCCTGTGATTTGCACGTCGCGAGCATGGCACCCAATAGCACACCGGGCGCAGAATCTTCAAATATATGCTCCTGCACTCCCCATAGACCATCACCCGAGAATCACAGTTACTCAAGAGAAAAATATGCTGCTCTTCTGAGGAACATGGGCCTAACTGAAATGTGTAAAATCTTCCCACACAACCGATTCATCCCACAGGATGAGCCGTCTCTTTGTGCACACCGTGCGCCGCTGAAGGTATTCGCTTATTTGTGTCTGCGTGTGGCTATCAAAGAACTTTTCCCAACTTTTCAGAGCGAGCCAACCTAACTTCATGCACTACAACTCCTACTCAAGGCACCCACATGACAGGGCCTGGTAACACGTTTATATAACTTTTCACAGTGAGAACGACACCAGACGCAGAATAAATCAATTCAAAGATGGAAGCAATCAGTAGGAGATACTATAGATGAAGGGGACTGGGAATACAGCTGCACGCAATTACACCTGCTGACCTCAAACTGTAACCCTCGCATTATTCATTTTAAATTCCTGCACCAAATTTACTACACTCCAGCGCAACTACACAGATACGGTCTACTCGCAGATGATAAGTGTCATAGTAGAGGCGCCCCCAATGCAGATATCTTACACATAGCATGGTCCTGCCCCCGATTCAAGCCTACTGGCAAGAAGTCACTAATGTCCTCATGATTATACTATGAGAATTCATACCATATGCCCCACTACCATGTTTACTAGGAACCCATAAGCTAAGACTGGCCAAGAGATGAAAACTACTGGCAGTGGCCCTGCTCTTAACCAAACATCGGATATCATTGAGATGGAGCAGTAAGCGCCCACCTAGTTTTAGTGATTGGGTTGCTGACATGACATACTGTAAAGAGACCCTGGAGGTATATGCAGAGGAGCTACCACAGGCCTCCAGACCTAGGGACTTCCGTAAACCCTTTGTCCAATACCTCAGTTCTACACAGGAGGATGGGGTAGTATCCACCGGTGTACCACCTAATACCTGATCTTGAGAGACCCCCAGACCGGCCCAGATTGGTCATACGACTTGATGGTGATGCTAGCATGGGTTAGCTGCATGCGGTATATTGCATACCATGTTGGATCACTGTTATTGTTACAGTGGGTTAAATGTGCCACATCATGAAATGTTGGACGTCTTCCTGAGCATGGTGCTGGGCCTGGATGTTTTTTCTTTATTATAGTTAAACGTATCACATGAGACACAAATATGTACATCTCGTTTTCTCTTTTTGTACAACCTTTTATGTTGACCAGGAAAAATAAAATAATACATTTAGGTGACCAAGAATTATTAATACATTTTATGTGCTCTATAAGCTTTAGTACTTTTATGCAAATATGTTCAATTTAGATTTGGGAGAATACTTGTACAGCTTTGAGAAGAAGATAGTCTTTGCAGAACCCAGAAGAGGAAGAGTGGAGAGCAGGAGCGAACTATGGGACACAGAGTGTTCTTAACTCTGTTCATTACAGAATAGTAATGGTGTGATGGTTCTTTGTAAACTGCAGACTGGAAACAAAAGGCCTCCTCATAGTGCTAGCCTCCTAGTCCTTCATACAAGCTTGGTTCTCTCTGGGACTCTGCTTGGAGTTGTCTCATCCCTGGAGCTGAGGAGTAGTGCCACAGCATGGTGATGTAGTGATCTTTAACTGGGCGCATCTTCAGCATCTGGGGCTCCTCGTGAAGGCCAGGTGATAGTAGCCACAGGCTGCACTCAGGTAAGTTTTTGCTTCATTAATTCATGTCCCATGGAGCTGGGCTCCAGGCACCAACTCAGCTTGTGTTTGGTCTCAGAGTCATCAACTTGCAGGCTGTGAGGGTGACGCCTCCTTATCGTCCTAAGGACCCAAAGCATCTGCCAGAAGACAAACACCTTCAAGTGTGCTTAACTTGAATGAACCCTGTGATCCTGCTGCTGTTTGATGTGCAGTGCTTGTTTAAGTGGGGACGCTTTATACAGCAAACAGAGATAATTGACATTTCTAAGCACTAAAGTCGGCTTCAGATTAACTTACTGTTGAACCACAGATCTTTGCGCTAGAGCTCCTGGGAAGGCGTGATACGACTGAAGGGTGAATGTCAGGCATGTATCATCTGAGAGGCCAAGAATCAACACTAGGGCTAGAAGAGAGAGGATTAGAACATTTAGTGAAAATTCAGGCTATTTGATGGCAGCGACAGGCTGCTAATAATGGCTGGTTTGATAATGTGAAACGCGCTTTGCGTGATTTATTTGTGGACACTTGCACGAAGAGTCTCTCAGTGTATAGTCCACCAAAACTCACAAGCACCCACAATACCTCTTGTACTCAATCATCTCATCTCAATCCTTCATTCATTGTTTAAACCATTGGCACAAATATCCCTCCACAATTTGTAACATGCTTCAAAAAGCCATTTGCATGCTCTGCATTTGCAGTTTGAGCCAGACCTACTGGTTTTGCTTTGGTGGGTGACCTGTGTGCAGCATTAGTGCAGGTGGAGGGCCAAAGGTTCTCTAAACACTGGCTGTCCCCTCTCCCCAGTGTGTCTCACCCTTTCAGCAAGGGGGCTCTCCATGCCCCTGGGAGGGTGGAGGGGCTGTGCTTTGCAGATCCCATGAATGTTACAAGTACAAGAGCAAAAACAACAGTTGATGGACAGAATGCAGAACAATGTCATACATTCACCCCAGTACAGAGATCTGAGCCTAAATCCATCTTTTTTTGCTCACCATATCATTCCAGTTTGAACCCAGCCATATGCAAATCAGTCTTGACCCTGTGCTCCATGGGAACAGTCCAGCCCGACCTGCCAAGCCATGTCTTCCCTGGCCCGGAATGAAGCATCCTAGGACAATTCCAGTGGCCGCAGGCTTCTCAGTAACAAGCATTGCATAGCAATGGCAGCAGTCATAGGCTTTTCGGTAACAAGCACTGCGTAACAATGGCAATGGCCTCAGGCTTCTCAGTAATGAGCAGTGTGTAGCAATGGCAGTGGCCACAGGCTTCTCAGTAACGAGCAGTGCATAGCAATGGCACCGGTCACAGGCTTTTTAGTAACAAGCACTGCGTAACAATGGCAGTGGCCACAGGCTTTTCAGTACCAAGCACTGCATAGCAATGGCAGTGGTCACAGGCTTCTCTGTGCGAGCAGTGCGTAGCGATGCAAGAGGTCACAGGCTTCTCTGTGCGAATAGTGTGAAGCAATGGCATCAGTCACAGTGACGAACAGTTCAAAGGCAATGGCAGCAGTCACAGGCTTCTCAGTGATGAGTAGTGAGTAGCGATGGCAGCAGTCACTGGCTTCTGAGTGATGAGCTGTGCGTAGCGATAGCAGTGGTCACAGGCTCCTCAGAGATGAGTAGTGCTTAGCAAAGGCAATGACCACAGGCTTCTCAGTGCGTGCAGTGTGCAGAGATGGCAGCAGTCACAGGATACTCAGGGACGAGCAGTTCATAACAATGGTATCGGTCACAGACTTCTCAGTGATGAGCTGTTCATAGCGATGGCAGCAGTCACTGGCTTCTCAGTGCTGAGCAGTGCATAGTGATGGCATCGGTCGCAGGCTTCTCAATGCGAACAATTCATAGCGATAGCAGAAGTCACAAGCTTCTCATTGATGAACAGGCATTACGATGGTAGTTGTCACAGGCTTCTCAATGTGAACTGTGCGTGGCGATGGCAGCAGTCACATGGTTCTCAGTGACGAGCAGTGCGCTATCGGTGTCAGCGGCCACATGCTTCTCAGTGACGAGCAGTGCATTGTGATGGCAGTGGTCACAGGCTTCTCAATGCGAACAGTGCGTTGCAATGGCAGCGGTTACAGGCTACTCAATGACGAGCAGTTCATAGCAATGGCTGCAGCAACAGGCTTCTCAGTACCACCAGTGAGTTGCAATGGCACTGGTCACAGGCTTCTCAGTGATGAGAAGTATGCAGCGATGGCAGCGACCACAGGTTTCACAATAACGAGCAGAGCATAGTGATGGCAGCAGCCACAGGCTTCTCAGTGCAAGCAACGCGTAGCAATGACAGTGGTCACAGGCTTCTCAGTGATGAGCAGTGCATAGCAATGGCAGCGGTCACAGGCTTCTCAGTGTGAGCAGTGTGTAACGATGACAGAGGCACAGGCTTCGCAGTGACAAGCAGTTCATAGCAAAGGCAGCAGCAACAGGCTTCTCAGTGCAAGCAACGCATAGCAATAGCAGTGGTCACACATTTCTCAGTGTGAGCAGAACATAGCGATGACCGCAGCCACAGGCTTCTTAGTGATGAGCAGTGCATAGCGATGGCAGCTGCCACAGGCTTCCCAGTGACGAGCAGTGCGTAGCGATGGCAACGGTCAAGGTCTTCTCAGTGAAGAGCAGAGCGTAGCGATGGCAGCAGCCACAGGCTTCTCATAGGGATTCATGTGGGATTATCACTCAACAGACACCAAAAGGTGAAATACAGCAGTTGTCCAGCCTAGCTTATATCTTTGTAAAATGACAAGTACCTTAATACACAGTAAAATCCAATACTGCACATTACACAAAAAACAGCAGTGTGTAGCGATGCCAGTGGTCTCAGGCTTCCCAGTGACGAGCAGTTAAGTTCATGGGGATGCAGGTGTCACACGCTTCTCAGTGACGAGCAGTTTATAGCGATAGCAGTGGTAACAGGCTTCTCAATGCGAACTGAGCGTAGTGATGGCAGCGGTCACAGGCTTCTCTGTGCGAGCAGTGCATAGCGATGCAAGAGGTCACAGGCTTCTCAATGTGAATAGTGTGAAGCAATGGCATCAGTCACAATGACGAACAGTTCATAGCAATGGCAGCAGTCACAGGCTTCTCAGTGATGAGTAGTGAGTAGCGATGGCAGCAGTCACTGGCTTCTGAGTGATGAGCTGTGCGTAGCGATAGCAGTGGTCACAGGCTTCTCAGAGATGAGTAGTGCTTAGCAAAGGCAATGACCACAGGCTTCTCAGTGCGTGCAGTGTGCAGATATGGCAGCAGTCACAGGATACTCAGGGACGAGCAGTTCATAACAATGGTATCGGTCACAGACTTCTCAGTGATAAGCTGTTCATAGCGATGGCAGCAGTCACTGGCTTCTCAGTGCTGAGCAGTGCATAGTGATGGCATCAGTCGAAGGCTTCTCAATGCGAACAATTCATAGCGATAGCAGCAGTCACAGGCTTCTCATTGATGAACAGGCATTACGATGGTAGTTGTCACAAGCTTCTCAATGTGAACTGTGCGTAGCGATGGCAGCAGTCACATGGTTCTCAGTGACGAGCAGTGCGCTATCGGTGTCAGCGGCCACATGCTTCTCAGTGACGAGCAGTGCATTGTGATGGCAGTGGTCACAGGCTTCTCAATGCGAACAGTGCATTGCAATGGCAGCGGTCACAGGCTACTCAATGACGAGCAGTTCATAGCAATGGCTGCAGCAACAGGCTTCTCAGTGCCACCAGTGAGTTGCAATGGCACTGGTCACAGGCTTCTCAGTGATGAGAAGTATGCAGCGATGGCAGCGACCACAGGTTTCACAATAAAGAGCAGTGCATAGTGATGGCAGCAGCCACAGGCTTCTCAGTGCAAGCAACGCGTAGCAATAGCAGTGGTCACAGGTTTCTCAGTGTGAGCAGAACATAACGATGACCGCAGCCACAGGCTTCTTAGTGATGAGCAGTGCATAGCGATGGCAGCTGCCACAGGATTCCCAGTGACGAGCAGTGCGTAGCGATGGCAACGGTCAAGGTCTTCTCAGTGAAGAGCAGAGCGTAGCGATGGCAGCAGCCACAGGCTTCTCATAGGGATTAATGTGGGATTATCACTCAACAGACACCAAAAGGTGAAATACAGCAGTTGTCCAGCCTAGCTTATATCTTTGTAAAATGACAAGTACCTTAATACACAGTAAAATCCAATACTGCACATTACACAAAAAACAGCAGTGTGTAGCGATGGCAGTGGTCACAGGCTTCCCAGTGACGAGCAGTTAAGTTCATGGGGATGCAGGTGTCACACGCTTCTCAGTGACGAGCAGTTTATAGAGATAGCAGTGGTAACAGGCTTCTCAATGCGAACTGAGTGTAGTGATGGCAGCGGTCACAGGCTTCTCAGTGACGAGCAGTGAGTAGAGATGGCAGTGGTCACAGTCTTCTCAGTGATGAGCAGTGCGTAGCAATGGCAGCGGTCACAGGCTTCTCAGTGACGAGCAGTGTGTAGCGATGGCAGCGGCCACAGGCTTCTTAGTGATGAGCAGTGCATAGCAATGGCAGCGGTCACAGGCTTCTCAATGCAAACATTGAAAAGCGAAGGCAGCTTTTACAGGCTTCTTAATGCAGACAGTTCGTAGCGATGGCAGAGGTCATAGGTTTCTCAGTGACCAGCATTTCATAGCGATAGTAGCAGCCACAGGCTTCTCAGTGCCAGCAGTGCATTAGCAATGGCACTGGTCACAGGCTTCACAGTGTGAGCCGTGCATATCGATGGCAGCGGTCACAGACTTCTCAGTGATGAGCAGTGCATAGCAATGGCAACTGTCACAATCTTTACAGTGATGTGCAGTGATTAGCGATAGTCGCCTTCACAGGCTTCTCAGTAATGAGCAGTTCGTAGCAATGGCAGCGTTCACAGGCTTCTCAGGAACGAGCAGTGCCTAGCGATGTCAGTGATGAGTAGCGTGTCATGATGGCAGGGGTCATCTTTTCAAAGTGATAGCACTACATACAGGCTTCTCCATGCCAGCAGTACATAGCAAATGCACTGGTTACAGGCTTCACAGTGTGAGCACTGCATAGCGATGGCAGCGGTTACAGGCTTCTCAGTGACGAGCAGTGAATAGCATTGGCAACGGCACAGGCTTCTCAGCGACGAGCAGTGCGTAGCAATGGCAGCCTCCTTAGGCTTCTCAGTGCAAGCAGTGTTTAGCGATGGCAGCTGCCACAGGCTTTTCTGTGCAAGCAGTATGTAACGATGGCAGTGGTCACATGCTTCTCAGTAAAAAGCAGTGCGTAGCGACGGCATTGGCCACAGGCTTGTCAGTAACGAGCAGTGGGTAGCAATGGCAGCAGTCACAGGCTTCTCATTGATGAGCAGTGCGTAGAGATGGCAGCGGTCAAAGGCTTCTCAGTGATGAGCAGTGCATAACGTGGCAGCGGCTATAGACTTCTCAGTAACAAGCAGTGCATAGTGATGGAAGTGGCCACAGGCTTCTCAATTACAAGCAGTGCATTGCGATGGCAGTGGTCACAGGCATCTCGGTGATGAACAGTGCATAGCGATGGCAGCAGTCACAGGCTTCTCAATTACGAGCAGTGTGTTGCGATGGCAGTGGTCACAGGCATCTCGGTGATGAACAGTGCATAGCGATGGCAGCAGTCACAGGCTTCTCAATTACGAGCAGTGTGTTGCGATGGCAGTGGTCACAGGCATCTCAGTGATGAGCAGTGCATAGCGATGGCAGCAGTCACAGGCTTCTCAATGCGAGCAGTGCATGACGATGGCAGCTGTCACAGGCTTCTCAGTGATGAGCAGTGCGTGGCGATGGCAGCGGTCACAGCCTTCTCAGTAACGAGCAGTGCATAGCGATGGCAGCAGCCTAAGTCTTCTCACTGTGAACAGTGCTTAGCGATGGCAGCTGCCACAGGCTTCTCTGTGCAAGCAGTGTGTAGCGATGGCAGTGTCCACAGGCTTTTCAGTGATGAGCAGTGCATAATGATGGCAACGGTCACAGGCCTCTCAGTAATGAGCGGTGCATAGCGATGGTAGCAGTCACAAGCTTCTCAGTGATGAGCAGGGCATAGTGATGGCAGCAGCCACAGGCTTCTCGGAGGGGTTATTGTGGGAACAGCACTCAACAGATACCAAAAGGTGAATTACAGAAGTTGTCCAGCTTAGCGAATATCTTTGTAAAACGATAAATACCTTAATACACAGTAAAATTCAATACTGCACATTACACAAAAAGCAGCAGTGTGTAGCAATGGCAGTAGTCATAGGCTTCACAGTGACAAGCAGTTCAGTTCATAGGGATGTCAGCTGTTACACACTTCTCAGTGACGAGTGTGAGAAGTTAGCCTGGCATATGATGTCTACTAGTTCTAGTGGGCACCTTGCACCAGTCTAATCGACCCTTAACGATGCTGATTGTAAAGTCAACCTTATGGAAAGCTATCCTAGGGGTAGCAGTGATGAGCAGTCTGCAGGCTAAGACTTAAGAGAGCGAATTAAGCGAGTTGTTTTACCAATTATAATCCCTTGAGTACCAAATGAAAGCACACCACACAAGGTATATATCAAATATATATGTATGTGTTCTAAACACAACCCCTCTGCACTCTTTATGAGGTCAGAGGTAACAGGACAATACAAGTTACTTAATTAGCATAGGATAAGTTGCACAGTATTCGTTTTGCCCTAGGGGCTTCAAAAAACATATACTAAAATAGTGGTATAAGAACCATGTGAAAATTAGAATGCAGGACTGGGGCCTGTGGATTCGTGGGGGCTACTCTAAACAACCAAAGGTTAGGATGTAGGAGGCTAACCGGGAGACGCATGCAGTGACTAAACACAGCCGCGGGTTACCATTGACTTTCTAGGGGAAACAAATAAGTTACATATATACAATTTAAGGACACTTCTTAATAAACTACGATGGAAACCTTTTGGACTTAGACACTTGGATGGCCAATAACCTTGGGACTACCAGAGTACTAGTGTTACCTCATCACGGAAGCCGGGTGCATGGGTCTCTTTAGGTGTCGGGTTTAGTCATCGATTTCAATGGGGATCTGCAAAGAAGTGCTGCAGGCGACCAGAGGAAAAGTGTCTGGGTGGATCCAAGGGTGGATTGAAGATCTGTAGAAGCTAAAAGCAGAAGGGACAGAGTCTGGGGCACTTGCCAGTGACCCGGGCGGCGATAGAAAGATGCTACCAGATGTCAGTTGATTTCAAGTGAGGAGCTGAATCTTGTCTCTTCAGCCACGAGGACCAGGAGGTGTCGACGACAACCAGGAGCTGGATTCGAGGTGACCCATGAAAGATATATTTGACTGCAGCATCGGGATCCGGATTGGATCCAACAAGCCTTGGCAAACGCAACCCACACAGGAAGTCAAGATGGGCTTCGGTGCAGACCAGCAAGGTCTGAGGCATGTCTCCTTTGCAGGAAAGTTGGAGCAAGCTTAAAGCAACCAGAAAAGCAAGTAAGATTCAAAGAAAAGTATTCGGAGGGCTCACTAGCCAATGGGCAAGGAACTGCAAAGACGCATCAAGCTGAAATGCAAAAGTGGGGCCCACGGTATACTAGTGGAGTGGGGGCCTCTGTGCTTCCATGCAAATAGTGCACGGGTCGGGGGCTTCAAGCACCCCAATGCACAGCTTAAGATACCTTGTGAAGTAGGTGCAGCTTGCAAAATGCAGGATGTCCAGGAGTTCCGGTCCCAAGTCTCTCGTGTCTGCCACGGGTCTCAGCTTTGCTGTGTGCAAAGGAATGTCTGGAAGTCTGTGTCCTTTGTCGCAGATTCTTTGGGATCTGGCAGGAGCCTAAAAAATGCAGACCAGCAAAGTCGGTGTTGGTGCCTGTTTGAATACGAGTGGTCACTCCTTGACCACAAGGGAGATAACTTCTGTCTTCCAGTCGTAATGGAATGTTGAAGGTCCAGGATATATGTTTCAGAGTTTCATCCAGGGTAATCTAAAGTCCTAGGGACTGGGCTCCTATACTTATACTAACTTTAGGGGATGGTCTACCTTTAAGGTCCGGCCTATGGTTGGACCTCGGAAGGGGGTGGTTACACCCCTTTCCCTTTGTCCAGTTTCTCACCAGAGCTGGGGCAGAGTGCCCCAGCAACCAGTTTGAACTGGGAAATGCATGGAGCACCTAGTGTGCCCCAGGCAGTGTCTGGAAAGCATTCACTGAATGCAGCCCTACCTGCCCCAATACACTAAAACCTGCCTGGGGAGGTGCTGGCACCTCCCTGGACAGGAAACCTATTGTCCAGGCCTCCCCTTCTGGAGTTTCCTCTAGCAGCAGGAGGGAAGACTCATGTCTGTGGCAGCAGCATCCATTTTGTGATGCTGAGGCTCTGTTTAACTTGAACCGGGTTTACCAGTAACTACATGTCTTCTCCCTCTAGAAGGGTGGGATGCTACCCCCGCTGCCAGAACTGGCGGGGGTAGTATTTCAAAGTGTTTGACACCTTACACAACATGTTTTGAGAAAGCCAAACCAAAGTTATAATTAACCGCGAGGATTATAATGCACTTAAGAGTATATGGTAAGGCCATATCATAGAACAGCTATAAGGAGATGCTTCCAAAAGCTGCAGAGGGGCTCAGCTCATGCGAGGGCACCCTCTCACCTAAAACCAAGCACTCTGCCTCCAGATTTGTTACGGCCTGCCATAGGAGTGACCTATATGTGCCTATCTGTCTATATGTATATATAGATATAGGTATACTATATCTAAGTAAGGGGTGATTACAACAACTTACCCAGGCTGTGTGTATAGACCTTTGGTGTCAGTTTGGAAGACAAACCAGGGGTGGCACAATACATGCTGCAGCCTCTGGTAGGCCTAGGGTGCACCTATGCCCTGGGTACCTATGGTACACTAACCAGGGGCTCACAAGGGTGACCCAGTAACCAATTTCGTAATGCACCTAAAGTGCATGGTATCAATTTAGAGAGAGAACAGCAGGCTGTGGGCCTGATTAGCAAAGGATTCCTCAGGGATTACGAATAGCCCTCAAACCGATGCTTTGCAAAAATAACAAGAAATTTGTTGAAAAGTGGTATCAAATTCTCAACAAATGTTCATTGGACCTCATTCTTCTTATTATTGTAGAATTAGCAAACGTATTAAAAGAACTTGAGGAGGAACTTGAAGGTATAAAAAGAGAATTGAGCAAACATGAAGATCTCCAAACACTTTTAGAGGATATTAATAAGAAATTGGATAAATACACTAAAGAAGTCAATGACCGAAAAGTGCGGAAATATCGTCGTGACACAATTGACTAGAAACTTGAAGAAGTGTACACGTGGGCAGAAATTTATAACCAGAAGAAATGGCAACAACCTCAAAAGAGATCAAATACTGGTTTCTCGCAAGAAAGCGTAGTATCAGAATCAGATATCGCTCAGACAAAAAAAACAATCTCTTCTATACCGAAACCAATAGAGAAAAAAATACAACCAACTCATTTGCAACAACCAGCTTTTTTAGAAGTAAGTCCCGCAGCCAATGCACCTCCTCAATCAGGAAAACAAGGAGAGGAAAGAGAAACCGAAAAAGAACGAGTCAGGCGAGTTACAAGAAGCCAAACGAAAGTGACTTAGTTATTAACATCTCATCTAAAGAACTCACCGGCAACCAGATTGCGATTTTAAATAAAGGTACCTCATTCGTTCTAACCTACAGATCAAATTTACCCAAAACTGAGATAGCCTTGTTTAAATTTTTCAGAAACTTGAAACTACGTTATTTCTTTAAAGAAAATCAAACAACATCTGAGAACGAACCCGATTTCACTTCAAAGAATTCAGACCCAAGAGTGCGTTTTTTGCACCATTCACTCATAAGACTATTGAAGCCTATGAAAGAACAGTTCTCACAGAACTTCAACAGATGAAATTTGTCAAACCTAAGAGAACAAACCTTTCAACATACGAATGGAACATCCTTAAAAACCTCAGTCAAGACGGTAAACTAACTTTTCAACGCGCCGATAAGGGAGGAGCCCTTATCGTGATGGACACTAATTTTGACATTCAATGTGTCAATCTACACGTCCAAGACGAGCACATTTACATACCACTCGAATCGGATCCTACCAATGACTACCAAAAAACTTTCCAATCGATAACTGATCATGCCCTGGAATTGAAATGGATTAACAAAAAAAACCACCAGTTCTTTGAGACAAAATTTCCGTGGCGCCCTAAGCTTTATATGTTACCACAAATTCACAAAGACTACAAAAATCCACCATTCAGACCCATAGTCTCTGCCTGTGGCTCCATCTCCAAACCGATAGGAAAATGCATAGACTGGTATTTACAACCCATCGTTCAGAAAGGGAGTACATACATAAAAGAAACTACGGCTTTTCTAAATCTTCCCAAGGATGTAACTTTAACTTCAGGATCAGACTATTGGTTGTGCACTATAGATGTTACATCACTCTACACCTCAATCCCTCACAGCGAAGGCCTTGAAGCCTTAGAATGGAGCTTACTAAAAAAAGATATTGAACACACTCAAAAAAAATTATATTGGAACTGATGCATTTTGCTTTATTTCATAGTTATTTTGAATGGCAAGGTAACTTCTACAACCAATGTAATAGAACATCTATCGGTTTTGGGGGGGCTCCCTCATATGCCTGTATCTATATGTCAAAATTTGAAACTGACCATATTTTGAACAACTCTGACTGGAAAGATAACTTGATCATTTTCAAACGCTTTATCGACGACATCTTTATCCTATGGAAAGGTGACAAACAGAAACTAGAAAGCAACATTGCCATCATCAACACACGGAATGAGAGAATTAAGTTTACCCACAATATTGATAATCAATCTATCGTATTTTTAGATGTGAAAGTTAATATTGCTGATTTCAAATTCATCACGAAAGTCCATACCAAACCGACAGACAGAAATTCGAGTCTTCTATACCAAGTTTCCATCCAGATACATTGAAAAAACATCTTCCCACATCTCAATTCATCAGACTCAAGAGGATAACATCTGACCCTAACCAGCTAGAAACAACATTCGATGAACAAATCACTAAACATCAACAGAAAGGATGTCCTCAAGATGTCCTTCAAGAATCAATCAGAAGAGTTCAAAATATGCCAAGAGACAAATTGTTAACACCGAAATTGATTACCTCAGAAAACAAAACAGTCTGTGTTCTAAAATTTTCTACAGAAGCTCCCATTGGGGTTTAATCAACATGGAACCAGACCTTCAAGGTTTATATAGCGACCACATCACATTTGCTTTTCAAAGGTCGAAAAACTTGAAAGAAATTTTAACAACGACAAAAAAACATAAGACTAATTACAAAGGAATGTCCAAATGTTTGAATTGCATACATTGCAATAATGTCATGGTCGGGAACACCTTTATGCACCCTACAAAAGGACATGAAATACATTTACAACATACCAGCACGTGTGATACCAATAACACAATATACGCAATCAAATGCCCTTGTGGCAAAATTTATGTAGGACAGACCGAAAGAAAAATTAAGGTTTGTATAACATTCAAGCATATAACACTAAATCTACGGTAGCCACACATTGGATAGAAGCTAATCATCAAATATCTCAACTTAAATTCACTATTCTGGAGGCAATACCACAACGCAGCGACATGGAACCAGTTAAGCAAAGACTGAAAGCTGAATTTGTCTGGATAAAAATAACTTAGCAACCAACAGGGATTAATGATCGTATTGAATATTCATGTTTTTTATAAACTGCACGATAAGAGGAATATTCCCCATGTCCTTACAGACTTATCAATATATCTGCATAAATATTCCAGAAGGGGTCATATAATTGATTCACTATTGATATATGTAGTTTTTTGATATACATCCTGTTATCATGATTATTCCAGAAAGTATGCACTGTATGAAACGTATAAGCATTGAGATTTACATTTCTCTATGTTATCTGAACCACTTTTTCTCTTTTTTTTCCCTATTTTTGTAACACAACTTTATTGAGACCCTCACTGCTATTGTTTTGTTCGGAAAAATATGTACGTCATATTTCTATATTTCTTGATCACATGTAAATACATTTCCCTAAATTACATTTTATCATTTCCTTTGTTAACACTTCCTTTTACTTCCTAACCTCCATTATATACAATCACACGCATCGCGTCTTTCACCTAGTATTTTTTCCCTCTTTACTGAAGCTGAGCTTCTCATATCACAAGACCGCTCTTTCGGCTCTATTTGACTTCACGCTTCGGCGTAAGTTCCTGTATACCTATCGCTACGAAAGCACCTGATGCTATCCTTCACGTCTATTCCTAGTAAGTTCTGATACTGTTCTACTGCCTTCATAGCTGCTTTTTTTACAGTTGCACCGGTTTACTTCCTTTGCATGCCGCACTCTGGCATTATTTAATCTCTTGTGGATTCATCACTTTTTCGAGTAAGTTCGGACATTTACTTTCAGCTTGCACGGTCCGTTTCTTTTCCGCTGTACCACTTTATATTTCTCGCATGCCGCTCATTGGCACCTTTTTGTTTTTTGTTCACTCGTCACTGTTCATACATATCATTTTCAATCACGTTATCTCCTCAGCCAGTTTAACTCTTTACACTCTGAATGCTGCACCTTACACCTATCGGTTAATACGCACTCAGGGGCATATTATCAAGGGGGTTTATCTCCGCTTTTGTGGCTTTAAAAGCCAAGAAAGTGGAGATAAAATTATCTCCCTATTACCTAGCTGTCGCTAACACCAGTTAGCGATAGCTAGTAGGAGATAGCGACCATCTTGGGCCCCACTTTGCATGTCAGTGATATTTACCACTAATGACATGCAAAATGGGCGTACGATTATGAGATTACCTAAGGAAAAAACTCTTGGATCATTTATTGAGTAACCTGAAAAAATAAGTGAAGAAACTTCAATGTCTCCCCCCTCCACATATTCGTTCTCAGTTATTTCAAGAAACGGCAAGGGACCGTGTGACAGACGTTCGCGCCACAGCTCAAAAGAAGAATACATTTAGAGAGATTCACCTTATGGATCAAAACCTTTTGAAGCAGCCACAGGATTCTCAGTACAAGCAATGTTTAGAGATGGCAGCGGTCACATGTGTCTCAGGGACAAGCAGTGCCTAGCGATGGCAGTGCTCACAGGCTTGTCAGTGATAAGCAGTGCGTAGCGATGGCAGCAGCCACAGGCTTCTCCGAGGGGTTAATGTGGGATTATCACTCAACAGACACCAAAAGGTATAACACAGAAGTTGTCCAGCCTAGCGAATATCTTTGTAAAGCGATAAGTTCCTTAATACACAATAAAAGTCAATACTGAAGATTACGCAAAAAGCATCAAGTGCTCAACGTGTTTGCTGTGGGAATACTGCCTCCTGGGAAGGATGCCCTTTTCTGCCCCTTTTTACTTCCCTTAGTCGAAGGCAACCAGGTGTAATGTTCAGCCTAGGTGCAGCAGTGCCCTCAACCTGTTTTTGTGAGCAACCCACAGTTCCTCTGCAGTAGGCCTCACTCTGGCCACAAGCTCTTCAGTCATGGTCCTCCCACTGTGGGGAGAGAGTCAAAAACCGTAGGTGCATAAAGCTGTTGGTCTACTTTTTCTGAGTGGATGTGGACCTGGTAGGAGTATCCAGAGGCAATGGCAGGTTAGCAGCTGTCTTCACTCAGCAGCCCTTACATCAGCAGCACATGGGCCAAAAGCTTGTACCAGGGCCTCCATCATTCTCAACAGGTTGCAGTTTCGAAGGTGTGGAGACACCAGCTCAGTCACTTCAAGTGCTTTAGTGCCACAAAGGAGGCTGAGTCCAGTTGGGCACACTTCGAGTCTGCACCTCAGCAGCAGCACAGTCACTTGGGCGTACAACGGCTAGTGCTTTGAGGAAGCAGCTTCAATTATAGCAGCTTAGTCTGTAGGGGCACATTTTAGGTTACTGCTAGTGGGACTTTATGGACACATAATGAAGGTCGATAGATGCAACTGCAGAGTTGAAAGGTCAATCTGCTTGGTCACACTTCAGCAGTGGCACAAATCCTCGGCTTTGGTAGCAGTAACCAGCTCGGGATGGGATGCTTGCTTGGCTCTGTTTCATTGTCCATCTCAAGCCGTCTTCCAGGCTCAGCCACTGTCTAGAGTGATGCTGCTAACAATAGGTTTGTCTCTGGCTGGAGTACTCATCTCACAACAGAGACACAGAGTGGTGTGAGCATTCTGCACCTGGATACCACAGCCACACTTGAAAGTGATCAGGAAGAGAAACAAGGGACCCTTCTCGCTCTGATAAGTGGACCTGCAGTCCAACCCTTTGCCTCTGCCATCCACCAAATAACAATATTTAGGGAAAACAAGTCAACAACTCTCTGCAGAAAAAGGAATTATCCGAATTTTTAAGGGGGAGAGAGCCTTCTCTTTCCTAAATGTATTGGCTGGCATGGCTGTTACCTCTCTCTGCTCCCATTAATGTCAACAATACCTATCTACAATCTGGGAGCTAACCTCATCTCTACCATGAACACATGAACAGTCCGGGGGCATCCAAAATGGATCCAACAGGCCTCCTTCAGTTTGATTCCCCATGACATGCATGTACATACATACATACATATATGAGATCAGGCTAATAACACAGAGACCGGATTCACTTGTAGCGGTGTAATGTTACAGGAGTGACCCGGTGTGAGAAGTTAGCCTGGCATATGTTGTCCACTATTCTAGTGGGCACCTTGCACCAGTCTAAACGACCCTCATGGTGATGGTTGTAAAGTCAACCTTATAGATCAGCTATCCTAGTGGTAGCATGAACCAGCAGTCTTAGGCAAAAACTTCAGAGAGCATGTGAAGCCAGCTGTTTTACCATATATAATCCCTTGAATACCAAATGAAAGGACACCACACAAGGTATACATCAAATATATATGTATTTATTACTAACACAACCCCTCTGCACTCTTTCTGAGGTCAGAGTTCGAGATACATTACAAGTTACTCATAAGCATACTATAGTGGAGAAGCGTGGCTCAGTGGATAGAGGCGGCGGACCCAGAAGCTGACATCGACCGTGGACCAGGGTTTGATTCCCCGCCTCGGCGGGTCTCGGGCTCAAAAATTCCACGGACTCGACAATTCTCGCTCTGGTGCCTACTCAACTCACGGGGTCACACTCTGCGACTCTGGGCAATAGCTTGCTTAATCTCCACTACGGCCCCTCGCGGCGGGATGCCTGGCTTTCACCTTGTGGACACCCTGCCGGGGTTTCTCACAGGGGAATACCAGGACGGGTTCCCTAAGCAAGCACCGGGACGCTTACGGGTAGCTGTGCGCTTTACAAGTCCAACACATTTACATTTACATTTACATAAGTTGCACAAATACAATCCTGCCCTAGGGGCCTCACGAACCATGTACTAAGTAAGTGGTATAAGAGCCACTTCAGGAAAGGTGAATAGGCCTAGGGTCTAGGGAATCGCTGGGGCTACACTACAGGACTAAAGGTTTGGAAGTAGGAGACCCTCGGGAGATACGTGCAGTGTGGGAACACAGATGCAGGCTACCATTGACTTACAATGGAGAACGAAGAAGTCACAAAGTTACTGATTAGGGACACTTCCGGGTGGACTACGGTGAAACCCCATTAAACTATGACACTTGGATAGTCAATACACATGGGAGTACCAGAGTACTCGAGTTACCTCACCCAGGGAAGCCGGGTGCATAGGTGTCTTTTCGTGTCGGGTTTCGTCGATGCTTTCAATGGAGACCTGCAAAAGAAGTGCTGCAGGCGGCCGAAGAAATAGTGTCCGGGTGGATCCAAGGTTGGATCAAGGAGCTGAAGAACCTGAAAGCAGAGGGGACAGAGTCTGGGTCACTATCCAGTGACCAGTATGGAACCAAGATTAAACCAGGTGATGTCACGATGCAAACAGGTGAAGAGGAGAAGCTTGTCTCTGCCGCCATGAGGACCAGGAGGCGTCGACGACAACCAGGAGCTGGAGTCAAGCTGTTCCACAACGGCTCTAGTTGACTGCAGTGTCGGTATCCGGATTGGACCCAACAAGCCTTGGTAACCGCAACCCACACAGGAAGTGAAGATTCACTTCAGTTCAGACCAGCAAGGTCTGAGGAGCTTCTCTTTAGGAAGGATGCTGGAGCAAGCCCAGAGCAACCAGGCAAGAATTGAAAATTAAAAGGATCATCTTCAGGGGGCTCACTACCCAATGGGCTAGCAACCGGGAAGATACATCAAGCTGAAATGCAGGAGCGGGCCCCATGTAGCACTCGTGGAGTGTGGAGGGTTGAGCTGTGGTGCAGACGTTGCTCAGGTCTAGGGTTTCTTGTGCCACAATGCACAACTGCAAGTTTCCTCAGGAGTCAATGCAGTTAGCAATTTGCAGGATGTCCAGGGAGTCTGGTCCCACAGATCTCAGCTTTGCTGTGGATGTGGGTCGGAGTCCAAGAAATCTGGAAGTCCAATCCTGAGTAGCTGAGTCATCAAGTTTCATCGGGAGTCTCGACAAAGCAAACTAGAAAGTTACTGGTGGTGCCTGTTTGGACAGGGTGGTCAGTAGGGCTGCGATGAATCTGGCTGATAAGTTCTGTATGATCTGCAGACTCTTCGGGAGGTGTGAGGTGACTCCTATGTTGAGTGCATTCCCTAGTCAAGTTGGTTGATGACTAGGGTTTGAGTGACGGTTTGTCTGGAGCCATCTGAAGACGTTACAGAGCATTCAAAGACTGAAGAAGTAGGCGGAGGAGACTGTGTTGATCAGGATTTTCATGGTAAGCTTGCTGCACAGTATGACACCTAGGTTACAGGCACGATTTGTTGGAGTGGGTGAGGGTCCTAGTTCAGAAGACCACAAGGAGTCGCTCCACAGGAAGGTGTTGTTCCAGAAGATCAGCACTTCTGTCTTGTCAGTGTTGAGTTTTGGGCAGTTGTCCTTCATCCAGTCGGTGACACTTGGAATTCACCTGCAGAAGCTCCCCATCATGGTTGAGGAGTTTCCTGATAGCGAGAGGATGAGCTGCGTGTCGTCAGTTTAGGATATGATGTTTAGTCAATTGGTTCTGACGATGTTAGCCGAGGGAGTCATGCAGGTGTTGAACATTGTAAAGCTGAGGGACGTGTCTTGAGGATCTCACAGGTGATGTTCTTAAGTCCAGAGGAGAAAGTTGTAGACTGACTCTCTGGGTTTTTCCAGTGAGGAAGAAGGAGATCCATTTGAGGTCATCTCCTCGAGTCCAATGTGGTGAAGCCTTTTGTTAAGGGTGTGGTAGGATATGGTGTTGAATGCTGCTGGGAGGTCAAGAAGAATTAGGGCCGCTGCTTATCCCTAGTCGAGGACGGTTCTGATTTCACCTGTGGCAGTGATCAAAGCATGTCTGGTGTTGTGGTTGGTGAGTAATCCAGAAAAAAAAATGTACTCAGTGATTCGTACATCTGCACACACATCTAAACACTTCCCTGCAGATTCACTCATTCATGCTAACAAAGATCAATATAAAACTATTAAATATACTTATACACCTACATCGACATTACACACCAGCACACATCCTATTCTCTTATGCAGTCATCCTACTCGCTTATGCAAACAATTGATCGTACTTACATTTACTCAGCTACATACTTAGTGTGTTAGGAAATCACTATTACAAGTATACAGTTTTCAATACAGTCACTGATACAATCACTGAGTCTTATATATACTTATTTATAAACAACAACTGTCACATACAGTACCTTTTATACTTCTACTTTGTTTGATATTTATCATTGAGAAATATATTTACTCATCAGCATTCTCATAAAGAGATTCAGTCACACAAACAAGTGTTTTCACGTGCAGTCTTAACCTCATATACCTCCTAAAGCAGCTATTTACACATCTTTGGACAGTCACACACCTCCCACTCAACCACACACACACATTCACTATCCCATACAAATACTTACTTAACTAATTAATACTAATATAAACTTTCACACACCTAGAAATCAACTTATGTAGTAGTTTACACAACAACAGATAAAGTAAAACAGAGATCCACACAATTGAATCACTATCCCATATATTTAGTGAGACACTTTAAATTACTCACTTAGACAGTCGATCACAGTGCTACTAAATCCATCATTGAGACACTTATACATCACTCATTCGTCAAGGCTCATTGTTATATATATAATACTTATTTAAATATCGAACCAAACAACATTCACTGGATGATGCCATCAGTGATGTCATCAGTCTTGTCATTTGAGATATCATCAACCACAGCCTGCAATCCTTTTTACAGAGACCGGAGCACGGACCACAAACTGAGTGCTTGAAAGTTTCTTTTATTAAATGTCAGCCATTACGCGGTGGCGCCCTGACAGGCCTTGATCACATGACATGCTCCACAGCTTCATTTTGCCTTTTCAACCCGTTTCTTAAAGTGATAAGTGCACATAGTTATAGTCAATGAGGTCAAAAATAGATTTTTAGTTGAATGTGTTATGACATTTTATCACCTGTTAATTGGTAACGATTGAACATCATAAATTCATGTTTGAATACATACAAACCATTATTAAGTCCTTGTATAAATACAGTAGATTTTCAATTCAGGTTTTGTTAATTCATCCATGAACATATAAAATCATGAGTGAACGTTAATATATGTCCCAATATCTTATATAAAACATGTACATATGTTCATCAGTTAGTCGTTTTGAAATGCCTAAAAAATTGTCGTTTGATGTTATTGATTGCCCATATCTAATAATTTGACCTTTTAATTAGGAAATAACATTTGACTTCTTGTATTCAAAAGTCCATATAGTAAACATCTCAAGTGCTAGTGCAATATGAATAAACCCTCTTCATTAATGGGTCCAGTGCTTCCAAATTTTCTTTATATTTTTTTGGATTCTTAGGCCTTGCTATGGGTATGGATGTGATTCAGAGACAGGTGTATAGATCTTCCGTAATATTCAAACTGCCTGGTTGTTTGTAATCTAGGTCAAGGATATAGCAGGTTTCTAGTTGGCGTAGAATCCTTCCCTGTTTCCTCCTCTCCTGTTAAATTAAAAAATTAAACATTATGTATTTTTTTACAATGTAAGGAAAATATATTACAAACAAAAAACAAACAAAAAAAAATAATATTCATAAATATTGAAAAACAAAAACATTATGATATAAATGAAAGCAATATAAAATAATGCATTAAATATTAAAATAAATAAAATGTATTACAATTAATACATATAAAATTCCGACTACAAATATATAACAATAGACACATTCTTATAGTAATAATATATAATATTTACTATTCCCGCCTCACACAACACAACAGTAATAAAAATGTTCATTAAATAAAGGTAAGGAGGCGTGGCTAACTGCTGAGTATTGCAGCCGCACAGTAAGTGAGCTCCGTGCCAGGACCTGCCTAATCCTAGCAGTTTTGGCTCCTAACTGCCACCAAACCTTCTGCCGAGTGAGCACTTGCGGATCGGGTGGGCACTCACCCGGTAAATCGCTGCTGTGAGCTGCCGGCCTCTCCCAAATACCGAGGAGGGCCTTGCTGTTGGGGCTCGACTGAGGATGAGTGGAGGAGTCGGAAGCCGGGACTGGTGCTGGTGTGACACTCTAAGCTCCCGCTGCCGCTGTGGCGCCCCCGTGACCAAGGAGGGGAGGATGAAGGGGAGGAGTGGGCGATACGGAGAGCGGGCCTGGCCCGCGGGCTTCTGAGGCACTTTGTAAAAGTGACCCTACCCTGTGGCCTACCTGCCTCCCTGCTGACCCCCCGGCTGAACTGGGGGCATCTGAGGTCCTGTGCTGTTTTTCCGCGCCATCTCCTGCGACCAGACCTGGGAGTCGGAGCCAGTGCGTGTGTAGCGGCACCCTGCCTGCAGCTGCTGCTGTACTCCTCTGACCCTGCAGTACCAAGTAAGAGCGACGCTGTTTGGGGGCTATAACCGCTCCTCCGAATCCCCTCCAAACTGGCAACACTGTGTGCACGTGCAACCTGGGAACTGCGGGAGCAAACGAGGCCTGTCTCTGGCGCTTCCACTGCCATCCCCTAACCGAATAGGGGAGCGCCCAGGGGATTGTTGTCGGCAGTACACCCACTATACTGCTGCCGCTGGATGACTGTTGTTGACTGTGTTCGCCGATGGTGTTTGCGCGCTGGTCCAGCCCCCCTACACAATTCCATTCTGGACACTGGGTGCATCATTGGACACTGCTGCTGTGGGGGAGCTGCCATATGCCAGGCCAATCTCAGGGGGATTGATGTGTGAGGACCAGGGCCTGCTGAGCTATCCCTGTGGGAGGGGGACAACCTACTTGAGGCCTGAGACATCTCACTCAACCTACTATGACCCACTGCGAACTCCTCGGCCACACGCATTACCTGCCCCCCCCCCACGACATGGTGTATACTGCTGGAACCCCTCTGCAGGACTAGGTGTGGAGACGGCTCTGGGTGAGCCTAGCCTCAAGGTTTCAAGGGGTTCTCACGTCCTAGGAGTGAGCCTGTGAGGGGCCATCCGTGTCAATGCTGCAACGTCCTATTTGGACCCCTCCACCTGGGTGCTGCCAGGAGGGCGACACCGATGGAACTGAGCACTGTTGGCTGTTGTGAGAATGTGGTGGGCCTACATTCGACCACTGGATGGAGGACCCCCTGGCCGGTGAAGAGAATGCCCATAACAGTTGAGGGCGACCATGCCATCCCCGGCAGCGTCAATCAGCTGCTTCCTTGGGGCCTGCAGTTAACGCTTCATGAACATACTACAATGGGCCATCCCAGGGCCAAGGGGACGCATGCTGGTGCTGCTGCTACTCAGCAGATTGATGACACTACGCCTGCCATGCAGACGCCTAACAGTGTCGACCTTGTCCTAAAGGAGGTGCGCGACTCACGACAGGCCATTGAGCAACAACTTGAAACTGTGACAACGGGGTTCACCCTCCTGAAAGCCGACCATGCCAAGCTAGCTGCGGTTGTCAAAGATAACAAACTCACTCTGTCGGAGCTGGTGCCACAACACAAGGAACACGGTGCACAGATTGCACAACTCCAAAAACAGGTTACAGGAGCGCAAGAGAGGGCGATCCAGAGGGACGTGCCCGGCGCAACAAGGTCTACTGGAGCGATGCGAGGGAACGGACGCTGCTAGATTCATGGAACAGTGGTTCAGGGACCACGTGGCCCTGGAGGGCCTCTCGGAACTTTTCTGCGTAGAAAGGGAGCTCATAATGCTGACAGGCAGACCAGCGGCAGGAGCTCACCCCCCGCCCTTGATTGTCAAAGTTCTGAATTCTAGAGATCGAGACATCCTGTTGCAAAAGGCTAGAGAACTGTCCCAAATACACTATGAGAACCAGTGGATATCCGTGTACCCAGACTACACCGCTCTGGTCCAACGCAAATGTTCCCATTACCAAGATGCGAAGAGGAAACTCAGGGCACTGAATCTCAAATATGCACTGCTGTTCCCAGCTAAGCTGAAAGTGATACACAATCCTTTGAAACCCCTGACAAGGTGGAAGAATGGCTTGAAATCATATTCCCCCAGGCGGATCTGGGCCCTCTTCGCAAACAGTCACTGCCTCTCCGAAGCCGAGGAAAGTCCGCAAATCGAAGCACCTCAGGGGGGAGCTTGCAACAAATCCAGGATTCCCACACCTATCTTTTAAAGGTCATTAGGAGCATTCTTCCTTAAATCCCCTCCTTTCTTCAAAAGTCCACTGCACTGATTTTACCAAAATTAGATTATTGCAATGGACAATATATGTGAACATGCCGCAAACATTATTGGAAAAACTCCTGATCTTACAGAATACAGAGGCACCCTTGATTTTCAGTCTTTCCAAACACCACTCAGCCTCTATGGCACTCCACGAACCCCGCTGGCTGCTTATAAGAAAGGAACCCCTGAAGGCACTCTACGAACCCCGCTGGCTGCCTATAAGAAAGGAACCCCTGAAGGCAGTCAACAAACCCCACTGGCTACCTATAAGAAAGGAACCCCTGAAGGCACTCCACAAACCCCGCTGGCTGCCTATAAGAAAGGAACCCCTGAAGGCACTCTACGAACCCCGCTGGCTGCCTATAAGAAAGGAACCCCTGAAGGCACTCTACGAACCCCACTGGCTGCCTATAAGAAAGGAACCCCTGAAGGCACTCTACGAACCCCGCTGGCTGCCTATAAGAAAGGAACCCCTGAAGGCACTCTACGAACCCCGCTGGCTGCCTATAAGAAAGGAACCCCTGAAGGCACTCTACGAACCCCGCTGGCTGCCTATAAGAAAGGAACCCCTGAAGGCACTCCACGAACCCCACTGGCTGCCTATAAGAAAGGAACCCCTGAAGGCACTCCACGAACCCCACTGGCTGCCTATAAGAAAGGAACCCCTGAAGGCACTCCACGAACCCCGCTGGCTGCCTATAAGAAAGGAACCCCTGAAGGCACTCCACGAACCCCGCTGGCTGCCTATAAGAAAGGAACCCCTGAAGGCAGTCAACAAACCCCACTGGCTACCTATAAGAAAGGAACCCCTGAAGGCACTCCACAAACCCCGCTGGGTGCCTATAAGAAAGGAACCCCTGAAGGCGCTCCACGAACCCCACTGGCTGCCTATAAGAAAGGAACCCCTGAAGGCAGTCAACAAACCCCACTGGCTGCCTATAAGAAAGGAACCCCTGAAGGCGCTCCACGAACCCCGCTGGCTGCCTATAAGAAAGGAACCCCTGAAGGCGCTCCACGAACCCCGCTGGCTGCCTATAAGAAAGGAACCCCTGAAGGCGCTCCACGAACCCCGCTGGCTGCCTATAAGAAAGGAACCCCTGAAGGCACTCTACGAACCCCGCTGGCTGCCTATAAGAAAGGAACCCCTGAAGGCACTCCACGAACCCCGCTGGCTGCCTATAAGAAAGGAACCCCTGAAGGCACTCTACGAACCCCGCTGGCTGTCTATAAGAAAGGAACCCCTGAAGGCACTCTACGAACCCCGCTGGCTGCCTATAAGAAAGGAACCCCTGAAGGCACTCCACGAACCCCACTGGCTGCCTATAAGAAAGGAACCCCTGAAGGCACTCCACGAACCCCGCTGGCTGCCTATAAGAAAGGAACCCCTGAAGGCACTCCACGAACCCCGCTGGCTGCCTATAAGAAAGGAACCCCTGAAGGCACTCCACAAACCCCACTGGCTGCCTATGAGAAAGGAACCCCTGAAGGCACTCCACAAACCCCACTGGCTGCCTATGAGAAAGGAACCCCTTGAAGGCACTCCACAAACCCCGCTGGCTGCCTGTAAGAAAGGAACCCCTGAAGGCACTCCACAAACCCCAGTGGCTGCCTGTAAGAAAGGAACCCCTGAAGGCAGTCAACAAACCCCACTGGCTACCTATAAGAAAGGAACCCCTGAAGGCACTCCACAAACCCCACTGGCTGCCTATAAGAAAGGAACCCCTGAAGGCACTCCACAAACCCCGCTGGGTGCCTATAAGAAAGGAACCCCTGACGGCACTCCACAAACCCCACTGGCTGCCTATAAGAAAGGAACCCCTGAAGGCAGTCAACAAACCCCACTGGCTACCTATAAGAAAGGAACCCCTGAAGGCACTCCACAAACCCCGCTGGGTGCCTATAAGAAAGGAACCCCTGAAGGCAGTCAACAAACCCCACTGGCTGCCTATAAGAAAGGAACCCCTGAAGGCGCTCCACGAACCCTGCTGGCTGCCTATAAGAAAGGAACCCCTGAAGGCGCTCCACGAACCCCGCTGGCTGCCTATAAGAAAGGAACCCCTGAAGGCGCTCCACGAACCCCGCTGGCTGCCTATAAGAAAGGAACCCCTGAAGGCACTCTACGTACCCCGCTGGCTGCCTATAAGAAAGGAACCCCTGAAGGCACTCCACGAACCCCGCTGGCTGCCTATAAGAAAGGAACCCCTGAAGGCACTCCACGAACCCCGCTGGCTGCCTATAAGAAAGGAACCCCTGAAGGCACTCTACGAACCCCGCTGGCTGCCTATAAGAAAGGAACCCCTGAAGGCACTCCACGAACCCCGCTGGCTGCCTATAAGAAAGGAACCCCTGAAGGCGCTCCACGAACCCCGCTGGCTGCCTATAAGAAAGGAACCCCTGAAGGCACTCTACGAACACTGCTGGCTGCCTATAAGAAAGGAACCCCTGAAGGCACTCTACGAACCCCGCTGGCTGCCTATAAGAAAGGAACCCCTGAAGGCACTCCATGAACCCCACTGGCTGCCTATAAGAAAGGAACCCCTGAAGGCAGTCAACAAACCCCACTGGCTACCTATAAGAAAGGAACCCCTGAAGGCACTCCACAGAATCGCCGTTGGCTGCCTATAAGAAAGGAACCCCTGAAGGCGCTCCACGAACCCCGCTGGCTGCCTATAAGAAAGGAACCCCTGAAGGCACTCCACAAACCCCGCTGGCTGCCTATAAGAAAGGAACCCCTGAAGGCACTCTACGAACCCCGCTGGCTGTCTATAAGAAAGGAACCCCTGAAGGCAGTCAACAAACCCCGCTGGGTGCCTATAAGAAAGGAACCCCTGAAGGCCCTCCACGAACCCCGCTGGCTGCCTATAAGAAAGGAACCCCTGAAGGCACTCCACAAACCCCACTGGCTGCCTATAAGAAAGGAACCCCTGAAGGCACTCCACAAACCCCGCTGGCTGCCTATAAGAAAGGAACCCCTTATAGGCACTCCACGAACCCCACTGGCTACCTATAAGAAAGGAACCCCTGAAGGCACTCCACAAGCCCGGCTGGCTGCCTATAAGAAAGGAACCCCTTATAGGCACTCCACGAACCCCACTGGCTACCTATAAGAAAGGAACCCCTGAAGGCACTCCACAAACCCCACTGGCTGCCTATAAGAAAGGAACCCCTGAAGGCACTCCACGAACCCCGCTGGCTGCCTATAAGAAAGGAACCCCTGAAGGCACTCTACGAACCCCGCTGGCTGCCTATAAGAAAGGAACCCCTGAAGGCACTCCACGAACCCCACAGGCTACCTATAAGAAAGGAACCCCTGAAGGCACTGCACGAACCCCGCTGTGCTTGATGGAGCCTCTGTTGATCCTGGAATGCACTAGGAGTGGACAGTGGAGGTTGAGCTGTGCTTGGTGGAGCCTCTGTTGATGCTGGAGTGCACTAGGAGTGGACAGTGGAGGTTGAGCTGTGCTTGGTGGAGCCTCTGTTGATGCTGGAGTGCACTAGGAGTGGACAGTTAAAGGTTGAGCTGTGCTTGGTGGAGCCTCTGTTGATGCTGGAGTGCACTAGGAGTGGACAGTGGAGGTTGAGCTGTGCTTGGTGGAGCCTCTGTTGATGCTGGAGTGCACTAGGAGTGGACAGTGGAGGTTGAGCTGTGCTTGGTGGAGCCTCTGTTGATGCTGGAGTGCACTAGGAGTGGACGGTGGAGGTTGAGCTGTGCTTGGTGGAGCCTCTGTTGATGCTGGAGTGCACTAGGAGTGGACAGTGGAGGTTGAGCTGTGCTTGGTGGAGCCTCTGTTGATGCTGGAGTGCACTAGGAGTGGACAGTGGAGGTTGAGCTGTGCTTGATGGAGCCTCTGTTGATGCTGGAGTGCACTAGGAGTGGACAGTGGAGGTTGAGCTGTGCTTGATGGAGCCTCTGTTGATGCTGGAGTGCACTAGGAGTGGACAGTGGAGGTTGAGCTGTCCTTGATGGAGCCTCTATTGTGTGGGCTCCACAACCATGTAGTCAATGAATAAACCATCTCTACTGAAAACATCAGTCTACGGCGTAATTACTACACAGTTAGTAGAGTGGTTGTCATCAGAAGATCTAGTGAAGCTCACTTTTTCTGAGCCGCTGGCTCCTTTGAGGGTGTCACATGAACTGAAAGAGGAGCAGATGAAGATCTTCTGAGAAAGGGAGATGGTTTAGCCTTGTCACTCGACCTATCAGCACTTAGTTTCCTGGAATGGGATTTTGCCCCCTTTGGATCTTTGGCATATGAGGCAGAATCCTAATCTTTGCTCCTTTTAGAGGACATACAACCTCTTTCATCGCTCTCAGAGTAAGAATTTAACTGCCTTCTTTTCTCTGGAGCCAGAGAAGTAATCTGGCCCCCAGTCTTTGAGAGTTTTCGCTGAAAAAGTACGGCAGTACTTACATTCCTTTGACCTGTATTGAGGGTACAGGCAGCATAAGAACCTGCTTCGTGAATATTCTGAATATCGGCAGAATTTCCCACAGGACTGGCAAGGCCTTAAAGCCTTTTTCTGGTCTCAGACATTCTCCCAAACCTAGAGAAACAGTCTCTCACACTGTACCTAAGAAGTAGCTGGAGGTTCAAAAAGTCACCAAATATCTGACAGGTAAAAAACTCAAAGCTCAGACACTCTAACTATCACTCAATGTGGAGTAAGACTCAGAGGTATGGTGGCACTGCAGAGGAAGAGTGTCTCTGGATCTCTGCTCTGATTGGCTAAAGTTTGGATTCTTTAAAACAAGTTCAATAGGTTAACAATTAATATTGTTTTAATGGGTTTTCTAAGGCCTATCTACCCACAATGCTGTTATACTGCTTTTGCTGTGGGACTCCCACCATGACAACAGGGAAGATTCAAGCTTATGAATCTATGTAAGATATAAAACTGGAGAACTTGATGGTTTCAATTTGACTTTATCGCAAAGTCACCTGATTGGCAAATTCAGAGGGATGGGGGATGTATAAAACCACAGGCTATCATTGAATATGTTTTATAACAAAGTGCACCATTGGTACAAGCACATTACACCTTCCAGTAACACCGAATTATCACACACTAATTAAATCAGCACACACGCATAGTAAGTGAATGATGACTTTTAGACCATATCAATATTTTAAAGAGAAAACAATTTAATATTTAGGAAAGGAGAGAGCTCATGCTAGACTTACAAGGCTGATAAAAAGGCAATCAAGCAGTCCTACTGTTTCGGTGAAAATAGAGACCTGGTTGATGCTATAAACTGATGAGGTAAATAAAATATATTTCTTTTCATTGCAGGAAAAGAACGTTGAGGAGAAGTTTGAACAGCTCTTGCTTGACATCAGCATCAAAGAAGAGAAGGGTATGGAATCCCAGGACATCGGTGACCGGATGAGAACACTACAGCAGTACCTTGTAGCCCAGTTCCTGATGAAGAAGGACATACCCATCTGGTGTCACAGAGGTTTGGACAACGCCTTTTATGTTGAGAATATTTCACTCACTGAGCAGTTGAGTCTCCTTAAAGCAACAATCCAGGTAACACTGAAAGAAGAGGGAATAACACAGTCCTCAAACGAGACAAAAGACATATCCAGCTTTCGTCTTCATATCATAGAGGAACTGTACAACACAAACAAGACCTTAGCTGGGAAACTATCAAGAGCTGTCTTTTCTGAGCTTTCCTGCACCAGCCAAGACTTTCTTGGACACATATTATTCAGTGGAACCTGGACACCAATCCAGGCAGTTCAATTCACTCTGAAGGTGGAGGAGAGCAGCGTTTCACAAGAGAAGGTGGAGGCCATCCTTCAATGTGTGCAGACATATCTGATTGATGTAAACACAACCATTGCATCTTTGAAGGAGCAGGATCCTGTGCTGGTTCTGCGGCAACATGTAAAAAATGAGAAGGACAAGGATTTAAAAACCATACTAGCGGAAATAAGGAAAAACAACTATCCTGAAAAGGTTCTTTCTATCCTGGACCAAGTGCTCAGTGAAGTTGGAGCTCGGCTTCCAGCATTTGAAACCATAGATCTGGATGAAAATATGAAGAAAGAAGGTATAGCCATGACCAGATGTATGGACTTTGAAAATCCTGATATTGAGAAACTGGTGCAAATGTTGATTGGTTTGTGTGTGGCTGTTCAGGACACCACGACGATTGTAACTCATTCAGGAGAGAAGCTTGAGGGCTATTTCCCACGCATGACTCAACTCGCATCTCTGTTGACTCTTCTCATTTCTAAAGACCCTGCATGCAATGGTTGTCTTTTGGAGATCTCTACTGGAGAGGGTAAATCTTCCATCGTGGCCATGCTTGCGCTTGTTCATGCCATCCGAGGGAAGAAGGTTGATGTTATCACAAGTTCACCAGTGCTTGCCCATCGTGATCAAGAGGAATGGATCAAACTCTACAAGATGTTCGGTGTGTCTTGTAGTGTTGTACCACCTCCAAGGTTATATGAATGTACCGACTCACGAGAAAGTGACAAGGCAATTAAAAAGGCGTATGCAGCTGATATTGTGTACGGCACTGTTGGGAACTTTGCTGCTGACATTCTAAAACAAGAGTTTGAAAAATGCAAAACCAGAGGAGATCGGACTTTTGACATATCCATTGTGGATGAAGTGGACTATATGACCTTAGACAGTGGCGTCCAAGTCACATACCTTTCACATGCAGCAACAGGAATGCGACACTTAGAACAACTGCTGGCAGCCATCTGGGCCAAGATATGTACTTGCCAACGCATCCAGGAGGCCAAAACTGGTGACACTCTTTGGGCAACAGGAACACAATACTTTCACAAAGCTGCTGCAGCAGCTGTCATGGGGACAAACACATCAGAGCATTTCTCCTCCCTTGACATTCTATTGCCGGGACTGCAGCTGGGGTTCTTTACTGAAGAGGATGTGAAGAAGCTTCAATCCATCCTAGTGGAGTCTGATCAGCCAATCACTCAAGCTCCACAAGACTCTGCAATCAAAGAACTCATGGATAAACTTGGGCCGGCTCAGCAGCGAGATCTCTTGTCTATATTTCAGAAGGTTCTTGAAGATGCTGTTGTTTTTGAATATTATGAGTTAAAGGATGGTAAAGCATCTGAATTTGCAATCAGTACCACAACAGAAAATAAATCCACATCTGATCATGACAAAATTCGCATTCTTCTCCTGGAACATGGCTGTGCCTGTGTGGTGATGAGCGAGAAGGCTCTGATAGATGGAGCGATCACTGAACTGGAATCAAGAATCAGGTACTCAGATAACTATCAGCCACCAGATAAACAAGAGAATAAGGACGAGACCTTTATTCTCCTGCCAGCCTACCTGAAGGAATATACACAGAACAGGATGAAGGTCTTTGTGGAAAATGCTATGAAGGCAGTCGTGATGGAGAAGGATCGAGAGTACATGATAGAATCAGCCACAGACATGAGTCAAATGAAGTCCACCTCGCCCATCCACGAATACCACTCCATCATCCCAGTGGACTTCAAAGCCACCGGTGTCCTTGAGAAGAACAAGCGCTGGGGTGACGGCTTACAGCAGTTCCTGGAGATGAAGCACCAGCTGGCGATATCTCCACTGTCCAATGTCACCAACTTCATGTCAAATTTCCATTTCCTTCAACTATACACTAAAGGTACAGGCATGTTCGGAGTCTCTGGGACCCTAGGGGATGAAGCAGAGGTTGAGTTTCTTAAAAAACACTACAAAGTATCCTGCTATGTTATGCCTACTCACCGCCATACCAAGAGGACTGAGCTACCAACTCTCCAGGTTAAAGGAGGGCATGAAGCCTGGATCAAAAGTATCTGTGAACATGTGAAGGAGCGCACAAGTCCAAGCCAGTGGGGCAAAGGTCAAGCGGCATTAGTTGTCTGTGAAGATGTAAAAACAGCTGAAAAGCTTCAAAAAGGGTTAATAGAATTAAAAGCTGTTTCCAAGCCAGATAAGGTAACTATGTACACCAGAAGTTATAAAGACAATATTGAAACAAGAATGTTTGATGCAGGAGATGTTATCATTGCCACAAACCTCGGTGGAAGAGGCACAGATGTTAAAATCACTAAAGATGTGAATAAATGTGGAGGACTCTTTGTGATTCTCACACACTTTCCTACAAACATGAGGGTAGAAAAGCAGATATTTGGCAGAACCTCTCGCAAAGGAAACCCTGGCATGGTCCAAATGATAATAAACTATGATGACCTGTCACCATCCTATCAGGACCAACCCATCGAGGTGATGAGACAACTCAGAGCAGAATACCAGAAAACACACATCGCCGAGATGGAGACTGAGGAGCTCTTTGAAGTACAGATGCGAGAAGAACTCTTTCAGAAGTTTTGTGAACATCTCAATGTGTTTCAGGGGAAGTACAGTAAGGCAGAACAACGTGATATCTACAAATCTTCAGATTCATCGAATGACAGTGGCTCCTTTGATTACTCTCAGACAAAGCTAGACTACCGCCCGGCTCTCAATGCGTTAAAGGAGAGCTGGGCTCTTTGGCTCACACTACGTGACAAGGACATAGATGAACATAAGGACATCAACAAGCTCAAAAGAGACCTTGACCAAGTGATTCAGAAGAGAGCAGACAGCCTCCTGCGAGGAGAATCCGATAACTTCTACGACTTCATCAAACAGGCTCTGGATCGCATGTACCTCCACACTCAGAACAAAGCATCGGATTATGGGGCGCTATCATTCTGGCAGAAAGCAGAGAAGACTGATCGGGTGTACCGTGCTGTGTCCCTCTACAATCAGGCCTACATTACAATCAATCTGGGACAGGCAGGCTACATGCAGAAAGCATTGGATCTCTTGGAAGGATCTAAGCAGATGATTGAAATCTATGTATCTGAGGTGTCAAACACCACCGTTTCCTGCCAGATGTCCTGCTTAGCCAAGTTTGAACCTCACAACAGAGACGATCCCAACTTTACTAAACAAATGCAGACGCGCAAGAGTCTATTCAAGTCCTGGATCGACTACATCGATAAATCCATTGCAAAGCTAACTGAGAATAAAAGCAACGCTGTCACCAAGGACCAGGTTGTCTTCTCATTGGCAACTGATCACAGTCCTATAACAACCGATGAACTGAATGTGCTGTATGATTATGGCCTGTCCTTTGTGTTTGAAGTTGAGTGTAAACCAGAATTCTGCATTGATGCTCTGATTTGCTTCATAATTGGAGCTTTGCAGGTCCTCGCTGGGGTCCTTGTGTGTGTTCTCACCTGTGGGACGGCTAGTCAGTTCGGAATGGGTCTGATTTCTGAGGGTGTGTCGGACATGATATCAGGGATCGAAGGGATGATAAAAGGCACCTTTGACTGGGCAGAATGGGCCATATCCAAGGCCATTAGTATTGGGCTATCACTCATAACTGCAGGATTTAGCCTCATTAAAAAGTCAGCACAGGCGGTCGTGAAAGTGACAAAAGGTCTTCTCAATGGAACAAAAACATTTGCATCTCTTGCTGATGACATCATTCGTTCAGGAAAAGGGCTAGTTTCTTCCGTTAAAACATCTGTTACATCAGCCACCTCTGCCATTTCCAAAAATACTCTTTCCAAATCCATCAAAACACTCGCCTCAAGTTCTGCCATGAAGAACAACTTTGTGCAGGCAGTCAAGTACACTGGTAAAGAAATGGCCAAACAAGGAGGTATGCTAGCATTAGATTATGGCATGGATGCAGCCCTCGAAGGGGTGTTCAAGGAAATCTTTGATAAAGCCTTTAAAGGCATGATAGCAAACTCCATCAAGCAGAATCAAGCTTTGAAACAAACAGTTATAAAGTTTACAGTTGTCAATGGGGTGCCGGAGAGTGCCCTAAAAACAGAAAAACCATCGTCTTTTCAGATTCGAGACACCCATGAACAGATGATGAATAGCGCAATGGAAGATATTTGCCAGTCTGCTGTCGATGACATCTCTGAGGATTACAGCACCATGGAAACATTCTTTTCTTATCTTGACTCCATGAAAGATGGGATTCTGGAAATCATGGACGAGGCCAAAGTGAAAGGAGTCATCCAGAAAGGATTCCAACTGAGTGTTGAAGTCGGAAAAAAAACTGTGGAGTTTGTGCGGATGGTAAGTTCTGCCCCAACTCAAGACATGATTGAAAATCGAGTCATTCCTTTCATAGTCCAAGAATGCGATGAGCTAGAATCTGATGCCGACTATGAGGATGATAAACGCCGCAACTTCCCAGCTGTAGAGAAAATGAAAGATCAACTGTTGGATATGATATCCCAAAAGATCAATGATAACTTTGTTGATTTGCTTTCAAGCCGCCTAAACGGGTTTGTGCGTAGACCTTTGCTTGCAGCAGTGAATAAGCAAGCAGGTAAAACTGTCGAAAAAATTCTTGGAAGGAAAAAGACTGAGCGATTCTTCATTGAACAAGAACACAAAGGCAGTAAGAAAAAGACATCAGTTGAGGGAGCAAAAAATACATTAACAGAAGTTCAGCAGAAAGAATTAAATATTTATGTGAAGAAAATGCAGGATGCAAGCTGCCCGGCGACCGAGCTGGACCTGAACGTCCTCACCAAGAGTGACCTGCTGAAGGGGAAAGGCATCAAGGTCATCATGGTGGACGAGAATCAGAAGAAGATCTCCACGGAGGTCTACCCAGGCAAAGACTCCACAGCCGGCGTCATCACCCTGCAGCTGCAGAAAGTAAAGGAGAAAGCTGAAGGGTAAGATGGCTATTGATGATTACTAACAGAACAACTCATAGATATATCTGCTGATTAATATTTAAATATTGTACAATTGCTAAATGCACACTCCAGCATCAGTGGCAGCACTGACCAACGAATGCATGTCGGATGGAAAGAAGATAGGCAGTCGCCAGGAATCACTGATAGCCTGCACTGATAGTCTGACCTAATGACCTTCACTGCTAACCTGCACTGACGGCCTTCACTGCTAACCTGCACTGATGGCCTTCACTGCTAACCTGCACTGACGGCCTTCACTGCTAACCTGCACTGATGGCCTTCGCTGCTAACCTGCACTGATAGCCTTCACTGCTAACCTGCACTGATGGCCTTCACTACAAACCTCCACTGATGGCCTTCACTGCTAACCTGCACTGATGGCCTTCACTGCTAACCTGCACTGACGGCCTTCACTGCTAACCTGCACTGACGGCCTTCACTGCTAACCTGCACTAATTGCCTTCACTGCTAACCTGCACTGACGGCCTTCACTGCTAACCTGCACTGACGGCCTTCACTGCTAACCTGCACTAATTGCCTTCACTGCTAACCTGCACTGACGGCCTTCACTGCTAACCTGCACTGACAGCCTTCACTGCTAACCTGCACTGACGGCCTTCACTGCTAACCTGCACTGACAGCCTTCACTGCTAACCTGCACTGATGGCCTTCACTGCTAACCTGCACTGACGGCCTTCACTGCTAACCTGCACTGCTAACCTGCACTAATTGCCTTCACTGCTAACCTGCACTGACGGCCTTCACTGCTAACCTGCACTGACGGCCTTCACTGCTAACCTGCACTAATTGCCTTCACTGCTAACCTGCACTGACGGCCTTCACTGCTAACCTGCACTGACAGCCTTCACTGCTAACCTGCACTGATGGCCTTCGCTGCTAACCTGCACTGATAGCCTTCACTGCTAACCTGCACTGATGGCCTTCACTACAAACCTCCACTGATGGCCTTCACTGCTAACCTGCACTGATGGCCTTCACTGCTAACCTGCACTGACGGCCTTCACTGCTAACCTGCACTGACGGCCTTCACTGCTAACCTGCACTAATTGCCTTCACTGCTAACCTGCACTGACGGCCTTCACTGCTAACCTGCACTGACGGCCTTCACTGCTAACCTGCACTAATTGCCTTCACTGCTAACCTGCACTGACGGCCTTCACTGCTAACCTGCACTGACAGCCTTCACTGCTAACCTGCACTGACGGCCTTCACTGCTAACCTGCACTGACAGCCTTCACTGCTAACCTGCACTGATGGCCTTCACTGCTAACCTGCACTGACGGCCTTCACTGCTAACCTGCACTGCTAACCTGCACTAATTGCCTTCACTGCTAACCTGCACTGACGGCCTTCACTGCTAACCTGCACTGACGGCCTTCACTGCTAACCTGCACTAATTGCCTTCACTGCTAACCTGCACTGACAGCCTTCACTGCTAACCTGCACTGACGGCCTTCACTGCTAACCTGCACTGACAGCCTTCACTGCTAACCTGCACTGACGGCCTTCACTGCTAACCTGCACTGACGGCCTTCACTGCTAACCTGCACTGACGGCCTTCACTGCTAACCTGCACTGACAGCCTTCACTGCTAACCTGCACTGACAGCCTTCACTGCTAACCTGCACTGACGGCCGTCACTGCTAACCTGCACTGACGGCCTTCACTGCTAACCTGCACTGATTGCCTTTACTGCTAACTGGCACTGCTAACCTGCACTGATTGCCTTCACTGCTAACCTGCACTGACAGCCTTCACTGCTAACCTGCACTGACGGCCTTCACTGCTAACCTGCACTGACAGCCTTCACTGCTAACCTGCACTGACGGCCTTCACTGCTAACCTGCACTGACGGCCTTCACTGCTAACCTGCACTGACGGCCTTCACTGCTAACCTGCACTGATTGCCTTTACTGCTAACCTGCACTGCTAACCTGCACTGATTGCATTTACTGCTAACCTGCACTGCTAACCTGCACTGATTGCCTTTACTGCTAACCTGCACTGCTAACCTGCACTGATTGCATTTACTGCTAACCTGCACTGCTAACCTGCACTGACGGCCTGCACTGCTAACCTGCACTGATTGTCTGCATTGGTGGCCTTCACTGCTAACCTGGAATGATAACTACTAAACTGCACTGATAGCCTACACTAATGTCCTTCACTGATAAACGCTACTGATTGTGTGCGGTGACGACCTTCACTGCTAACCTGCACTGATGGCCTTCACTGGTAACCTGCACTGATAGTCTGCACTGATTGCATTCACTGATAGTCTGCACTGATGTCCTTCACTGATGGTCTGCACTGATAGTATGCACTGATGGCCAGCATCACCAACCTGATGTAAGAAACTGGCTCTATATATACTGCACCAAAGTGAGATACAGTGGGTATAGAGTCCCCAGTCCCCAGATGTTTAGCAGAGGCTAAAGTTAGATAGAACCTTACTCTCTAAAGTGGTAGCTTGGTCGAGCAGTAAGGCAGTATTAGAGGACAGTGATAAGCATTTGATGTACACACTCAGTCAGCAAATAAATTCACACACTCAAGAACTGAACTCTAGGCCAATTGTTGTTTTATACAAATATACTTTTGTTTATTTTTAGAACCATGCAAGCCTGCTACAGATAAGCATTGAATACTTTTCAGTAATAAGTTGCTGAATATAGAACATTAAAAAAAGGCAATAGGAATTGTACTTTGTTTGATTTACAGGGGAGCAGTAGTATGCATTACTTAGCAAATGCAGTACATTGAAATGAATTGACTTTTTCAGTAGATTACAGGTACATTACTTTTACATTACCTTTTCTAACTCAGTGCTGGATGCCTAGATTCAGCATTGGGACATTTCCTGAAAACAGGTGAGTAAATGGGTTTTTGTTATTCGTGCAATTTTTAAAGAATATTTTCAAATTTTAAAACTTCACACTTAGAAACTTTTTGGAGCAGTACATTGAAATGAATAGGCTTCTACAATAAATTGCAGGTAAGTAACTTTTACAATACTTTTTCTAGCTCAGTGCTTTGATGCCTAGATTCGGCACTGGGACATTTCCTGAAAACATTTGAGAAAATACGGTTTGGTTATTGTTACGATATTTAAGGAATATTTCAAGTTTTCAAAACTCCACACACTCGTTTTTTCGAAAGCAAATTGTCAATGTTATTCTACTGAAGAAAAACAGCGTATCTGTTTGCAAGTAAGTAAACGGCTGTGGGAGTTAAGGTTCTGGGGTTACACTCAGGGGTCGCCCAGGGTCAGTGATGCACTGAGATTGCACCCTCAGCGGCACTAGTGACACCGGGTGCAGTGTTGAGGCCCAATGCTATCCTATTGAGGAAAGGGGGCCTCTGGTTGGTGGGTGCTGGCTAGCAGGCCACACAGCTGTGGGAGCAATGCTCCTAGATTTTAGGTCAGGGCAAAGGGGGAAACAAGTAGGCACAAAAAGTACACCCTCAGCGGCACTGGAGCGGCCGAGTTCAGTGTGCTGTTTCAATGTTGGGTGCCCTGTGGTTTTCTACGGCGACCCTCCGGTTGGAAGAAACGCTGCAGGCTCAGGGACGAAGACCTTCTGGGTGCCACCACCACTTTGAGGGGTAAGGTGGGATGCATGGGTTGGTTAGGCACTGTGTGTTTGGGCACAGAAGGTCGGGAAGCATCGGGTGCAGTGGTGCCTTTTCGAGTCGGATTTTATTACCCGCTCTGGTTGCGATAGAGGTTGTCCTCTGGTTTGAGGCTACAGGCATTAACTGGAGGCTTGAGGCAGGTCAGGGATTGCTGGATCTCGGGTCAGGATCGCCGGGTAGACCTCCTCATGGTGTTGGTTCACTGGAGCTCGGGCTGGTGTTGGCGGGTGCAGAGTGTGCTGGATTTGCGGTCTCTGGCTGGCACCAGAAGCTGCATTTTAAACACGCCTGGTGTTCTCGGGAGATAGAGTCCTTGAAGGGAAGGCAGGCTGGTCCTCCGGGTTTTGTGAGGTTGCTGGCAGCAGGACACGCCGGGATTTTGCAAAAGCAGGTTTGAGGGGAGACAGGCCTGTAGGGTTGCGGCCAAGTCAGTGGGCGTCGTCCTCTTGTGAGTTCTGCACGTCTCTTCAGTCCTTCTTCTTATTTTTTTTTCTTGTCGTTTCTAATCTGAGGAAGCAAGGTTCAGGCTGTCCCCTAAATACTAGATGTAGGGGTGTTAAAGGTAGGAAAAGGGGAGGGACCAATGGGTCCTTTCCTGGGGTGGGTAAACCCCCTACTCTGCCAATCTCCTGTGGAAGGGGGGCAGGAGCCTGTCCCTGGTTGGCCGGGTCCTCCATCTTCAATATGGCGGGGACTCGAGGTTGTGCTTCACCTCATCTCCCCACCTGAGGGGTGGAGTTGCAGAGGTGGCACACCTCCCTTCTTCACTTGTTTTTCCTGCGGTTCCCCAGCCCAACGTGGGGGGGTAGAACCAGTGGGGACCAGTTGCTGAAAGCAGAAAATGGTCTGGAGAGGCTCACAAAGGTGGCATGCCTTTGAAGCTTCTCCTTCGGGAAGCCTTGGCACCTCGTCCCGGGATGTGCATTGTTTTAGGCCCCTGAGAGCAGCAGGCTCTCGACCCAGGGGTCCAGAAACATGTCTGGAGGTGGCAGCCTAAGCAGCCACTCAATCAGGTCAGTGAATCAGGTCACTATTTCAGGGGGTATCTCTAAGATGCCCTCTGTTGTGCATTTTACATTAAATCCCAAACTGGCATCAGTGTGGGTTTAATGTGCTGAGAAGTTTTATACCAAACTTCCCAGTCTTCAGTTGAGCCATTACGGTGTTGTGGAGTTCGTAATGACAAACTCCCAGCACCTTATACTCTTAATGGCAGCACTGCATTTACAGTGCCCAGGGATGGACTTGGGCACTGTAGGGGTACAGAGCTCATACCCCTGTACCCTCACCACTTGCCAAGAGCACCCAGCTAAAGGGTGACTGATGTATGACAGGGCAGTGGTTTGTGGGCATCGCACACAGAGAGGTGTGCCATGTCGACTCTTCACTTTGTTCTGCACCAAGACACGCATCCTTAAAAGGCAGTGGGTGAGTGTCAGGGTCAGGACCTCTAAGCGTGGCACAACAAGGGCCGACCCCCGCGCGACGACGAGGTGCCCATCCGGGGACGTCAACACTGCAGCACATTCCGCCTCCCGCAGCAGCGCGGGCACAGAAACGAACGAGACATGCAGGACAACAATGTTTTATACCAACCGAGCCTGAACTGTGAAATCAGCGCTGCCTGATTCTAAAATGGCGCCTGCGGAGGACATAATGCCTCTCGATAACTCCGGACCATCTCAACAGCCAGTTCCTCGCCAGGGAATCCTGTCCTATGCTGCGTCCCCCCCTCTGACTCTACTCCATGGAATCCTGCTCTCTGTGTTCTTCTCCTGATTCTTGACTTTCGTGACTTTTGTGCTTCCCGCCTTGTTTTGTTTTTTGAGATGGTCTCTGTCTATACCCACGACCTGGACCCACCTTTTTGTCTGATGACCCTTGATCGTTTTTCTCTTTTTCCTGGACAGCCTTAAAGTTATATGTAAATATGTATTATATAATTGTCCAAGCCTAATTGCTGTTAAAATGTATTCCTCTGTGAGTTTATTTGTATATATAGAATTCTAACCACTAGTATATGCAGTACACTTTTACACTTACTACCATTCCTACGTGATTTTAGAGTTTATCTGTTTGTTTCTCTTCCTTGAGTGACTTTCAACTTGTATATGTACAATTTTTTTCCCGTTTTTATCTCTTCCTTGTGTGACTTTACACCTTGTACATTTGCAATATATTTTCCTATTTTTCTCTTCCTTGTGTGACTTTACACCTTGTACATTTGCAATTATTTTTCCTGTTTTTATCTCTTCCTTGTGTGACTTTACACCTTGTACATTTGCAATTTTTTTCTGTTTATCTCTTATGTAACTCATGTAATCCAAAGTCCTTATGTAACGCAACTGGGTAATGTTCGCGCCACATAAAATCGCATGAAATAAATAAATACATAAATAAAAAACCCTTAGAGGCCTTCTTTGGTCACGGTGACCTGGGTCCCTATGGTACCATTTACCAGGGGCTGACATGTGCCAGAGATGCCAATTGGGTTTATTTTGGGGAAATAATACAGGCCCTGGGCACCTGAATGCAGGGACCCAGGGCACACCAAGGAAAAGTGCATCAGTAGCCAGGCAAAAGTGTGGGGTTACTGCAACAGAAACTTACTTTCCTACACTGCACTGGCAGCCTGCACTGATTGCCTTTACTGCTAATCTCAATTGATACTCTGCACTTATAACCTACACTGATTTTCTTCACTGATGGCCTACACAGCTAACCTGCACTGATAGACTGCACTGAATAGCTTCACTGCTAACCTACACTAAGGCCGGTACTGGTGACCTCCACTGCTACTCTGCACTGTTGGCCTGCACAGCTAACCTGCACTGAAAGTATACACTGAGTGCCTTCACTGCTAGCCTGCAGTGATAACATGCACTGATAGCCTTAAGTACTAACCTGCACTGATGGCCTGAACTGATGGTCGGAACTGATGGCCTGAACTGCTAACCTGCACTGATCGTCTGCGCTGATGGCCTGAACTGCTAACCTACGTTGCACTGATGACAGTAACTGCTACCCTGCACAGAATTTAAGTACTCACATAGTCAGTCCCCCACATCAGTTCTGTTCCGGCCTCCTCGGGTGAAAAACGTGCTTGCAAGTGAAGTAGACCCTTTTACGAGTGTTGGGCCTTTAAGCTCTGAAGGGCCTGATAGTGACGAGGCCTCGGGAGGATGGCTTGTCTCGACGAGACCAGTAGGCACACCACTCTTGTCAGTCATCCCCAGGAACCCGTGAACATTTTCAGGACGTGTCTGTGCTCTGCTTTCATGGTTCCCAGCTTCTTGTTTTGACACTTTAGTCTCCAAACCTATTGCAAAGCCTAAGAGGGTACCAAATGTGACTTTTTCTTGATTTATTAGAAAACTGAGGTCCTCCAAGAGTTCAGGCACCGACTGCACTTGGGACAAGAAGCCCTCGCTGTATTGTGCCTTGAAAAAGAGGTTGACCCTGAAAGTTTTATCGACCCTGTTAGAACGGGGGGCCTCTAGTTGGCAATGGTATACATCTTTGTCCAAATAGGGACCCTTGCTTATAAGTCAAGTCAGGATAAGGGAATTACGCTCCTAGATAACCCCTGCTCACCCACTTGGTAGCTTGGCAAGAGCAGACAGGCTTTTCTCAGAGGCAGTGTGTTAAGCATTTGTGAATATACACAGTAATACAGTGAAAACACTACAGATGGACACCAAACACGGTTTATAAAAATAAGTATTCTTTATATAGACTTAACACAAGACCACAAACCACAAAAATCCACAATACTGTACTTATAATTGACTTAAAGATGGTAGAAGTTGATTAGTTCAAGTTGGTGATAAATGTGACACAGTTCTCACAAAAGTACCTGGATGCTGTACACAACATAAACAAAAGGCTCGCAGTGTTGGAGATCCTTCGGTTCCGAGCTTCGGGAGAGATGATGCGTCGTGCCTCAATGCTTGCGCAGAGTGCGTTGTGATCTTTACCGAAGCGGAGATGATGCGTAGATTCTCGGTCTGCAGCCTAGTTGTGATGCACAAGATGGCGCCTCGATGTGTTGCGACAATTAAAGGTGTAATGCGATACGATGGCGCCCTTGATGCAACAATACGGAGATGATGCCTACATGCCCTGGCAGCCTTGTGATGACTCTGTACTTTGGAACTGCGACAGGCCCTGTGACACGCTTCTCCAGTGATGCGACAGCAACCCTCTCGATGGCATCAGGCTACTCCGGTGATGCAACAGCAGACAGCTGCAACGAAGACAGGCTTCTGGGGAGATACGGTGGGGGCACGCTTCTCTTCGATTTGATGACTACAGCTGTGGCGGCGACACGCTAATTCTCATTGCGTCGCGCTTCCAGCTCCCAGGGACCCGCAGGATCTGCTGATAGAATTCCCAGCAAGGAAATTTAGAGGGGAGCTGGTGCTGAAGTCTTTTGTCCCTGAGACTTCAGCAGGAGGCAAGCACAAGTTCAAGCCCTTGGAGAAATATTCTGTAAGATGATAAAAGTTTTCTGAATGTTCCTTCTCCTTTCCTTGGCAATTAAGAAACTACTGCAGGCCAACCCAGAAATCACCATACTGTCAGAGGGGCAGTCCAAAGTCCTGCAGATTCCTTGGTTCTTCTCCTTGGCAAAAGGTTTGTCTTGTTCTCAGAAGTGATCTAAAGTTCTTGGGTCTGGCTCCCAATATTTATATTACTTTTCTCTTTGTTCTCTGAAGGCAGAGGGGCCTTTGCCCAGTCCAAACCAGTTCTGGAGCACTCTGTTGACATGACTCCTTCTTTCCTTTCACAGTGCAGGGCACAAACATCAGACAACCCACATGAGGTGGAGCCAGCATTCTGGAGGGAAAGCATAGCCCTGGAACACTTTGTTGACATGATTCCTTCTCTTCTTTCACAGTGCAGGGCAGAGACATCAGCCACACTCCAGGGATTGGAACCAGCATTGTGGAGGGAAGGCACAGCCTTGTTCAGGTCCCATGTGCAACAATTCCCTCCCATCTAGATGCAGATCTCCCTATTTACCACTGGGCTGACTCGTTTTGTCTCCTGGAATCCCCCAGCCCTGTCATTCAAACTCCAGACAAGAAATACACAACCTAGCAGAGTCAGGCTTGGTTAGTTAGACAAGAAAGACCTACTTTCTAAAAGTGGTATTTTCAAACACAGAATGTTAAAACCAACTTCACTAACATATGTATTATATCATTCTGAGTTCAGGCATACTAAACTTGAATTTTTACCATGTTCTGTGAGTCAGATAGGATTATAAGATGTAATAATCTAATTGCCCATTCTGGCCTTGCAATAGTGAAAGACGAAAATGGCTGTAATTCACAATTAGGACATGCCACACACACCAAGGCAAGTCCTACCTTATACTTGCAATGCACAGTGCCCTTGGGCCTACCATAGGGGTGTCTGATATGAAGAAAAGTGAAGGTTTAGGGACTGGCAAGTGGGTGCACTTACCAGGTCAACATGGCAGTACTAGACTGCACATAGGCTCTGCAATGGCAGGCATGAGACACATATTACAAGCTGCTTCTCTGGGTGGACAACCAGTGCTGCAAGCCCACCAGCAGCATTTGCTTTACAAGCCCTGGGCACACATGGTGCACTGTACTAGGGTCTGATTAGTAAATCAAATCACCCAATCATGGAGTCACTAATGAATATATCAATTTAACATAGGGAGCATTTGCACTGTGGCGCTGAATAGCAGTGGCACAGTGCCCAGAGCATCTAACCAGCAAAACATATCAAAAACAGAGGAGGCAATCAGACAAAATCGAAGGGAGACTCAAGCGAATAATGCCAGGTCTAACAAACCCCATTGCCAGTCACATCAGCTTTGATAAACACCCGGGATGGAATATCGCCCAAATGGGAGTAGCTTGAACAACCAAACCTGCTCATTTGACATGAACAGGAGGAACTGCCACCAAGGAGCGAACATAGGGACCGGGCACATCCATAACATTCAGTGATTTGTTATCAAACAGTCACTCAGAAGGCGGATTCCCTTCATCTTTAAACACCCATAACTCAGCCATCCAATGTACTCCATCAAGATTATGATGGGCCTTGTGAGGAACTGAGTTCATGGTTGACTGGGGTGTAAGCCTTGGTCAAGCAGCAACCACAATCCTTGTCAGGGTGAGGCACAAGCCAACCCTATATTATCATGTGCTCACCCCTGGTAGCTTGGCACAGAGCAGTCAGGCCTAACTGAGAGGCAATGTGCAAAGGATTCGTGCAACGCTTCACCTGGCGGGTATTGTGCGAGCTTGGCATTGGAAGTCACTGCGGGGGTTGATGCTGGAGTGTGAACACTTGATCTGAGGCAATTAGCACTGAATCGCAGTGTGAGCGGTGAGGTCACAGTGCTAACGGGCCTGTTCACAGGCGTGAAGATAGCCCAAAGGCTTGAATTCAGCTTCCAGTAAACACACCAAGGATCCCGGAACTAAGGAGCAACACTTGGGGCTAAGGAACTGTCTGCAGTTGGGTCCAGGGGCAGGTGCAGGATGTTGGGGAACACTTATGTCCCTCAAGCTCACAACAGGAGGCCAGTAAACTAGCTGTTGCACTCACTCTGGTGTCCTGGTTTCAAGATGAGTTTCTACGTCCAGTTATTCCTCCCCAGGAAAGAGGGTAGCAGGTCAGGACAAAAGGACAACAGTTCCTTCAGAGTAGCAGTCCAACAGAATGGTGGTCCTTTCTGCAGATCAACCATTATTCTTCATAGCAGTGTTTCCATACATCCAGAAGATGACTAAAGAGTTGGTGTCTGAGGTCCAGTATTTACACACAGTTGTGACTTTGAAGTTGGCAGAAGCTTCACATAATGTACAAATGTACACATGTACATTCGTGTAAGGTCATCCCTTGTGAGATGTTTCTCTGGTGCATGAGTTCTTACGCTGCCTGCTCATGTACATTTGTGTAAGATCGTCCCTTGTGAGATGTTTCTCTGGTGTTTGAGTTCTTACGCTGACTTCTTATGGACATTCGTGTAAGGCCGTCCCTTGTGAGATGTTTCTCTGGTGTTTGTGTTCTTATGCTGACTGCACATGTACATTCATGTAAGGTCGTCCCTTGTGAGATGTTTCTCTGGTGTTTGAGTTCTTACGCTGGCTGCTCATGTACATTCGTGTAAGGTCGTCCCTTGTGAGATGTTTCTCTGGTGTTTGAGTTCTTATGCTGACTGCACATGTACATTTATGTAAGGTCGTCCCTTGTGAGATGTTTCTCTAATGTTTGAGTTCTTATGCTGACTGCTCATGTACATTCCTGTAAGGTCGTCCCTTTTGAGATGTTTCTCTGTTGCATGAGCTCTTATGCTGACTGCACATGTACATTTGTGTAAGGTCGTCCCTTTTGAGAAGTTTCTCTGGTGTTTGAGTTCTTATGCTGACTGCACATGTACATTCGTGTAAGGTCATCCCTTGTGAGATGTTTCTCTGGTGTTTGAGTTCTTATGCTGACTGCACATGTACATTTATGTAAGGTCGTCCCTTGTGAGATGTTTCTCTAATGTTTGAGTTCTTATGCTGACTGCTCATGTACATTCCTGTAAGGTCGTCCCTTTTGAGATGTTTCTCTGGTGCATGAGCTCTTATGCTGACTGCACATGTACATTCATGTAAGGTCCTCCCTTGTGATATGTTTCTCTGATGTTTGAGTTCTAACGCTGACTACTCACGTACATTCGTGTAAGGTTGTTCCTTGTGAGATGTTTCTATGGTTCATGAGTTCTTATGCTGACTGCTCATGTACATTCATGTATCGTCCTTCTTTGTGATATGCTTCTCCGGTGTTTGAGTTCTTATGCTGACTGCTCATGTACATTTATGTAAGGTCTTCCCTTGTGAGATGTTTCTCTGGTTTTTGATTTCTTATGCTGACTGCACATGTACATTTGTGTAAGGTCGTCCCTTTTGAAATGTTTCTGTTGTGCATGAGTTCTTACGCTGGCTGCTCAGGTACATTTGTGTAAGGTCGTACCTTGTGAGATGTTTCTCTGGTGCATGAGCTCTTATGCTGACTGCACATGTACATTCGGGAAACAACCTTTACAACGCAACTTTTAAAACGAACTACCATTACAACGAAATTTTTACAACGCAAAAACTATTACAACGCATGTATTTACAACGCATGTTTTTACAACGCAGGTACCTTTACAACGCATACCATTACAACGTAAGTATTGGTAAGTATATAATTATATTTTAAATTTTATATGTTTGGTTTTTTTTAAGGGGTATTTTTAGGGTTCAGGGTCAGTTTTCAGTTTTTGGGTAAAGGGGTATTTTTAGGGTTCAGGGTCAGTTTTCAGTTTTTGGGTAAAGGGGTTTTTTTAGGGTTCAGGGTCAGTTTTCAGTTTTTGGGTAAAGGGGTATTTTTAGGGTTCAGGGTCAGTTTTCAGTTTTTGGGTAAAGGGGTATTTTTAGGGCTCAGGGTCAGTTTTCAGTTTTTGGGTAAAGGGGTATTTTTAGGGTTCAGGGTCAGTTTTCAGTTTTTGGGTAAAGGGGTATTTTTAGGGTTCAGGGTCAGTTTTCAGTTTTTGGGTAAAGGGTATTTTTAGGGTTCAGGGTCAGTTTTCAGTTTTTGGGTAAAGGGGTATTTTTAGGGTTCAGGGTCAGTTTTGGGTTTTTGGGTAAAGTTTTATTTTTAGAGTTCAGTGTCAGTTTTGGGTTTTTGGGTAAAGGGGTATTTTTAGGGTTCAGGGTCAGTTTTGGGTTTTTGGGTAAAGGGGTATTTTTTTTATTATTATATTATTTATTAAATATAATGTATTATTTATATACAGGGTAAAAATTAAATACAAATAAATTTAAATTACATTAAATTAAATTGATTAAATTAAATAAAATTAATTACATTAAATAAAATTAATTAAATTAAATTAAATTAAATTAAATTATATTAATTTTAATTTACATTAAAAAAAATATTATAAAATTACCAATATTTACGTTGTAATGGTATGCGTTGTAAAGGTATTTTCATTGTAAATACATGCGTTGTAATGGTACTTCGTTGTAATGGATCCTGCGTTGTAAAAACTGCGTTGTAATGGTAGGCGTTGTAAAAGTATGCGTTGTAACGTCATACATCCGTACATTCATGTAAGGTCCTCCCTTGTGATATGTTTCTCTGATGTTTGAGTTCTAACGCTGACTACTCACGTACATTCGTGTAAGGTTGTTCCTTGTGAGATGTTTCGATGGTTCATGAGTTCTTATGCTGACTGCTCATGTATATTCATGTATGGTCCTTCTGTGTGATATGTTTCTCCGGTGTTTGAGTTCTTACGCTGACTGCACATGTACATTTATGTAAGGTCGTCCCATGAGAGATGTATCTATGGTGCACGAATTCTTATGCTGACTGCACATATACTTTCCTGTAAGGTCGTCCCTTGTGAGATGTTTCTCTGGTGTTTGCGTTATTTTGCTGACTGCACATGTACCTTCGTGTAAGGTCGTCCCTTGCGAGATGTTTCTCTGGTGTTTGAGTTCTTATGCTGACTGCACATGTACGTTCCTGTAAGGTCGTCCCTTGTGAGGTGTTTCTCTGGTGTTTGCATTATTTTGCTGACTGCACATGTACCTTCGCGTAAGGTCGTCCCTTGTGAGATGTTTCTCTGGTGTTTGAGTTCTTATGCTGACTGCACATGTACATTCATGTAAGGTCGTCCCTTGTGAGATGTTTCTCTGGTGTTTGAGTTCTTATGCTGGCTGCTCATGTACATTTGTGTACGGTCGTCCCTTATGAGATGTTTCTCTGGTGTTTGCGTTATTTTGCTGACTGCACATGTACCTTCGTGTAAGGTCGTCCCTTGCGAGATGTTTCTCTGGTGTTTGAGTTCTTATGCTGACTGCACATGTACGTTCCTGTAAGGTCGTCCCTTGTGAGGTGTTTCTCTGGTGTTTGCATTATTTTGCTGACTGCACATGTATCTTCGTCTAAGGTCGTCCCTTGTGAGATGTTTCTCTGGTGTTTGAGTTCTTATGCTGACTGCACATGTACATTTCTGTAAGGTCGTCCCTTGTGAGATGTTTCTCTAATGTTTGAGTTCTTATGCTGACTGCACATGTACATTTATGTAAGGTCGTCCCTTGTGAGATGTTTCTCTAATGTTTGAGTTCTTATGCTGACTGCTCATGTACATTCCTGTAAGGTCGTCCCTTTTGAGATGTTTCTCTGGTGCATGAGCTCTTATGCTGACTGCACATGTACATTCATGTAAGGTCCTCCCTTGTGATATTTTTCTCTGATGTTTGAGTTCTAATGCTGACTACTCACGTACATTCGTGTAAGTTTGTTCCTTGTGAGATGTTTCTATGGTTCATGAGTTCTTATGCTGACTGCTCATGTACATTCATGTATGGTCCTTCTTTGTGATATGCTTCTCCGGTGTTTGAGTTCTTATGCTGACTGCTCATGTACATTTATGTAAGGTCGTCCCTTGTGAGATGTTTCTCTGGTTTTTGATTTCTTATGCTGACTGCACATGTACATTTGTGTAAGGTCGTCCCTTTTGAGATGTTTCTTTGGTGTTTGAGTTCTTATGCTGGCTGCACATGTACATTCATGTAAGGTCGTCTCTTGTGAGATGTTTCTGTTGTGCATGAGTTCTTACGCTGGCTGCTCAGGTACATTTGTGTAAGGTCGTACCTTGTGAGATGTTTCTCTGGTGCATGAGCTCTTATGCTGACTGCACATGTACATTCATGTAAGGTCCTCCCTTGTGATATGCTTCTCTGATGTTTGAGTTCTAACGCTGACTACTCACGTACATTCGTGTAAGGTTGTTCCTTGTGAGATGTTTCGATGGTTCATGAGTTCTTATGCTGACTGCTCATGTACATTCATGTATGGTCCTTCTGTGTGATATGTTTCTCCGGTGTTTGAGTTCTTACGCTGACTGCACATGTACATTTATGTAAGGTCGTCCCATGAGAGATGTATCTATGGTGCACGAATTCTTATGCTGACTGCACATATACTTTCCTGTAAGGTCGTCCCTTGTGAGATTTTTCTCTGGTGTTTGCGTTATTTTGCTGACTGCACATGTACCTTCGTGTAAGGTCGTCCCTTGCGAGATGTTTCTCTGGTGTTTGAGTTCTTATGCTGACTGCACATGTACGTTCCTGTAAGGTCGTCCCTTGTGAGGTGTTTCTCTGGTGTTTGCATTATTTTGCTGACTGCACATGTACCTTCGTGTAAGGTCGTCCCTTGTGAGATGTTTCTCTGGTATTTGAGTTCTTATGCTGACTGCACATGTACATTCATGTAAGGTCGTCCCTTGTGAGATGTTTCTCTGGTGTTTGAGTTCTTATGCTGGCTGCTCATGTACATTTGTGTAAGTGCCAAAAAAGAAACAGGTTAACCTTTTGAATGCTATGGGGATTTTTCCCCTGTGCTGGAAAATCATGATCACCATTATTCATGACGAGCTGGGCTCGTCATGAGCGTAGCAGGAGGCTACTGCATGACGAGCCCAGCTCGTCATGAGCGTCGAAGGGGTTAAGCAAGCACTCTAGATTAATTGTAAATACACCATATTTTAATCATCATTTTTGAATCCTGATAAGCTTAAAAAAGCTAATTTTCATGGTGTATATTTTTGATTGGATGAATCAGTACATAAATCATTCAAAGAAAGTTGAAAATATTATATTTTCAAAATATGCATCCAAAGGCTATTGTTAGTATTCCAAATCATTTATTTCATAAATTTAAAAACAAGTATTATGTTTTCCAGCATACATCGCCGACACGTGTTTCGTCTTTTTTATAAGACTTTTTCAAGGCTTGAAGTAAGAAAAAACTTCAATAAGTACTTGTAATTACACAATTATTCATGTCAAAATACATATATACAAGTTAAAAAAGGACAAGTTAACGTAACATTTCATCACAAAAAGCAACATTAAGAAGCTGTAAAGAAAAGGAGAAGAAAAAACCACAAAAAGAAAAAGACAATCTATGAACATACCACTATGATACTAGACTTGACTAAATTTGCTCTAGACAATAACTTTTTTAAACATCAAGGTGATTGGTACCAACAACACTCCGGAGTGGCTATGGGAGCTAAGTTTTCACCTTCTTTTGCCAACATTTATATGGGTTTCTTTGAGGAACATTTCATTTGGAAAAAAGGACCCCCTCACCTTACTGAACACATTGTGTATTGGGGTCGATTTATCGACGACGCATTTATGATCTGGGCAGGAGGAGATGATTTGTTAGATGAATTCCTCATGTACTTGAATGACAATGACTATAATCTTACCTTCACCTCCGAATCCAGTAATAGCAGTATTTCATTCCTGGATGTTACCCTATTTGTAGTGGACAATAAAATAGAATCTAAACTGTACAGAAAAAGCACTTCGTGCAACTCTGTTCTTCACGCCAACAGTGCCCATACTGCATCACAGATTGGTGCTATCCCCTATGGGGAGATGACCAGATTGCGACGCAACTGTAGCACTGAGGAAAACTTTTTGGCGGAAATTGAGATCATGAAAAAGAGGTTTCTTATAAGAGGCTATGACCAAGTTACACTAGACAAAGCTCATAGAAAAATACAGACAGTGCCTAGAGAGTCTACTTTGAAAAGAAAAAAGAAAGGATGTAACAACGTGATAATGACAAACTTGCCCTAATAACCCAGTACAGTGTGAACAGCACCCAAATCTTTAATGCCATCAAAAAACATTGGCATTTACTCCTATTGGACAAAGATTTGGAGAAACATATTGGAGTTAGACCACGTATTATATATAGGAAAGGCCGAACAATTAGAAATCTAGTTAGCCCTTCTATCATTAAGAACCCTATCCCTAGTGGCTTGAAATTCTTTTCTCGCAATTTTTGACACCTGTGGTGGTGGGTGTGAATTAGGAAAGCAGTGCACCTTGTTAGCCTTATACTAAGATCATTACATCAGTAAACTAACACGTTGAATTGTTTTCGGTTGGAGTCTAATTTGCTTTATGTGCGGACAATCTCTCTTAGGAGAGACACTACCACTATATTTTCTATAATACATTTGTGTAAGGTCGTCCCTTATGAGATGTTTCTCTGGTGCATGAGATCTTATGCTGACTGCTCATGTACATTCGTTTAAGGTCATCCCTTGTGAAATGTTTCTCTGGTGTTTGAGTTCCTACACTGGCTGCTTATGTATATTCATGCACGTTCACCCATGCTGTGCATACATTTGTTTCAAACACAGTAGGTTTGGTGTAGAAATGGTCTCATGAATTTATCTTTTCCAGGGATTCAAACAAGACCAACACACTCATCAATCGTGTCACAGAAAAGGAAAGTCTATACAAGGGGCAGTTCAACTTGGTAGCGCCTGATGGTTCTGTGATCCCAACCAAGTCGGGAGACAACTCACTGTACCATGCTCTGGCAATGACCAAAGGGGTCCAGCCGAACCAGGATATCTCAAAGGAGGCGGCGGATTTCAAGCAGAAGGTGTATAAGGAGGTAAGTTAACATTAAATATAGTTAAAAGGGGAGATGGCACTTTACAGGCTGCGTGGACATTTTTTTTTGCCCCTGGGCACTAGTGAATGTAGAGCACAACATTTTGCATCTATCGGGTCACTCCTTCTGGTGTCATTGTGCGAGTGACTCTTCTTTCATGATGCTTCGCCATTCTAAACAATGCTCCCGTCTGAGTAGCAGTCTGCGAGGGTGCTGCGGAAGGAATGCCCCTTGCCCCAATTCCCCAAGTTAATTCCTACAGCTATCATGTTATTAATTTTAATCTGCATGTGTGTGTGTGATTTGGGTGCCACACTCAGAGCCACATCTTTTCTACTCACACCTGGCTCACTCATTTGGATCTACGTGTGTGAGTGTGGCTTGGAAGCATCACTCAGAGCCTCATCTCTTCTACTCCCTCTTGGCTCACTCCTGATCTAAGTGTGTGAGTGAGCTTTGGCAGCCTCACTCAGATCCACACCTCTTGTACATATACCTAGGTACCTTTCTACAACAACTTTGCACACCAGTGCAACCCCTGAGAACTCGTTGCTATCCCACTCACCACCAGAGAGAAACCCACCTTACAGAAAGGACAACTCTCACCAGAAACGACACAGCAACAATCATGTGGACCATCTATTCAGGGGGCCAAAAGGACCCTTGGCCCCATCACATCTACAACCTGGGAACCTCCAGCATGTCCCCCACTTTCCCGGATGAATGGAAACTTGCAGAAATCACTGCCCTAATCCATAAGCCAACCCAAACCCACTGAGCAACTTCTGACCCATCTCCCTGCTCCCCCATCCAGCCAAAGTAATAGAAAAAGCTATCAACAAGCAATGAGCAACCCACTTTGACCTTCACAATCTTCGAGACAACACTCAATCAGGAATCAGGATGCAGAAAGAACCACGCCACTGAAACCACACTCATCGCAGCCATGCCGACATTAGAATCATCCTGGATCTAAGACAAAGAGCAGTTCTCATCCTGGACCTCTTTGCGGCCTTCAACACGGTCTCTCATAACACCCTCATCAGAAGACTCCAGGAGATTGGCATATACAGATCAGCTTTTAAATCGATCTGTTCCTTCCTCAATGGAAGAACCCAGACGGTCAGGGCTACCACCCTTTACTTCAAAGACCAAAAGCCTTGGTATGCAAAGTCCCACAGGGATCATCCATCACCCTTTTCAATATATACATAACACTGCTTGCCAACATCATCTGACCACAAGACATCACCATCATCTCCAACACCGATGACATTCAACTCATGCTGTCCCTGATGGACAAGACAATCACCACCAGAGTCAACTTGACCAACTGCATGATCATGGTAGCAGATTGAATGCAGACCAACTGCCTGCTGCTCAACTCCGAGAAGACGAAAGTACTGGTCTGTGGAAACAAGACCTCCCCATGGGACTCCACCTGGTGGTTGTAAGAGCTAGGACAAACACATGCACACCAAGCAAGAAATCTAGGGATCCTGCTAGGCAATAAGCACAACATGACGGCTCAAGTCAATGCAGTGTGCACCTCCTACTTCTACATCCTGTGCATGCTATGAAAGATCTTCAAATGGTTGCCTCACTATACCAGATGGACCCTCACAAAAGCACTTGACACCGGCAGGCTGGACTTCAGCAACACTCTCTACTCCAGAAACTCCAAACATTGCCTACACGGCTCTAGATCATTCAGAACACCGCTGCAAGACTCATACTGCACCTCCTATGCTACACCCACATCACACTGCACCTCAAGAAGCCACACTGGCTCCCCGTCCCCAAGCGCAGCCAATTCAAACTTCTGATGGACTAAAAAAAAAGCCCTACAGAACACTGGTACATAAGACCTGAAGAGCTGCATAAACTTTCACCAACCCACCAGACACCTACGCCCTGCCTCACTTTCACTTGCACACATTACCCACATCTGTAAAAGCAAAACTGGAGGTTGATCCTTCTCCTACATCACACCCAAGACATGAAGCGGCCTCCCTTAACACATTAGAGCCTCCTCCTCACTTCTTGAGTCCCACAAGAGACTGACACCCTGGCTCTTCGTATAAGCAGATTGGGGACCACGCACCTACACACCTGCCCAAGGACCGAGATACCCTTTGCTGTGAGTGAGCCTTAGAAGCCACACTCAGATCCACATCTCTTCCACTCTCACCTGGCTCACTCCTTCTGGTGTAATGTGTGTGGGTGTACTTATAAAGCGCACTGCGACTCCAAGGAGTATCCTGGCGCTGAAGACCGTTGGGGAACCCATCCTGGTTTTCCCTGTGAGATGGTCCCTTTCTGGGTATCTCCAAGGTGAAACCAGGCATCCCCGGCGTCTGTGGGGGTCCATTGTAGAGATGAGGCAAGCTTAATGCCCAGAGTTGCCGAGTGTGTTCCCTGGTTAGAGTAGGCACCGAGGCGAGAATTATCGAGTCCGTTTTGACCCTGGTCCATGACCCTGCCGCGTCGGGAATTGAACCCTGGTCCCGGACCGTTCTCTGCTTACGGGTCTGCTGCCTCTAACCAGTGAGCCACACCACTCCAGTGTGCGAGTGAACCTTGGGAGCCTCAATCAGATCCACATCCATTTCTACTCACACCTGGCTTACTCCTTCTGGTGGAATGTGCGAGTAAACCTAGGGAGCCTCACTCAGAGACACATCTCTTCTACTCACACCTGGCTCACTCCTTCTAGTGTACGAGTAAACCTAGGAAGTCTCACTCAGAGATGCATCTCTTCTACTCACACCTGGCTCCCTCCTTCTGGTGGAATGTGCGAGTGAACCTTGGGAACCTCACTCAGAGCCACATACATCTCTTCTACTCACACCTGGCTCACTCCTTCTGGTGTCAGTGTGCGAATGAGCCTAGGGAGTCTCACTCAGAGATGCATCTCTTCTCCTCACACCTGGCTCACTCCTTCTGGTGAAAGTGTGAGAGTGAACCTTGGGAGCCTCACTCAGAGCCATATCCCTTCCACTCACACCTGGCTCATCCTTCTGCTGTTAGTGTGTGAGTTAGTCTTGGGAGTTTGACATATGTGTCCTATGGACATAAGACCCACTCCTTCCTTGCACTCCTTTCTAGTTTCATACAAATATTACTCGATTTTTTCACTGTTTGTAAAAAAAAAATTTCATTTCCAAACTTGTTTTGTAGCGAGTTTTTCAATCATTATATTCCATTATTTCTTTGTACATTTCTTTTTGCATTTCATTAAATCCCAATGCATTTCAAGCAAAACAGCTCTTCATCAGGGAATAACTTTCTGAAACCATAACACATCATATTAAGTAATGGGTCTCTTATGTTATACACAATTATAGGTGAAAATAAAATTTTATCATGTTCGTATTGAAAACTGTTGTACCACGTTAGTATTGCTCAGTATATACCTTTACAAATTGTATAAACAAAAACGTGCCATTTACTATTGCAATGTGCCATGAGCGTTTTATGCCTTATAGCCCTTGCCTTAGTGACACTCATGTTTCAGTGACCTTTAAAACTTCGCTTAAACTCCAAAAACAGTCAAGCTGTAAAAAATGAAAGACCTCGGTAAACAGCTACTCCTTCTGACAGTGATTCTGTATTAAATAAAAACTATACTCCGTTCTTACCCGGTGCGTCCTGTCAGTGTTCCTTACTCGCTACCTCGGCGTTCGTCGCTCTATCCTTCATTGCCGGTTACGGCTCTATGATCACCACCCGCTCACGTGACTACGTGACTGAGCGTTTAATGTTTATTTGTGGTTAAAGTGACCATCTCCTCCATAAATGCGACGTGGTGTCATTGGAATGGTGCTTAGCGGGAAAATTAAATGTTTAAGATGTGGTTACACAATGTTGCGAGAACCGTATGAAATACAATAAAGTGTGATATACCATAAAGTGTGAACTGCTAAATGATGTGAATGTGTACTACTTAGTTCATTTGTCTATGGCAATATAAGGGCATGATCTGAATCTTGAACTTTGTACATAAAATAAAATATTATCTCACGGTACATATTTACGGTTTTCATTTACATGATTACATATCTAGTCCGCGTCGTAAAGAGTCTCTATAGAAAACAATTTAAGTCCATCCGTTCATTAAGACCCTTTGTCTGCATGGTACATAAAAAGTTAATCCAAAAAGCTTCTCTTCTTAACAAATAATTGTTATTGTCTCTCCCGGGTGTCATTGCCACCATTTCTAAAATGCAAAATTTCAGCTGGCTTACGTTGTGGTGAGCTTGGTTGAAGTGGACTGCTACTGTAGATTTTTGGTTATTAAGTCTGATGTTACTTTTATGTTCTATTATGCGCATTTTTATTTTTATTTGGGTTTTGCCCACATAGGACAATCCACACGGGCATCGTAACATATATATAACATTGCTTGAATTGCATGTGCCTGATACTTTCAAATTTATGGACGTGCCTCTGGTTGGATGATTGATGGTACTCCCTCTTACGATTGCTGAACCGTTGCCGCAATTGTAGCATGGTAATGTTCCATTGTATTTGCTCACCACTTGTATTTTTGGTTGTTTCAAAAACTCTTTCAAATTTCTTGTTCTTTCATAAGCAAAGATCGGTGGTTTGGAGAATATTCCTTTGAAATCCTCTTCTAGTGCCAGTAGTGGCCAATGTTTTCTAATTGTTTTCTTGATTTTAGCACTTCGGGTTGAAAATTTCGATACAAAAACACTTCTTTTGTCCTCCTGCTTATTTACTGGTTTTAGTAAATGTTGTCGCAGTAATTTATCTGCTCTCTCTGCTGCAGATTCCAGAATGGGTTCAGGATATCCTCTTTTCTTGAATTTTTCTAATGTTGTATGTTTGTGTTTGACGTACAGTTCCTGAGTAGATGCTATTATTTTTATCCTGAGCAGTTGAGAAAATGGTAAGTGATGTTTCAACGGAGTTTGGTGGAAACTGTTGTAATGTAGTAGATTGTTTCTATCCGTACTCTTGGTGTATACGCTGGTTATGATTTTTCCATCATTATTGGTCAATAGTACATCCAAGAATGATAATTCTTTTTTGCTCATGGTAAATGTAAATTGGATTCTCTCATTGATTAGGTTCAACTCCTGTAATGCGTGTTTTAAACTTTCTTCATTTCCTCTCCAAAGGACAAAAATGTCATCTATGTATCTTTTATACACAATTAAATTGTTCCTCCACATTTCATTTTCCTGTATGTGATCTGCCTCGAATCTGTGCATGAATATATTTGCATAGGTAGGCGCGGCACAATTGCCCATAGACGTTCCAGATGCTTGTATATATAATTTATCTTCCCATTTGAAGTAGCTGTGGAACAGCGTGAGATGTAATAGTTCCATAATGAATACTTTGAGGTCTAAAGTTTTGTCTTCATGTACAAGTAAACTCTCAACAGCAGATATACCTAGATCCTGTGGTATTGATGTATACAACGATGTCACGTCTATACTTGCCATTATCATCTCTTTAGTAAAATTTGTTTGCTCTGCTTCCAAAATGTTTAGAAAGTGGGTAGTATCCTTTATATAAGTGCTGTTTTTTTGCACTATGCTTTGCAGATGCTTGTCTATATATTTACCAATGGTTTAGTGTGTTGAGCCTATGGTCGACACTATTGGACGTAGTGGAGGAGTTTTAAGATCTTTGTGTATTTTAGGTGTCATATATATATATATGGAATGGTTGGATTGTTTTTCATAAGATAATCTTTGTCTATAATTGTCTTCAGGATTTCGATTAATTCTTTGGTGGGATCTGTAGTCATGCACATATATGTGTTGGAATCTTGAACATGTGCTTCCACTTTACTTAGATAATAGCTGGTGTCCATTATGACTAAGGCTAGTTTTTGCAAGATCTTTCTTTCTTGTATTGTCATGTTTGATTGTTTAGTCTTAGGGTGTTTGAATATGTCTTCAATGAATGATATGTAGGAACGTATGATGATCCTCATACGTTCCTACATATCATTCAAACCTATTGGAGACAAAAGTTTGCCTGTACAGATTTCTAAGATCATTAAGACTCAGACATTTATTTGATAACGTAATCGAGCCAACACCCACTCAAACCAAAGAAACCACATTGATGGGATTGAAAAGCAAGAGTAAATTCATGGCTTCTGTGAGTCATAAAGTGTTAGACGCATTCGAAAAAGTAGTAATCACTGAAATTGAAGACATATTCAAACACCCTAAGACTAAACAATCAAACATGACAATACAAGAAAGAAAGATCTTGCAAAAACTAGCTAACAACGATCAGATCACAATCAGACAAGCCCTCTCTTCCCCATCTCTCCAGTGTGCTGACGTCTCTTGCTCCCTGCTGTCCACTCTCTGTACTGCTACAGCACCCTCTACCACCACAGGATTGCCTAACACCCCGATATATACCTTCAAGCCACTCCTTCTCACATCACTTCCGGTCTTATCGCTCACGTATTTATTTATTTTATTTATAAAGTTGTATATAGCTGAAACAAGATCCATAAGGATATCAGAGTGCTTTACAGAAAGGATGGAAGGACGGTAATACATATAATATCGACATTAAGTAGTAATAAAAGCAATAATAATCACATAATTACAAGACGCCTGGGTCAAAGTAGAGTAATACAATAAGCAGGTACATAGTGGTCTAAACGGGGGGCACACTATGAGATAAAGATGAGCCGCATCCAATGATGGTCCAGTGGTTGTAGGATCAATGACCTTGAGCAGGTCAACCTAGCCCAATTAAGGTAGGAATTTGTTCATTAACAATCTTTTGACTTCCAGTTTGAAAGCAATCGTTGAAGAGATTCTGCGTATTTCCGGTGGAAGAGTGTTCCATATATTTGGGGCTGCACCGGAGAAGGCTCGCTGGCAAGTTCGAGTTTCGTAGGGCAACCATTTAAGAGATTTTAGGACAAGTGCGCATTTCATTTGGTACCTGTAACTAGTCTGGCCGCAGAGTTCAGAGATGCCATTAGTGGAGCCAAGGCGTATTTGGGATGACCACCAAGCTTTGCACTGGCATAGCCTAATCTCGGTAAGATGAGCTCTTGAACCACTTGCTTGAAATCAGTTTGTGGAAGGAATGGTTTGATATTTCTACGTGTTCTCATTAAGTGATTTGTTCCTCTACACACATTGCTGATATGATTATTCAAATTCAGGTGATTGTCCAGGGTGATTCCGAGAGATTTGGCGGAGTCTCTAATGAGGGGGCTACAGTTGAAAGCCATGAGGTGATTCAATCACAGGTCTAGCTTGGGGATGTGGTTCGGAGTAGAGATGAGAAGGAATTCAGTTTTAGAGGTGTTGAGCAGGAGATGCTTCTCAATTAGCCAATTTTGAGTAGACAATAGCGTAGAGTTGAGTGAGATGATGTTATCCAGGGAGGATATTTTCAAATAGAGTTGCGTATGATCCTCATACATATGGAAGAAAATGTTTGTGCATTTTAGTGATGTGCTAATAGTTCCAAGAAAAAGTTGAAGAGAATAGGAGATAGGGAGGACCCTTGGAGAACAACCATGAGAACTGGGGAGGGCTGGGAGAGAGAGTGGTTTGCATTAACTCTTTGCGATCTGTGGTGGAGTAAGGACGAGAACTATTGCAATACCCGACCAGAGAAACCCATCCTGTTCTTCAGAATGGACAGGAGATTAACGTGATTGACTGTGTCGAATGTAGAGTTAAGGTCAAGGAGGAATAGGAGGCAGGATTCATTTTGGTCAAGCATTTTTAAAATGTCATCCATAACGTGAGTGAGAGACGTTTCGGTACTGTGCCCCTTCCGAAAGCCAGTTTGGTGCTGTTCCAGGAGTTGGAAATTCTTAATGTGAGCACAAAGTTGGAATTGTATGCTTTTTTTCAGGAGTTTGGCTAGGGTGGGGCTGTTGGAGATAGGGTGGAAGTTATTGAGGTCAGCTCTATCTGTGTTAGTTTTTTTTAGTATCGGTGATACCTGAGCTGCTTTTAGACAATCTGGGATCACGCCTTGAGACAGTGAGGCGTTTACAATCCTTGCCCAGGTGGGGATGAGGACTTTCTTGATTTATTTGAAGATGGCCGGGGTCAGGGGGTCACTGAAATGGTTAGAAGGGTTGATATTCTGAAGAATCTTGTTGATGTATTTTTCTCTGAAAGGGGAAAAGGTGCCCCAAGATGTATTGTTCTTGGTGATCAGGCTGATAGGTTTGCGGTTTTCTAACAGGTCAAGGTGTGGTGCAGGCCTAAATGATGGCAGAAATGCCTTCTTGGAGGTAAGTTCAATGTTGATGAGTCTTGATTTCTCAAAGAAGAAAGCAGCCAGTTTGTCACATGAGGATGGCTGCCTCCAGAAACCGAGTTGTTTGGAGCTACCACTGATTGCTGTTTAACCAATTCAAAAGGTTTCTTGAGGCGGTTTGCAGCTTGATCAAGTTGGTGTCTGAAGTAATTTGCCTTAGCGCTCTTGATTTGTCTTTTGTAGAAGCTCCTAACATCTCTGGGAAGTTTTAGTTGGTCCAAGGAGGGTTTGGAACTCCAGGAACGTTCAGCTGCCCTAAGGTTGTGGCGTTCCTTGTTTAAATTGTCGTTTTGGTTATTTTTGTCGAGGCATTTTTTTGTTGGAGTGGGGCAATGTCATCCATGATGTTGGAGATTGTCGAGTTGTATGAGTCGGTAAGTACCTGAAGCTCAACCAGGTCAGCTTGGGAGGAGAGGGCAGGTTTACAGTGGGCTGCTAGTACATCTGCATTTATTGATCTGAGGTCCCTTTTCCAGATCTTTGATTTCTTTGGTTTAGCCTTCCTCACAAACACCACCCTATTTATAAAAAAGAGGATGCAGTGGTGATCGGACTAATCGCAAGAGGTAATGGTGTCCAATGTGATTGTCTGTCCTTTCGAGATGATGAGGTCTAGAATTTCCCCTTTATTATGAGTTGATTGGTCACAGTGCGGAATCAAATATTGGTCATTTAAGAATTATTTGAGGCAAGTTACAGTGTGGTCATTGGGGTTAGACCAGTGAAGGTTGAAGTCACACAGGAAGATTTGGGACACTGACAATTCAACATTGCCAGAGATGATTTCCATTAGTTGATCAATGAAGGGGAGATTGTCTCCCGGGGGCTGATAAAAAATGTGAAGCTTACACACTGTCAAGTTATTACTTGAGATACTGAGACCAAAGTATTTGCGGGAGGAGGCGGAGAGGACTCCAAGATCGAGATTGAGAGTGTGTTCCAATGAATGCAGGGAAGGCCACCACTCAGCTTCCGAGCTCCGTCCAGACTAATAATGTTGTGTGTAGGAGCCACAAGGAGGTCTGGGATAGGAGTAGAGTCGGGATGAAGCTACGTTTCAGTGAGGATGATAATGACTAAATCAGTGTGATGGATGAGGTCGAAGATATTGGAGGCATGATACTGGCAGACCTGTAATTGAGTAGCACCCATTTAAGTTGTATCGGATTGAGTGGGGAAGGAGTCATTATGAGGTTCACTCTTGTGATGTTGTCTTTATTGATGACTTTAAGGTTGTGCTGGGGTTCTCTGCTTGGGTTAGAGTAGATGGTTTGTATTTGTCGCAGAGGAATCGGGTTGGAGTTGGGGTTAGGAGAGTAAGAGTTGTGAAGGTCATAGAGATCATTGGACACCAGGTAGGACTTAGATAATCTAGTTTGGGAAGGGTCGTTAGGAAGGGGTATGTTTTTCGAGATGGAGGGAGCGAAGTGCTACCCCATGCTATCACTAACCCTGGGGGAGGCTCTGGGCAAATTCGCAGAGGTGAGGACGGAGCGGATCAAGGCGAAAATATCATTAGAAAGGGCTTTCAAGTCACGTCGTTCGGTAGTGAGGAGATGCAACTGGAGGAATATATCGTCAAGGCACTCCACCAAGTCTGAGTGTTGGGAGAGGGGTAAAGGGTGTGCTGGGAAGGCAGGCGGAGTAGGGGGCTTCACTGTAGGCTCTTAGGGTCCGGGATGATGATGTGTAGCTTCTGGGGAGGGAGTTGATCATTTGGGACTAGCGCAGTTTCATGGTCTTTGTGTATCGAAGTTGGTACATTAGCGAGGAAGGTATGAACATTGAGCTGGGGGTCAGGTACGGTCCAAACCGGAGAGAATGCTTTTGACCGATCATGGTCGGTGGAGTACATTGGCCTGGTAGGTGGTGTGGAGAAGGGGATGAGGGCAGAGGGATCTATCAATGAAGGCAATGAACGTAGGTCGCAAGGGGCTCTCTCCGCTCGAGGAACGGATAGAGTCTGACTAGCAAGCTATACAGCAAAAAAAATAAAATAAAAATCTCTCTCCATCTGAGTTGGAGGTATAGGGGGTTGGGACCCGTCTACAGGGGACAGAGTCGCTCTTTGATCATCTAAAGGCAAAGAGTGATTTAGATAGAGTGAGGGCCTCCCAGAAGTGGTAGGGGGAGGACTGGTCATGTCCGAGTAATGGTAGGGTTAGTGTGGGTGTCACTGGATTTTGCCAAAGCCGCGTTTTTGATTAACAGGAAGATATTGGCTATCCTAATTAGGTTAACATTGGAAGCTTGGATTAGGATGATGCAATTGTTGTAGCAGGAGATAGTGGCACTGGCATTGAAAGTGGCTGAAGGCGCAGTTGTTAATTTGAAACCATGTGTGTTTTACTGTTAGCTGATATTCGGAGCATAGGTAAAAGACTTTTCGTCAACATGCTCTTTTCCTGGTGTAGAAAATAAGGTTATTAACTCTACTTCTATTGTTAGCACAAGAGTAGTTGTCAGAGATTAAAGTTTTGGGCTTAGCCCTAAGTATGTGATGCTTGTGTTTTTTGGCGGCATATTTAGATAGCTTAGGTGGGTAGTTGATAATGAATGCATTGGATCCTGTGAGATCGGGACTTAGCTCCATTTTGAGTAGAGAGTCCTGGTAGAGGGAGTGACCCTTGACGGGGTTGAGGTAGGTGAGAGCCTGTTTTTGCATTCACAAGTTGGAGGCTAGATTAGCCAATGGAGGACCTAGGGGTAGGCGGAGTCAGTTTGCAGCACTCTGCACGCTAGCCTAATCAGAAACTGGTAGAGTATGGAAAAGTCCCCAGCTTGGTGTAAAGAAGTAGTGGTTGCCTTTGATTTCAGTATTACAGCGTTAAGAGGCTACGATAATGCTTTTTGAGATGAAGGAAGGTCTGAAAACCGTGCGCCATTTTAGGGACAGGCATTGATAACATGAAAATCACTGTGGTGAAGACCACAGCCTTACAATGAAGTGCTCCTAAAAGTCAATAGGTTTCTCAATGACAATAAATAGAGACAATCAAGAAGCTGGTTTGAAACTCAGTATACAATTCAATAAGGATGCTAGGATCTGCAATCAGGCGCCATCTTAGGATCAGGCTCAGCAGACATGAGCGTCATTGTGTAAGAGTGATCGGTCTTGCAAAAAATGCACTTATAAATAGTATTAGGCACCGCCCCAGAAGGATTAGTGCGCGTAATAGGGTTTCAGCATGCGGCCCGCAAGGAGAGGTGAAAAATGCTCACAGTACTTCGCGAGCGGACACCATCTTAGGGTCAGGCCGCTTAAGAACTAACAAGAGCAGGAAACGACACTCCATAAAACAGGGTTGCAGCCGAAATAATGTACCTTTGTGAAGAAAAGTGAGGTCAAGTTGCCTGTCAATAGCTGGTACATGGAAAGGCACTCTTTTCCATTGCTGCTTCCACAGTACCGTCATTTCTTGAAGATGTTATTCATCCCCTCGGTATGGGTACGGGCAGCAATAGTGCTTTTCTAGTGGAACAGATCGTGCGCTGAAGGCATTGCATTCACTTCACCTGCATGTTAAGGGAGACACTTATTTGCTTTCCTCCTCACAGGGGTGTAACACAGGCTCCTGCAGCCCCTGCGGTGCAGCGTCCCTAACCCCTTGAAGGGGGGGTCCACTCATCCACGTGGGATATAGGAGACTCGTACATGCTGCCGGGCTGGGGGCATCATATTTTGTTCTTCCACTGCCCCCTTGTTCACAATAATGTAACTGCAGAGCACACATTGGGGGGGTTAATGTTGTTCTCATTCTCAGCCAATCTTTTCTGCCGCGGAAGCAGTTAGCATCTTACCCTATTAACCACAGTATTATGGATGATGCAGCCGATTCACAGCCTTTCTAAAAGTGTCATAACATGAATACAAACTTCTTTCAAACTAATTTCTTCTGAAACCCATTAGAACTCTTTCCCTTGCTTAAATTCACATTCAAGTTCAGTATTCTTTATTTATTTACTTTTATTGCTTTCTTTACCTTGACTGTGATTTCAAGTCAGGAAAAGAGTTGCAGTGAATATGGGTTAGAAAGAAATACAATCCAGCAGATGGTGGTAACAACCCTCCTGCAGCCGGCACTAAACTGCCAACTACACAACAGGGTAAGCACATGCACCTTTACTGTTCTTACAAAGAGCAAACTAGGCGCTACAGATGCAGCACTTTAAACTGAATTGTAAAAAAAGATTGTTCTTGTCTGGTCTCCATTCTTCGCTCGCATGTTCTCTCTGCTGCTTCTTTACCATAAATCTCACTACCTCCTCGTCTGCATATATCCATCCCATTACTTACTTCGACATTGATCAGACAGTGCCTTCCACAGTACCCTTCCCAAGCGTTGTTTTTCATTCTATTTACTGTAAGTGACCCGCCCCTTTACTATGTAACCAGAAGCCAGTCTTCCTTCTTACTGTTTGTCTAATGTTTGTTCTCATCCGGGTGCATGCTTTCCTCTGGAAGTACGTTGCAGAGATCATGCTATTCTTACATTTGTATGTATCAGCGGCGCATGGGCCACATTACAGAGCAGCGGGCTAGCAGCATCAGGGCAGTGGATTCATTTTGAATTTGGCATAGTTAGAAGTGTTACTCAGCAAATGCGTGGTAAAGGCATGCGTGGTAATTCTCTGAGTGGTAATAACATCCATCCATTGGAGGGGTGTTGTCGCGCACGAGGTAGAAGTGGTACTCAGCAAATGCGTGGTAAAGGCATGCGTGGTAATTCTCTGAGTGGTAATAACATCCATCCATTGGAGGGGTGTTGGCCCGCACTACGGAGCAGCGGGCTAGCAGAATCAAAGCGTCAGACTTGTTAGATTGGTTTTCAGTGCGGCAATAGTATTTTTAATAAAGTAGAATTGTTACTCAGCAAGTTTTATAGGAGTATTTGAAATCATCTGTTTTCTTTATTTTATTCGGGAGATTACTTTTATCCAAATGATTTCGGTATATCCTTGCTCAGTGCTTAGATGGGAGTTTGTTGCAACAAGTACATGATTTTTTAAACAAAATTAAAAAGTTGTCTGGCAGGTATGGTTTTGGGAGATTGAGTGTCATGGTATAAAGTAATACCTGATGCGGGTGAATATTGTTGTTTTTTTGGTGCCCCCCACTAGCCCACGTTGTTCTCACTAGACCCTATGTGAGTTGCGGTGCTGTTAAGGGTAGGGAGATTCACCCTTCCCCCTATACAACCTGTGATCCAACTGATCACATGAACATAATTCCATCAATTCCCCAAGCACACGCCCAACTGTGAATCATATTATGAAAGCAGTTAGAAAAACAGCATTTGTTCCTTTCTTGTGTTCTTTATTTTCTTTCTTCATTTTAGCCTTAAAGCCAACACGTGTTTCGTCATGATGGGGAGTACCCCACAACTTCTTCAGGGGTATAAATATTACAGAAAACACAATACTGGTTGCGGTGTGTAACTTAACACATTACATCACACTGGTGTTACAGTGCACACATTGATATATCCTACTTGGTGGTAATCTGTGGAAACCCATGCTCATTTGCATATTAATCTCTTCCTCATTTCTTGTTTGAGGAGGCCCAAATGGCACCCCTAGTTTTTACGTTGTATTATAGCATAGAGTGGTGCTTACAACTTGTGAACATCTAAGGTTGGATCTTACCAGGCGTGGTACACTACCAAAAAACCACAATCTATCATGTGACATGCATCACCGCACGTTCCATGAGAATAACATGAAACTTTGCCCCTATGAACCCATCATCATTCCTGTCTTTCCTGTAATTAGGTTGTGCATTCAATACTACAGTCAAATATATGTATGTATGTCATATATTGTCGGTATTAAGCCATAATGCAAAGCAAACCAGATCACTGCTATGGTGTGCATCATACCTTCATTCCGGTTGTACTTCTGTCCCGGATACTAGGTGAACACAATCATTAGAAGGTGTATCTGTCAGTAATAACAGTATTCTATTAGATATTAATTGGGCAAAAACCTCAAATACAAGGTATTCACCCTAATACTATGTTATGTCTCACCAGTGATCCGGAGTACATCCGTCATGAATCATCAGTCTTATTATCTTTAGTATTCCTTATTCAAAACCGTGCCTATCACAACATTAGTATCTAAGTAATACTACGAGTAATCGTCTTCCTATTTGCAGTGTTCTCACTTACTGTAATAATGTCCCAAAATTATATATCATGCAGGAACAGTCACCATCTTATCTGTGCCCTTGACCCTGTGACTAGGTAGGTCACTCCCTCTGCCACCACGCAGACCCCCTGTGTGCTGCTGATGCCTCGCTCTCTGAGCTCTGCATTGTCCGCTGCCCCACCACTGCGGACTGGTTTGTTTTGTTCTGTTGTGCTGTGTATTGCTTTTGCCTGTTTTATTTAGTTTTATTTCCTTTTGGGCTCCTGCTGCCCACTTGTGACTCTTCTCCTCCCCCTGTGCCCGCTTTCATTCTGTATCACCTCCTGCCGCTGCGTCCCCTGCGGCCCCACCCCGCGGCTTCCCATTCGCCGCCCCACTCCCGCCTCCCAGCTGCTCCTCCCTCCCTCTTCCCCTCATATGGAGGCCGCGTGGTGGTGAGGACAGCGACCCTTGACCCTGTGACCAGGTAGGTCACTTCCTCTGCCACCGTGCTCGTGTGCCGCTGCTGCCTCACTCTCCGAGCTCTGCGTTATCCCCTGCCCCACCACTGCGGACTGGTTTGTTTTTGTTCTGTTGTGCTGTGTATTGCTTTTGGCTGTTTTATTTCATTTTATTTCGTTTTGGGCTCCTGCGGCCCGCTTGTGACTCTTCTTCTCCGCCTGTGCCCCCTTGCATTCTGTGTCACCTCCCGCCGCTGCGTCCCCTGCGGCCCCGCCCTCCGGTTCCCCATTCGCCACCCCACTCCCGCATCCCAGCTGCTCCTCTCTCCCTCCTCCCCGCATATGGAGGCCGCGCAGCAGTCGCGCCGCTGGCGCGCCGAAGGTGCGCCTAAGGCAAGCCTGTCTGCGCCTGGACCGCACCCAGCGGCAGAACCTCTGGCCCCCACGATAGCTGAAAAAATCACCTGAGATACGACCCCGCCGCCCTCCACGCACTCAACAAGGCCGACTGCCCGCCTGCTACCAAGCCACCCCGAAACGCACCCAGGGACCCTTCACCTGCCAAGCCTGCAAATTCACCTGCCTCCGAACCAGCACCCCACCCTCCGGACCAGGCAACAACAACCACCACCTCAAGTGCATCCTCCTCAACACCCGCTCCGTCCACAAACATGCCGTCGAACTCTGGGACCTCCTCGACACAACAGCGCCGGACGTCGCCTTCCTCACGAACACCTGGATGAACGCCTCCTCAGCCCCCTACATCGCCATCCCGGACGTCTACAAGATCACCCGGAAGGACCGCATCAACCAAACCGGAGGAGGAATCGCCGTCATCTACAGGAACAACATCAGCGTCACGACCATCTCCGAAGACACCCTCACCGCTGCCGAAAACCTACACTTCCAGATCCACACCGACCCCAAGACCACCCTCAGAGGAACCCTCAACTACAGACCCCCGGGCCCACGCACACAATTCAGTGAAGCCATTGCCGACTTCATCAGCCCACACGCCCTCACCTCAGCAGACTACATCCTCCTAGGGGACCTGAACTTCCACTTGGAGAACTACAATGACAGCAACACCACCACCCTACTCGACAAGTTCACCAACCTCACCAACCTTGGACTCAAGCAACTGGTGAACACCTCCACCCACTACGCCGGCCACACGCTTGACCCCATCTTCTCCGCCAGCAGCCACATCACCTTCAGCCACTCCTCCGGACTACACTGGACCAACCACAGCTGCATCCATTTTACCTTCAAGAAGACGACATCCCACCACCACCTGCAGCAGATCCCCCGCAGATGCTGGAACAAAGTTACCACCGACCAGCTAACCACTGCACTGAGCCAGAGCCTTCCTACCGACACTACCGACAGCAACGCTGCAGCCCACAACCTCACACAGTGGATCTGCAACTGCGCCGACGCCCTTGCACCGCTGAAGATCCCTCCAGGCAAGCCCGGCAACAGGAGAGCCACATGGTTCACCAATGACCTCAAAGACTCGAAGAAATCAGGCTGCACCCTCGAGAAAGCTTGGCGCCACAAACAGACGACAGAGAACTTGACAGCCCTCAAAAACGCCACTCGCAAACACCACCAGCTGATCCGCACCACCAAAAGAACATCGCTCAAAGAGCGGCTGGACAACAACACACACAACAGCAAGGAACTCTTCAGCATCATAAAAGAGCTCTCCAACCCCAGCGCCAGCAACAACAACATCACACCATCGCAAGACCTCTGCAACTCTCTCACCACGTTCTTCCACCGCAAGATCACCGATATACACGACAGCTTCAGCACCAAGGCCCCGTCTCCAGCCACCATACCAATGCCCCCTACCTCCACTCTCAACGTGTGGACTCCCACCAGCACTGAAGACACTACCCACGTGATGAACACCATCCACTGCGGCTCACCTTTCGCCCCTTGCCCTCACCACATCTTCAACAAAGCCAATACCATCATCGCACCCCAACTCAGGAATGTCATAAACAACTCCTTAACATCTGCCACCTTCCCAGAGAGCTGGAAGCATGCAGAAATTAGCACCCTACTGAAAAAACACACAGCGAACCCCAAAGACCGCAAGAACTTCCGCCCCATCTCTCTTCTCCCCTTCCCTGCAAAAGTCATCAAGAAGACAGTCAATAAACAGCTGACTGCATTCCTCAAAGCGAAGGGATCCCTCGAGCCATCACAGTCCGGGTTCCGAGTCAACCACAGCACCGAGACAGCCCTTATCGTGGCCACCGACGACATCAGGACCTTGCTCGACAACGGGGAAACTGCAGCTCTCATCCTTCTAGACCTCTCAGCCGCCTTCGATACCGTCTGCCATCGTACCCTAATAACTCTCCTCCACAACACTGGGATTCAAGGAAAGGCCCTGGACTGGTTCACCTCATTCCTCTCCGACAGCGAGTCCACCTCCCCCCCTTCCATGACTACCGAGATCATCTGCGGCGTACCCCAAGGCTCCTCGCACAGCCCTACCCTCTTCAAAATCTCGCCCCCTTGCCGCCATCGCACGCACTCACAACCTCAACATCATCTCCTATGCCGACAACACCTAGCTGATACTCTCCCTCACCAAAGACCCCACCACCGCCAGAATCAGCTTCCAGGAAGGTATGAGAGACGTCGCGGAATGGGTGAAGCTCAGCTGCCTGAAACTGAACTCAGACAAGACAAGAGTGCCTCAACCTAGGACCATCCCCATCCACCTGGGACGACTCCTGGTGGCCCATAGAGCTGGGCACCGCACTGACACCCACGGAGCACGCATGCAACCTGGGATTCATCCTAGACTCCTCCCTTACGATGACCAAGCAAGTCAATGCCATCTCATCCACATGCTTCAACACCCTGCGCATACTCCGAAAGTTCTTCCGGAGGATCCCCACCAGAACCAGAAAGGTAGTCACCTAGGCCCTCGGCACCAGCCGACTGGAATACGGGAACACCCTCTACACTGGAACCACTGCCAAACTACAGAAAAGACTCCAGCGCATACAGAACGCATCCGCATGACTGATCCATGACATCCCTTGCCACAGCCACATCTCAGCCCTGAAAGACCTACACTGGCTCCCTATTGACAAGAGGATTACGTTCAGGCTCCTCATACACGCACACAAAGCTCTCCACAACATGGGCCCCAATACCTCAACAACCGCCTCACATTCCACACGCCAATCAGCTAGCTCCGCTCCACCAGCCTCGCCCTCGCCACCGTCCCACGGATTTGCAGAACCACCACCGGAGGAAGATCATTCTCCTACCTGGCTGCCAAGTTGTGGACCTCCCTCCCCGCCCACCTACGGTTGACCAAGGACCACTTCACCTTCAGAAAACACCTCAAGACCTGGCTATTCAAGTAGTAGCGGCAACTCCCCCTCCCTTCAGTGCCTTGAGACCCGCACGGGTGAGTAGCACGCTCTATAAATGTACTGATTGTTTGAGTGATTTCCATTTAAAATGTTCTATATCCATATGTCCCATCCTGCTACTGTAACATTGACTCATTTATGAACGCTATTATCTATATCAATCTCTTATTACATTTTAGGGAGGAAAGGGAGAAACCACTCATAATTCAATACAAGGAGAAGTCTCAACCCTGTCTTCTTAAACAGACCAGTGCCTTGCAAGAAAATGCTCTATTTCCTTGATCCTAACAAGTTCCACACAAATGTATATGTTGTTAAATTCTATTATAGCTGCTGTTACATGTAATATAGTGTCTCTATCTATATTTGTTGAATTACAACCTATAATATAACAATGTCAGCGATTGTTCTCAACATCTGTCATCCTCCAGTGTGATCTGTATATCATCCACTTTGCTCTGTATGTCATCCCTTTGGTAATCACATATCATCTCACGCAAGGTGGTTACATTGCTATCATGATCGTAGTTCAAACAATCCATGGAACCCATTTATAGAAGTACAGACCCTGCATACATCATCACGTATGACAATCATCTCCAAATGCCTTGTTCGTGCATCTAGTTTAGTTGGCGTCTCCTAGCAAGTACTGCAGTTCATGATCAGTGTTGAGGCCCTGTTCAACTGATTGTAGACGCATCATCCACATGGCTTCTTTGCGTCGCAAGACAATCTGTCTATTGCTTTGTAGAACGTCCAAGAGACTCTCTGGGAGCACACTGGTGGAGAAGCAAATCAGAGGAGAGATCATCATCTTGAAGGCTCCTAACCTGCAGAGTCCCTTCAACATCATTCTCCTTTATTTAATGATTGATATCTTTTTGGATCGAGTTTTGTAGTTCCTCTTTGTAGATGGCTGGCTTAGTATATGGTGCACACTTATTTCAGTGAAGCACCTTGCAGTAATCCAGAAACACCTTATGTTGATTTTAGTGGTTTTAGACAACTTTAGAAAGTTCTCTATGTGTTAGCTGTGGAGAGCATTAACTAATAGGGAGGATGAGGGTCTAAGGGACGGTTTAACGACCTAACAATGCTACTATCCCTAGGAACAGTCACTACAACAACAGATAGCAAGGGGTCAGCACCAATGCACACTAAGTTAGAATCCTACGTGGTGAAATAGAGGGAAAAGAGAGGGGTAGAAGTACTATAGTGTTGTGATAAATACACATAGGGTCTCTCATCTCTGTGAAAAGATTCCCATCAGTCACCACTCGGATCCGCCCTTCATCATCTGGGATCCTTCTTCCTCGGAGGTAGATAATGAGATCCACTGTGGATTGGCAGATGTTGTGGAGCCTAATCCTACAAGTGGTGCCCAGTGTGAGGAGAACACATGATGTATAGTGTGGTGACTGAAAGCAGTGCTCAAACTGAAGTGCAAAGTGAAGTTGTGAAAAAAACTATAAAATTAGGTAGGGAAGAGAAAAAATAGTTTATTGGGATTCTCTTCAATCCTAAAGTAAAAGAGTGCGTAATGGTGTAAACAAATAACCACTAATATGGATGTAAGGTCGACATGTTTCTGCAGACTAATTAGATCCACGTGGTATCTAGCTGCTTCCTCAGGACCATTACCGCTACTGCTTATGAAGAAAAAAGTGAAGCAAAGATAAAATATCACCTGCTTTTTAGTGATACAATCCTTCTCCTGACTGTATAGTTCAAACCAGGTAGTGGATCCATTCCCAACGAGACACACATGTAGGAAAAAAACAAAGTACATACAAAGTTGGATACAGAACACTGTATTGAAACACATCTTTCTAACACAGTGTGATCTCTCAAAGTGATCTCATTTCATGACAGAAGTGTGGTGTCTTGTATGTAAATATCATCCACACCCGTCTCCAGGCACACATATTGTAGCTGCTCACTTACCAAATCGTCAGGAGAGAAAAGTCCGACCTCACCTGGCTACAGCGTAGGTAAAACGGGGCACCGCTCTAAGTAGCGAAACAAACACATGAAAAGAAAATTAGGACACACCAGGCATCGCTCGCCTCCAACGAAAACCATTAAGTCCAAACTGAATTTAAAAAGTGCACTGTTAGATGTTCATGCAGTGCTACCACTTTAAAATGAAGTCAATCCTTAGGGTTTACCCGCATTCATCTACTGGTGACCGTTATATAGATCTTATGTGTAAGCACTGATAGCCGGGTGTGCAGATGCTTCTGGTTACTGAAGCTCTGCTTCATGTATCGACTACGACCCGGCTCAGAAACTCTATTGGGAGGTCAGTTTGTGGCATGTAAAAGATACGTAACACTGACCCAATCGAAAGGCTCCGAGTGTCAAAATGAGAGCGTCCAGCACATCTTCTATCTTTACAGAGACGGCAAACAAAGGAAACTGCTAGAGTGGAGCCAAAGACAGGAATATCATCTATATGTACTGGACTATAGGCTCGCAGGCCTGTGAAAACATTGTTCACCAACCTCTGAAATGTGGCAGGTGCATTTTTCTAGCCAAAAGGCATTACAATAAATTGGTATACCCATTATAGATTGAAAATGCTGTGTCTGACTTTACATCCTCAGAAAGTCTTATTTGCCACCAGCAGGTCAAATGTACTCAGAAATTTGTCTGAGGCCAGAGTATCAATTATCTCATCTGCCCTGGAAATTGGATGGGCATCAGTCCTAGTGACTGCATTGATGCATGTGTAGTCCAAACACAACCTCATCTCTCTCTTACCATCTTAGGTGTGAGGTTTTGACACAAGGACAAGTAGACTAGCCCAGGGGTTATCTGAAAGATCAATGACCCCGAATTCCAGCATCTTTTGGATCAAAGTCCTGATGCAGTAACTGACATCGTCAGGCTGCCTGTAAATGTTATTCTTCACAGGCAGGCCGTCACCTGTGTCCACTTCATGGGTACAAATGACTGGTTTGACTAGGAGTTAGAGAAAAAAATGGATGAACTGATTGAGAACTTTTCTGTAATCAGTTTGCTGCTGGTCAGTGAGGCTGCCTGCCAAGGCTACTCCATCAACTGAGCCATTAACAGGTCCTGTGAGAGGAGATCAGAGAGAGAGGGTCACTCTCTTCCTCCTGTTCGTCATCAGTGGCTATGAGCAAGCTCATGTCAGCCCTGTTAACAGAAGGTTTTAGGAACATGAAGTATCCTGTGGGGCCTTCTATGAGTGTCTAGGTCAACATTGTATGTGACCTCACCATTTTCCTCAAGAATAGTGTGGGGTCCACTCCACCTGTCTTGGAGAGCTGCTGGGGCCACAGGCTCCAATACCCACACGTTCTGTCCTAGCTGATAAACAGTCAGTACAGCCTGTTGGTCATATCACACTTTTTGAAACTCCTGGCTGGCATCAACGTTTTTGTTGCCCTTCTTCATGTACTCAACCATACGTGAATGGAGGCCAAGGACAATGTCCACAATATCTTGTTTAGGAGGTTTGATAGGCTCCTTCCAGCCCTTCTCAACAAGATAATAGTGGATCCCTAACTGGATGTCAAAACAGACATCCAAATGGATTGTAGCCAACCCCCTTCTGAGGAACCTCTTTGTAGGCAAAAAGAAATAAGTCATCCTATTTTCATCTGAGCTTTTCTGGGAGTGCCATGATCATACCCTTGAGAATCTTGTTGAAACTTTCAACAACCCCATTGCACTATGGATGGTAGGATGTGGTAAACGTGTAGTTTACTCCGCAATCTTTCCACATGGCAGTAATGTAACTAGACTTGAAGCTTGTACCTCTGTCTGTTAAGACCTCCTTAGGGTAGCCCACCATGGAAAAGACTCCTAGCAGGGTCCTGGCCACTATAGGACCTGTAGTGGTCTTAAGGGAAATAGCCTCTGGAAACTCAGTGGCATGATCTAATTAGGATCTACGACTTTAAATCTAAGACAGACATTATACTCATGTCTGCAACCTGCCCCTATCAGTGGAGTGATTACATTGATTTTTTTTGTTGGTTTCCAGATTAGACACCGTTTGACTCTTGTGTATGTTTTGTTCCAACTCCTGACAGGTCTCCGAGCACCAGGACAAATATGAGACACTTGTGAAGAGGCAGCTGGACTTTGAGAAGGTGTACACCACCCCCGGAAAGTACACAATCCAGGCAGCAGGGACCTCAGTACCAACCCCGGCTAAAAAATAGTCTTCACACAGAACAGACATGGACTTCAGGTGGGTGATATGAAACAAGAATATCATGTGACAGCATTGACACCCACTTACCTTTGGTACAGTTTTACCCTACAGTCTTTCAGGGAGGTGATTGTTATCTGGCCAGTGATCATCCAACCACTTTTATTACAGATTTTTTTTATCACAGATCCTTTGAAAATGAGCTCACAAATAAATATAGCTTTGCCTTTAAATGCACTATTTGAAGACCGATGTTAGTGGTCCACTGTGCTCTGAAATCCTCAGGTTGGCACACTTCCAACCAAAACAGTTTCATTCACAAGCAAGAACCTCCACCTTGGTTCCATTAGCATTGCTCAGAGGGTGACATGGGTGACACAGACTGGCACAGATGATGTATAGACACTGGCATGGGTGACACTGACTGGCACATATGATGTATAGACACTGGTATGGGTGACACAGACTGGCAAAGATGTTGTATAGACACTGGCATGGGAGAATCAGACTGGCACATATGATGTATAGACACGGGCATGGGTGACACAGACTGGCACATGACGTACAGACACTGGCATAGGTGATTCAAATAATTTTTAGACACGGCCACGGGTGACGCAGACTGGCAGAGATGATGTATAGACACTGGTATGGGTGACACAGCCTGGCACAGATGATGTATAGATACATCATGGGTGACACAAATAATGTATAGACACTGGCATGGGAGACACAGACTGGCTCAGATGATGTATAGACACTGGCATAGGTGACAAAGACTGCAAAAGATGTTGTATAGAAACTGGCTTGGGAGACACAGACTGCCAAAGATGATGTATAGACACTCACTGGCTTGGGAGACACAGACTGCCACATATGATGTATAGAGACTGGTATGGGTGACACAGAATGGCACAGATGATGTTTAAGTGAGAATAGTGCGCGCTACAACCTTGAGTTTTATTGGAAAATTATTTATGCTGTAGATGTTTTATATGTGCTCCTGTGGCAACGTGCCGGTCAAGGACGTTCAATTAAATGTAAGAGGCTGCACATCACTATGTAGATGTGTCCCCCTGGGCACCATTTGTGTCCTCTGTTCTGAGGTTTCGATCCAATTTTAGAAAGGTTTTTATCCAATTCTTCTTAAGGAAAAATCAAAAGACGTGCTTCTTCTTAAGAAAGTTGTATTCACTTTTCTTTAAAGATTTCATCACTCTTATTTTCTTACATGTCTCATTTGTAGTTGTTTCCAAAGCATTTCGGGTTATAAACCCTTCATCAGGGACAAATCTGTAATAGCAACAACTCTGTGAGGAAACAATTCCATATGTTATGGATCGGTTAGCAGTGGTGTAGCATTTAGACATACATAGTTGTTGCGGTTATTGTCAGGGGGCGGAATCATGTTATTAGGATGGTGGTTCAATACGTGGTTTAAAGGTGGTACCCTGTAATCCTCAACGCAACAATGTGAGTTTTTGGGTGTGAAAATGGGAGACTTTTCTCCATGCTTCGAGAAACACAATTAAAGTGAACGCTGCGGACACTGGGGGCTGCATTTTAGCAAACATCACATTTCTGTAAAGATAAGACAACTAAGAGTCATGCTCTACATGGTGAACCGTTATAGCGGCTAAATATGCTGTTAGTATCACTTATATGTCTGCGTCGGTTATGGATTATTCATTGTTCATGAGGCGAGTGAATTTGCAAATGTTTCTTTCGTTGACGTCCTGAGAGTGCCTTTTGAGCTTCTCATGGAAATCTTCTAAAACATTTGTCCAATCATCAGATGACATTGAATTGGTGAGTTCGTTGGTGACCGTGACTATTTCTTTAGATAATTCATCAAGGATGTTAGAGAGTTCTTCAATTATTAACAATATTAAGTTTAGCGAGCATTTATTAAGAATCACATACTAGCTGTCTTTACATTTTTGGGCGTTCTTGCATAATGATAGTTTTAGGGGTATTCGAAGTCCCCTTGGTATTCTTTGTGCTCGATGGTATTTAATCAATGCACTGGCATGAAGGCGTTGGTTGATTTTGTGTCATTAAGCTTCCACGCAAAGGATACCAAATCAGATTACAAGTAACAGCAACATGCAATACTACCAATGTAATATATCTATTGAAATGCCCGTGCGGACATGTTTACATTGGAAAAACTTAACGTAAGATCAAAACCAGGATTATTAATCATAAATCTAATATCCGGACTAATAATATCAAATCCAGAGTCTGCATCCACTTTCAAGAACACCATCATAACATTAGCCAACTCAAATACTTAATCTTAGAAACAGTCCAAAAAATGGAAGGACGAGATAACAACAAATATCTCCTCCAAAGAGAGAATTATTGGATAAGACGAATGGACTCCTTTAGCCATATACAATGAATGACCGTATGGAGTATCAATGTTATTTATAAAATGCTAGCTTACCCGTCGCGCGTTGCTGCGATCTCAGAAGAAATGAAATTCAAGGAAACTCGTTATGATAATATTAAATTTACATTGTGTCACTGTTATTGAAACTTATTCATTTTCTTTTTGAAAACATTTCTAAGTGTGGCTTGAGCAGTGCGTCCTCTATTGGCTTCCAATCTTGATTCTTGTTGCTCTCCTGTTTCATTCGAGGGGGCTTGAGCAGTGCGTAATTGATCGTTTTCCAATCTTGATTCTCACTGCTCTCCTGTTTCATTTGAGCGGGCTTGAGCAGAGAGTAATCAATCTGTTTCCAATCTTGATTCTCGTCGCTTGTTCGTTTGAGAAGAACGGGCTTGAGCATTGCGTACTCGATCAGCTTCCAATCTTGATTCTCGTTGCTCGTTCGTTTGAGAACTACGGGCTTGAGCAGTTTGTATTCGAACAGCTTCTAATCTTGCTTCCCGTTGCTCGTCTGTTTCTGAAGCTCATAATGCCTTTCTCTTTCGTGCTTCTGATGTAGATTGACCAATCGATTTCCGTTTGGGGGTCATAACTGTCAACGATGCTCTCAAATTTGCTGTCTGTTTCAGTATTCGATTGATTATGAGGGTCCTGGGGGGCTGAAACATCAATTTTGGACAGATACCTTCGCGGGAGTGTACTCAACAACTTCCCAAAGTTTCATGGCGATCGGATGAATGGTGTAGTAATGCATAAAGGACAAACAGACAGACAGATATACTTTTGTTTTTATATATATAGATTTGGTTTCTGTTGAACTTTAAGTGTTTACTTCCTGATAACCATAGTTCAAGCCTCATATATATTGAGCTTGTAAATATATTAAGAATGTTATGCAATTGTTTCACTTCTTATATAAACAGCTTTGACATGCGTGATACTGCAGTTTTATTATTATTTTTATTTTGCACCTTTATTTTGCACCTTTATTTTTTCCATTCACGACTATTCCCAACATGGCCGCCGCTTAGCCTACCACTGCAATACAGCTCTAGCGTTCCATACGCATGCTATAACAATGCATGCAGTCCGTCTTCACTTCCGGCCCTAACTACTTCACTCACAGCACGAACATGGAATAATCCACATCGGACGCAAATATGTAAGTGATACTAAAAGCATATTTAACCGCTATAACAGTTCACCATGTAGAGCACGACTCTTAGTTGTCTTATCTTTACAGAAATGCGACGTTTGCTAAAACGCGACCTCCAGTGTCTCATAAGTGTCTCGTAAGTGTCTTTTAGTTTTGGCAGCAACACTACGTTTCCGCAGCGTTCAATTTAATTGTGCGCTCACAGGTCGCAGGCTCTGCCGTGAGAGGAACAGCTTTTCACTACTTACCGGCATTCCATACTGTCATCAGCACTGAGGGAAACGGCTTGGAATCCATTTTGCTCAGGCCCAGCGGTGAGAGGAACGGCACTACAAGAACTATAAGCCCCAGCAGGCTTTGCCATACGCCTGCTGTCGGTGTCATTGCGGCACCAGGAGGCGCGTTAAATCGCGAGCATCCCTCCCGCGGCTTGGACACGCTCACAGGTTGCATTCTCTGCCGTGAGGGGAATGGCTTTTCAATACTTACCTGCATTCCATCCTGTCATCAGACGTGAGGAAAATGGCTTGGAATCCATTTTGCTCAGCCCTCCAGGTCACGTCGTGAGGGGAACAGGACTACAAGAACTACAAGCCCCAGCAGGCTTTGACAGATGCCTGCTGTGGGCGTCATCGCGGCTCCATGAGGTGAATTAAATCGCAAGCGGCCCTCCCACAGTACGGGATGTGCACAGGCATGCCTGTGCAAAGCCCGGGCCAAGGCCGGGCCCGTCTGGGCCCGTAAGAGGCCAGAGGAGGCTGGGCCAATTCCCTTACATCAAATATGGGTAAGCGCAAACATCTCTGTAGTCTGGACCAGGAGGGGTTAAAACCTAAAATGCTAGAAAGTCAAAATCTATCATTTCTTACTTGACTCTCTGCTGTGAATAAAATCAGTCAATGAACATTGTGCAATGCGGTGGAGGATATATTTAGCTCCCGCCTGGAGCCTATTCTCACTGGCATAACCAAAGATATAATTGACACTTTGAACATCTGTGTCGCGGGTATTTTAAATAAATGTGAGCTAATTGATTCCTACATCAGGGACCATAGAACCTTGCACAGCTCAGTCGATCCTATTGTATTATCTGAGGCCTGCCAGGAGAGTGTGCCCAGAGTGGGAGACCCTCACTTTGATAGTCAACCCTTATTACAGGCGCAGGCTAAGCTAAAAACTAGTCATCTGGATAGTTCTGTGCCTGCTAAGAGGTCTCGGGTAGAGGGAGGATTAACCCCTGTTTTTGTCCAGAACCCTTTAAATCCTTTACCCAATGGTATGACTGATGATTTTGATGGGCCCTTTATTAGACAGGGGAGTTGCCTATGCCCTAATTTGTGTAGACTCGATCTACCCCCTGAAGCTACCCCTTTGGTGGCTGTTCTTGTAGTAGTCCCCCTCTCTTGAAGCTCAGGGCAGTGAATCCACTCAGGCAGTATTACAGAAAACTAAAAGCTGGTGCGATCAATATGGTTGTGGTAAAGCCAAGATCGCATCTAATATAATAATGGCTAGACGGGTGGGATGGATTGGAAATTGCCCTAAACAAATTGATGGTGATTGCGTCATTGTCAACTTTAAATAAATGCGATATAGCTGACAGGCTTTTTTGGGATGCCTCTGAGTTAGTGAAGGGAAGCATGAGGGCCCTGCCCTTGGGATTTTTCTACTGCCCTGTAAGACGATTAAACCTGAATGCTAATACTGGTACTGGGATAGATCGGAAGAGGTCTTTAGACAGGGGAGTTGCCCATGCCCTAATTTGTGTAGACTCAATCCACCCCCCAAAGCTACCCCTTTGGTGGCTGTTCTTGTTGTAGTCCCCCCTTTAAAACAATATTATGTAATTGCCTTGCAGGAAAGGTGGGATAGGACGAATATTTTCTGGCTGGATGGTTTTGAATGTTATTGTTTACCTGCACGCCCAGCCATGGCTGGTAGAGCAAAGGGGGGCTTAGTGCTTCTCTTTTCAATATAGTTAAAAGGGACATCAAGGATGTTGGAGTCGGGACCTCACAATTGTTTAATAGCAGAATTATCCACCCCCAATTACCCTAAAATTGTATTTGTGAATTTTTATATTACTGGGGATCGTAATATGGTGAATCAACATTTATTACATTTGGAAAGTTTTTTAGAACATTATAGATCAAAGCAATCCATTTTGTTCGATATTATTGTTATGGGCGATTTTAATATTCATTTGTGTGATATGGATTGCTGTATAAATGACCATTTGGGACCAGCTCACTCAGTAATGCCTCATTTAGAGCATTCGCAACAGGTGGAGGCTTTGGAGGATCTCCTGGCCAGAGCTAACCTCTTTGAACCTGGATTTAATATTCGAACTGACAGGGTCGCTACGTTTAAAGCTAAGGATAGGGACACTATTATTGACTATATTTTTCTGTCAACTCTGTTACTAGCTAAGGTAGTGTCTTCTGATGCTCATAATGATGATAATCCTGTTATCTTAGTGGTTGATGTCTGTTAAAGCTAAATTAAGACGTCAGGTGGGTGAAAGGTGGTTTGACAGTAACTGCTCACAGGCCCATCGAAATCTACTCTAAGAGATAGGGAACACATACTAAACCTGAGTAAATCGTATACGTTGGAGATTCACTCACATAAACAGGAGATTAAAGAAGAAGCTTGGAATGCACTTTTTTCAGTAGAGGTTTTAAAGGATAGTGCGAGATTCTGGGCCATTGTTCCCACACCTTTTTTTCCAGTGTAGAGAATGATCCCATGGAAAGCAATATCACCGAGGTGCTGTGGCTTACGCATTTTGAGGCAATTTATGTGCACAATGTGGATGGGAATCCCATTCTGAGTTCAGCAACTTGCCGGGCCTCACTCCCACTGATATTTGAGGAGGTGGATTTAGAAAAGGCAATCATAGAGGCTTCTAATAATAAAGCACCTGGCCCTGATTGTGTCCCGGCAGATCTGTATAACTGTGATCCCAAATTTTGGGCAAGGATATTAACTAATGTCTATAATGCCTCGGGTACTCAGGGGTTTCCTGCATCATGGGCCCTATCAACAATCATCCCAGTTTTTAATGAGGGCCAGAGAGGTGATCCTCTGTGTTATAGACCTATATCCTTAATTGATTCTAAAATATTGGGCAAAGTTGTTTTGGCCAAAATCACGGACTGGGTGATTGAGGTCCTCTCTTACCTCCAATATGGATTTAGAATGGGAAGAAGTACTTTGGATCAGAGTCTGAATCCACATCTCATAATAAGCAAATATACGTTAGCTATGGAAGGTTCTTTAAATATGGGTTTTATGGACCTCTCTTCAGCGTTCGACCTGGTTAACAGGTCAAAGCTGTGGATTATTTTGCTAGATATGGGCATTGATCCTGCTCTAGTTCATTTTTTGGCTCATCTGCATCGGGATCTTTCTGCAACAGTCAGGGTTACAAAAATGTAAGGACCACTGGTATGTGATTCTTAATAAATGCTCGCTAGACTTAATATTGTTATTAATTGAAGAACTCTCTAACATCCTTGATGAATTATCTAAAGAAATAGTCACGGTTACCAACAAACTCACCAATTCAATGTCATCCAATGATCTGACAAAAGTTTTATAAGATATCAATGAGCAGCTGACAAGGCACTCACAGGAGGTTAACGAAAGAAAAATTTGCAAATTCTGATGTGATACAGTAGATTACAAGTTCAGCAAAGTATATAGATTGGCTGAAGTGTATGCCCGTAGAAGACAGAACAAACCATAAACACAAGATACCGATACATCATCATCTGGTAGCCATATGTCTAATAAACCAAGGCAACTCACGGACCTAAATGGCCATAATCCTCAAGGCAACAAACAATACATACAGAACACTCAAGCTCATCTACAGTCCAGCTTAGCTCTTATCTTCAAACCAATCATTTACTCGATAAAACGCAATATGGTTCCAGAGCCGAACATAACACGGAACTGTCTCCTATTAAATGTATAGAAGAAGTAAGGGAGTCGTTGGACGGTGGAGGGAAGGCTGTATTGATCCTACTAGACCTATCGGCGGCCTTCGACACGGTCCATCAAATGGTTTTGATGGATCGATTGTTGGAGGTCGGAGTACAAGATATGGTGTGGAAACTGCTGCACTCCTTTCTATCAATCAATCAATCAATCAATCAATCAAACAATTTCTATAGCGCGCTACTCGTCCGGTGGGGTCTCAAGGCACTGGGGGGGGAGGGGTCCGCTACTGCTCAAAGAGCCAGGTCTTGAGTTGCTTCCTGAAGGAGAGATGGTCCTGGGTCAGCCGTAGGTGGATGGGGAGGGAGTTCCATGTCTTGGCCACTAGGAAGGAGAAGGATCTTCCTTCAGTGGTGGTTCTGCGAATGTGTGGTACGGTGGTGAGGGCGAGGCTGGCCGATCGTAGCTGGCGGGTGGGCGTGTAGAAGGTGAGGCGGTTGTTGAGGTACTTGGGGCCCAGGTCGTGGAGAGCCTTGTGTGCGTGGGTGAGGAGTCTGAACGTGATCCTTTTGCTAATGGGGAGCCAGTGCAGGTCTCTCAGGTGGGCGGAGATGTGGTTGTGGCGGGTTCCCGCGTAGAGGGTGTTCCCGTAGTCCAATCGGGTGGTGACGAGTGCCTGGGTGACCGTCTTCCTGGTTTCGGCGGGGATCCATCAGAAGATCTTTCGCAGGATGTTGAAACAGGATGATGAGACGACGTTGACTTGTCTTGCCATCGATAGGGAGGAGTCCAGGATGAAGCCCAGGTTTCGTGCGTGGTCCGTTGGTTTGGGGGTGGTGCCCAATGCAGGGGGCCACCAGGAGTTGTGCCAGGCGGAGGGGGATGATCCTAGGATGAGGACTTCCCTCTTGTCTGAGTTCAGCTTCAGGCGGCTGTTCTTCATCCATTCGGCGACGTCCCTCATTCCCTCGAGTAGGCTGGCTCTGGCGGTGGCAGGGTCGTTGGTGAGGGAGACGATCAGCTGGGTGTCGTCGGCGTAGGAGGTGATGGTAAGGTTGTGTTGGCGTGCGATGGCTGCGAGGGGGCTCATGTAGAGGTTGAAGAGGGTGGGGCTGAGCGAGGATCCTTGTGGTGTGCCGCAGATGACTTCGATGGCCGCGGATCTGAACGGGGGAGGCGGACTCTCTGGGTTCTTCCGGCGAGGAACGAGATGATCCATTCCAGTGCCTTCTCTTGGATTCCTATGTTGCTGAGGCACTGTATTAGGGTGCGGTGGCAGACTGTGTCGAACGCTGCAGAGAGGTCCAGGAGGATGAGGGCAGCTGTTTCCCCGTTGTCAAGCAGGGATCTGATGTCGTCGGTGGCTGCGATGAGGGCGGTCTCGGTGCTGTGGTTGGCTCAGAAACCGGACTGTGAGGGGTCGAGGGTTCCGTTCGTCTCCAGGAAGGCGGCGAGCTGTTTGTTGACGGTCTTCTTGATGACTTTGGCAGGAAAAGGGAGGAGCGAGATGGGGCGGAAGTTCTTGAGGTCGGTGGGGTTCTCTGTCGGTTTCTTCAGGAGGGCGCTGAGCTCGGCATGCTTCCAACTCTCCGGGAAGGTGGCGGTGTTGAAGGAGATGTTGATGATGTCACGGAGTTGGGGTGCGATGATGGAGTTGGCCTTGTTGAAGATGTGGTGGGGCAGGGGTCAGTTGGGGTTCCGGAGTGGATGGTGTACATCGTGCGGGTGGTGGCTTCGGTGATGACCGGGGTCCAGTTGCTTAGGGTGATGGTGGGGGGCGTTGGTTCGGTGGTTGGGAGCTGTTGTCCAGCCGTTCTTTGAATGTTGTCCTTTTGGTGGTGCGGATCAGCTGGTGTTGTGTGCGGGTGGCGTTCTTGAGGGCAGTCATGTTTTCTGTAGTCTGGTCGTGTCACCAGGCTTTTTCGAGGGTGCGGCAGTGTTTCTTGGATGTTTTGAGTTTGTTGGTGAACCACGTGGCTTTCTTGCTGCCGGGTCTGGTGGGAGGGTTCTTCAGTGGTGCGAGGTCATCGGCGCAGTTGGTGAGCCACTGTGTGAGGTTGTGGGCAGCTTCGTTAGGGTATGTTGCGCTGGTGGGGGGGTTCTGGCTGAGGCAGGTGGTGAGCTGGTCGGCTGTGATCTTGCTCCAGCTCCTGCGTGGAACCTGTTGCGGGTGGTGGTGGGTCTTGGTTCTCCTGAAGCTGAAATGGACGCAGCTGTGATCGGTCCAGTGAAGTCCGGTGGAGTGGCTGAAGGAGATGTGCTTACTGAAGGAGAAGACGGGGTCAAGCGTGTGGCCGGCTTAGTGGGTGGGGGTGTTTACCAGTTGCTTGAGTCCGAGGTTGGCGAGGTTGTCCAGCAAGGTGGTGGTGTTGCTGACGTTGTTGTTCTCCAGGTGGAAGTTGAGGTCTCCTAGGAGGATGTAGTCCGAGGAGGAGAGGGCGTGCGGGCTGATGAAGTCTGCGATGTCTTCGCTGAATTGTGTGCGTTGTCCCGGGGGTCTGTAGATGAGGGTGCCTCTGAGGGTGTTCTTGGGGTCGGTGTGTATCTGGAAGTGAATGTGCTCGGCGGCGGTGAAGGTGTCGTTGGAGTTGCTCGTGATGCGTATGGTGTTCCTATGGACGATGGCGATGCCTCCTCCAGTCTGGGTGGCACGATCCCTCCGGGTGATCTTGTATCCGTCCGGGATGGCTATGGCGATGTCGGGCGCTGAGGAGGCGTTCATCCAGGTTTCCATGAGGAAGGCTACATCTGGTGATGTTGTGTCGAGCAGGTTCCAGAGTTCGATGGGGTGTCTGTGGACGGAGCGGGTGTTGAGCAGGATGCACTTGAGGTGGTTGTTGCTGGTGGCTGTTCTTTTGGGTGCGGTGCAGGTCCGGAGACAGCTGAACTTGCAGGCTTGTCAGCTGAAGGGTCCGTGGTTGCGTTTCGGGGTGGCTCTGTAACAGGCGGGAGTTCGGTCGGGTTTGAGTGCGTGGAGGGTGGCAGCGTCGTAGGTCCGTTGTGTTGGCTGGCATCGTCGGGTGCCAGGGGTCCTGGTGCTGGGCGCGGTCCAGGCACGAATGGGCGTAGACGGGCTTGCCTTTGGCGCGCCTTCGGCGCACAATCGGCGCACCCGCTGCACACATCCGCTGCGCTCTTGTCCGGCGACCTCCATAAATGGCGAAGTGGGAGGGAGGAGCAGCTGGGAGGCGGGAGCGGGGTGTCCAATGGGTGTGATACAAAAAAGAAAAGTGGGTGGGGCCGCAGGGGAGCAGCGGCGGGGAGCGGGGAGGGGGAGAAGTGGCGGGAAAGGTACACAAGGACGGCGAAAATACAGGGGCACAGCAAGGACAATGAACAGCAGACTGGCAAAATACAGGGGCACAGACTAAGACACAACAAGATACAAAATACAAAATACAAAATACAGGGGCACAGGTTAAGGCGCAGGCTAAAGAAACTGGCAACAGCACTCCAGGCACACGGCTGTAGCGAGGCAGCAGCGGAGGGGTCAGGGGTCCTGGCACTCACGGTGGGGAGCCGCACGGTGTGTGGAGCGACCAGCCCTGCAAGCAGGGACAAAGGTCACTCTCCTATAGATCTCAGACCGTAACCCTAGATAATAACAAGTCCCATCCATTCAGCCCTAATAAAATCCTATGGTTTTAGCTAACCTTGTACGCCGATGACACCCAAATAGTGTTATCATTTAATGAAAGCAAGGAAAAAGAAAGGGAAGTGCATTTTCATGATTGTATGAAGGATATAGGTGGGTGGATGGCATCAAACTGTTTATAACTAAATTCCACCAAAACTGAGATCATTGTTTTCGGAAACAACCCCATGGTGTGACACCTGACTAGTGGCCAGCAGATTTGGGCAACTGCCCGCACCGACACTGAAAGCTCAGAATTTGGGGGAACAGTTGACAGTAGATTGACATTTAGCGATCACATCAGAGCTGTGGTCTCTGCTTGTTTCCTGATATTCGAATTTTAAGGAAAATGAAACCTTACTTATCAGAATCAAATTTCAGGACATTGGTCACGTTACTCGTTATGTCAAGACTGGGCTACTGCAATGGTATCTATCTGAATGCCCCAAAACAACTTATTAATAGGCTTCAGATAGTGCAAAATGCAGCAGCCAGGCTGCTGTCACCTACTCCCAATTTTGTCTCAGTGAAAAAAGAGAAAAACCAGGCTACATTGGCTTCTGGTGAAGCAAAGGGTTCGCTTTAAGGCCGTATGCACAGCTTTTAAGGCTCTTAATGGTATAGGCCCTGACCACTTGAAAAATAAGTTCAAGTGGCATGCTCATTTTAGGACCCTTCGATCTACTGGAGCAAAAAAGGTCCTTACCCCCACTGTTAAAAAGACCAGTTGGGGAGGCAGAAGTTTTAATGTATGTACATCGAAGGCTTGGAATGATCTGCCATTTGAGGAATGCCTCAGACTTCCTTCTTTTCAGGAAGGGACTGAAGACTTGGTTGTTTACCCAATGACCCTCTCCCCACTATGGCTCAGCAATATATAGCGCCAGGACACCCCAGGTTAACCGCTGTGCTTAACAAATTCAATTTAATTAACATACTCAAAAAACTGGCAAACAATTCCAACATTATCTGCATGAAGGCAGACAAAGGAGGAGCTATTGGACCTCAAACACTCAGAGGTATTTCTTTACTTCCATATCTGGTGAAAGTCATGGAAAAAGCAGTTAACAGTCAACTCGCCTCCTTCATAGAAGAAAACTACACCCTCGACCCCTCCTGAACTGGCTTCAGGAAGAATCACAGCACCGAGACACCCATTCTCGCCACGACGGACAGCATCCACTAACTTCTCGACAGAGGAGAGATTGTGCCCCCCGTCCTCTTGGACCTCTTTCCCACTTTTGACATAGTCTCACACTGCACCCTAGCCAGCAGACTCCACGACAGAGGAATCTGGAACAAGGTACTCGACTGGATCCGCTCATTCCTCTCAGGAAGAACGCAGAGTGTCAGACTTGTTCCTTTCCTCTCTTAACCCACAGCGGCCACCTGCGGAGTCCCCCAACGATCCTCCATCAGCCCCATCCTGTTCAACGTCTACATGGCCCCACTTGCATCCATTGTCAGATCACACAGACTCAACATTGTATCGTACGCAGATGACACCCCGCTCATCCCCTCCCTATCCAATCAACTCAACATCTCCAAACATAACTTCCAAGAAGGAAAGGAAGCAGTCCCCAGGTAGATGAAGAACAGCTGCCTACAACTCAACATGGACAAAACAGAAGTGCTTATCATGGGCCCCTCCCTGATGCCTGGAATGACACCTGTTGGCCAGCTGCCCTCAGGAACCCTCCCTCTGCCAAGGACCACGCACGCAACCTCGGAATCATCCTGGACTCCGGACTCAAAATGGACTGCCAGATCATTGCTGTAACCTCCTCCTGCTGCCACACCCTCGGCCTACTCCGGAAGACTTTCAATTGGATTCCCCTCGAACACTGGAAAACCGCCACCACACCCTCATCATCAGCAGACTAAACTACGACAAAGCACTTTATGACAGGATCAACAAGAACCTCACTCACAAACTCCAGCATGTCCAGAACACCCCCGCCAGACTAGTCCTCAACCTAGTGTGTCACTGCCACATCAGCCAACACCTACCTTCACTACACTGGCTCCCGCTCGAGGAGAGAATCACCTTCAAACTTCTCGCCCATGCCCACAAGGCCCTCCACAACAACAGACCCGCCTACATGAACCACCACCTCTCGTTCCACATACCCCAAAGATCCCTCTGCTTGGCCCCGCTCTCTCTTGCAACAATAGAACGAATCAAGAAGTGCAGAACAGGAGAATACTTCTTCTCCCTCTTCACAGCCAAGGCATGGAACACCCTCCCTCTCCGCCTCCGACAGACACCTACACTTTCCAAGTTCATGAAGGACCTCAAGAATTGGGTCTTCAGAGAAACACCGAGATCAACCAGGAGCTGTGTGCCTCCCCAATCAGCACCTTGAGACCCTTTCGGGTGAGTAGTTGCACTTTATAAAAACTCCTGTTTGATTGATTGATCGACTTGTCCATGATCAGTTAATTTGTTACTGCACAAACAAGTCAATCCATCAGAAACTACTGTCTCTTAACAATCCAACACTGGATTATACAATGTAAATTGCAAAAAACATAGAGACATCACAGTTTTCTGTCAAAGAGCTTGAAGAGAAGAAAATTGAGGTGGCGGGGAATGATCGCATGAGAATGAAAATGCAGTTAAAGAATATTTGTCTTGTAGGAACATTTCAAGATCTGCTAAGGACTTCTTTAAGCAGTCTGATGTTTGTTTTAGATGTGGAAATATCCCACATTTTTAAGTCTGGTAAACAGTGCCCTGCTAAAAGTTTTGTTTGTAGAAAATGTAATAAAGTGCGGCATTTTGTAAAAGTGGGACAAAGTGAACTGAACCTGTCTGCCAAAGGGAGCAATAATGTTGCCAACTTAGGTGAGGACACCTGTGATGAGCAATTGGAAAAAGTACAAGAAGATCTACAGGATATGGTTTTGGTGATTGGAGACAATGTATGCACTGGTGCTCCAGTTGATTGCGTGGACCCATCTGCTGATGTGATTGTTGGTGACAGGACTGTTAGGCTGGTAGTTGACTCAGGGGCCAGAATATCAATGATAACCCAGACGATGTACAATTAATTTTGGGCAGGTATGAGTTTCGAACTTCCTGAAAGGGCACCATTCTCTTACAAAGGGAGGCACAATGATTTATCTGGAGATTTTGAAGATAATTTGACTTTCAAGAGTAGGCAAGTTTATGGGAAACTCTATATGGCAGTCAAGGGGTTGTGTATCTTCTACCAATGCCTATTTAAAATAGTGTTGAGGCCTGGAACTAAAGATCAGGTGTCTGTGGTTGGGAAAAGTCTTGTTACAAATGTTACTTCCAAGGGCCCCCAAGTTTTTTTCTGATAAATTGGGCACCATAAATGAGTTTCAACACAAAATAAAGTTTGAAGAAGGGTCTATTCAGATAAAGCACACATTGCAGAGTGTCCAATTTTCTATAAAAGAAGACCTAGAGAATGAGCTTGTAATTCTGTGTGATAGTGGAATAATCAAACCCAATGAAATATTGTTGTGGTTATCACATCTTGTAGTTGGCAGGAAGAAAAATGGTGAATTGAGGGACTGCTATTAGTATTATTTAAAATCACTCGCTATAAAAAAGACAGAAGGAGAGAGCACAAATCACAAGACAAAAACACTATGTCATAAGTAGTGTACACATTCGTAAGAAAAAGCTTTATGGGCTAGAACCTGGTATTATTTGATAAATAAAATACTTGTTGGTCTAGCCACTTGACAAATTGTGTACACTTCAACTGGGCGTCAACGCGTTTCGATGGACTCTTATATCACCAGCTTTTTCAAGACAACAAAGATTTAATGTACTCTCGAAACCAATAAAAATGAAAGTATGATGGATTAAAAAAAGCCTGTTCGTTAAAACACAGATGGTGTGAGTGATATAGAATGAGTGGAAGAAATGTGAATATATAACAGTTACAGGTATACTTCCCCAAAGGATAACATTTGTGTAATACTTTTTTTATCCCTGATTATACAGCTCATATAAAACCTTGACTGGTCTGCTGAAGTAGAATGTATCTTTCAAATGGAACTCCATGTGCCAGGAGTCATTTGAATGGATTAAAAAACAGTTGGCCAGTTCTAGGATTTTAGACCATTTAATCCAGAGCACAAGTGATGTATTACTGTTAATGCATCCAATCAAGGACTGGGTGTAGTACTAACCCAAGGTGATGGTGAAGTAGAGAATACCGGTTATTTTGTGTCAAGGATCCTAAAGTCAGAATATCATTACTCGACAATTGAAAAAGAACTGCTTGCATGCTAGTGTGTGGTAAAAAATTCAAACGTACCTTTGGGGAACAAAGTTTTTGATTTGTATGCATCATAAACAACTTGTTCTGATCTTAACTAGTGAGAAAATCAAAGAATAAATCCCTAGAAGTCTGAAATAGACAACAAAATTATTACAATATCAATTGGAAATGGTAAACAGTCAAAATATCGACTTTAAAATATCAAGATGGCAAAATATACAGTATTAAATATCAAGAGGACATAATATTGACTTTCAAAAATATAGTGGTGCAGAATAAACACCACCCTCCTCCAGGACCCCCCCAGCGCCATTACCAACACCAACTTCAGAGGCAAGAAATTCCACAGCTGGTTCTCTTGCTGCGCCGACAAGCTTGCACCCCTACACCAGCCCGCCAAACAACGCCGGCCGAAAGCCACATGGTTAACCACAAAAATTCAAGAAGCCAGACGCTCCTGCAAATGCCTAGAGAAAACCTGGCAAAACCTAAAAACTATGGATGCATGGAAATACCACAAGAGCGCCCTGAAGGAATACCACCAGCGCATATGAGACACTAAACAAACCTTCATTAGAGACAAGATCCAGACCAACGCGACTAATACCAATGAACTGTACAACATCATACAGCAGCTCGCAAAACCCACCTGCGAAGCCACAGATCACAGACATCACACAGTTCCAGGAACTCTGCAACAAGCTCAGCTCCTACTTCCATCTGAAGATCAAGGCCCTCTACGACACCTTCAGCAAATCAACGACGAGCACCATCCCTCTAGCCACATCCGGAGATAAGCCGACCATCACATCCTGGGATCCTGTGACCGTCGAATTCATCAAGCGACCATGAAGATAACCCACTTTGGAGCCCCTACAGACCCCAGCCCACCACACATCTTCCACAGGGCCGCCACTGTCATCACACCCGAACTAGGATGCACCATCAATGCCTCACTTAGATCTGGCATCTCGACAGACCACTGGAAACGGGCGGAAGTAAAACCCCTTCTCAAGAAATCATCAGCCGACCTAACGGACCTGAAAAGCTACCGCCTCCCTCTTGCTCCTCCCCTTTGCAGCCAAAGTCACTGAGAGACCTATAAACACCCAGCTGACCACCTTCATAGAAGAGGACTCCATCCTGGACGCCTTCCAGTCGGGATTCCGCAGTAACCACAGCACCGAGACCGCCCTCCTCACAGCTGCTGACGACATCAGCATGCTACTCGACCAGGAAAACACCACAGCTCTCATCCTGCTAGACCTCTCCGCAGCCTTTAACATCATCTCACATCGCACTTTCGCAGCCAGACTGCACAACGTGGGAATTCAAAGATTCGCCCTCGACTGGATCCAATCCTTCCTCTCCGGCAGAACCCAGAGGATCTGACCCCCTCCCTTCCTCTCCAAACCTACGGAAACCAACTGTGGAGTGCCCTAGGGATCTTCACTCAGCCCCACACTCTTCAACATCTACATCGCCCCCATCGCCACTATCGTCAGACAGCATGGGCTCAGCATCATATCCTACACTGAAGACTCCCAGCTCATCCTCTCGCTCACGAAGAATCCAGGAGACACAAGACTATGTTTCCAGGAAGGCATAAAGAATGTGGCAGCCTGGATGAAGGTCAGTTGCCTGAAGCTAGACTCAGAGAAGACTGAGGTTCTCATCCTCGGTCCCTGCACCTCCGCATGGGACAACACCTCCAGATGAATGCAGTCACCTCCACTAGTTTCAACTGCCTTTGCATCCTCCGTAAGACTTTCAAGTGCATCCCCTCTGACTGTCACCCATGCTCTCATTACCAGCAGACTGGACTATGGCAGCGCCCTCTACGCCGGAATCAACAAAACTCTCCTGCACAGACTCCAGACCATCCAGAACACCACAAACAGACTCATCTTCGGGACACCGCCCCATGAGCACCTGACCCAACACCTATGAGGCCTCCACTGGCTCCCTGTCAAGAAGAGGCTCACCTTCAAACTCCTCATCTACACAACAAATCCCTCCACAACACCAGACCCAAATAACTCAACAAGAGAGTATCCTTCCACGTACCCAAGAGTTACCTCCGCTCTGCTGACCTCGCCCTGGTAGAGGTCCCCTGCATCTGCAGAACCAGTACCGGCAGGAGATCTTTCTCCTACATCGCAGCCAAAATGTGGAACAAGCTCCCTGTGAACATTAGACGCTCCCCGACACTGCACACGTTTAGGAAGGCCCTCAAGACCTGGCTCTTTGATGGAGAGCCCTCCCCCCAGCGCCTTGACACCCTCACGGTGAGTCGCGCGCTTTATAAACCCCTGATTGATTGATTGAGGGTGGAAAGTTATTATTATATATTAATTACAATTTTTTTTAATTATTTAATGATGTTAATTAATTTTTGCGTAATTTTATTCTGTAGTGGGTTGTGGTTTTATAGGGGAATAGGGTGGGAAGTAATTTAATTCAAATTAATTCATTAATAAATTAATTAATATTTTTGTATTTGATAATGTATATTGTTATTTGTTTTGAATGAATACATTTTTAGTTATACATTGATTAATAATAATTAATATATTTTTGGTAATTATGTTAATTGTGTTAAACAACTTATTAATTAGTTATTAATGTGAGAATGGATTATTAATAATGATTTTTTTTAGTATGTTAATTGTGTACTTTTTTAGGAGTGGGTTGAGGGTTGATAGGGGAGTAGGGTGGGAAGTAATTTAATTTGTATTACAATTTTAAATATTGTTTATATATTATTTATTTAAAGTCATTTTATAGTGCTAATTGTGTGAATTAATTTATATTTGATGGTTATTCATTTTATCGTTAATTGTTACTAGTAAATAAAATAATTGATAATTAATTATGTCAATTTATTAATATTTTACAATATTAGTGGTGACGTTTATTGGGGAATATGGAACGAGGTAAATTATATTTTTAAATTCATTAATTGTAAATTAATGTTAATTATATTGCAGGAGTGGGAATACTAAATTAGTCCCCCACGCTATCCAACACTATGCCTACTGTTACATTTGTTGGAGTGGGAGTAGTAATGTTATCCCCTACACTATGCAATGATTTCACTACTGTTATAATTCATGTAGTGTGAAATATTATTAAAAAAATATTGTTTATATGTAAAATGTATTTTTATATTTATGTTACAGATTTATTTAGATATTTATGAAATTATACTTTTTATTATGATTTAACATTATATAATTAAATGTAATAATTATTTATGAATATTATTAAGTTAATATATATAGTAAAAAAAGGAATTATGCAAGTTTCATATTTTTTACATTATATTTATTGTTAATTAGTGGTGCTGGGACCGGCTGCACTTGGTGCAGCAGTCCCGCATCGCCAATTAGGATGTGACCGCCACCCTGGTGGTCACATCTGGCATATATTGCATTGTGGCAGGTTGTGCTATAAGCAGAACCCGCCACAATGCAATATATGCATGTTGTGCATTGGCATGCACAACGTGACAGGTGCCTGCCACCTTGTGTATGCCAATGTTGGGGGTACCCTGGGTACCCCCAAAGTGCACCCCCTAGATCCCCCCACCACCCTGGGGACCCGCAATGGGCCTTCAAAGGAAACACTGCATGCCTTTCTATGACGGAGTCTCCAGCATGGAAAGGCATTACACCGCCACAATCGTAATATGAATGGGGGTGCCTACAAGGCACAGCCACCATATTACAGGTGTTTTCCGCCCAGTAGGCAATCGTGACGATTGCCTACTGGCGGAAAAGCGCCGGTCGGTCTTTCCATCCACCGCGGTACACCCCGCCATGATAATGTGGGGAGGGTAAAAGGCCGTCCGGTGGGGGGTGTTAGCGGGCAGATCGCCACCGCCGGTAGGGCGGTGGTGATCGCCCTCCATCCTAATAGACCCCTATGTTTTCTTTAATTATATTAATAATTTCATTAATTTCATATTCATTTCAAGACATTAAAAAAAACAATAGTTTTATACAACTATATTTTTAACAATGATATTTTGGTATTGATATTTTGGCACTTACATGTATGGAGATAGGAAGTCGATATTCTGGTACCTCGATATTTTGACTGACGATATTATGTCAGTGATCCGTTTGAAATATCACACATTTAAGGTACAAAAAAGCAAAAAAAGTTTGAGCAAATTTTTGGTCTGGGTTTGCTTCCACTGATGACAGTACGAACAAGGGGGATGAAAAATTGAATGAAAATTGCTTGATTGCTGCAATGGATCTGGAAGAGCTCTGTGCAGTGTGTGAGGAGGAGTGGAAAGCAGAAATGGGTGGAGAAGAAGATATTAAAAACTGGTTATATGAGTTATGTGAGTACAGGTTGGCCCACAGAGAATCCCTAGAAAATCTGTGTCAATCTTATTGGAAAATTTATAGCGAGCTCACCATTGAAGATGGTATTCTAATGAGGGGTGACAAGTTAGTACCACTGGAGGGTGTCAGGTGTAATATGATTTTTATAGCCCACAAAGGACATGTGGGAATGACTTTCACATAACGCAGGATTAGACTGACTTTGTGGTGGCCATCCACGGACAGAGAGGTCGATTTTGTTGTGGGGGAAAGTGTTTCGTGTGCTAGTGCTGAAAAAGACATAGTAGTGAAGAAGCCTCCTTTGCAGCCGACTGAGTGTCTTTCTAGAGCTTGGCATATATTTTTGCTGTCCTATCTAATTGCTTGCCTTATCAACTACACTATGCATTGATTTTGGTTGACCTCTACTCAAAATTACCAAAGGAGAAGTTTGTGACAGAAAACAAGGCTAAGGCTGTTATAAAATACCTAAAGGAGATTTTTCTTTTCGAGGGTTTTTCCAAATTCCTGATATCAGACAATGGGGTCCAATTTGTGAATAGAGAAGTGGATGTCTTACTAAAATCTTTATCATCACCAAACCAATGGTCAGGTGAGCGAATGAATACATTGTTGTTGCAGTGTGTCCAATGAGCTATTGCTAATAAGTGTGTGGTTTTGAATGCGGATTGCTCAAAGCTATGGTTCTAAGTCCACATTCTACTACGCAGGTCTCCCCGTTTGAGCTTTTGGAAGGGAGGAAGCCCTTCACCAAAGTCTTTCCCAAAGGGATGAGCAGTTGGGTCAAATTTGGTGTTTGAGTGGATGAACATGATCCTAGGGTCATGAGAAACGTTGCTGATAATAAACGTAAACAAAATAAATAGTTTGATGAAACAACCATGGGCGAAAGGTGAAAGTTGGAGATAGAGTCTGTATCGAAAAGGGAATCCATGTCAAAACAAGTGGTAAGAAATTTTGTGATCCGTTTGCTGCTGATAAAGTGTGTGGAAAAGCAATCAGAGTCAACAGTTCCAAGTGACAGATCTTAAGAAGGGTTGTTAAGCGTGGAAGTAGGGTTGACCAAGAGGGAGGTTTGGTTCCCAAGCAGAGTACTTAATCAGTAGTGTCAGATGAAGGTTCTAAATCTGAGAGCGGTTCTGCTCCAGAAACAAGTGCTCACACAATACTCCTGGCATACCTTGATGCCTGACTTCTGACTCTGGGGGCTACTGTTGGGGCAGTACTGTTCCCCTGTGTGGTCGTGCACGCTCACCCCCGCCGCCGCTTTCATCATCCTAACGCGGATGCCAGGAGGGGGAGAGCGCGAAGGGCACCAGACTACACTTCCCAGCACTCATCGCGGCCGGAAGACGCACACCGGGGACCCATGCCAGGAGGAGCTCAAACTGCCGCTGCACTCTCCGCAACGCGGGAGCGTGTGGGCAGCGCCGGGCTAAGCCCGGGCAAAGGGCGGGCCGTCTGTGGCCGTCAGGGGCAGGAGGAGGCAGGGCAGTGCCGGACCATTTACACCTACGCATGGGTAAGTGCAAGAAAAATGCTAATACTGATGAGGGGGGGAGTAAAGCCAAGGTGCCAAGACAATCAAAAACCATTATGCTGTATCTTTCATCCGCTGTGGGGGCATTAACTAAAGAGATTGCAAACGCAGAACACGAACTGGGATTGATATCCCCTTCTCTTCCTAATGTATCTAACTCGCAGGAGACACAGTTAACTGTCGCTGCTGACGTCCCCCCTAATCCTTTGGACGCAGTGGTTATTATTTCAAATCCTACCCCCCCTGCCACATCGGGCATTGGCCCGACACAGGACAATACTCCAATACCGCACACACCACCGAGTACCCAGTTTAATGGTCTACCTCCATCGAAGCAGAAACGGGGGAAAAACAATAACGCACCAGGCATATTCATTACACCATCAGACGTACTGGGAGAAAAGCCTCTGCTTTTGGGCATCTCTAAAGACATTGTGGACACATTGAACACTTGCTTGGAAGGTCTCCTAAAGAAGTGTTCTTTGATAGATAGACTCGCCAATGTTCATATCCCGCTCCTAGAGGTCCCTAACATAGGCAGAGCAATACAGGGAGATGGTTGTATGGAGGTGGTCAGTCCCAGAGGAGCAGATCCATCATCAAGTGGGGCGGTGCTTGTTGAAGATGGACAGCGGGTCCTTAGAGCCCCTCTCCTGAGTCGGGAGGCAATTGTTCCCAACCTTATAGACTCAGTATGTTCCGGGAACCAGCATAGCACACTTACCTACAGGAGGGCGGTGGCCAGCAAATCCTATTTAGACCTACCCCCGGAGGCTGCCCCATTGGTCGCAGTTTTTACTGGTGTCCCCCCACTCAAAGAGGGAGAGCGGGAATCTGCTGCTGACCTTATGGTTAAAGCTAACACCTGGTGCGCTGATGCCTGCTGCGGGGAGAACATTTCTAATAAGATTATTTTTGCTAGGAGGGTTATTGTTATTGTTATTGTTATTGAGTTTTTGTAAAGCACCTGAATCACCCGGGGGCATCTTCGCGCTGCCTAGTCCTTTGTCCTGAGAGCGAAAGTTAGGATACCATAGTGAATCAACAATATAGGAAGGCTTTAAGATATTTCCAATATTTAGGGCCTACATACGAAAAGGTTTTACCTCCCAGGCGATTACGGTGGATATGTGGGACCGCTAGTAGGGCTTTACCATTTGATCTCAAATTACAAGCTGATGTCCATTTGCAAATTTTGTATTGTAGATATTTTGGGCCAATTTCCCTCATAGCTTTAAATACCAGGCAGCAGGTCTTGAAAAAGGCTCTCTTCTTCACCGGCAACCAGTGCAGTTCCTTCAGTAAAGGGAGCGATGGGGTACCTGGTGGGCGATTCAGGATCATCCTTGCTGCCGTATTTTGGATCACTTGGAGCTTTGCTAACTGTGTGGATCCTACTTCGGCCAGCAGTGCATTCCCATAGTCGACCCTACTGATTACTAGGGTTGAACTACCGTTCTGCGATGGCTCAGGGGCAGATATGGAATAATTTTCTGCAGCAGTCGTAAGCTGTAATAGCACGAGCTTACAATGTTACTCGCATTGTTCTTCATGGACAGGTTCTCGTCAAGCTGTATACCTAAACTTTTCACAGAGTTTGAAGGGACTGGAGCGGCCCCCAGTTCTGCAGGCCACCAGTCGTCAGCACGAGTTCCTGTCTTTTTCCGAGAAACATCAGTTCCGTTTTCTCCGGATTTAGTTGGAGACAGGACTCTGCCATCCAGCTTGCGATGGCCAGCATTCCTTGGGTGAAGCGCGTTCTTTCCTCCACCAGATTTTTCCCAATCGGGAAAATCAATTGAGTGTCGTCTGTGTATGAGACGACTTCAAACCCATAATGCCACACTATTCTGGCTAATGGGGCCATGTATATATTGAAAAGGGTCGGACTTAGACATGAGCCCTGAGGGACCCCTCTCTCCAATAAGTACTTTGACGATTTGAATGAACCCATGATGACCTGTTGCTTCCTATCCGCCAAGAAGTGGACCAGCCACTTCAATGCCTGATCCCCGATACCGCAGTCCTGGAGCATCTCCGCCAGCAGACGATGAGATACCGTATTGAATGCTGCGGAGAGGTCCAGCAGAATGAGCATCACCGAACTCCCTTCATCCAGCGTAAGCCTGATGGAATCCGTGACAGCCAGAATAGCAGTCTCAGTGCTAAAACCCGGCCGAAAGCCGGACTGCGATATGGGTTGGATTGGGAAGCAGCCAAAGAATATCCAGGGGGATTGTGTAGTTATCAGACCGGTTCCCCTGGGGTTCTTTTATCCTCCCAAAGTGTGGAGACTTGGGAAACATCGATACCCAGTGAGAGGCCAGGTTTTGAGTCCAGCCCAGGGATGGGGTAGCTCCCGTGGGTTTACATTCCCACTTTCTCCGAGGCCTGAGATTGCTCCCCAGGCACTACACCCCCGGGTAGCCCATAGATTGATAGAGGGTTGTGGACCGATTCTGAGTAATCCTTTCACCCCTCTGTCAGGACTTGAGGAAATCGATTGACTACCAGACCCGATGCTGCCTCCCACGGACGGGACTCCTGACCCTGAAGAGGATGCAGCTTGTAAAACCCTTAGCTGGAACGTGGATGGAACCAGAGCCAAAAGAGAAGATGAAGAATGGGTTGGCTTTGTTACCCGTCACGAACTCATAGCATTCCAGGAAACATGGGATACCACACCCAGTTTTTGGTTAGACGGTTTCACCAGCTTTGTTGTCCCTGCAGCCCCCAGTAATTCTGGCAGAGCCAGTGGAGGCCTTAAACTTCTCTTGTCATTAAAACTTAAAGGGACCTTAAGAATGGTTAGAATTCCCTCACCAAATATTTTAATAGTGGAAAGTGAAATCACTCCTATTCGGAGAACCATTTTCATTAATTGTTATAACTCGTGGAACAGGGAGAATGGCAACAATAATATCGCCACCCTGGAATCCTTTTTAATCACTGCCAGTCAAAATAAACATACTAATTCTGAGCTCGCCCTTTTGGGCGATTTTAATATTCATCCCTATAGTGACCTGTGTGGCATAATTAAATATGAGTGGTCAGCTGGGCTAGAGGCTCCCCACTTTGAGCACACCAAAGCTGGAGAGGAGCTAGAAGACTTGTTGGCCAATTGTAATTTATTTGAGCCAATTTCTTCGGAAGGGGTGACAAGAACAATTACTTACAAGGGCTCGGAACTCGGTACCATTATTGATTATATATTCCTGTCCCCAGGCATTTTAAGCAGGGTTACCACCTACAGAACAATTGCCTCTTCACAAAGTGACCATAACCCTGTTGCACTTGAGGTGCTCTGGGGGGACTTCATGGGACCTAGGCCTTGCCTTGCTAAGTCGAGGCCTGCCTTACGCTCGTTGGATCAGGGGAGAAGGCTAAAGTGCGCAAATGTGGTACCTAAAAACTTTTATGATGAGCTCCTCCCAAAAATAGAGGGACATATGGCGATTTGTCAGGACACTAAGGCCTCAGATTACGACATAATAGGTGCCTTTGAAGCAATTTGTAGTCAAATCTCGTACGATTTGATGACGAGAACAAGGCAGGGAACCAAAAACCATTGTCGCTGGTTCGACTCTAACTGCTCTAAGGCGCATAGAGCACTAATATTAGCCCTAAAACATACACTGAGGGATAAGGCGGTTATTACCGCCTTAAGGAAGGAGTACAAGCAAGCACTTAAAGTTAGGAAAGATGACATCAGGAAAGCCGCTTGGGAGAATTTACTTTGCTCGGACGTCCTGCGGGACAGTAGGCAATTTTGGGCCATAATCAACCAGCCTTTTTTTTCCGACTCGGCTAACACTGATATGGATTGTGTCATCCTGGATGACAAATGGCTGGGCCACTTAAGAGCAGTGTATGGAGACACGGCCACAGATAGCTATGCAAATCCTATGTTAGCCCCTGAGGCTGGTCCTATGTGCTTTAATCAGAGTGAGGTGGAGAAAGCCATCTTAGCCACAACGAAGAACAAAGCCCCGGGCCCCGATGGCGTTCCTGCAGATTTTTTATAAATACTCGCCAAAGCTATGGGCTAGGGTTCTAGCTAACGTTTTTACTGCTGCAAATGGTAACTCATGGCCTACCACCTGGGCAACCTCTATTATAGTCCTAATGTTCAAGAAGGGCCAGCGTGATGACCCGGGGTGCTACAGGCCCATATCCCTTTTAGACTCTGCAATTAAGATATTAGGCAGAGTCCTTTTAGTCAAATTGAGGGATAGTATTGAGAGCTGTGGTGCGTTAGCTAATATCCAGTATGGATTTAGAGAGAAGAGAGGCACTCTGGAGCAGTGCTCCAATTTGCACCTGCTGATCTCTAAATACACGATAGCTAAGGAGGGGTAATTATTTTTGGCATTCATGGACCTCTCCTCAGCTTTCGACCTGGTGAACAGGGCCAAATTGTGGGCTATCCTTTTAAAGATCGGGATAAACGGGGCACTGGTCAAGTTTATGGCGTCTCTCCACCAGGAGCTGTTCGCTGCCGTCAGAGTTACCAACGAGGGTAGGTGCACGACTCGATTTAAATCTCTGCGAGGGGTATGGCAGGGCTGTATCCTGGCCCCCCTCCTCTTCACTATCTATATTAACAGACTGGGCAGGCACTAGGAAGAGGTGGAAGGGAACGTCCCGCGTGTAGGAGATGTAAAGATCCCTGCTCTCCTATACGCAGATGACGCAGCCCTCGTAGCCCGTACTGGTATCGGTCTTGAGCGTCTGTTGGATGCGTTCGGAGCTTTTATGGACCAACTGGATTTAAAGATGAATGCGAACAAATCCCACTCGATGGTGGTCGGATACCATAGAAACATGGGCAAACCAAAAACTTTCAAGTGTAAGGGCGAAGTGGTTTCTAGTGTGGTAGTTTTCCCCTACCTGGGGCTGCTCTTCGACGAGAGGGGCTCGTGGGGTCCCCAGGTTAGGGCAAAAAGTCTATCTGTGGCCAGGTCTTCCGCGGCCCTTATGGGTTTCTCAAAAAGGTTGGGGGCTAGACTGATGGAGGCCCTACTGAAAGTTTTTAATACCAAATGTATTCCACTAGCAATGTATGGTTCACCCCTATGGGGTTATGCACATCTCGAACCAATCCAGAGGGCAGAAAACAGGTTTCTACGCTCCCTATTGTCCGTCCCCCAGTCCACCCCAACTTTTTCAATCCATGTGGAGGTGGGTCTCGTTTATATTACGGATAAGCTTAATCTGGCACCTTTAATATTTTGGCTAAAGACATGGCTCAACAAGGAATTAACCCTTAATCATGCAATTATGAATGATGCCATGTCCCTAGATTATTCTAAAAAAGTTCCATGGCTGATTATTTGAGGAAGTACTTCGAACAATTGGGTCATCCTGAACTCTTCACATCTCCATCGTGCATCAGGAAAGAGGACGTAGAATTGACTAAAAAGCACTTTAAGATGAGGGCAAGACTAGGCCGGGAGGAAAGGGAAATGCAGAAAACTACTGTCAGATCACATTATCTGTTACTAAATTCCACCTCGCTTGAGCCTTACCTCAGCATTGTTACCAGGCCATTTCACAGGTTTTTATTGATTAAGTTCAGATTTAATTTGATTCATTTTTACCTGGGCAGTTATCAGTCATGGGTCAAACCAGAAATAGCCTCACCTTGCATCTCTGATAATTGTTCAACCCAAGACACCATGCATTTTGTTATGTTTTGTGGTTTGTTTTCAGAGATACGGAAAAAATATTTGTTGCCAATTTTAAGGGAGGCAGGCTTCCTTCCAGTGAGGCCGGCATTACTCTACCTCCAGTCATTGAGCAACACTCGTATCATATTTTGCATGGCAAATTATCTAGTGGTGGCGTCTGAGTGTATTGTATGAAGTTTCTATTAATTGCATACCTCATGTAGCTCAACTTCTGACCCAATGTATTGATTGTAACCCAATGTACTGATTATAACGCAAGTGTAATATATATTTTTTATATGTACATAAATGTTTTATACCTTTTATGATTTTAATGAAATCGAATAAAGTATTTTGACTGACTGACAAGTGCTAGGTCAAAGGTCCACGGGAGCAGCAATTCTTGGTGTCGGCCTCTTAGGTTCAGGAAGTAACCTATGCTTTTTCTTTTCACTCCATGTTGTTTTTCAAGGGACCTTGTTTCTCTGGTTCGGTAAAATGTTCACTGTTTTATTTTTGACCGTGTTGGTAAGTCCAGAGAAGAAGAATGATCAATTGGATTGATTGATTTTTTGTTGTTGGTTTTTGCCTTGTATTTGTTATGTTCGTTTTTGTAAAGAAAGAATGTAATGTATTAAAATGAAGCATTGTCATTGGGTCAAGGGAAAGGTAATGTAACGGGTAGTTCTGCAGTGTGGGCAGAATGTTGCCAACATTTGATTGTTGCATGAAGACCAACACGTTCTTTGTTAGCTGCTCGGAGCTGTCAGTTCTAACAGAACGTGTTTTGTGGTAGGTCCTTAAGACGTATTAAACTTACCATTTTAACATGAATTCTCTGCTCTTTCTTACCTCCTTTTGGTCAACCACCACAGAAACCTCAGTCGAGCCCAGTGAAAGCTCAGTGGAAGCTTAGTGGAAGCTCAGTGGAAGCTCAGAGGAAGCTCAGTGTAAGCCCAGTGAAAGCTCAGTGGAAGCTCAGTGGTGGAAGCCCAGTGGAAGCTCAGTGGAAGCTCAGTGGAAGCCCAGTGAAAGCTCAGTGGAAGCTCAGTGGAAGCCCAGTGGAAGCTCAGTGGAAGCTCAGCGGAAGCTCAGTGGAAGCCCAGTAGAATCCCAGGCAAAGCTCAGCAGAAGCTCAGTGGAAGCTCAGTGAAAGCCGAGTAGAAGCCCAGGGAAAGCTCAGAGGAAGCTCAGTGGAAGCTCTGTGGAAGCCCAGTGAAAGCTCTGTGGAAGCTTGGTGGAAGCCCAGGGAAAGCTCAGTGGAAGCTCAGTGAAATCTCAGTGGAAGCTCAGTGTAAGTTTTGTGAAAGCCAAGTGAAAGCCCAGAGAAAGGAAGCCTGAACCTTTTGCTTCCACAGGGTCTGAGCGACGACAAGAAAGAGCTGAGGATGCAAAGCGTTCAGTCTCCACCTTTGTTTTTCTTCAAGTGATTCTTTTTCCACATAGACACATGCACACCTTGGCCCTCACTGACAAGTGTGTAAAAAAATCGTAACAGTACGGGCAGCAAATCTATGTGTAATAATACGGGGGTCTTTAATGACTAGCTCAGCTCTGCTGTGTCTGCTCGTTTCTTTACAGGATGACGTTGTTCAAAGTGTTTCCAAAGCAGTCTAATCCAAAAGAGTAATTTTCTATGAACCCTGTGATTCAGTAGTATATGTTTAAACTGTGCCATTAGGAGACATTGTACGGCTCACCCGCAGCAATGTTAGGGGAGATGGGGCAGTGTCTACCAGAGTTCTTGCCGCTGCCTTCCCGCCACAGATGACAAAGGCAGGTCAGCATTCCACCCTCGCTGTCGCGGTTCCACCCACTTCCCAGTCAAACGGAGGTTTGCCGAGCAGACGCGCGCAGCGACGCGCCGAAGGCACGCCAAAGGCAAGCCCGTTCTGCAACAGACCGACGCCAGACGCCAGACACCCTGCCCTTTTTGTCCTCTATCTCCCCTCATACTTCTCACTCCCTGCTCTATGTATGGCGATCTTTAAATATACTAGTCAAGAACTACGCCTTTTGAATAAAGCGTCTCCTTGTGCCCAGAAGAGCTGTCAGCGTAACTCTCTCGGATCCGCAATACCATACCTGACTCCCACCCACCCAATAGACACTCTATAACCACTAATACTCTCAATAAAAACAACACTAACCTGAGTATTAGCCCCCATCGAGGCCTCCCCACCAAATCGCTTTATACTGCAATGCGCGCTCCTTACCCAAGCATGCATTGGAAATCTGGGCCCTACTGGAGTAGGAAAAACCCGATCTTTTTTCATTATCAAGTCCTGGCTACAAGATTCCTCTTTACCCGACATAACAACAGCCCTCCCTCCCGGCTATCATTTAATTGAACAGGACAGGAAAGATAGAAGAGGTGGAGGACTAGCCATTGCCTTCAATAGCAAAACGAAAACTCACATAATCGAATCCCACAAGTCAGATGGGGCGAACTATGCGTTTTTACCAGAGCTCTCAGATAAAGAGTCTCGGAGAGGGGCCCTCCTTTACCGTCCTCCTGGCACAAAAACTCAATTTATCAGCAAACTATCTGAAATAATCGCTCCTCACATCCTAGCCACCAATACCTTCTTTCTACTAGGAGATTTCAATTACCACACGGAGCTTGTGTCAGACCCTCATACCATAGATCTCATCACCAGCCTAAGTTCTCAGGGGCTGGAGCAATTGGTCATTGGCCCCACTCATTCAGCAGGACACTCTCCAGATCTCCTATTTTCTAGTCTTATGGTCAGATCATTATGTAAGTTTCTGATCTACGGGTCACAGACCCACTCTCCCCCTGCGCCTAAATGTAAACAATGCCGACCCTGGTGAAACATTCTAATAGAGCCTTTCTCTACCCATTTCTCCATTATCCTCATTGTCGGAAACCACCCACATTGACAAAGCCACTAAAGACTTGGAAACCGAAATCAGCAACACCCTGGACATCATCGCCCCAACAAAAACTACCAAGAGTACTGTCAAACTTTCACCCTGGTTCTCCCCTGAATTAAAGATCGATAAACTTATTACCCGGAAGGCAGAACACAAATGTTGACATTCTCAAAATAAACTAGACAAACAACAGTACAAAAAACTGCACAAAATATACATAGGTCATATAGACTTAGCCCAAAAAATGTACCTTGTTAGCAGAATAGATCAAGCTTCCAATTCACAGAAGGAACTTTATAAAATAGTCAAAGAATGTACCTGTCCCGCAGGATGTCAAACTCCTGTCAAGGCCTCCCAAGAATGGGTTGACAACCTATCATCCTATTTTAAAGAGAAAATAGATATAATTTATAGTCAAATCCCCTCAACCACCACTCCCCTACCAGAGAATGACATATCTCTCCGCCTGTCCACCCCCTCTCTCATGCAATTTTGCACAATAACTGAGGAAGAAGGAGGTCTAGCCTTGAACAAGATAAAATCAGGCTCCCCCGACGACCCAGCATCCGCCCAGATTAGTTCTAAAATTGCTCCAGTCCTTGTCTTACACCTCACAGATATCTTCAACCTCTCTCCCAAACAATTCACGGTCCTTAAACACTGGAAGGAAGCCACTATCCAACCAATTCTAAAAAAATCCACGGCCAACCCAACAAAACACACAAACTATCGCCCCATGTCCCTTTTATCCTTGTTTGGAAAAACAATGGAATCATTGATTAATCGTCAGCTCTATTGATACTTGGAACAAAATAAACTACTGGATCCATCCCAGTCTGGCTTCCTGGCATGTCATAGCACCGAGACTGCCCTCCTCGAAATCGTGGACAATATCAGGCTCTCCCTCGATGCCAAGCAGTCCTCGATCCTGATCCTGCTCGATCTTTCTGCGGCCTTCGACACCATCTCCCACAGTACGTTTTTATTACGCTTGTCGGAGAGTGGTGTCGGAGGCCCAGCATTAGGCTGGATCAGGAGCTACCTGACTGATATGTCCTCCAAGGTCCAAATAGGCCCTTTTGTGTCCAAAAAACAGAACATCGACAAAGGAGTTGCGCAGGGCTCCATATTGAGCCCAACACTCTTTAATCTTTACGTGCATCCACTAGCAAAAATCATCTATGACTACGGGTGGGACACAGTGTCATGCGCTGATGACACACAACTCCTAATAACACTCGGGGCAGACCCCAGTGACACAAAAGTCAGATTTACCCACTGTATGGCTTCGGTCAGTGACTGGATGGCAAACAACCAGCTGCTACTGAATGTCAGCAAAACAGAATTCCTCCTCTTCGGTAACACGCAGAAAATATGGACCAATGACTGGTGGCCATCAGTCCTAGGCCCTTGCCCCCCCCTAAAAATACAGTACATAATCTAGGTTTCATCATTAATGACAAACTTTCTATGACTGAGCACATTAACACCACAGTTCGCACCAGTTTTGGCACTCTGAGAACCCTAATAACAATGAAGAGGGTCAGAGGGGAATATTTATTGACCATACAGTGATATCGTCCCCTATTACGTAGTACTAACATAGATATCAGTAGGTCAAGGAAAACGGTAAACTATCTGGAATTATGTGTTGATTACAGGGTACAGTCACAAAGTCCATATCTAAATGATACGTGGCGACAATCAATGACTCCCATCAGATACCCAACCTGTGCCGCCCTACATCATTTGGGATCCTTCAGCCGAAGGAAGTGAGGTACAACCACTATGGATTAGGTAAACTGTAGCCTAATCAAGTGGAAAAGAACTCAAATGTAGTAGCTTAGTTTGTATGGCATAAGGAGGGTAAAACTGACTAGCAGTGAAAAAAGTGCGATGAAGTAACAGTGCTTGATATTAAAAGTGAGTGGGTTAAGATCGGGTTGTAGAAATGGAAAAAAAGTTTTAATAGTATCCTATCCTCACCCAACGTTAAAACAGTGCAAGGTAGTGTTATGCAAATAACTACTCAGATGAATTAAAGGTCAACATGTTTCTGCGGTGGTCGTGGAGTCTCGAGATCTCCTCCTGCTTCATCAGGACCTTCTGGTAATGCTACTGCGTATTGTGAACTACTCATAAAAAGTGAAAAAAGGTATCACCTGACTTCGCCCAATTTATGGGGAATATTCGCCCCACCTCACCTGGCTACAGCACAGGTAGAAATGGAGCACCGCTCTGTCCGTCGGTACTCCGGACATCCGTCAGTGCTGTCATGGAGGGAGGTGATTGTCATGGAGAGCCTGATATTGTCCACGATTTTGAGGAGTGCAGTCTTGGTGCTATGGCATGCCCGGAAGCCAGACTGGGATGGATCAGTAGTTTATTTTGTTCCAAGTATCAATAGAGCTGACGATTAATCATTAATTCTCAGAATCTGGCCCTTTTGCGAGCGCATTTCGCTTGATGAATCAGGCTGTAAGCTACTACATTTGAGTTCTTGTCCACTTGATTAGGCTAGAGTTTACCTAATCCATAGTGGTTGTACATCACTTCCTTCGGCTGAAGGATCCCAAATGATGTAGGGCGGCACAGATTGGGTATCTGATGGGAGTCATTGATTGTCACCACGTATCATTTAGATATGGACTTTGTGACTGTACCCTGTAATCAACACATAATTCCAGATAGTTTACCGTTTTCCTTGACCTACTGATATCTATGTTAGCACTCTGAGAACCCTTACATTCTTTTTACGTGGATTCCTCTTTCCTCTCGGATGCCCCTTGTCCAAGGCCACATAATTACTTGTTTAGACTACGGCAATGCGCTACTTGCAGGCATCAACGAGGAAGACTTGTCTAAACTCCAGGTGCTGCAAAACACAGCGGCCAGAGCGGTCCTTAATCTCCCACCTCGCTCTCCCTGAGCCCCTTCTCTAAGGGCCCTACATTGGCTTCCCTTGAAAAAGTGGATTATTTTCAAAACCTGCTGCGTGAATCAAAAATCCCTCAACAGCAATGGACCCAGGTACTTAGCCAATAAACTGATAAGGTATGAACCGGCCGACGACTCTGCTCCTCATGCAAACTTCTCTTAGCCCTGCCTAAAGTGCGCACAGTCAGATCTGGAGGCAGAGCGTTCTCCGAACTCGGTCCGAAACCTGGAACTCCCTTCCCTTTCATCTCAGCGCTGAACATTACCACAAACGTTTTTGCAAACTATTGAAAACATGGCTCTTCCGGCTCGAATGAGTTACCTGCTACAGCCCTCCTGTACTCCGCTGGTGCTGCGAGACCTACGGGTGATACACGCGCCTAACAAATACCAAATACATACATACATAGAGTGAGGTGCATGAAAAGACACTTGTTTATTTTCGGTGCCCGCCGGGCCCCTGCATGATGTCTGACTGTTTCTTCTATTCTGCTCCTGTGCATGTTTGTTAATTTTGGGAGTCAGCCGGTGGCCCCTGCCTTATGTCTGCCTGGGGCCCCTGTATTATGTCTGCCTGGGGCCCCTGCATTATGTCTGCCTGGGGCCCCTGCATTATGTCTGCCTGGGGCCCCTGCATGATGTCTGCCTGGGGCCCCTGCATTATGTCTGCCTGGGGCCCCTGCATGATGTCTGCCTGGGGCCCCTGTATTATGTCTGCCTGGGGCCCCTGTATTATGTCTGCCTGGGGCCCCTGTATTATGTCTGCCTGGGGCCCCTGCATTATGTCTGCCTGGGGCCCCTGCATTATGTCTGCCTGGGCCCCTGCATTATGTCTGCCTGGGGCCCCTGCATTATGTCTGCCTGGGCCCCTGCATGATGTCTGTCTGTTCATTGTATTTCTGCTCCTGTGTATAATCTCCTCTCCATGATCTCATCCTTCTGTTTTCATCTCTCTTGACAGACATCGAGCCACGCCCAGTAATCCACCGATGATGAAAGGAGGAGCACCTGCGCAGTAACAATAAATAGAGGATTTCTAAGTCAGCGCCTTCAGTGCCTGTTAGGAGCACGGATGTGTTTATCGTGACTCCGCATTTCATGATTGCCTTGCGGGTTTTATCAGTTGACTTGGTATTTCAGCTCTGCATTTCATGATTATTTTATGTTATTATAAATGTCTTGCTCGCTGCTTCTTGTTGGGATTGTTATAAAATGTGCCACAGCTCTGGGAGACTCTTATAATGCATAGGAACATTGAGACCTGGACTTCAGAACTAACAGATTATTGTAGGAACATTCATGGAAATGACTTAAAGGACGCCCATCACCTGCCCATGGAGCAGTCACTACTTTTAGTGAAAGAACCAGTCGCCTCAGTAGGAGAGAACCGACCCCTGAACCAGGTGTGCGACAACCCCCACCCGGGACCCACACTCGGACCTCATTCCCTTGTGTTTCTACCAGTTTTTGGTTTGTTCCTTCTCCTATCCATGAGAGAAAACTAGTTTAATTCTACTTTCAGGAGGAGTAAATCCTTCACCGCCCTCAGAGCGATAAAGTTTATAAATACACAAAAACTTGTGCCGTTTCAGGGTTTTTATATAGCGCAATCTTGACCCAAAGATATCAGTGCACTTTACATGAGCACCAGTTCGTTACAGACGGACGGACACATTCTTTAGGTCGAGCATCAGCGATGACCTGTTGTATCTCTCTGTGCGGCTTTGACAAAGCCACCCATTGCTATTGGCTGTTAGCCGCAGCATTCAGAAATGCTGGTTTCTTATTGATGCTTCTCTGTTAAAGTCCCTCCTTTGCGTGTTTAGCTCTCTTTCTGGCGATTTCGCTCAGAGAGCATTTTGGTCGGCCATCTCGCTATTGCAGGTCAGACTTTTTTTGTGAGGTTTTATATGGCGCAAACCAGACTCAATGGTCACCAGTTAAGGACACATTCATTATTACATAGGCACGGGGAGATTAAGCGATTTGCCACGGTGCGTGGACCAACCACAGCTCTGCAGTGCCGTGCTGCTTGCACCCACGGCTGGTTTATTGACTCAGATGGGCCGGGTTCTTTTTTGGGACTGCTACAGTTTTTAGGTCTCGCCTAGGCAGTGCATGCGCTGTCTCGTTGAGAGATGCTGTATACAGTATAGTGGGAAAGCTCTGCCCACTTTCTGCCTATCTTTTTGATTGGCCGATATGCTAACTGCTGCATTCTGATTGGTTTTCAGGAACTTAATCCCGCCTCCTGACGGCCATGTCGTCACTTTTCTCCTACCAAGGCTATCAGCCCCTTTACTTCCAAAACAGTTTTGTTCCGATGCCTCTCCCCGTTCCCTCCTGTAGTCCATGACATCTTGGACCACCACCACTCACCCCACCCCCTCCCTTACATGCCTTCTTTCATGTCCACATTTCTGTTGAAAATGCAATAGGTCTCGGGTTAATACGAGTCTTATTGCATTTTCAATTCTTTTTTGTTGTGTGATTGGTGGATGAATTTGCACTCTTTGTCTTGCATGTGCGCGATGCCTTACATCGAGACAAAACAGTGGTGTTTTTCCAATTTATGGTGCCCCAGGCATCTACGAGCAGACAGCGTGCCTGTTGCTGTCAGAGAGTGGCCGCGAGGGAGCACGCAGGGTGAAAGAGAGCAGTGGGTGCCCTGGGGCCGATCCTCCTGAGACCAGTAGGCTTCAGCCACCACGCGCTGCACCGCCTCTCAGCCCGGGTGCTGTACCCAGCCTGTGCCCATGGTCGCCGGCCGGACCTGCGTAGTCCGGCGGGTACAACAGCGTGAATGAAAGATTGCTCTGATTTCAGGTAAGGAACTTTTAATATCCCTGTGTCCATGCACTTGTGACCGCGAAGGGTCGAGGCCCAGCCAGAGTTAAACACCCTGGCCAGCTTTGTGTGCCCGTCTCAGCACTGGAAGAGCTGTCAGAGGAGAGGGGGTCGGGGGATGAGTGGAAAGGCATTATCACCGCTGTTAGTTGCAGGCTTCTGTCAAAGCTCTGCCAGTTGAATAATGTATCCGTACCTCTCCCGTCCCCAGGACTGCATGTAACCCCAGCCCTGCACCTGCATGCATTATTTAGTGCTGCACCCAGAGCCCAACTTACAAACCTGGCTGCTTCCTAGTGCTGCAGTGGGAGCTCTGCATGAGAAGCCCCCTCATTGCCCCCCTTCCTTTCGGCCCCCTCACCGCCCCCTTCCTTTAAGCCCCCTCACTGCCCCCTTCCTTTAAGCCCCCTCACAGCCCCCCTTCCTTTGGGCCCCCTCACTGCCCCTTCCTTTAAGCCCCCTTACAGCCCCCCTTCCTTTGGGCCCCCTCACTGCCCCGCTTCCTTTGGGTCCCCTCACTGCCCCCCTTCCTTTGGGTCCCCTCACAGCTCCCCTTCCTTTCAGTCACCTCACAGCCCTCCTTCCTTTCAGCCCCCTCACTGCCCCCCTTCATTTTGGCCCCCTCACAGCCCCCCTTCCTTTCGGCCCCCTCACTGCCCCCCTTCCTTTGGGTTGCCTCACTGCTCCCCTTCCTTTCAGCCCCCTCACTGCCCCCCTTCCTTTCAGACCCCTCACTGTCCCCCTTCCTTTCAGCCCCCTCATAGCCCCCCTTCCTTTTGGCCCCCTCACAGACCTCCTTCCTTTTGGCCCCCTCACAGCCCCCCTTCCTTTCGGCCCCCTCACTGCCCCCCTTCCTTTGGGTTGCCTCACTGCTCCCCTTCCTTTCAGACCCCTCACTGTCCCCCTTCCTTTCAGCCCCCTCATAGCCCCCCTTCCTTTTGGCCCCCTCACAGACCTCCTTCCTTTCAGCCCCTCACTGCCCCTCTTCCTTTGGACCCCCTTACAGCCCTCCTTCCTTTTAGCCCCCTCATAGCCCCCTTCAATTCAGCCCCCTCACTGCCCCCTTCCTTTCAGCCCCCTCACAGCCCCCCTTCCTTTCAGCCCCCTCACTGCCCCCCTTCCTTTGGGTCCCCTCATAGGCCCCTTCATTTCAGCACCTCACTGCCCACCTTTCTTTCAAACCTCACCAGTTGCTTAGCAAACTGGCACTAAACACCAGGCTGCGTCCCCCCTGCATACCTGGCTGAGGCTGGCACACAAGGCGGCGTCCCCCGTGCACACCCAGCTGAGGCTTCCACACCAGGCTGCATCCCCCTGTGCGCACCGGGCTGAGGCGGGCACACCAGGCTGCGTCCCCCGTGCTTACCGGGCTGAGGCTGGCACACCAGGCTGCGTCCACCGTGTACACCGGGCTGAGGCTGGCACACCAGGATGCGTCCCCCGTGTCCACCGGGCTGAGGCTGGCACACCAGGGTGTGTCCCCCTGGTGCACCCGGCTGAAGATGGCACACCAGGCTGTGTCCCCCGTGAGCACCAGGCTTAGGCTGGCATACCAGGCCGCATCCCCCGTTCGCACCGGGTTGAGGCTGGCATACCAGTCTGCATCCCCCGTTCGCACCGGGCTGAGGCTGGCATACCAGGCTGCGTCCCCCGTGCACACCAGGCTGAGGCTGGCACACCAGGCTGCATCCCCAATGTGCACCTGGCTGAGGCTGGCACACCAGGCTGCGTCCCCCGTGCATACTGGACTGAGGCTGGCACACCAGGCTGCGTCCCCCGTGCGCACTGGCTAAGACTGGCACTCCACGGTGCGTCCCCTGTTCGCAACCAACTGAGGTTGGCACACCAGGCTGCGTCCCCCCATGTGCACCGGGCTGAGGTTGGCACTCCCGACTGCGTCCCCCGTGCGCACCCGGCTGAGGCTGGCACACCAGGCTGAGTCCCCCGTGCGCACTGGACTGAGGTTGGCAGACCAGGCTGCATCCCCCCATGTGCACCTGGCTGAGGCTGGAACACCAGGCTGCGTACCTGGCTGAGGCTGGCATACCGGGCTGTGTGCAGAGCGGTAAAGCGCGCAAAGTTGGTGCAATCAATAAATGTGCTGCGTCGGCCAGGTGAGGGCTCAAGCTCTCGGGACAGAGGAGCACGGCCCCTGGGGGCCTGGGTATCAGTCTGCATTGTAGCTTCAGCAGACCCGGGGCTCCTCTGCAGTGCCCTAGAGCTCTTCATGTGCAAAGCCTGCCAGGGCCCTGGATACACCGTCCCCTCAGACCCGAGGCGATGGCACAGCCAGGATTGCCAAAGTAAACACTTTAAGTACCTGCTGTGCTACAGTCTCTCCCGTGGTGGCCACATTTGTTCTTGGCTTCTTTAGAAGCACATTTGACGCAATGTCTCTAGTCAGTGATGTCATTTGCTACCCTCCCAGCCCCATCCTGGGCATGGTAAGCCTCCTAGAATGATGCTCAGTTTTCACTTCACTTCACTGCTTGAAAGGGATAAACAGAAGTGCAGATAGTCTCTATCAGACGGAGAGTACCTGCTTGTTTCTGAGCATTGCAGGTACCCTACAATTAAAAGTACTAAGTCTTTCTTGAGAAGTGCAGGTACTCTGTATCAGACTGGGAGTACCTGCTTGTTTCTGAGCATTGCAGGTACCCTACAATTAAAAGTACTAAGTCTTTCTTGAGGAGTGCAGATACTCTCTCTCAGACTGAGAGTACCTGCTTGTTTCTGAGCATTGCAGGTACCCTACAATTAAAAGTACTAAGTCTTTCCTGAGAAGTGCAGATACTCTCTCTCAGACTGAGAGTACCTGCTTGTTTCTGAGCATTGCAGGTACTCTACCATTAAAAGTACTAAGTCTTTCTTGAGAAGTGCAGATACTCTCTCTCAGACTGAGAGTACCTGCTTGTTTCTGAGCATTGCAGGTACCCTACAATTAAAAGCACTAAGTCTTTCTTAAGAAGTGCAGGTACTCTGTATCAGACTGGGAGTACCTGCTTGTTTCTGAGCATTGCAGGTACCCTACAATTAAAAGTACTAAGTCTTTCTTGAGAAGTGCAGGTACTCTGTATCAGACTGAGAGTACCTGCTTGTTTCTGAGCATTGCAGGTACCCTACAATTAAAAGTACTAAGTCTTTCTTGAGAAGTGCAGGTACTCTGTATCAGACTGAGAGTACCTGCTTGTTTCTGAGCATTGCAGGTACCCTACAATTAAAAGTACTAAGTCTTTCTTAAGAAGTGCAGATACTCTGTATCAGACTGAGAGTGCCTGCTTGTTTCTGAGCATTGCAGGTACTCTACAATTAAAAGTACTAAGTCTTTCTTAAGAAGTGCAGATACTCTGTATCATACTGAGAGTACCTGCTTGTTTCTGAGCATTGCAGGTACCCTACAATTAAAAGTACTATGTCTTTCTTGAGAAGTGCAGGTACTCTGTATCAGACTGAGAGTACCTGCTTGTTTCTGAGCATTGCAGGTACCCTACAATTAAAAGTACTAAGTCTTTCTTAAGAAGTGCAGGTACTCTGTATCAGACTGGGAGTACCTGCTTGTTTCTGAGCATTGCAGGTACCCTACAATTAAAAGTACTAAGTCTTTCTTGAGGAGTGCAGATACTCTCTCTCAGACTGAGAGTACCTGCTTGTTTCTGAGCATTGCAGGTACCCTACAATTAAAAGTACTAAGTCTTTCTTGAGAAGTGCAGGTACTCTGTATCAGACTGAGAGTACCTGCTTGTTTCTGAGCATTGCAGGTACCCTATAATTAAAAGTACTAAGTCTTTCTTGAGAAGTGCAGGTACTCTGTATCAGACTGAGAGTACCTGCATGTTTCTGAGCATTGCAGGTACCCTACAATTAAAAGTACTAAGTCTTTCTTAAGAAGTGCAGGTACTCTGTATCAGACTGAGAGTACCTGCTTGTTTCTGAGCATTGCAGGTACCCTACAATTAAAAGTACTAAGTCTTTCTTGAGAAGTGCAGGTACTCTGTATCAGACTGAGAGTACCTGCATGTTTCTGAGCATTGCAGGTACCCTACAATTAAAAGTACTAAGTCTTTCTTGAGAAGTGCAGGTACTCTGTATCAGACTGAGAGTACCTGCTTGTTTCTGAGCATTGCAGGTACCCTACAATTAAAAGTACTAAGTCTTTCTTGAGAAGTGCAGGTACTCTGTATCAGACTGAGAGTACCTGCATGTTTCTGAGCATTGCAGGTACCCTACAATTAAAAGTACTAAGTCTTTCTTGAGAAGTGCAGGTACTCTGTATCAGACTGAGAGTACCTGCTTGTTTCTGAGCATTGCAGGTACCCTACAATTAAAAGTACTAAGTATTTCTTGAGAAGTGCAGATACTCTGTATCAGACTGAGAGTACCTGCTTGTTTCTGAGCATTGCAGGTACCCTACAATTAAAAGTACTAAGTATTTCTTGAGAAGTGCAGGTACTCTGTCTCAGACTGAGAGTACCTGCTTGTTTCTGAGCATTGCAGGTACCCTACAATTAAAAGTACTAAGTCTTTCTTGAGAAGTGCAGATACTCTCTCTCAGACTGAGAGTACCTGCTGGTTTCTGAGCATTGCAGGTACCCTACAATTAAAAGTACTAAGTCTTTCTTGAGAAGTGCAGGTACTCCCCCTCTCAGCACTCAGTACCAGCCCATTTAAAGCACTGCTTCACTCGTACGAGTGAGGACTGTGCTTGCTTGCAGAGTGTCTGGGGTAGGTGCTCTGTAGGTGGCACTGTGTCGAGGACAGTATCCCATGTTCGCGGTTGGCAGATTCCATCTCGATTGTGCTTGGATATTTGTTGGCCAGCTTCTGTTTACGTCTGTATTTGCACGGTGTTTGATCTGTGCTGTTGGGTTTTCACCAAAGTGAGGGATTGTGCACAATTAGGTGTCCTTCCAGTGAGATGGACCGTGTTAGAGTTTGTTCGGTCACAGGTGTGTCTCCCAGTACATTGGGCGGTGTTCCTCTTGGGCCTGGCCTGGGTCTGCGTGGACCTGTGCTGGAAGTTGTTTCTGTGCGCTGCCTCTGAAAGGATTTGTGAAAGTGTGTGTACAGGGCTCTCCAACAGAGTAGTGAAGGCAGTGAAATCAGTGGGCCACTGCCCAATTCTCTTTTGCTTTAAACTGTGGCCTATCACAAGCAAGCATTTGCAATGCAATAGGTCTCGCATTTACGCAAGTTTAGACCATTGGCGTTGTAAATGACAATGCGTTTAACTTATGTTTCAAAAACCAAAACATCAATAAAAGGCATTGTCATTTACAATGCCAACAGCTCGCATAAACACGAGACCTGTTGCATTGCAAATGCTTGTTTTTGTTCGTCAGGGGGAGATGAAGTGATTTGCCCAGAATCACAGGATTTTGAGCGTCGCTGCCGAGACTTGTACACGGTTCCCCAGCTTCGAGGTCGACGGGCCTAGCCGTTAGGCCCCTTCCTCTCCCAAACAGGCACATTTTCTGTGCTGACAGCTCCTTGTGAGTTCATTCCAGTCGGGTCAGCTCCAGGAATTTCAGGCCTCATCAGAATTAAAAGACCAGGAAGACCCCTCAAATCTGTTTACTTTCACCCAGATATTTCAGCTGATGGAAATGAAGCGGTGCTTGGGATGGGACCTGGATTCACCCCGGTAATCCCTAATTTCTCAGGGGATTCTCAGTGTTCAACTTTGACCCCCAGATCTAATGGGACCCCTGGAACCAATAACTCTGGGGTGGGATGAAATATTACCCACATCTGGGGCATAGGGGCCAGCTGAGTGCGGAAATACATTTGTCAATCAAGATCTAAGAGAGACAACATTTTTCTTATGTAAAAAACAAAATTCAACAAAGTATGGTTAACTATTGAATAACACTGCTCACATCAAAGGTTTACCATTGTGTTTCTGCTGCTACACTGGCCCTGCCTGCTGAGGAAGGGTTTATGGATAAGCGTGACTGGGGGGGGGGGGTCCAGCCCATTCATGGAGTAGATTGAACAGGACAGGATTTTACTCCTGATGTTGGTTGAGTCGTAAGGCGCCTCCATCTTGATTAACCATTTAGACGCAGTGGCGTTCATTCTTGCGACAACCCCAGGTCCCTCCACAGCAGCGTCACCAGCAGCTGGAGATGAACCTCCTCAAAGTTCCTTCTTTGTTGCCTGCCGCAGCCTCCTCCGCGGTCCCACCTCAACGCTCTCTTCCCAGAGTCCTTTGTGTCACTGCTAACAATGGTGTCCAGGGCCTTCCTGGACAAAGATCCATCTGATTGGTGTATATCGATTCCATAGCGCCCAGAAGCCAATAATTGACTCATTCTATGCGATGATTTAGCCCATATATAGACTTCTGTGCTTGCTTGCTGCCAGGAAACAATGACATCTTGCCTAATGATAATAAATATTCATGTTTACCAATACATCTGATTGTGCTCTCTTTTGTGTGTCTGGCATTTGTTTCAAGTGTGTAACTGGCTTGTAAGTAACAGCACACCCCCTCCCCCAGCACCTTGAGACCCTCACGGGTATGTAGTGTGCTTTATAAATGCTATGATTGATTGACTGATTGATTGATTGATTAAAGTGTGACCCTAGCTATGGTGCAACAAAGCCTGGTATTGGGCCGCCAGGTTTAAACGGCAGGGGAAGAGGGAAGCAAGGACATTTGTTTTCAGCACCCCTGGTGAAATGCTCCCGACATGGGTGGACTCTCTCGTCATTTCCCACATTTCGTGTTACATTTGATGCACGAATAACAATGCAAGCCCATCAGAGTGGCATCTCGATAAGTGCGGCACAACTCTTCAGGAGTTTCATTTGTGGCAGTTATGGACATTCCTCACAGGCCCAGCTTTCAGTTCTGTCCTGCCTAAAATGAGGTGCGGTTGGTGAGACGTACAGCGCAGCTGTTGAGGTTCCTCTCAGAGAGACAGCCTTTCATCTCTTCTTGTTTGCAGACATTTGCCATGAGCACAAAATGCTTCTCTGTGGGACTCAGTCTGAAGCAGGCTTCGGACGCCTAGGATTGGATGGAGTCAATGAGGACTCTTAGAATTGGATGGGGTCAATGAGGACACTTAGGATCGGATGAAGTCAATGAGGACCGTGAGGATTGGATGGGGTCATTGAGGACACTTAGGATTGAATGGGGTCAATGAGGACACTTAGGATTGGATGAGGTCAACGAGGAGCCTTAGGATTGGATGGAGTCAATGAGGACCCTTAGGACCCTTAGGATTGGATGGGGTCAATGAGGACCCTTAGGATTGGATGGAGTCAATATGGAGTCACTGAGGAGCCTTAGGATTGGATGGAGTCAATGAGGACCCTTAGGATTGGATGGAGTCAATGAGGACCCTTAGGATTGGATAGAGTCAATGAGGGCCTTTAGGATTGGATGGAGTCAATGAGGACCCTTAGGATTGAAGGGGGTCAATGAGGACCCTTAGGATTGGAGTGGGTCAATGAGGAGCCTTAGGATTGGATGGAGTCAATGAGGACCCTTAGGATTGGAGGGGGTCAATGAGGACCCTTAGGATTGGATGGGGTCAATGAGGACCCTTAGGATTGGATGGAGTCAATGAGGACCCTTAGGATTGGAGGGGGTCAATGAGGACCCTTAGGATTGGAGGGGGTCAATGAGGACTCTTAGGATTGGAGGGGGTCAATGAGGACACTTAGGATTGGAGGGGGTCAATGCGTTGATCTGTACAGATAGAAAAAGACTCAAAAGTGTGACATTGATTTGGTATTTTAAAGTGTTTTTTATTACCCTGCAAGAGAAAATATTTAGAAATTACTTTCATTCTAGAATTCCTTTTGATAACAACGTTTATACTCCTTTGGCGATGCTATGTTTACATGGCAATGTCTTTTAACTAAGAAAGTTATCATTGGTGCTAACTGAGTTGTCGATTTATTTGAGCTTCAACGGGTTTTCCTTGTATAAGGACAGCACCTTCTGAAGGGGATGGAACATTTTTCAGATTTGTTTACGGATGCGTTCCTTCAGATAGATGGAGTACCATGAGTTGATCTGTGGAGAAATGTTAGGAAGATATGGAGGTATAATATTTTTTTCTTTTTTCCCTATGGATCTATGGTTTCCATAACACCTATAAAAGAGATAATGTATTTGCTCTGGTTAGATTTTACTTGCTACATTTACTGAGGCATATGATTTTATTTTGTTTAGGTAGATTTTGATAGGAGCAATTTCATATCCCATTCACATATTGCTGCAGATTTTGGTACTTTGTGGAATTAAAAAGTGTATAATACAATTTTTATCTGTTGGGTTCTTTCATTAGTCTTAAAGAGTTTGGAATGTTTGATTTCTGTTCTATTAATGTTTTGGAAAATTTAACTTCTATGGTAGAAATTCAAAGGTCTCTTTAAAAAGGGTAATATGAGTTACTATTTATTATTCGTACTTTCTTTTTAGGTCTTGCCTACGCAGCGTGCATGCGCTCCATTGGAGACCTTTAGCCGTCGTTCAGCTCTTTTTCGAAGCACATACCTGTGCTTGTGGTGGCATATATTTTGTGGGAGCGCACAGGGGTGTGCCAAAAGCACGAGTATGAGCTTTGAGAAAGAGGATACTGCGCGCGCATGCACCACTCCCGGGCAAGCAAACACATGCGCACGCCTCTCTCCTCACCCACTTACTCACCATGCCCTCTTCTTCTTCTTTTTGCCTCTCCATTGACAGGCCAGTCCCATCCCCCAATACCTGTCTCTCCCCACAGGCATTCAAGTAATCCTTGCTCCTCTAGTCTTCTGTGTTGCTGGTTTAACTTGTGTGGCTCGCCTAACTCGACCTTGACTGCACACAACATATATTTAAAAGCGGAGCGACTCGTTTTGCGGCAGGAACCAGCAAGGATGCGCACCCTGCATGTTCTCTTTTGTTAAATATATGTTAGGCTTGTCTCCCTGTCCTGTGTTTGACCTCCCCCACCACCCTACCGTGATAGCTGTTTTTTTCCTTCCAGCGCACAAGCAACTTTTTCTTTTTTTTAACAAGCAGTCATGGCGGCTGCATGTCTGCTGCGCGCCAGTCGTCCAAAAATATACCTTGATGTTAATAAACCATTCTATTCCATTGATATTTTGAAAATCAAGTGCAGCTCGAATCACATTACTATGTGGGGAAACCTATATAGGAAACACGCTTTTCTATAGCTTTCAGTAATTGCCTGTTCCTTTCATGTTTTACGCACAGCTTTTTAAAACTTTTTTTTTTACTTTTACACTGGCACTCCAAAGATATCAGAGCGATGGCTCAAAACCGGTTCCCTCGCATCAAAGGTGCTCGCTCCAGCCATTACATCAGACCCTCTTCATTGCCCAGTTCAACCTCATCCCTCCTCCCCGTGCTAATTACAGGCATAACGGGGTCAGCATTTGGTAACTTTTCTCCGTTGGGCTCATACTTCTGTGGAGGAGAAACATTTTTCACCCTTTATTTCTAGTGGGGTTTGGAGATCTTTGGATAGATATGTGGACTTAGCTTCACAAGGCATGGTGGAACAATATCCCTTTGTGTCTTCTCCTTAATGTTTCCCTCCCTGTTGTAGCAGGGTCTCGATCTTTTCTCTCTTTCTTTCTTTCTTCCTTTCTCTCTTTCTTTCTGTCTTTCTCTGTTTCTGCCAGACTATCACAGAAACACTCACATCCGTGTCACTCTGCACATGTGTACACTTCCACTTCTAAAATTGGATGTGCCATGCATTTGGAACTTTTGTTTTTGTTTCTGTACCAAAACCTCTGCCACTTCTAAAGATATTTCCACACAACTCCCACCGCTAAAATAGATGTATTCCTGCTTTTCACAATGCTACATCTAAAACTTTTTTTTAAGTGGGAAACATCCTGCTATAACATCCTGCAATAACATTCAATTCCAAATGACCAGCAAATGTGTGGCTGTTGACCAACTTTTGAAGGCGCGCCCACAAATCTGCACACGCAAAAATATTTATTGGAAGTAATTACAATCTACTGCTGGGGTTTTAAGTAAGTAAATGCAACCGGTGACATTTTTGCTTAAGTGACACCTCTGGAAGCTGAAATTGTTTATTTCTCTCTCCTACTAATTCTAGCTCCCTCGCGGCAATTTAATTTTTAGTGTTGTCATGTGGAGCCAGTACTGTATACGTTGGATGTTGCAACAAGAGCTGTGCCAAATACAAATAAAAGAGATGTGTGTTTGCTGGTGACTTGTGACTGCATGTTTTTATTTTTTTTATTTTTGTACTCCCAACTTCATTCACACTCCCCGTTCAAACTTCCAGTCCTCATTATAGATAATCGCCCCTTTTTAACGCTTCCCCTCATGAGAAAGTAAACTGAACTGCAGCTCAGCAGAAGGGTTTATGTACTTTCTTTTGTGCTTACTTTTTTTAATTCATTGTGCTCACACACCTTTTCTGAATCCACTGTGAGCAGAATGTGTTTGCTAGGACGGACTGTGGGTGCATTTATAGCCTCTACCCCCTTACATCCAAGGGTTCTTGTGAATTCAGTCCCATGATGTACATCTCATCTAACTGCAACGCCCTGCTCTCATCTATGTTTTTATATTTTTATCAATCGCAATTCCCCTTTCTAATAAATTCAAGAACAATTTCCATCTGCGGGGAAAACTATTGATGAAGCTAAAATGTACGTAAAACATATCTCCACGATGAAATCGTTTATTTCCAGAATGAGCGGGTGTGTGGGGGGCAAACTTGAGGCAAAGAAGGCTCTGTTCATTTGGAGAATCGCACCCGGCTCGCAACAGCACAGCCTCTGTCCATTTGTCCTAATCAATATTCGAATTTGTAACATATATTTACCCAAAATCCTTCACACCTAAACCCCTCTTCATTTACCTCCTCATTCCACCCAGTTATACTTTATGTTGTCAACACCCCTCGAACTGCACTGACGCGATATATATTCTTTGGTATCAAAACCTTTATTCCAACCTCACCCCAACTTTCACCTGTTTAACCTCATGATCACGTCCTACTCACAGCAGCCACCATGGGCAGCATGTTCAGGTTCCATGTTATTTTACATTCAGTCATTTGTTATTCATGTACTACATATAAAACCAGGATAACAAAACATAAAACTAGATAATGAAATGAAATGTGTTTTCTGTTGCAGTTGTCCATACCCTCTGCTTCCACAGCTATGCTTTACGGTGCTGATGTTTATACCAGCAGAAAGAACCCACACCAACTTATGCTGCATTCTGTGCCCACTCTTAGGACTGCTCCCTCTCTGAGCTAGCATTGGCATAACCTTATAACTGTTTAGCCATGACACAGTTGATGTTGCACCAAGGATACTGTGCTGCGTAACTAAATACTTATAAGGTCCCAAAAGCGAGACGTATTAGCTATGCCAATGCTTGTTTATGTTTAGGTTCACTTGTTCACATTCTTTAAGGACATCACTCATAGGAGTACTAATGACCTGTCAGAGTGTGAATGATAATTTTGTTCCCCACCACTATCCAGCACCCTCCCTGAGGCAAACACCGATTGGAGTAGGAATATTAATCATGTCCTCCACCACAATCCAGTATCTTCCCTGAAGCAAACACAGATTGGAGTAGGAATAGTAATCATGCCCTCCACCACAATCCAAGTTATAAATACAACAGGGTTGACCCTGTGTCCCTCAGAACCTGGGTGCTTGGTAGTTCAAAAGAAATTGGTTCTGTCGGGTGCAAACAACAATTACTTATCTAAGAGTATTTGACTTATTTTTGATTTTAAACTGAAATAACGCAACACCTACAACTCAGCCCCCCTCTGAAAAGAAAAGAAAAAGAGGCAACTTCTTACAATCAATGAGAAGAAAAGCCTGTAAGTGACTATGTATTCTGTTTATGTTTGTATAAGTCACACTCTTACAAGAACTTATTTCTATATAAGGACTGTCAGTATCTGCAATACAGTGCAAAACAGTGAAAACAGTGAATAGTGATCACGTGACAATATATACAAGGTTAATCCATTCAGATTAAACAATCTGTACAAATATACAAAAATTACAACATTTCTTGTTTCGCAAAGGACATCCGATGGCCTTTGCACTGCTTTAGCACAATGATGTAACTGTTTATTATTGTCACCATTCTTATAATACCAATCACTCTCATATTCTTCTGTCTCTTAATGACTGCAGCACATGTACTCTATACAAGCAGGGCTCAAACATTTGTTAATAGACCTGCAGGTCTAGTAACTTAAAAATATCTACTGGACATAACTGTAATGCACTTGACTTCTGTCTCTGAAAGCCAAGCAAATGTGACAAGTTAACAAGATTTAAAGGCATTTTTATTGCTCATTCACTTTGTAAGCAATAAAGATGCCTTTAAATCTTATCTTGCAAAAGAATCAATTGATGGACTGAATGCTGGACAGTGCAAACATTCACCGCCAGTCACAAAGGTCTGGGTTTAATCCATCATTTTTTTGCATACTACACCACCCAAGTTTGGACCCAGCCGTATGCAAATCAGTCTTGACCCTGTTCGTTGTGGGAACAGTCCAGCCCAAACTGCCAAGCCAGGTCCTCCCTGGACCATAAACAAGCATCCTGGGACTGGTTCCAGGGCATCACCATTCATCAGCAAGGCTATCTTGAATCCAGGGGTGTAGTGAGCATGGGACCCATGTCTGGGCATACCCTTCCCACTTAGGGCTACATATGCAAACAAAACAATTGATGGACAGAATGCTGGACAATGCTAACATTCACCCCCAGTCACAAGGATCTGGGTTTAATCCATCATTCTTTTGCTCACCACACCACCTCAGTTTGGACCCAGCCATATGCAAATCAGTCTTGTCACATTTGCTCTGCTTTCAGAGACAGAGGTCATAAGTCAGTTTGTCTTCCTACTTGCCAGAAAGTGCAAGCAGGGCCTAAAGAAAGCTTGTCCTAATTAAATCTGGCTTGCAAATGTGAGTGGGCGAGTGGATTTCTCGAGCCCTGACAATGATCACAATGTTTTAATAAATATTGAAGCGCCTAATTGTGTACTTCCTGTGTATCTTTGGGTTGCACGTGTGACTGTGTTGAGAGATTCTACATCTATTACCATGTAATCAGTCTGGCACAATCCCAATGTTTATGTTGGCCAATACATGCACAGTTACCACTGAGGAAGTGTAAGTCATACGTCGCCAAGACCAGCAAAAAGGAGAACAGCAAAAAGAATAAGGCAAAAAGTTTGGGAGAAGCCTACTCTACGACTGACATGCCTAACAGAGTTAATGTTAGCAACCAACTTACCTAGGTTCATAAGGTGAACACTCCCTTTCTTAATACCTGATTGAAGACTTTGACCAAAAAAAGTCACAATCTGATCCAGGGTAAGTTGTAGAAATTTAAGTGGGCAGGGGTCATCAGGTGAACCTGATTTCATGTTCAGGAGAATCATTTTTACATGCAACTGTCGGTCCGCAACAAAACATGCCTCGGACATCGCGGCCATCGTCATTAGTCAGGAAATAGACGTAACAATCCTAACAGAAACATGGCTCACGGAATCTTTGTAGGATCAACACTATCCCCGTCACTATTCAACCTTTATGTCGAACCCCTCACATAAATTCTTCGAGACGCATGCATATCTTTTCACATGTACGCTGATGACACTCAGATGTACATCAAGATAACGTGACTGGAAGACATAAAGAAAATGAATGAGGCCTTACAAATGTCATTACACTGGCTAACTAGTAATCATCTGAAACTAAACGCTCAAAAAATGGAATTCCTATTAATATCACCACCGAAGAAACCCACAGAATTGAAAGAATGGACCAAACTGATCACAGCACTAAACTGCACCCTGATACTATAAATAGCTTGTACGTGTATGGGGTTAGTTGGCGCTCATAAAGTAGTATACACTATTTTCTCCTTTCAAGCTAAATCAGCTGGTGCATCCAAAATTATTGGGAAGAGAACACCCTACTCCCCTATACTCAATGCATATTGAGAGTCTCGAACAGCGATGTTTTTGGAGCTCACAGATACATATAACAACTAAGTGCGTGTAAATCACAAATACACAAAGCGAAAATAAATAAATGGTATGTCTTTGTCAATTCTTGTCTTTATTTTCGTCAAGTTCCATTCCCTTTGCCAACGCATTTTGCTGTGGTTGGGTTAACCTACGGCTTCGCCAGGGCTGGAAACAATACAGAATAATGCATTTGTAATACACATACCATTCCTCAATTCATGTTGTTAAAGCCCACAACATTGCAACCACATGCAAAGGAACTATTCAAAATGTGCATTGTGTAAATATTACAGAATCACTTATCATCACAAATTTCTGGTCACTTCACCTATATAAACATAAGCACGGGGCTAAAAAAACAGATATCATTGATAAAAACAAGTAATCGTATTATCATTTTACCAGCTTATTATTGGGTGACATTGTGAATTTCAGGAAAAACCTCATTGACCATAGTGTGTTTAAATTGATCAAACCCTAGTGCAAAGGTGTATGAGTTGTGCATCACACTCGATGCCATTACCTTAGATTTTTTGGCGATGTTCAGTACCTAATGAAATGAAGGATAAAATCCTGTCATTTATTTAGAGCATGCGAGGCATGGTGTCAGGCGAAATATCTAAAAAAAAGCCCATAGAGATATGGCCTACCTCGCAGGAGTCCTTGTCTCCAATCAGTATTATTAGCTTTAAGAAAGTCACTGCTTCACAATAAATTAGAAAGTTTCATAGGCGGTCATATTATATGTCCAAATATCTAGAAAGTAATTGGGTAGACAGTATCCTGATTATTATTTATCCTCTGTACACATTTTTTTTAACTAAGATGTCTCTCGTGAGACATCTCTCACAAATGCAATATTCTGTATTGCACCCCGACACTAGTTGAATCCGCAAAATCATTGGGAATAATGCTTGATAAGAACCTAGACATGAAAACACACATCAAATTAATGATAAAAACTGCACGGTTTCACCTGAACTATATTAGAAAAATGAAACCTCTCATCTCTATGGCGGACCTCAAACTAGCAGTCCAGTCCTTAGTTATCTCTAGGATTGAATATGGATGTACAACTCTGGCAGGTCTCACAAAGATCTCTACAGCCCCACTAAAAGAATGTCTAAATGCGGCAGCAAGACTCATTACGGGATCCGAAAAATACAACCATTTCTCCGCTCACCTGAAAGCTTTAAACTGATTACCATACGAAGCCAGAATTCAATTCAAACAGACATGTACTACACACAAAGTGCTCCACTACAAAACTCCAAGGTACCTAGCTCAAAAAATAGAGCTTTTAGGGGAAGCAGACCAGCCAGGAGTGCCAGGGATATGCTGCCGAAACCACCCATCTTTCGGAAGAAGAAAACATACGACAGAGCTTTCTCCGGAGAAGCCCCCAGAAACTGGAACTCACTCCCTCCAAGCATTAGAAAAATTCCAAACACAGCAACATTCAAGAAGGAAGAAAAGAGATTCCTAATGAGCAAGTTCCTTCCATAAGGCAGACGATTCTTTAACATTAAGGCTAATACCCAAACGTCAACCATGAACCATTCCTGTTGTAGATCCAACAGAAAGCACATCAAAACCACGTGTAAAGATATAATGGTACTGTACTAAAACGAATAAGAATGGCATATACAGGAATATTGTATATAGTAATGATGCTGTTTTTGTTAAAACAGATAAGAAAATCATGTACAGGAAATATATATAGTTATTCGCATTATATCACAAATGTCCATATGAACTGTTAAGCTCTCTGATACCCAAGGGTCAAGTCCGCGCTATATAAAACTCTATAAATAAAATAAATAAAGGAAGAAATGGGAGAAGATGTAGCTGGAACTGAGGGGTATCACCAGTCAGAATCAACAGCGTTGAACAGGGGGAAAGGTCTGTTCTCATTGACAGTGAAGTCAGAATAGATCTTCAGGATCTTGTCTCTGAAGTATACCACCACACTGTTACATAAACTCTGTGAGTACTCCATGGACTGTTGGACCGGGGGAGTAGAGCTCTTTTACCACCTTAAAGAATTCATTAGAGAAGTTACTGGCAGACCTAATTTTATTCACATAGTAGGAGGAGTTGGCGTCCCCAATGGCACGTTTATATATTAGTTACATGACGCTAACTGGTCGAACTTCGAACTCATGTCCAAAATCGAAGTATTCAATATAATTGCAAGCTTAAAGCCTACTTCCCACACTATGGACCCCTTCCCATCCATAACAGTAAAAAAAACTCAACCACATCATTGCCTCCTTCTGGACAAAATCATCAACTCCTCTCTCACATCAGGTTGTGTCTCAGACTCCCTTCAGCTAGGACAAATCACACCTCTACTCAAGAAAGCAGGGGCCGAACCCAACAAGCTCAACAGCCTCAGACCTATCACCAACCTTCCGTTCCTAACTAAAACATCGGAGAAGTGCATTCTCCAACAACTTACCAAACATATTGATGACTTCAACCTCCCCAACACCATTCAATCGGGTTTTAGGAAAGTTTGTGACTCCGAATCAGCGATGCTCAATATTGCTGATGATATCCACAGAGCGTTAGATGAAGGTGAAGCCTGTTTCCTCATCCATATTGACTTATCAGAGGCATTTGATGCTATAAACAATCCCGCTTTACTTGACACTCTGAAGATGCGCTCTGGCGTTAATTGAACAGTTCTAATATGCTCACTTCCTTCCTTAAGCACTGTTTGCAAGAAATTAAAATCAATTCCTTCCTCTCCGTACCAACACAAGTCAAACTTGGAGTAACACAAGGATCGATCCTCGCATCATCCCTCTTCAATCTCTTCATGGAACCCCTTACAATTATTCTGAAACAAGCAAGGGTTCAATACCACCTATATGCAGATGAAACACAAATATACCACAAAATCAAATCACCCAGTGATGTCCGAAACCTCAATGTCACGCTAACCAAGATCCAAACCTGGTTTAACACAAACCACTTAAAACTGAACCCAGACAAAACGGAATTAGTACTGTTCTCTCCGAAGAGTAATAATATCAAACAACGAAAGAGTACCAAATAAACAAAAAAAGAACAAAAAAAGGAAAGTTAGTAAAAAAATTCAATTACCACAACCACAAATAATAAGGACTGGGTGGAATGAGTCCGTGCACACTGAGAAAAAGGAACCCTCAGGCACCAACGAATTCAGTAGCCAGTTTTCATCATTGGGTTCTTGTTACAGGTATGTGCATTAGTACCATATAGTAAAGTGAGTGAATTATAAAAGGAGGTGTAACTGTTCCCTAATTATTTTTTTGTAAAAACTATTTTTATTGGCAATCAGGTTTGACAAGTGATTAGTACAGTCGGCAAAGTGATGCAGCGATAAGTGACATTCCAGGATAATAACACTTCTCATACATGAAGCCATTTATATATAACAATCCCCGAAACAGTTGCCGCCCTGTGTCCCACCCCCCCTGTCAGTGTGCCTTATGTCCTCCCTTAGTGAGCTCATAACCAACAGAGATTCCCCTTCCTGTCAAAAATTAAAAAAAAGGAAAGTAGACCGTGTCAATGGGGGAACCGATCTCTCAGAACCCCTGTTGTGTATGTAGTAATTGTGTGCTTCGTTGGAAGTGGGGTACTCACTAAGGTATCACTCCTACGGTGCTGCCGCTTCCTCATCTTCACTCAGTTCGCTCTCAGGCCGCTGGAGTGCTATCACCAAGGCCTCCCACGCTCTAGCTACCTCCAATGCCTTGTCATTGTCTAGGCGCCTGGCCTGTTAAAATCGCAATGCGCTCTCAGCTCTTGCCCATCGCAGCAAAGCGGCCCTCCAACGCAAGTAGCTAGGACCCTGGTTGGATTTCCAGTGCATGGTGATCTCTCTTTTGGCTAGAATCAGGCCCAAATAATAAAACTTACTAGTAACGCGAGTACAGGGGGTGTGAGGGAACCATAACAATAAGCAAGCGCCCATATCCGCGTCTATCTGCCGGTCCGTGACAGCATTCAGGCAGGCCATCACCGCCTCCCAGTAACCAGTTCGTTCACCACAGGACCAAAACATGTGTGCGAAATCTGCTCCCGCCGTCCCACATCGAGGACAGAGCGACGATGCACCCTCAAAATAGTGCGAAATCTTAACTGGTGTTAGGTACGCACGGTGTAGAGTAAAGAACTGGATCAATTGGAACCTGGCATTCCTAGTGCCCTTCCACGCGCGGCGCACCAGCTGTGGCCATGTCGACTCAGGAATCGGTCGCCCCACATCCCATTCCCATTTGGCTCTCAGCCCATCCATGGGCTGTAGGGCTTCAGTCGACAGCCTCCGGTAGAGGCAGGTGACGGCCTTGTAAGTACCAACCGCCATGACCACATATTGGCAGCACTCAGATGTCGGTGGCTCGCTGAGCCCCCCCCTCCAGTGTCTCCAAATACCGGCCACCAGCGCGGCGTGCAGCAGGTAGTCGCCTCTTGGGAGGTCGTAAGCGTCTCGCAGCTCTTGGAATGTGAGAAGCGTACCATCTTTGTAAAGATCACCGAGCACCTGCAAACAGAGCTCCTCCCAGGTTGCCAGCGCCGACCAGTCACCTCCATGCGGGAAGGCCGTGCACATCCCCAGTGGAATCTCAGGGGCATATGGGCGAGCAGTACCTGAGCGCCTATGGCAACGAAGCCAACAGCTACGAAGCGTACGTTCCTCCAGAGTGAGCTGGGTAAGGTCCAGCTTCTGGCCCAGGATTATAAAAGAGATGACGTGTCTGGGAAACAGTCTGCCCTGCATCTCCTCTGGGCCCCGGTACTCTAAAGCCACTGCCTGGGTAAGCCATTGCAGCTGCGCCGCCAGATAATACCACTGAAAATCCGGGACCGCAAGCCCCCCATCTGCTCTGGGACGCATCAAAGTGGCCAGCGCAACACGCCGTCTACCCGATCCCCAGATGAACCTGGATGTTAGAGAGCGGAGTCTGCTAAAAACCGATGCCGGGATCCATATAGGGAGAGTGCGGAACAGATACAACAAGCGGGGAAGTGCTACCATCTTCAGTAACGCCACTCGCAGTGTCCGCCAGAATCCCATGGAGCCTCTCAGATTCCAGATCGCTCTGTCGATGTTACCCTCTAGGAGGGCCAGCGAAGAGTGGTAGATATGTGTACCTAGTTAGGGGAGGCAATGGTACTCCCAGCGCAGTTCGCCCTCCGGTTGGGAGTCTTCCGTCCTCAGTGCCAGCGGGAAGAGACAGGATTTCCCCCAGTTGACTCGTAGTCCCGAAAGGTGGCCAAAATCTAAGAGCAAGCGTTCGGCTCCACGCAGGGAATCGCCGGTGTCCGCTATAAACATCAAACAGTCGTCCGCATAGAGGGAGATGTAATGAGTATCACCTCTCAGTGAGAGACCTTCATAAGCTCCGCCCATACGGGTGTGAGCCGCCAGAGGCTCGATAGCGAGCGCGAATAGTAGAGGGGACAAGGAGCACCCCTGTTGTGTCCCCCGACCAACCCTGTATGCGGCGGAGATGGTAGCACCTGTCTTGACTCGATCAGTGGCCGCGGCATAAAGCAAGGCAGTCCACTTCACAAACCGCTCACCCAGTCCAAAGACCCCCAGTACCCGGAGCAGGTACGGCCACTCAACGCTGTCAAAGGCCTTCTCGATGTCAATCGAGAGGACAGCGGCATCAGGGAGGCCGTCAACATTGCTCCCCATGACCCGAAGCAGCCAACGCACACAGGTGGCGGTGGTGCGCTGGGGAATAAAGCCCGCCTGATCGGGGTGCACCAAAGTGCGCATGTGAGCAAGAAGCCGCGTCGCGAGAACCTTGCTCAGGATCTTGTAGTCCGTTGTGAGCATGGATAGCGGGCGGTAGGCCGAGCGAGAGCTGGCATCGCCGCCACGCTTCAGTAAGGGTATCACCAAGGCCTCGTGAGTGGTCGCGGGTAAAGCCCCGGTGTCCCAAGCCTCCCGGTAAACCGCCTGCAACCGCGGGATCAGTACATCCGCGTAGGCTGCATAAAATTCAATCGGTAGACCATCCACGCCAGGGGTCTTGCGGCGAGCCATGTGCTTAATAGCTACGCGTATCTCCCCTTCGGTGATATCCCCGCCTAAGCGGTCCACATGATCCGGGTTAAGTCGGGGAAGCCGCGCCGCAAACAGGAATTCATCAAGCTCCACAGGCGCACTCAGCATCTCACTCCTATAAAGGTGTGCATAATATGCCAAGAATTGGGCGTTGATTTCTGATTGAGTGTAAACCAGGTGCCCCTTCGGGGTAGCCAAAGCCACAATCGGAGTGCCTCGAGTCCCAGGATTAGCCAGCCAGGCCAGCAGGCAGCCCACCTTGTCACGTTCTGCTTGAGCCCTAACAAGAAACTCCTTGTAGTCAAAGCAGCGGAGCTTCTCCATCCTCGACACAACTTCTTCTGGCGCAGCCGAAACCGCTCCGTGAGCCTCAGGAGTCGTGTGACTACGTCGCTCCTCCGCGCGTAAGTGATCTTCGCTTAGCGTGATGTCCTGCAGGAGGGTCTTACGGACTCCAGCGGTAGCCGAAATACAGACTCCCCGAATTACCGCCTTAAAGGCGTCCCACTCCAGCGCCCTATTCGATGCCGTGCCCTCATTAGCAGCGAAATAGCCTTCCACCCCAGTTCGTATATCAGCCTTAAACGCCGCGTTCTCCAGCGCCAATGGGTTCAACTGCCACGTAGGAATAGCTTGGCGTTGCCGTGTCCATTGGACCACTACCGAGCAAGGGTTATGATCGGATATCGTTTTTGCCAGATATTCTCTTTGGCGGACCAAACACTGAGCGTCCGGTGAGCAGAGAATGCTGTCAAGGCGAACATGCAGAGCATGTGGGGGGAGTAAAAGGAAAAATCCCTCTCAGTAGGGTGTTGAGTACGCCATGCATCGACCAGGCCCCAGCTACTTTGCCACTCTCTCCTACTCTTCGCCAGCCTGTGAGCTGCTGATTGTGCCAGCGGTGGGTGAGACCTGTCTAACTCCACATCTAACACAGAGTTAAAATCCCCCCTAGTAGGACCGTGTTAGCCAGGACTGTCACTAGTTTCCCAGATAATCACGTGAAAAAGGCAGGCTGCTCCACATTCGGGGCGTAAACACTGCAGAGCGTTACATCCCTCCCATCCAGTCGGCCCTGCACAGCCACAAACCTCCCCTCAGGATCAACCAGTCATTAAGGGCTGGAAGGGAACCCCTGCTCTTACCCAGATCAAAACTCCCCTTGCAAAGGCCGAGTACACAGTGTAAAACAAATGCCCCCGCCATCTGCGCTGCAGAGCCCTCCCCTCTGTCTGGTCAATATGTGTTTCCTGCAGGAAAGCTACCTGAATCCCCCTGCGAACAAGATAGGCATGCACCTTGTGACGCTTCAGCATGGAATTCAGTCCCCGCACATTCCAGGTTAAACACTTCAGCTCAGGTAAGGTCCCCATTCACAATAGCAAGTACAGTTCTGAGTAAAGAAAAAACTCCAGGCACACTGACAACACCCCAAAAACCTGAGCCCTAAAACCACCCAACAAACCTGTGTCCCACCCATCCCCAGAATAGGCCCCAAACTGTAGAAACACATCCAAAGGCAAAAGTCCCAATAAGAACAGTCTCAGGTAACTACCAGAGTCTCACAATAGGTGTGAGAAAGGGGGGGGGGGCTCGGCACCACTTCCAACAGACCGCGAGCTACATATGCCACCCGACCGGCCTCCCCCAGTATTTCCTAGGAGTCCCACATCCCCACCTCGTCAACGGCAGACGCCATGAAGCGTACGAGGCAGCCGCCCAATAACTCCTTGCCAGCCCGGGATATATGCCTCCTCCCCTAGCATAGATCAGGTACACATCAGCATATACAATACCACTTCGGGGGGGGGGCACTAGAGTCATTCGTCTAGCAAGTCATCTGCAGTCCCAGGGGTGACATGGGGTGGCACGGGGCCGCCACCGCCCGAACCCTCCGACGTCCCATCCTCAGAGCCCCTACGGGAGCCCGACTCCATCGCCGATGTCGACTCCACTGTCTTGGAAATGGTAGAGACTGCCCGGAGGGCCTCTTTGCGTTCCAGCTCGGTCTGAGATATGGAGGGGGTCCGAGCATTCGGCGGTCGTCTCCTGTTCCGCCTAGGTCTCGGTGCGGCGCTCCGCGGCTCCCCAGAAGTCAGATGAGCATCCGCACCGGCCCTGTACAGTTCCAGCCAGTCCCACACTTCGTCAGGAGAATTGTAGAAGGAGGATTTGCCCTCCAACATGATCCGCAGGCTTCCCGGGAACAAGAGAGAGTAAACGGATACCCTCCTCACGGAGAGCCTTCTCAACTGCCAGGAAGGTGGAGCGCAGCCTCTGAACCTCAAGAGAATAATCCGGGTAGATGGAAACACGGGCATTGTCCACTTGATAGGGCCCCAGTGCTCGCGCCTTTTGTAGGATAATATCTCGGTCCCTGTAGTGCAACAAGCGCGCCACCACCGGCCGAGGAGGTCGACCAGCAGCAGGAGGCCGGGCCGGCACTCGGTGGGCGCGCTCCAGGGTGTAAAACGGTGCCAGACCCTCCGGGACCACCACGTCACGCAGCCAGGTTTGAAGATAGCCCAACATGTCAGAACCTTCAATTTTTTCAGGTAGGCCAACCACGCGTATATTATTGCGGCGATTGCGTCCCTCCGCATCCTCCGCCCTCTGGCCCAGCAAGTGCACCCGTTGTTGCAGCTCACCCAGAGAAGCCTCAGATGCCTTGACCGTGGGTTCCAGTGCGTCCAGCCGAACTTCAGCCTGTTTGACCCGGTCTGCCAGTTTGCCGTGGTCTGCCCGCAAGAGCCCCAATTTCATGGATACCTGAGCGATGTCGTGCTGTAAGCCCTCTCTGGTGTCAGTGATGGCTTTCAAGATCTGATCCAGTTGGCTCTGCGGTAGGCCCGCCGTCGACCCACCGGCCAGAGCAGAGTCCTGACCGCTCACCGATTCCTCCGCAGGGTCAGGAGGAGGTTTCAGGCGCTTCCCCATGACGGCATCCGGTCTCAGCCCCCGGTCAGCAGGTGCTGGGTGCTCCCTCAGTCAGATCCACCAGGAGTCTACGCTGCGCTGGCGGGCCAGAACACAATCTTGCTATCCCAAGGATCACTCCCCTGGTCGCGCACGTGGCAGCACCGCTGTTGGTCCCCAGGTCCAGCACATCACTCCCAGCACTGGGCGTGCGTGCCGCGCAGCCCAGGGCAGACGTCGTAAGTAGGCCTCGATGTCGAGCCGCCCCCTCGGACCCACGAGCAGGAGATCAGGTGCGTGGCAGCAAGTGCGTCCACCTGGCTGCGACGCCAGCGGTAGATGGTTCCGGCCCCAGCCAGGGGGGGTCAACTCCCCTGCGCGCCGGTAAAGAACTGTTCCCGGGACCAGGCCCCGCTAGGCTCTCGTGCACCCCATCTGGGCCCCAGCTCCCCGCACCAGCAGCAACCGGCAAGGCTCCTCAGGTCTTGGCCGCTTCAGGGGCTCACAGCGCCGACCCCTCAGGCCCCCCGCAGTCGGCAGGGCACACCAGCCCCACAGGTCAACTGCCCTGTGCGAGGTAACTGTTCCCTAATATAGAGAATTCCTTTTAATAGAGGGACAGTTCATCTCCATTAAAAACAAAGTGAGAAAAGGACAAAAGTTGGTTAAGTCAATTTGAACCAACCATGTCCTAAAAAAAGTTAGAAATTGGTCAAAATGTTTCTGCTATCACGAGCCATGTCAGCTCAGCATTCATCAGGACCATACATACCCCAGCCGGTGTTCGGCGCACGCTAAGGCGCAAACTCCAAGATGGGGAAATCAACTAACTTAGTGAACAGACTCACGGAATTCCCGTGTAGGAGCCCTTGTAAATATAGGGGGGATCCAATGGAATTCCCGTGTAAGAGCCCTCGTAAATGTAGGGGGGATCCAATTGTTTTAGTTCGTTATGAATACAACGTGGGCTCGTGGCAGGGGAAACCTTCACGCCCAGAATCGTTCTTTCCGAGCGACAACCCGCTGATACACCTACTGCGGTCACATCCACGGCCCAAAAAGTAACCACCGACCAATTCAAAGCTGGCTCAAGGAGCTGGATGCTCTTAATCCCTCCTTTGTCCTATCCGACTCGGTAAAGTCACTAGGCATTACCCTGGATAAGAACTTGTCAATGGAGGACCACATCAAGAACTCTACAAAAGGTGCGCTTTACTCTCTAAAAAAACCCGTAGAAGAAAATTAAACTTTCATTCCCCAAGATGATCTCAAAACAATAGTACAATCCCTAGTCCATTCTAAACTGGACTATGGGACTGCCATCCTAACAGGGTCACCAAAAACTCACCTAGCCCCATTATGGTCAGTCCTTAACAGTGCAGCTCGACTCATAACTGGAGTAAAAAGATTTGAACACATCACACCAACCCTCAACGCACTCAACTGGCTTCCCATGGAAGGTAGATGTATTTAAAAATTGGCCTGCATCACACACAAGGCCCTTCATGCCCAATCCCCCAACTACTTAAACAGCAAACTGGTAACAGCCGTAAAATCCAGAACTCTACTCTGAAAATCACAAACTCATGTCTTCTAATCCCTCCAAAACTGAAAAGGAAAACGACCCAATCAATCAATCAATCAGGACATTTGTTAAGCGTGCTACATACCCGCGAGGGCCTCAAGGCTGTGGGGGGGGGGGAGATGCGCTACTGATCAAAGAGCCAGGTCTTGAGAAGTCATCTGAAGGCCAGGAGGTCTTGGGTCTGCCATAGGTTGGTGGGGAGGGTGTTCCAGGTCTTACCGGTTAAGTGGGAGAAGGATCTGCCACCGGCGGTTGTTTTTCAGATGCATGCCACTGTGGGGGGGGGGGGCGAGGTCGGTGGAGCAGAGCTTGCGGGTAGGGGCGTAGAAGCTGAGTCGTTTGTTGAGGTATGCTGGGCAGGCGTTGTGGAGTGCCTTGTGTGCGTGGGTGAGGAGCTTGAAGGTTATCCTCTTGTTGATGGGAAGCCAGTGTAGGTCTCTCAGGTGGGGTGTGATGTGGCTGTGGTGGGGGATGGTGAGGATCAGTGATGCTGAGGTGTTCTGGATGAGTTGCAGCCGTTTCAGGAGTTTGTTCGACGGTCCTGCATCGAGGGCGTTTCCGTAGTCCAGCCTACTGGAGACGAGAGCCTGTGCTACTGTTCTTCTCGTTTCGGTGGGGACTCACTTGAAGATACTGTGGAGCATTTGTAGGGTGTGGAAGCAGGATGAGGAGACGGCTTTGACCTGTTTGGTCATGGAGAGGGGAGTCGAGGATGAACCCCAGGTTGCATGCGTGGTCCATAGTTGTCGGGGCTGTTCCCAGCGATGTCGGCCACCCGTAGTCATCCCATGCTGAGGGAGTGGAGCCGAGGATGAGGGCCTCCGTCTTGTCCGAGTTCAGCTTCACTCTGCTGTTCCTCATCTATTCGGCGACGGCCTTCATTCCTTCGTGGAGGTTGGTTTTGGTGGTATGAGGGTCTTTGGTGAGAGAGATGATCAGCTGGGAGTCATCGGCATAGGAGATGATGTTGAGGTTTTGCTGGCGGGCGATGTAGGCCAGGGGTGCCATGTATATGTTGAACTGTGTTGGGCTGAGGGAGGAGCCCTGGGTTATGCAACAGATGATCTCGGTGGCGGTGGATCTGAAGGGGTGGAGGCGGACGCTCTGTGTTCTGCCGGTGAGGAAGGATGTGGTCCAGTCCAGAGCCTTCTCTTGGATCCTAGCGTCATGTAGGCATGTTGGTAGTGTCTGATGGCAGACCGTGTCGAACGCAGCTGACAGGTCCAGGAGTATGAGGGCTGCTGTTTCTCCATTGTCGATCGGGGTCCTGATGTCATCGGTGGCGGCAATGAGGTCGGTTTTGATGCTGTGGTTGCTGCGTAAACCGGACTGGGATGGGTCCAGGATGTTGTTGTCCTCGAGGTAGCGCGTTCATTGCTTGTTGCCGATTTTCTCTGAACTTCACCGGAAACGGGAGCAGGGATATGGGACGGAAGTTCTTGAGGTCCTTGGGGTCCGCCTTGAGTTTATTGAGTAAGGCGTTAATCCTGGCATGCTTCCAGCTCTGTGGGAAGGTTGCAGTCTTGAAGGAGGTATTGATGACTTTCCAGAGGTGGGATGCTATGATTGTGCTGGCTTTGTTGAAGATGTGGTGAGGGCAAGGGTCTGACGGAGATCTGGAGTGGACGGACTTCATGATTTTGATGGTGTCATCGCCGTTGACTTTGGACCATGCGGTCAGGTGGCAGGTGATCACGGCGGTGGGGGTCTCGCGGAGGTTGGCGGGGCGATCGTGGCATTGAAGCTGTCGTGGATGTGTGCAATCTTGCGTTGTAAGTAGGTGGCCAGTGAGTCGCACAGGTCCTGCGAAGGGGAGATGTCGTTGTTGTTGGAGCTGGGGTTGGAGAGTTCCTTCACAATGTTGAAGAGCTCTTTGCTGTTGTGTGCATTGTTATCTAGGTGGTCCTTGAATGCGGTCCTCTTGGCGGTTCTGATGAGTTGATGGTGTCTGCGGGTGGCGTTCTTGAGGGCCGTGTGGCAGTCTGCTGATCGTTCACGGAACCAGATCTTCTCCAGTTTCCGGCAATTATGCTTGGAGGCCTGAAGATCTTCAGTGAACCAGGTGGCTTTCTTGCTGGTGTGGCTGTTGGAGGGTGTCTTGAGCGGGGCGAGGGTGATGGCGCAGTCATTGATCCACTGTCGGAGGTTGAGGGCGGCGGTGTCGAGTTCGGTGGGGTCGGCTGGTGGGCTCTGGGCGAGGGTGGTAGCTAGCTGCTCTTCCCCAGCAGCGACGAGGCATCTGTTGTGTGTGGCGATGTGCATTGGGCTTCCTAAAGGTAAAGTGGACGCAGCGGTGGTCGGTCCAGTGGGGTTCGGTGGTGTGGGTGAAGGAGACGAGAGGGCTAGCGGAGAAGATGGGGTCTAGCGTGCTGGCCGGTGGCGTGGGTAGGTGTTGTCATGAGCTGTCTGAGTCCAAGGTTGGCGAGGTTGGCGATCAGGGTGGTGGAGTTGACATTGTCGTTGTTCTCGAGGTGGAAGTTCAGGTCCCGGAGGAGGATGTAGTCTGTGGAAGCGAGGGCATGGGTGCTGATGAGGTCAGTGATGGAGTCGCCGAACTGTGGTCTGGGTTCAGGGGGTCTGTAGATGAGGGTCGTAGATGCTAGTCGAGACGCTGAGGGTGTTCTTGTGGACAATGGCAATTCCACCTCCTGTTCCATTGGTGTGGTATCTGCGGGTGATCTTGTAGCCTTCCGGGATGGCTATGGCGATGTCAGATGCTGAGGCGGGGGTCAGCCAGTTCTCCATTAGGAAGGTGACGTCTGGGACGGTTGAGTCGAAGAGGTCCCAGATTTCGACGTTGTGTTTGCGGGCAGAGCGAGTGTTGAAGAGCATGCACCTCAGGTGGTTGGGTTCATTGGTTGGTGGTTTCGTGGTTTGGATACTGATGAAGCTGCAGTTCCGGAAGGTGAAGGGCCTTTGGGTGCGCTTCGGGGAGGCCCGCTAGCAGGTGTGTTGTCGTCCGGGGTTGAGTACATGGAGGTTGCTCGTGTCGTAGTGTAGTCAGGTGTCGTGGTGTCTTCGTGGAGGCAGCGGCGGGAAGGAAACGGGACGGCGAGATACGGAAGGCAAAAAGAGGATGGGGCAGGGGAACTAACAAACAGTCAACAGTGCATGGCAACAGAAAAGAATAATGAGGCACAGTACAATTAGGAGAAAACCAAAATACAAGGACAGTACAATTTACCAGCGGAGGGGGGGCGGCGAACTCACGATGCGGCAGCAGCTGGCTCAAGGCAGGAACAACAGAGGCGGAGCTGTGCGGTGAGGAGGCGGCCTGACCTGCAAGCAAATGTAAATGTAAATGTAAATGTAGTTGAGCTTATATAGCGCACAGCTACCCGCAGTGGGTGTCCCGGCGCTTGCTTAGGGAACCCTTCCTGGTATTCCCCTGTGAGATAGCAGGGTATCCACAAGGTGAAAGTCAGGCATCCCGCCGCGAGTGCCGTTGTGGAGATTAAGCAAGCTATTGCCCAGAGTCGCAGAGTGTGAACCCGTGAGTCGAGGAGGCACCGGGGCGAGAATTATCGAGTCCGTGGAATTTTTAGCCCAAGACCCCGCCGAGGCGGGGAATTGAACCCTGGTCCAAGACCGATCTCAGCTTCCGGGTCTGCTGCCTCTAACCCCTGAGCCACACTTCTCCAAGCAGCAAGCAGTGCCGATCCTTCTCTGGTGCTGATCCAGGATGTGGAACGCACTCCCTATGGACCTCAGATGCAATCCCTCCTTCCCTTGCTTCAAAAATGACCTGAAACTCCTTCTCCTCAACCAATACTTTACCGACCAAGTCAACCAACCAAGGCACCACTAACCTAATGGACTACCCCCTCACTTTGACCTTCAAGGATGGTGGTTATCTGACTGTTTCAACCACCTGCTTCTTTCTCCCCTCACTGGATTCATAAGTATTATGTCTTTGCTTACATTTTCATGAATCCGCATGTCCGCATAAAAGTAGTATGGGTCACCTTGTTGGAATCCTGAGAACACAAGAGGAGACTTACAATTTGAATCCCCTACCAAAAGCATCCCATAAAACAGGTCTAGTTCCCCTCTTGGTCTGGCTCCACTGCCTCCCTTGCTACACATCATTCTTTTCACAGCACTCACAACCTCCTTACACAATACCCTTGTATAGAGTAGCCTAGCTGCCTCATGGGTGCACTATTCCTTGAATATCCCTTTGCCTGGGCTCCACATACCTTCACGCACCAGGTTGGTAAATGAGCAGGGTTCCGACCACTGCCAGTGTTATTTCTAAGGGGCGTGGTCTGACAGTGGTTTACCTAGGTATCTTGTGTGTGTCATAGTAGGCTGGAGAGAAAGGTGCAAAGGATTCTGTCAAGGTGTTAAATATAAAGTGTGCGATTGATAAAAAAGAATTGTATTGTATTCATGTATATCGCTGTTGTGGCCATGCCATACATCAGACAGGTTCCAACCCACAATCCATTGCTGCAGTGTTTTCGCCTGCTTCTCTGCCCCAGCGCTTGTTAAGGGGGGTGTGAGATTGATCTAGGTTAATATCTAGTACTGCATTAAAGTCTCTCGCTGCCATCCAGGGATATTAAGCCCAATCCGTGAGGCGGATGGAAAAGTTTGACAAAAAGACATCATGATCCCTATTAGGTGCATAAATGCTCCAGAGCACTACTCGTGACCCATCCACGATACCCTTTGGTGAAAACGCAGGCCAAACTGTAACAAAAACATGCAAATGAAACAATACATGTGCATTCGCTCCTGCAGTGTGTGGCTCCACATCAGTAAATACATCGCTGCTGGGATGAGGGTGTCGGAGGCCAAACCGGAACCACAGGAGCCGGCGAGGGCCCCCTCACCTCACCACCAGTGCACCTCCCGAAGATTATAACTTCCAGGCAGTACACTAATAGGGGGGAAAGGGGAAGTGGATAAAAGAGAGAGACTGCCTGGTTCCTGTCCTCGTCTGCACGGTGGAACAGCCTAATAGGAACACCTTCTGGATTCTGTGCCTGTAGTGAAGGAAAGTATTATAAACAACAATCCTAGCTAACTGTGAATTACTTAGACATAGAAAACCTTCAGAAAACACTCAATTACCCCAATGGCTACAGGCTTTAGCTTCTCTCTGCAAGTTGATTTAACTGTAGATTGGTTACACCTGTAAACGAGATATTAGATTACTAACATAGTTTTATCATTTAGACCTTATGTAAATTGTTACCGTGGGTTACTAATTACCCTGGATAAGTACGGGTGAATCCTTGAACCTAGTATCGTATTTGTCTAATCTTATTTCAATATTTACACTATCAGAATCAAGCAATACAAAGTGTTTTTCTTACGGAAAAAGTCTTTAAGTAAGAACTGTAAACAAGCGACAATTGGAAACGTGTCCATAGACACCTCTTACCACTGCCACTACTGGAGCAACAAATTAAATGAACTCAATCCTTGAAACAACGTCTTCGTTGGTGAAGTTCCTCGTTGTCCACGTTGCGCATGCGTTGGTGATTCTCAATTCCAAAAGACTGGTAAGTGACTCCAAAGAAACTCTGGATACTGAGAATAAACTCTAAGCTAAAGGTTTAACAATTCTACGGAGCATTAACGAACGCAGCTTGCTTCGTTAATTCAACAGTTGAAGTGCGCAGTTCAAAAGTTAGCTCGCGCTCTTAGCACCTGTGTGGTTCCTTGAATTCTGAACCTGTGTTTTAAATATCATGATTCTGTTATGAATTTGGTAACAGCAGACCGTAAACAGTGAGTTCAGCAAGTGCAAGTGTTTTCGTCATGTTACACCAATGGATTCACTGTGTATTTGAAGGTTTTGTTCTGAACCCTCGGGTTCCATCTTGTGCATAGCAGCCATTTTGTGGATTGGCCTTACAGTAGGCCCTCACTGTGGCAGAACAAGTATTTAAGGACATAACCTTAGCATGGGTTTGTGCTGACTCCTGCATGACCTGGCGAAAGCTGACCCTGTTGCTTGAGGCTAACCTTGCCAAGCCAGTTCCTGCCCTTTAGCTGATCAAGATTATAGATCAGAGCACAGGACATTGTAAAGATTTACTACACACAAACGTGCCTATCTTACTTCCATCTGTTCCTGTTCCTGCATCCACGAGCTATTTGTGACATGGGCTGTGTACTTACTGTTTTGGGTTTATCCGGCCTTGTCAGCTAGAGAATGTACGCATTATGTGGACATTGTTTATGGCCTGGACTTATCTTGAAAGTGGGTTTGTCATCATACAATGCTTTGTGTGCACGTCCTGGGAGTGACCAACAATAATGTACTTCAAAGAGAAAATGTGTGCCTAGGGCATAATAAATGGTATAAAAGGTCTGTGCTGAGACCATTCAGGAGGCTGCCTCATTCAGTTGCTTTAGGGGTGACTGGGCGACGTAGCCTCACAATTAATTGTAATAAAGATGTCTTTTCATATTTCAGATTCTCTGCTGATTTCTTTGCTGCTTTTGAATGGACTACTTATTGGTAAGACCCCTGAGAAGGAGTTTGAGGATTTCTAGTACATCACCTGGCTCACCGCGAACTGCATGAACACTAGAGAGCTGACCTTCTACTCTGATGGGAGGGGTGGCAACCATATTAGATTGTTGCAAAATCAATAGACATTGTTTCAAGAAAAGTTTGGTCACTATTATTTTGAATAGTTTACCATAACGTTTCTGGGTAATTTGTTTTTTATTGTTCATGAGTCTATGCTGTATCTGACCGATGGTGACAGTACCTCCCTCTAAAGGGGGTCCCTCCTCTTTGGGCTTGGCTGGATTATTTTTATGAAAGTTCTTTAACAGTCTGGGAGCATGTACATTGGTGGATGGTTCCCAAGACCGTTCTTCAGGACCGTAACCTTTCTATTCTACCAGATAGTATAGTTTCCCTCTGGACCTTTTAGAATCCAATATCTTGCTGACTTCATATTCCTCATTCGATTCTACGGTAATAGACATTGGAAGCTTCTTAAGTCTTACATGAGGTGGGTTTTTTTTAAGAAGGGAGACATGAAAGGCTGGATGAACTTTTAACTGTTTCGGAAGTTGTAATTTGACCACTACAGGGTTAATTTTTTTAATGACTCTGAATGGGCCAATATACCTAGGCTGAAACTTCCTATTTCCTTTCAACCTTAAATGTTTAGTGGACAACCATACCCGATCTCCCACCTTAAAATCTGTACCTGCTCTTCTTTTTTTATCTGCCTGTTTCTTCTAGGACATTTTGGCCTTCTGCAAATTCTCCTGAGCTAGTTTGTGTGAGTGCTCTAACTGGGATAGATAGGTTTTAAACGAGGGTACTGAGTCATCCTTTCTTCCTGTCATTAACTGAGGGTGCCTACCAGAATTTAAATAGAATGGAGTAAAACCAGTGGAATCATGAATGGCATTGTTGTATGCAAACTCAGCAGTCCACAACAGATCCGACCAATCCCCCTCCTGTTCCAACAGATAGAGCCTCAGGTACTGCTCTAGTTCCTGATTGACCCTCTCCGTTTGACCGTCGGTCTCAGGATGGAAACTGGTGGAAAACCGTGTATCTACACCCAAGCTCTGCATATATTTCTTCCAAGATTTGGACACAAATTGGGTCCCTCTGTCAGAAATAATAACTTGTGGAACCCCATGAGCTCAAATGACGTGTTGATTGAATAGTGGTATTAACTGCATTGCTGTTGGAAGGGACTTGAGTGGTACAAAATGACTCATTTTGGAAAATGTGTCTACCAACACTAAGATAGTCGTGTAACCCTGACTAGGCGGAAGATCCACAATCAAGTCTAATGTCACTGTGTGCCATGGGTGTGGGGCATTGGGAAGAGGTTGTAACAACCCCTGTGGAGCTTGTCTGCTTGGCTTCCCTTTAAGGCATAGTTCACAGGTCGACACATACTGCGCCACATGAGCCGCCATGTCAGGCCACCAAAAATGTCTCTTGATCAAATTTAAGGTCTTTTTTTATGCCCTTATGACCAGCCATTGGTTCATCATGACAGTGGCGTAGAGTCTTTTCCTGCAAGTTCTTAGTCGGCAGATATAATGCTTCGTTCGTAATATGGAAGGCCTTCTTTAATTGTTTTCTTTTCATCGTTTTGAGCCCAATCCTGTAATTTCTGAGGCGGGTAATGATCATGTATTTCCTGAACAAATTCTTTTAAGTGAATTACACCAATGATTTTTTCCTTGGGGATAATTAGTTCGTTGGGGGGCGTCTTCACTTCATGGGGTACATTCAATCTGGTTAACGCATCTGCCTTTCCATTTTTTGCCCCTGGCTTATATGTGATCACAAAGTCAAATTCAGAGAAATACAACGACCATCGCAACTGACGAGGAGTTAATGTTTTAGCTGTTTTTAAAAACTGCAAATTACGATGATCGGTATATACCGTGACGCAGTGCTTGGCTCCCAACAAATAATGTCGCCAATCTTGTGCTTCTTTTACCGCTAACAATTCTTTATCAGCAATAGAATAATTGAGTTCTGGTTCTGTTAACTTTCGGGACCGATAGGCAACTGGATGAAGTTGTCCAGTATTTTTGTCCCTCTGAGACAAAATTCCAGCAGTGGCAAAGTCGGACGCATCAGTTTCTACAAAATAGGCTTGTTCTGGATCCGGATGAGCCAAAACCGGAGCTGTGATAAAAGTCTCTTTTAGAAAACAAAAAACCTTCTCAGCATCTTCGGACCAAACAAATTTGGCCCCTTTTTGCAAAAGCTGCATGATTGGCGTAACTTTTGTGGAAAAATTAGGAATGAACCTCCGATAGAAGTTAGCAAAGCCTAGGAAACTTTGGATCTCTTTTACATTTCTAGGGGACGCCCAATCCTGTATAACTTGAACCTTGGCTGGATCCATAGCAACGCCATCTGCGGACAATACAAATCCCAGGAATTCTAATTGTTTGGCATGAAATTAACACTTCTCCAGCTTCACAAAGATTTGGTTTTCTAATAATTTCTGCAGGATGGCTCGAACATGTTTCACGTGCGCCTCCATGCAGTCAGAAAAGATCAAAATGTCATCTATGTACATGACAGCCACTCTGTCCAGAAATTCCCGAAGGACGTCGTTTACAAAGTGCTGAAAGGCTGCTGGAGCGTTGCTCAATCCGTAAGGGATTACCTGGTATTCGAAGAGGCCAAATTTTGTGCGAAACGCTGTCTTCCATTCATTGCCCTCGATAACTCGGACTAAGTGATAGGCCCCTCTAAGGTCGAGCTTAGTATACACTTTGGCTCCCTTGACCTGATCCAATAATTGAGAAATTAAAGGAAGAGGATACCGATTTTTTATGGTCACCAAATCTAAGGCTCTGTAATCAATGCACGTGCGAAGGGTTCCATCCTTCTTTGGCCGGGAAAATAGCGGTGACGAGACTGGTGATTGGGAGGGTCTTATAAACCCGATTCTCCGATACTCCTCCAAATATTCCTTCAAAAATGCATTTTCAGTTTCAGTGAGAGCATATATTCGACTGCACGGTAATCTGGCCCCGGGCTCGAGTTCTATCTTGCAATCATACTCCCTGTGGGGTGTTAGACGCTCAGCATTTTTTTGTCAAAGACGCTGGCCAGATCTCGATAATCGATTGGAATTTCTTTCAAATCAACAACGCATAGTTGATGCTTGATATGGGCTAATTCTGTAGCTGGAGATCTGGAGGGTTTTTCTGGATTCCGAGCGAAGCAGTTTTTTTGCAGTACTCTGAAGACATTTCCATAGTTTTCTTTTCCCAATCGATCCTTGGGTTGTGCTCTGATAACCACGGCAATCCCAGGATTAACTGAACTTGTGGGGCATCAATTAAATTAAATCGAATAAACTCATGATGACCTTGTAACCCAATTAACTCTAAGGTTTCAGTTTCTTCAGTAATTGGACCAGACGTAAGATTGGAACCATCGCTGGCCTTCACAATTTTGAAATGTTTCTTCTTTATGGCTCGGAACTCCATTTCCTTAGCGTATTCTATGTCCCAAAAATTACCAGTTGCGCCCGAGTCTATCATGACAGACACATCTTTCACCTCCTGGACTCCAAACCGGACGGTGCAAGACACAGTTAAATGTGGCACTGCTGCTTGTAAGGTGTTAGCTAATCGCTGCGATTCTTGAGTTGACTGTTTGCTCAATCCCACCAGGGCAACTCCCTCTACTGATGGGATCGATCTTTTAACCCTTAATTACCCTTGGGTTTTTTGGGGCATTCTTTTACAAAATACCTGGATCCTCCACAGTATAAACACAGGTTTTTAGATCGCCTCAATTCTTTCTCGTCCTTTGAAAGTGGGACACGAACAGAGCCAATCAGCATTGGTTCTTCACCGGTGGAAGAGTCTGATTTAACAGTCTCCGACTTAACTCGATCAAATCGTGGAACATAAATACGATACTCTTTTTTCCTTTCAGATTTTATTTTGACTTGACGGTGTTCAAGTTGAAATACCAGATCAATTAGTTCCGAGATGTCTTGTGGTCGATTGGGTATCTGAGCTAATGCATCTTTTAACTCATCTTTTAAACCACGATAGAAGATGGCGGCGCGTTTGCATTCAGGCCAACTGGTCTCAAAAACAAGTTTGTTAAACTGTGCAATGTACGCTACCAATTCACGGTTCCCTTGTTTTAGGTCAAGCAACTCATTATCTGTGGCTTGATCCGCGGTTCTTCGGTCGAATATTCTCAAAAATTATTTTTTGAATCATTTATAGTCAAATAGCGCTGGGTCATTCCGAGAGATCATGGGCATTGACCATGCGGCCGCATCGCCACTCATGTAGGACAGCATGAATGCGACCTTAGTCTGATCCTCTGTGAACATAGCAGGTCGGCACAAGAAATGCTGGGAGCATTGGGTGAGGAATATTTGGGCCTTATGTGGGTCGCCTGAAAATCTTTCTGGGGTAGCTAAAGGAACTACAGAATTTATGACTTGAGTCGCCACCTCTGAGACCGACCTTCTATCAGAACCAAATTGGGGTGCAGAAGAAGGTTCTGACAGCAGTTCTTCCATTCTTAACCTGATCTGTTGTGTCTCTTGTTGTGATCTTTTAACTTCTTCTCTTAGACTTCTATTTTCTTCTGCCGTTTGTGTTAACTGAGTTTGTAACCCATCAAGGATACCAGCTAAAGTTTTTAAATCTAGACCTTCTGCCATCTCGACTCGGGTGGAAATCAGTTGGCACTTAAATCTGTCAGAGGCCAAACCGGAACCACAGGAGCCGACAATGGCCCCCTCACCTCACCACCAGTGCACCACCCGAAGATTATAACTTCCAGGCAGTAAACTAATAGGGGGGAAAGGGGAAGTGGATAAAAGAGAGAGACTGCCTGGTTCCTGTCCTCATCTGCACGGTGGAACAGCCTAATAGGAATACCTTCTGGATTCTGTGCCTGTAGTGAAAGAAAGTATTATAAACAACAATCCTAGCTAACGGTGAATTACTTAGACATAGAAAACCTTCAGAAAACACTCAATTACCCCAATGGCTACAGGCTTTAGCTTCTCTCTGCAAGTTGATTTAACTGTAGATTGGTTACACCTGTAAACGAGATATTAGATTACTAACATAGTTTTATCATTTAGACCTTATGTAAATTTTGACCTTGGGTTACTAATTACCCTGGATAAGTACGGGTGAATCCTTGAACCTAGTATCGTATTTGTCTAATCTTCTTTCAATATTTACACTATCAGAATCAAGCAATACGGAGTGTTTTTCTTCCGGAAAAAGCCTTTAAGTAAGAACTGTAAACAAGCGACAATTGGAAACGGTGTCCATAGACACCTCTTACCACTGCCACTACTGGAGCAACAAATTAAATAAACTCAATCCGTGAAACGACGTCTTCGTTGGTGAAGTTCCTCGTTGTCCCACGTTGCGCATGCGTTGGTGATTCTCAATTCCAAAAGACTGGTAATTGATTCCAAAGAAACTCTGGATACTGGGAATAAACTCTAAGCTAAAGGTTTAACAATTCGACGGAGCATTAACGAACGCAGCTTGCTTCGTTAATTCAACGGTTGAAGTGCGCAGTTCAAAAGTTAGCTCTCGCTCTTAGCACCTGGCTCACCGCGAACTGCATGAACACTAGAGAGCTGACCTTCTACTCTGATGGGAGGGGCGGCAATCTTATTAGATTGTTGCAAAATCAATAGACATTGTTTCAAGAAAAGTTTGGTCACTAATATTTTGAATCGTTTACCATAACGTTTCAGGCTAATTTGTTTTTTATTGTTCATGGGTCTATGCTGAATCTGACCGATTGTGACAGAGGGCCATTTAGGTCTCAGACTTCACTTGGTCCGAGGGCCACAAATCAAACATCTAAGGCAAGTGGGTACAGCAACTAGGCTAGCAACATTATGAGGCAGCGCAACCCCACGGGCCCCCTTGATGTTTTGTATCGGAAGAAGAGTAGCCCCCGAACCCAGGTGTAGACCTTCATAATGATGGCAGTGCAATCTCCATGGTTGGCAGTCTAGCACGTGTTCCATAACAAAGAAAGGGCAGTGCCCTACAAGCACCAGTACTCATGACCGTTAGCCCAGGAGATCATTGACAGTTTATGGGGTAATCAAAGGGAACAGTGCATGTTGTCGCCAGAGTAAGAGTCTGAGGTGTTGCCATATGAGGACCTGGCATTGGTGTGAGACCGTATGTCACAGAGAGCGGTTAGGGACTTGAATGCAGCTCTGTGGCCCTCTAGATTCCAACTCAGCCTCCTCGCCATTGATGGAATGGGATGCTTTCAAAGTGGTGGTGCGTGGGACATCCATTAATGCTGTAATAGGAGCCTCAAAGACGGTCCTCTTCACCTCAATATTGATAAATCGTACACCTTCCCCTCCGATAATACATATGAAGAGTCCTTCTTGCCTTTTGAGGACATAAACATGCAGGTGGCACAACACATTTTCCATTATCTGGGAGTTCAGATCTATCAGGAGGCGTTAGCCCTAATGGAGGGAAATGCCATGAAAACTATTGTATCCCTCGAATTCATAAACATACATTCAGATACTCCACCTCCGCCTATCCTGACGTTTTCTGTTTGATCTCCAACCCAAAATGCAATGTCTGCGCACATATAAGGATATGTTTTAGTAGTAAACTTGGAAGGGTGGGAAAGCTATTATATATAACTATCATTTATCTGTTTAGTTCACAGTTTTTCTTATTTAAACTTCATAAACAAGGAACAAAAAATTCGAGCTCTTCTCTAGTGCAGTACATTCCTACTGCCACCGGTGCAATGAAAACGAGAAATGTGTGTCTCCTTTCGCAAGTTGGACTTGTCAAAGCATAGCACAGGCCAACAGCAACTACTTCCTCTCGCATTCACCCGGCAACCAGGGGATGGGCGTCTGAGGACAGTTCACATCCTACTGCATGAAGAAGAGCCTCTATCTGTCATTGCCCTGCTCAGAGAAAGGGCACCTGTGAGCATCCAACCAGGACCCACATACATGCCAACATTTTAGAAGTAGGGAATTTAAATAATTATTTCCCTCGTTGACTTCTACCGAAGAAGAGGCAATTTCAGGGGGGAGCCAGACAAAATAAAGCCATTTTTGGCTTAAAACAATCGCCCGCCTGTATCGGGTCTATTGGCAGGAATGAACAAAGACACATAAAGAGCCGAGTGTACCCACGCTCAGAAGAATTCTGTAGAGTGTTGTTTCTCTACCATGCCTCAAACCTCTAGACACAATGCCCTGCTGGGTATGCCACTTACCAAGAGCAGTGAGGGGGTGACTCCACGGGGCTCAGCCCCGACAGCATACCTCAAAGACGTCCGCACTAGCTTCATCGGTCTGTGACATCTATAGAGAAGACAAAGGAATATTTTAAACAGGGGAGGTAAATAAGTGAATAAAAGTTACACATAGTTTACCATATATAATAGCTGTAGGAGAGTAGGGTCTGCTTCCTATGGTCACCCCCACTTTTTGCAGTGATTCTGTTTTTTTGATGTTAGTGTGGCAGTGGGCCTGCTAATCAGACCCACAGCCCAGGTATCTCTCTCTAAATTGATACCATGTACTTTAGGTGCATACCAGATTGGTTACTGGGTCACCCTTGTGAGCCCCTGTATACTGTACCCTAGGTACCCAGGCCATAGGTGCACCCTAGGACTACCAGGGGCCGCAGCATGTATTGTGCCACCCCTGGTTTGCCTTACAAACTGTCACCACAGGTCTGTTCACACAGCCTGGGTAAGGTGGTGTAATCACCCCTTACTTAGATATATTATACCTTTATCTCTAGATCTATATAGACACATATACACCTATAAGCCGCTCCTAAGGCAGGCCTTAACAATCCGGGAGGCAGAGTGCTTAATTTTATGAGAGAGGGTGCCCTACCATGAGCTGAGCCCCTCTGCTGCTTTCGGATCCATCTCCGTATAGCTGTTCTATGATATAGCCATACCATATACTCTAAGTGCATTATAATCCTTGAGGTCAATGCTAACTTTGGTTTGGCTTTGTTGTGTAAGGTGTCAAACACTTTGGAATACTACCCCCATCTGCCATTCCTGGCTGCGGGGTAGCATTTCACCCTTCTAGAGGGAGAAGGCATGTAGTTACAGGTTTACCCGGTTAAAAATAAACAGAGCCTCAGCATCACAAAATGGATGCTGCTGCCACAGACACAAGTCTGCCCTCCTGCTTCTGGATGAAACTCCAAAAAACAACAAGTGATGGACTGAAACTCCGGCATGGGAGGCCTGGACAATAGGTTTCCTGTCCAGGAAGGTGCTGGCACCTGCCCAGACAGGCTTTTGTGTATTGGGGCAGGGAGAGCTGTATTCAGTGAATGCTTTCCAGACACTGCCTGGGGCACACTAGGTGCTCAATGCATTTCACAGTTCAAACCGGTTGCTGGGGCACTCTGCCCCAGCTCTGGCACGAAACTGGACAAAGGGAAAGGGGTGTAACCACCCCCTTCCCAGGTCCACCCATAGGAGGGACCTTAAAGGTAGTCCATCCCCTAAACTTAGTATAAGTATAGGAACCCAGTCCCTAGGACTTTAGATCACCCTGGACGAAACTCTGAAACATAAATCCTGGACCTTCGACATTCCATTTCGGCTGGAAGATGGAAGACATCTCCCTTGTGGTCAAGGAGTGACCACCCTGTTCAAACACGCACCAACAGCAACTTTGCCGGTCTGCATTTTTGAGGCACCCACCAGATACTGAAGAATCTGTGACACAGGACACAGACTTCCAGACATCTCTGACCCCTGACCATTGGCGGACACAAGAGACGTGGGACTGGAACTCGTGGACATCTTGCATTTTGCTACCTGCACCGACTGCCCGAGGTATCCCTAAGTTGTGCATTGGGGTGCTTGAAGGCCCTAGACCCAAGCACCATTTTCACTGAAGCTCAGAGGCCTCCACTCCACGAGTGTCCAGTGGGTCCCACTTTTGCATTTCAGCTTGACGCATCTTTGAAGTTCCTAGTCCATTGGCTAGTGAGCCCCCTGAAGACTTTCCTTGGAATCTAACTTGCTTTCCTGGTTTCTCCAGGCTTGCTCCAGCTTACCTACAAAGGTGAAGCACCGCAGACCGCGCTGGTCTGCACCGAAGCCAATCTTGACATTGTGCATGGGTTGCGTTTGCCAAGGCTTGTTGGGGCCAATCCGGATACCGACACCGAAGTCAACTAGATCCATTGTAGGATAGCTCAAATTCAGCTCCTGGTCATCTTTGACACCTCCTGATCCTTGTGGCTGAAGAGACAAACTTCACCTTTTCACCTGAAATCACCCGATATCTGGTGGCATCTTTCTATCGCTGCCCTGGTCACTGGACAGTGCCCAGACTCTGTCCTCTCTGGTTTCAGGTTCTTCAGATCTTCAATCCACCCTTAGATTCACCAGGACACTTTTCCTCTGGTCGCCTGCAGCATTTCTTCGCAGCTCTCCATTGAAATTGACAACGAAACCTGACACCAAAAGACACCTATGCACCTAGCTTCCGTGGGTGAGGTAACACGAGTACTCTGGTAGTCTCCAGGGTATTGGCCCTCCAAGTGTCTAAGTCTAAAAAGGTTCCATTGTAGTTCATTTACAAGTGTCCTTAAACTGTAAAATTCTAACATGTTCGTTTTCCATAGAAAGTCAATGGTAATCTGCGTCTGTGTTTAGACACTGTACGCGTCTCACGTGGGCCTCCTACTTCCTAACCTTTGGTTGTTTAAAGTAGGCCCAGCAATTCCACAGGCCCCAGGCCTGCTTTCTAATTCTCACGTGGTTCGTAATCATATACCACTATTGTAGTATATGGTTTGTGAGGCCCCTCGGTCAAAACGTATACTGTGCAACATATTGTATGCTAATTAAGTAACTTGTATTGTACTTTTACCTCTGACCTCATAAAGAGTCCAGAGGGGTTGTGTTTAGTATAAATACCTATATGTTTGATATATACCTTGTGTGGTGTGTTTTCATTTGGTACTCAAGGGATTATAATTGTAAACAACTTGCTTAATTCGCTCACTGAAGTCTTAGCCTGAAGACTGCTCATCACTGCGACCCCTAGGATAGCTTTCTATAAGGTTCACTTTACAACCACCATCAATAAGGGTCGATTAGACTGGTGCAAGGTGCCCACTAGAACTAGTGGACATCGTTTGCCAGGCTAAATTCTCACAATAGCCATTGAAAGTGTGCTGGTTCTGGCCATCCTTATTGCCACGATAGTAAGAGGGGTATACAAGAGGGGCAGACAGAGGGCGTTTCTTTTACTTTTTGATTGGTCCAGCTGAGCCACGAGGAGCCAGGATACAGAGCAGACAGGATACAGAGCAGACAGGATACAGAGCAGAAAGGATACAGAGCAGACAGGATACAGAGCAGACAGGGTACATAGCAGACACCACATGTAGGACGCAGTGGTATGAGAAAAATTGGTTGCCAGTGTAATTCACAATCTCAAAATTGAAACAAGTTCAATATTTACCATTAAAATATTGTTGTTTCTCCTTAACCAGAAACAGCTCAAAATCATTGACAAATCCATCAGTCCTGGCTGGTTTGGTGTTGTAGCACTGAAGGCAAAACCTGAAAGCTGCGAGAGGCTCCAGACCCCCACCTGTGCCACACTGGAAGTCACAGAAAGGTGTCTTGCAAGTTCAACAACCCGAATGACAGAGGTCCCATCCCTTTCCGAGCTCCCTGCCCCAGCCGGCCCTGCCTGCGCCTCAGAGGCCTGAGCCCCCACACTCTCTACAGGAGCAGCCATGCCTGCACCTCAGAGGCCTGAGCCCACACACTCACTACAGGAGCAGCCATGCCTGCGCCTCAGAGGCCTGCGCCCCCCACTCTCCTCGGGAGCGGCCCTGCCTGCACCTCAGAGGCCTGTGCCCCCACACTCACCTCAGGAGTGGCCCTGCCTGCGCCTCAGAGGCCTGAGACCGCACACTCACCTCAGGAGTGGCCCTGCCTGCGCCTCAGAGGCCTGTGCCCCCCCACTCACCTCAGGAGCGGCCCTGCCTGCGCCTCAGAGGCCTGTGCCCCCACACTCACCTCAGGAGTGGCCCTGCCTGCGCCTCAGAGGCCTGAGACCCCACACTCACCTCAGGAGTGGCTCTGCCTGCACCTCAGAGGCCTGTGCCCCCCACTCTCCTCAGGAGCGGCCCTGCCTGCACCTCAGAGGCCTGTGCCCCCACACTCACCTCAGGAGTGGCTCTGCCTGCACCTCAGAGGCCTGTGCCCCCCACACTCACCTCAGGAGTGGCTCTGCCTGCACCTCAGAGGCCTGTGCCCCCACTCTCCTCAGGAGCGGCCCTGCCTGCACCTCAGAGGCCTGTGCCCCCACACTCACCTCAGGAGCACCATGCCTATGCCTCAGAGGCCTGTGCCACCACACTCACCTCAGGAGCGGCTCTGCCTGTGCCTCAGAGGCCTGTGCCCCCACACTCACCTCAGGAGCGCCATGCCTGCACCTCAGAGGCCTGTGCCCCCACACTCACCTCAGGAGCACCATGCCTGTGCCTCAGAGGCCTGTGCCCCCACACTCACCTCAGGAGTGGCCCTGCCTGCGCCTCAGAGGCCTGTGCCACCCACACTCACCTCAGGAGCGGCCCTGTCTGTGCCTCAGAGGCATGAGCCCCCACACTCACCTCAGGAGCGGCCCTGCCTGCGCCTCAGAGGCCTGTGCCCCCACACTCACCTCAGGAGTGGACCTGCCTGTGCCTCAGAGGCCTTTGCCCCCACACTCACTACAGGAGCAGCCATGCCTGTGCCTCAGAGGCCTGTGCCCACCTCTCTCCTCGGGAGCAGCCCTGCCTGCACCTCGAAGGCCTGAGCCCCCGCACTCACCTCAGGAGCGGCCCTGCCTGCGCCTCAGAGGCCTGAACCCCCACACTCACTACAGGAGCAGCCATGCCTGCGCCTCAGAGGCCTGTGCCCCCCACTCTCCTCGGGAGCGGCCCTGCCTGCACCTCAGATGCCTGTGCCCCCACACTCACCTCAGGAGCGCCATGCCTGTGCCTCAGAGGCCTGTGCCCCCACACTCACCTCAGGAGCGGCCCTGCCTGTGCCTCAGAGGCCTGAGCCCCCACACTCACCTCAGGAGCGGCCCTGCCTGTGCCTCAGAGGCCTGAGCCCCCACACTCACCTCAGGAGCGGCCCTGCCTGCGCCTCAGAGGCCTGTGCCCCCAAACTCACCTCAGGAGTGGCCCTGCCTGTGCCTCAGAGGACTGAGCCCCTACACTCACCTCAGGAGCGGCCCTGCCTACCCTCAGAGGCCTGAGACCCCACACTCACCTCAGGAGCGGCCCTGCATGTGCCTCAGAGGCTTGAGCCCCCACACTCACCTCAGGAGCGTCCCTGCCTGCCCTCAGAGGCCTGACTGAGCCCCCACACTCACCTCAGGAGCAGCCCTGTCTGCCGTCAGAGGCTTGAGCCCCCACACTCACCTAAGGAGCGGCCCTGCTGCCCTCAGAGGCCTGACTGAGCCTCCGCACTCACCTCAGGAGTGGCCCTGCTTGTGCCTCAGAGGCCTATGCCCCCCACACTCTCCTCAGGAACGGCACTGCCTGTGCCTCAGAAGCCTGAGCCCCCACCCTCACCTCAGGAGCAGCCCTGCCTGCGCCACAGAGGCCTGAGCCCCCACTCATCTCAGGAGCGGCCCTTACTGCGCCTCAGAGGCCTGTGCCCCCACACTCACCTCAGGAGCGGCCCTGCATGTGCCTCAGAGGCCTGAGCCCCCATACTCACCTCAGGAGCGGCCCTGCCTACCCTCAGAGGCCTGACTGAGCCCCCACACTCACCTCTAGAGCGGCCCTGCCTGCGCCTCAGAGTACTGTTCCCACACTCACCTCAGGAGCAGCCCTGCCTGCGCCTCAGAGGCCTAAACCCCCACTCACCTCAGGACTGGCCCTGCCTGCACCATAGAGGCCTGTGGCCCCACACTCACCTCAGGAGTGGCCCTGCCTGAGCCTCAGAGGCCTGTGCCCCCACACTCACCTCAGGAGCAGCCTTGCCTGCGCCTCAGAGTCCTGTGCCCCGATACTCACCTCAGGAGCGGCCCTGACTGTGCCTCATAGGCCTCCTCTTTTAGGCGCCAGTGACGTCTTCGGCCGGTGGAGGCCAACATCAGCGGGGGAGGGGTTCGTGCCATCATCCCCCGCCCTGATTTGCTGCCTTCTGTCCCGCGCTCGGGGAGCACGTGGTTCCTATTGGCTCACAGAAGATCTGTTTTCATTGGCAGACTCCAGCTTGCACAGCGAGCCCTGATTGGTCTAAACACTGTTGACGTCATTGCCACCCGGAGGCGCTTGGACTCACTGGAAGGGCGGAGTCCATCTCCTCAGAGTCCCGGCGCTGCCTGAGAAGGAAGGAGGCCAGCCCCGCGGTGTGACTGAAGACAACCCAGGCCCAGCGCCTGCAGGGGGTCAAGGTTCAGATTCAGATCTATCAATCTCACCGCAATGAGAACAGGAGGCAACCTTCAGAACTGATCCACAAGAAAAAGAGAACTCCTCACCCAGCTTTGGCTGCATCAGTTTTAAGTAGAGGAGAGTCCAGCTCCGAGTGCACCAGGCGCCCTCAAGTACCCCTGAGTTCCTGCATCGGTTATAAGTAGAGGAGAGTCCAGCACCGAGTGCACCAGGCGCCCTCAAGTACCCCTGAGTTCCTGCATCGGTTATAAGTAGAGGAGAGTTCAGCTCCGAGTGAACCGGGTGCCATCAAGGACCCGTGAGTTCCTGCATCGGTTATAAGTAGAGGAGAGTCCAGCTCCGAGTGCACCAGGCGCCCTCAAGAACCCCTGATTTCCTGCATCGGTTATTAGTAGAGGAGAGTCCAGCGCCGAATGCACCGGGCGCCCTCAAGGACCCCTGAGTTCCTGCATCGGTTATAAGTAGAGGAGAGTCCAGCTCCGAGTGCACTGGGCACCCTCAAGGACCCCTGAGTTCCTGCATCGGTTATAAGTAGAGGAGAGTCCAGCTCCGAGTGCACCGGGCGCCCTCAAGGACCCCGAGTTCCTGCATTGGTTATAAGTAGAGGAGAGTCCAGCTCCGAGTGCACCGGGCACCCTCATGGACCCCTGAGTTCCTGCATCGGTTATAAGTAGAGGAGAGTCCAGCTTCGAGTGCACCGGGCGCCCTCAAGGACCCCTGAGTTCCTGCATCGGTTATAAGTAGAGGAGAGTCCAGCTCCGAGTGCACCGGGCGCCCTCACGGACCCCTGAGTTCCTGCATCGGTGATAAGTAGAGGAGAGTCCAGCTCCAAGTGCACCGGGCGCCCTCAAGGACCCCTGAGTTCCTGCATCGGTTATAAGTAGAGGGGAGTCCAGCTCCGAGTGCACCGGGCACCCTCAAGGACCCCTGAGTTCCTGCATCAGTTATAAGTAGAGGAGAGTCCAGCTCCGGGTGCACTGGGCGCCCTCAAAGACCCCCGAGTTCCTGCATCGGTTATAAGTAGAGGAGAGTCCAGCTCCGAGTGCACCGGGCACCCTCAAGGACCCCTGAGTTCCTGCATCGTTTATAAGTAGAGGAGAGTCCAGCTCCGAGTGCACCAGGCGCCCTCAAGGACCCCTGAGTTCCTGCATCGGTTATAAGTAGAGGAGAGTCCAGCTCCGAGTGCACCGGGCACCCTCAAGGACCCTTGAGTTTCTGCATCGGTTATAAGTAGAGGAGAGTCCAGCTCCGAGTGCACCGGGTGCCCTCAAGAACCCCTGATTTCCTGCATCGATTATTAGTAGAGGAGAGTCCAGCTCCGAGAGCACCGGGCGCCCTCAAGGACCCCTGAGTTCCTGCATCGGTTATAAGTAGAGGAGAGTCCAGCTCCGAGTGCACTGGGCGCCCTCATAGACCCCTGAGTTCCTGCATCGGTTATAAGTAGAGGAGAGTCCAGCTCCGAGTGCACCGGGCGTTCTCAAGGACCCCTGAGTTCCTGCATCGGTTATAAGTAGAGGAGAGTCCAGCTCCGAGTGCACCGGGCGCCCTCAAGGACCCCTGAGTTCCTGCATCAGTTATAAGTAGAGGAGAGTCCAGTTCCGAGTGCACCGGGCGCCCTCAAGGACCCCTGAGCTCCTGCATCAGTTATAAGTAGAGGAGAGTCCAGCTCCGAGTGCACCGGGCGCCCTCAAGGACCCCAGAGTTCCTGCATCGGTTATAAGTAGAGGAGAGTCCAGCTCCAAGTGCACCGGACGCCCTCAAGTACCCCTGATTTCCTGCATCGGTTATTAGTAGAGGAGAGTCCAGCTCTGAGTGCACCGGGCGCCCTCAAGGACCCCAGAGTTCCTGCATCGGTTATAAGTAGAGGAGAGTCCAGCTCCAAGTGCACCGGACGCCCTCAAGTACCCCTGATTTCTTGCATCGGTTATTAGTAGAGGAGAGTCCAGCTCCGAGTGCACCAGGCGCCCTCAAGGACCCCAGAGTTCCTGCATCGGTTATAAGTAGAGGAGAGTCCAGCTCCAAGTGCACCGGACGCCCTCAAGTACCCCTGATTTCCTGCATCGGTTATTAGTAGAGGAGAGTCCAGCTCTGAGTGCACCGGGTGCCCTCAAGGACCCCTGAGTTCCTGCATCGGTTATAAGTAGAGGAGAGTCCAGCTCCGAGTGCACCGGGCGCCCTCAAGGACCCCTGAGTTCCTGCATCGGTTATAAGTAGAGGAGAGTCCGGCTCTGAGTAAACCGGGCGCCCTCATGGACCCCTGAGTTCCTGCATCGGTTATATGTAGAGGAGAGTCCGGCTCTGAGTGCACCGGGCGCCCTCAAGGACCCCTGAGTTCCTGCATCGGTTATATGTAGAGGAGAGTCCGGCTCTGAGTGCACCGGGCACCCTCAAGGACCCCTGAGTTCCTGCATCGGTTATAAGTAGAGGAGAGTCCAGCTCCGAGTGCACCGGGCGCCCTCAAGGACCCCTGAGTTCCTGCATTGGTTATGTATGTATGTATTTAATGCTTATTAAGCGCAACTGTCACCCAAAGGGTATCCTGGCGCTGAGACCATATCTAATCATCAGGTGAAGTGCACTACATTGCTCTTGGAAATAGGTAGGTCTTAAGATCCCTTTTGAAGGAGGGCAGATCTTGTCTACTCCTCAACGCCAGAGGTAGGGTATTACATAGCGTGGCGGCCGTGAAACTAAAAGCACGGCCGCCCATCCTCACTCTGTTAATCCTGGGAATCCTCACCAGGAACACGGAGGAGGATCTCAAAAGTCTGGCAGCTTGATACCAAGAAAAGAGATTTTGAAGTGGTATCGGTCCTAGTCCGTGCAGAGCCCTGAAGACAAGGCACAAAGCCTTAAAGGCAATCCTCTGCTGGACAGGTAGCCAGTGAAGATCAGCTAATGCTGCAGATGAAGAAGCAGAGCATGGACGAGATAGAGCCAATTTAGCAGCCATGTTTTGGATCCTCTGCAACTTTAGGATCAAGATCTTAGGGGCTCCCAGAAGTAGTGCGTTGCAGTAGTCTAACCTACTGAGAATAGAACTACGCACTACCTCTGCTCTGGCTCCCAAGGGAAGTAATGGCAGGATCTTACGTAGGGCACAAAGCAGGCCCATACAGGTCGCTGCAGTCTTATTTACAGAGGCATCAAGCTGTAGGTTGGGCTCAAACAGAACTCCCAAATTACGAGCCGATTCTGCGGCCTCCACCGAGCCCGGAATGGAAGTTGGCCAAAAGTCATCCGGTAGGGCGCGGGGGAGTCGGTCTAGGGAGCAGTGGAGTACCTCCGTTTTTGATCCATTAAATTGAAGTGAGTTAACTTGCAGCCATTCTGCTGTAGCCGGTTATAAGTAGAGGAGAGTCCAGCTCCGAGTGCACCAGGCGCCCTCAAGGACCCCTGAGTTCCTGCATCGGTTATAAGTAGAGGAGAGTCCAGCTCCGAGTGCACCAGGCGCCCTCAAGGACCCCTGAGTTCCTGCATCGGTTATAAGTAGAGGAGAGTCCAGCTCCGAGTGCACCGGGTGCTATCAAGGACCTCTGAGTTCCTGCATCGGTTATAAGTAGAGAGTCCAGCTCCGAGTGCACCGGGCGCCCTCAAGAACCCCTGATTTCCTGCATCGGTTATTAGTAGAGGAGAGTCCAGCTCCGAGTGCACCGGGCGCCCTCAAGGACCCCTGAGTTCCTGCATCGGTTATAAGTAGAGGAGAGTCCAGCTCCGAGTGCACCGGGTGCTATCAAGGACCCCTGAGTTCCTGCATCGGTTATAAGTAGAGAGTCCAGCTCCGAGTGCACCGGGCGCCCTCAAGGACCCCTGAGTTCCTGCATCGGTTATAAGTAGAGGAGAGTTCAGCTCCGAGTGCACCAGGCGCCCTCAAGGACCCCTGAGTTCCTGCATCGGTTATAAGTAGAGGAGAGTCCAGCTCCGAGTGCACCGGGTGCCCTCAACGACCCCTGAGTTCCTGCATCGGTTATAAGTAGAGGAGAGTCCAGATCCGAGTGCACCGCGTGCCCTCAAGGACCCCTGAGTTCCTGCATCGGTTATAAGTAGAGGAGAGTCCAGCTCCGAGTGCACCGGGCACCCTCAAGGACCCCTGAGTCCCTGCATCGCTTATAAGTAGAGGAGAGTCTAGCTTCGAGTGCACCGGGCGCCCTCAAGGACCCCTGAGTTCCTGCATCGGTTATAAGTAGAGGAGAGTACAGCTCCGAGTGCACCGGGTGCCCTCAACGACCCCTGAGTCCCTGCATCGCTTATAAGTAGAGGAGAGTCCAGCTCTGAGTGCACCGGGCGCCCTCAAGGACCCCAGAGTTCCTGCATCGGTTATAAGTAGAGGAGAGTCCGGCTCTGAGTACACCGGGCGCCCTCATGGACCCCTGAGTTCCTGCATCGGTTATAAGTAGAGGAGAGTCCAGCTCCGAGTGCACCGGGCACCCTCAAGGACCCCTGAGTCCCTGCATCGCTTATAAGTAGAGGAGAGTCTAGCTTCGAGTGCACCGGGCGCCCTCAAGGACCCCTGAGTTCCTGCATCGGTTATAAGTAGAGGAGAGTACAGCTCCGAGTGCACCGGGTGCCCTCAACGACCCCTGAGTCCCTGCATCGCTTATAAGTAGAGGAGAGTACAGCTCCGAGTGCACCGGGCGCCCTCAAGGACCCCAGAGTTCCTGCATCGGTTATAAGTAGAGGAGAGTCCAGCTCCGAGTGCACCGGGCGCCCTCAAGGACCCCAGAGTTCCTCCTGGCCGTTCACCCCCTGAATGAAGCCAAGAAGGGAGGAGGCTTTCAACCACGTGGCCACCTGATCATACCTCTTCATCACTATTGGTGATGGACTATATATCACCGGCTCTCTTTCAGGCTCACCATCAGGCCATTCCATAGCTATTTTACAAGCAGACCAAAAATCACTCGGAATCACAATCTCATACAGAGTGTTAAGATCAATCCACAAAACCTTTGATATTTTCACAAAACCATCTACTAGTTTATACCACTCCATATGTTTCTCTCTTAATCTCTGAATGTCATTTGTAAATGCAATTGGGAGGGAGTTAACTAAATATTTTATATCTTTTAGGTGTTTAGTCCTTTTTGTCACACAAGTTACATATGAATGCAGACTACGCATGATTATAATGCACTTCTAATGTCATGGATTTGAGAAACTTCAAATTGCGCGCCATGGACACTGAGAGCAGGTGGGTCCTGGGGGGAGGTCACCTCAAGTGGAAAGGGGCTTTGAGCCACCCAGGCCATCAAGAGAGGGGGCACGGTAATGGTGGATCACAAGGGAATATCCCCAAGTAAAAACAGGTGTTAGGGCCAGCGAAAACACTCAGGGCAGGGATCAGTGATGCAAGGTGGGAGAACTACTGCTAGGGGAAAGGGATGCTTAGGGCCCCACAATACCAAGGGGAGACAAATTCAGTAATAGTGGGAAAACCTGCATCAGAGATAGTTGGGGCCTGGAAGGCTGAAGGCTCTGTAGGTAATTACTAGGGTCTCAGAGCGGACTCTTGTGTGGATGGGCAGCCAATGGAGTGTGTTTAGAGCAGCTGAGGCTGAGGAGTGTTTGGTAATTAGTAGAGAATAAAGTAGCATATGTAGGTAGGCGTTTGCGATTCGCAAATGCCGAAATTCTGCGAATTTCTGCATTTGCGAATCGCAAACGGTGCATTGGTATGTAGGTGCACATTAGCAAAATAAGGAATATAAAATTGTGATTCATTATTTTGCTCAAGCATTTAAGGAATCACAATTTTGTGATTCCTTAAATGCTATGTAGGAGTGAATTTTAAAATGCGATTTGGGCTTAAGGTATCGCAAAATACCACCTACTCCAAGTAGATGGTATTTTGCGATTCTCTTTCTAAATGCATTTTTTATTATCATTCAAAGTGCCATGTGGCGCACAGACATGCCCATAGGGCATGTCTGTGCGCCACATGTACTTAGAGGCACATTCCAGGGGTGCAACAGGGGTCCTTTGGACACCCTGGCACCCTTGGAATTGCGATTTTCTCACAGAAAATTGCAATTTGAGATGTATCCCTATTCATTCCTATGGGCCTCTTAGCCCATAGGAAAGAATGGGACACTCATTCCTTAATTGCGATTCGCAATTTGCGAATCGCAATTAAGGAATGTTAGAGATTCCCCCCAAAAAATTGAATTTTTACCTACATTCCATTTTGCTATTCTCAAATAGCGATTCCTTAAAAATCGCTATTTGGGAATCGCAAAATGGAAATTACCTACATATGCCCCAAAGTCTCCCCTGGATGATTGCTTAGACAGACACACTGGCACCTTCTATCATATCCTACTCACATATCACTCTTCCAGGAAACCCCACTCTATAAAATGATATCCAACATATATCTGCAAATCAAGATGTAATGCTAATGAAGCTGTACAAATGTTTATTTCTAGATCATAAAAAGTACAATGTCAATTCATAAAAATGTAAAAATTAAATCAATAAAATAAATCAGTTAAAACATCTTTTTTCCATTGCATCTTTTTTCAAACATCACAAAGAACACACATGTCAAGTAAATATCAGCAGAAAAATATACAATGAAACATATGCATGTAATAATACACATGAAAAAGAAAACAAGGAAACCCTATATGCACCGATCTATTTAGACTGTTGCAAAAAATGATCCACCATTTAATGGAAAACAGAAGAGCTGGTAGGAATGTTACTCCTATCTAGGAGCTTCGTATGGTTGGATTGAGATAAGTAGCGTTGACGCGTTTCGGTGGTATGTAGTGCCAATTTCTTAACCACCTTCCTCAGTACTCACAATCTGGGATTTACTCCTCTTCTGATTGGTATGCGGGTTTTATATCTGCATATAAAAGGAAAATATCAGGGTGGGGAATATTCCTTCGATGAATAAATGAAGCACTATCCTCATTCTAAATCCCTACAGCTAAAGATTCCTTTGCATACGTATTCTCAAGATCTTGTTTAAAAACATGTTCATTGACATCGTAGCATATTATCTAATTAGTAATTAAAAACATCTTTCAAACTAAAAATATAGTGCACCACATGTTCATTTGGAGAATAACTGTTGGACCCGGCCTCGTGGCGTGGTGCACGTCTGTCCCTCCACCCCCTGTGAGCGTAGGCCTGCACCCTGAGCCCCTGCGCAGCATCCCCGTAAGAGTAGCCTGCACTCCGAAGTCTGGTCGTCTCACCCCCGATAATCCCGAACCCCCGTAATCCACGACCGGGCCCGCGTGTCCCCATCCCGCTCCCGGCTCCGAGCGCCTAACCCTGAATGCCCCACAAGGCCCGACAGCCATTTTCCCTTCCCGAGATCCCTGTCTCCCTGGGCCCAGCGTGACCCCGGCCCCAGCGAAACCCAAACTCCAAAGGCGCGCCAATCCCAGCTGGGGGGTAAAGGGCTCCCCGAGTGTGATAGCCCGGCAGTTTCGATGGCCCTTTGGCCTCCCCTGAGTCTGGTATCTGTTATGTTATGTTATGCACATTTGTATTGCGCACAGCTGCCCCAGCTAAGGGGCGTCCTGGCGCATGGCAGGGAATGTGCAACAGTTACCGGAAACACAACAAAGAAACAGAGGGAATTAAAAAAGGAAAGTTTTCAAAGCTTTGCGGAAAGCCAAAAGATCATCTAAAAGCCGCAGGTCCGCTGGGAGGGAGTTCCAAAGCTCAGCCGCCCTGACCCGGAAGGAACGGCCACCGACCCGACACAGCCTGTATCGAGGGATCACAGCGAGGGCTTGACCTCCGGATCTCAGAGAGCGGGAAGGAACATACCACGACAGAAGATCTGCAAGAATTGGTGGGCCTACTCCCCTCAAGATCTTAAACGCCAAACACAACACCTTAAACTGGATGTGTGATTTGATGGGGAGCCAATGCAGTGATCTCAGGACACCAGAGACAGAGCTCGTTCGGGGTAGACCAACAATGGCTCTCGCCGCAGCGTTCTGCACGCGTTGGAGGCGGATGGTCTCACCCACATTGGTCCCTACCAGGAGAGAGCTTGCATAGTCCAGGCGAGATAACACAGTAGCCTGGACAATCAGCTGCCTGGTGCCACGGTCAAAGAACTTCAAGATGGGACGCAGCGACCGCAAGATACCAAAACAGCATGCCGCGATTTTCTTCGAATGGACCACAAAACTAAGAGCAGGGTCCATCCAAACTCCCAGGTTCTTTAGTTCAGTGACCGGGCGAGGGACCGGCCCCAGTTCAATGGGCCACCACTTGTTCCCCCACAGTTCCGCCCTTCTACCGACGATCATGATCTCTGTTTTCTTAGCGTTGAGCTGGAGACAGTTGTTCTTCATCCAGCTTGCCACCGCCCTGAGACCACTCTGAAACCTGGGGGCGTCCCGGTCCGCATCCCCGCTGATCGTAACCGCTAGCTGAGTGTCGTCAGCATACGAGACCATGGTCATGTCCCATTGCTTGACGATCTCAGCCAGCGGTCTCACGTAAAGATTGAACAACGTGGGACTCAGCGAGGAGCCTTGCGGGACCCCCTGTCTCAGAGGATGGAATTGGGACTGGAACGGTGGCAGGGCAACGCTAAAGAAACGATCGTTCAGGAAGGAGCGAAACCACTGGAAGGCAGAACCACCCAGCCCGATCTCCTCCAGGCGATGCAACAGGATGGGATGGGATACAGTATCGAATGCGGCGCTCAGGTCTAATAAAACGAGCGCCGCTGTCTGCCCCGCATCCATCACTGTGCGAAGGTGTTCAGCCATGGAGAGAAGGGCGGTCTCCGTGCTGTGACCAGCACGGAAGCCGTTCTGGGTGGGGTCCAAGATATTGACCTGGGTGAGGTGGGCCGAAAGAACTTCGTTGACGTGGGCCTCCATTACTTTGGTAGGCCAGGGGAGCAAAGAGATAGGCCGAAAATTTTCGGGCTTATCTGGGTCAAGAGAGGGTTTCTTTAAAATGGGGGAAACCACCGCCCGCTTCCAACTAAGGGGAACCGTGCCAGACTCCAACGAGATGTTGATCAGGGAGTGTACGACGGTCCGACCCACGAACGACTGGTCTCTGAAAACAGCCGAACTAAGGGGGTCAGCGGGGGACCCAGATTTCACCTGCTTTGCCAAGATGTCAAACCCTTCAGATGTCAACAGGGGCAGCGCGTGCAAAGGAGTGTCTCCAAGGATGTTAGTCGGAGACTCCACTGGGGGCCCTGTAGATGGAAAGGTCTTGTAGATGTTTTGGACCTTATCCTGAAAGAACACCGCAAGGGCCTCACAGTGCGCGGTAGAGCCAATCGTCGGAGCACCGGGGCGTTTAGCTAGAAGATCCTTCATCAGTTTAAAAATAGTTTTCGAGGGATTAGGGCTGTTGCCAACTTCGGCAGTGTAGTAAGTAGCCCGTGCCCGGCACACAGCCCGATGATAAGATTTGACGGAGGCGAGATAAATAGCTTTTTTCCCCATATCGTACGCCTTCCGCCAAGCCCTCTCTGCACGCCTACAGTTACCCTTGAGTGCACGTAAGGCGCCATCGTACCACGGGCTGGAGTCTCTAGAACTGGTCTTTCAGGCGGTAAGAGGAATAAGCGCATCTAGCGCCTTAGAGATCCAGGCGCAGAACCCATCGTAACCTGAATCAACAGTTACGAACGGATCTAATGGCTCTGCAGCGAGGACACGGTGCAGGTCTTCCAACCGTAATTTACTCCAATGCCGCCTTACGACCAGTTTTGCAGGAGGAATAATACTCCTTCCTGGTAAGGGGGTACTGATGCCAACCAAAGAATGGTCGGTCCAGCCAAGGGGTGAGACGGCAGTGACAGAAGCCTCTGTCAAGTTGGTGAAGAAGGGGTCTAGCGTATGACCACCGGTGTGAGTGGACTGTTGAACCAGTTGCGTCAACTGGAGAGCCTCCAGATCCGCTAGAATGCCACTGACCGCGGGTATACTAGGTCTATCGAAATGGAGGTTGAGGTCCCCCAAGATAGAGAAATTGGGACAACCAACCGCCAAGGAGCTGACCATATCAGGGAAGGCGGCACGAAACGCCACCTCGCTCCCTGGGGGGCGATAGACCACCATCCCTGAAAAAGAGAAATGTGGGGTAACAAGAATCTTAAACACCGCACTTTCACATCCCGCAATAGTGAGTGCAGACCAGCTGCAGGTAAAACCAGAACGAGTAGCCAGGGCGATTCCCCCTCCCCTGGTGGACCGGTTAAGGGTGAAGACTGTATAGTCCGAGGGGAATGCCAGATTGATAATGGCCGCATCGTCGTCTTTCAGCCATGTCTCAGTGATGGCCACGATGTCCGGGCCTTCATCCTGTAACAGGTCAAAAACGGCCTGATAATGCGACACCAGAGATCTGGCATTGAGACTGAAGATGCGCAGGGCATACTCAGGTTGGTTGCTGCAGACGGCCGCCACCGAATGCGTAGATGCAATAGAGGTAGGTCGCTCCAGCGACCACTGGCAGCCGGCACAATGGTAGGGGCCGACTAAGGGATGTAAAGGGGGCGTACTGCAGCTAGCAGTCCCTCGTCCCAAGTCTCGCAGAGTGTCACTGGAATACACCAGCATGGCTGGAAAAGGCCGCTCACAAACCGCACGAGCAGGGCCTGGCCCGCGTCTTACGCGTCCTTAGCGCGGACGGGCGCAGACGGGCAGGACTCAGGCACGACTCCGGCTAAGCGACGGCGTCCCACTGCGCGTTCCCGCTGCGCGGAGAGGACGACTTTAAATAGGCGTCCCCTGGACCGAAGCGAGCGTCAGTACACTCAAAGATGGCGCCCGCCAAAAGCGCCGATGACCCAATCCAAAATGGCGCCCAAAGCTGAAAGGATATGCCACCCTCGGGACCCGGACCCGCCAAAGCGGCGGTGCGATATACTTTTAAATGCAGGTAAGAGGTAGATGGGAGCCCCTTCCCCAGGCAAAGCAGCAGACCAAAGGAAAAATTACCCACTTGCAAATGCGAGCAAAAGTTAAAATACAGCGCTGAGGTGCAGCGCGCTAAAAGTAAAAGTCACAGCAGAACCTGACCGCCGTCAGAGACAATGAGTCCGCCTTAAATAGGCGTCCCCTGGACCGAAGCGAGCGTCAGTACGCTCAAAGATGGCGCCCGCCAAAAGCGCCGATGACCCAATCCAAAATGGCGCCCAAAGCTGAAAGGATATGCCACCCTCGGGACCCGGACCCGCCAAAGCGGTGGTGCGATATACTTTTAAATGCAGATAAGAGGTAGATGGGAGCCCCTTCCCCAGGCAAAGCAGCAGACCAAAGGAAAAATTACCCGCTTGCAAATGCGAGCAAAAGTTAAAATACAGCGCTGAGGTGCAGCGCGCTAAAAGTAAAAGTCACAGCAGAACCTGTCACACCCTTGGCCCTTCCCTGTGGGCCAGTTTCGATCGCACCTTTTGGCCTCCCTGAGGGCTGGCTCCAGACCTGCTGGGTGTCTGGGAATTCCCGGACCCATTTCTCAAAGGATCAAAGAGCCAACCGCCGGACCTCGCCAACGACCAGCCCCCAGGGCCTGAGACCTCCGCCTGCGAGGGTCCGGACATCAAAGGGCTAATGGACTATATCTGGGCCCGCCTGACAACAGTTGTATCTTGGACCTGGAAGCCTGCTGATCTGATCGCGGCTGACCCTAAGAAGAACTCGTCTGAAACCATCGGAGCCCTGCTGACGCTGTCGCGGCTCAAGCTGAACTGTATCCATCGGAGCCCTGCTGACGCTGTCGCGGCTCAAGCTGAACTGTAACCATCGGAGCCCTGCTGACGCTGTCGCGGCTCAAGCTGAACTGTAACCATCGGAGCCCTGCTGACGCTGTAGAGGCTCAAGCTGAACTGTAACCATCGGAGCCCTGCTGACCTCGTCGCGGCTCGAGGAGTACTCTGGTCCGGCTGGACCATCGAGATCACCATCACGACCGAGCCGACTCGACAGAGGTGAAGCAGCCAGTACGCCCATCATCGTCCGTACCCCCCGGCTCGAGGATTGAGAGCTGTGCGTAGGGTACGCCCCGTACTGCCCCAGAGACTAAAAGACTGTCCCGCTTCCCCCTTCCTGAACCCGCACGACTTTGTGATCCTTCGATCACTGTGTACATAAGAGTGCTCCTCCTTTTATTCCTTATATAAAGAACTTGTTACTAAGAACCCAACGGTGTGGTGTCTGTTCGTAGTGTGGTGTGAGCTCAGTGTGTACGATCCTAGACTCGAAGTCCTCCCCGGTGAGGACCTCACGATAAGACTCGGCAAGATCTGTGGGAGAGGTGGGTCTTGGGGGTGACCGGGTGAGCATAACTAGGCCTTCTGAGATCGCCCCTTCTAACATTGGTGGCAGCGTCGCGATAAGAACCTACGTTTAGGGATCGTACAGTACTGACACACTACCCGAACGAAGAGCAACCATGAGCATCACGAACGACGAGACTACCTTCCAGATGGAACTTCTGGGAGATTATACACACCGGCAGCTGAAGCAGTTTTGCATAAATCACCAAATCCCAACAACGGGACTAAACACCAAAGAAGACTTTCAACAAGCCCTAACAGCCTGGGTGGAGGCCGGAGCCCAACCTCCAGCACCGACAGAAGTCGATGGAGAGGGAGCCCCCCTGACCGAAACCCACGCTCCAGAGCGAGAAAGGACAGAGTCCCCGACGCGAACTCTCAGCACAGAGAGAGGTCTGTCTCGAGAAGAGATGACCGACCGAGAACGCAACCGAAACCACGAGCTGGAACTAGACCGTCTGAAAATGGAAGGAGAACTCAAACTGGCCGAGAAAAAACTAGCAATCGAGCAGCTGCGGCTGCAGGGAGAACTGGAGGAGAAGAAACTCCAGAGAGAACACGAAGGGAAGAGACTCCAGCTGGAGCACGAGCGCAGCATGAAGGAGATCGAACTAAAAGCCCGGACCGAAGACAACAGAACAGCGGCGACCCGAGAGTCCGTTCCCCCGGTGGAACCCAAGGTCCACATTCCCAAAGATGTGGTCAAAGAATATTTTAGGAACGATGATATCCAGCAATGGTTTAAGGCCTACGAGGTCGCCATGACCTCCCACCGAGTTCCACAGAAAGATTGGGGAGCCGGGCTGTGGGGACGATTCCTGAGCGAAGGGAGAGACACCCTACTCGACCTACCGTCTGCCGAGCAGACCTCCTACAGCCACATGAAAGAAGCCCTCCTCACAAGGTACGGTCTCTCCCCTGAAATGTACCGCCAACGCTTCAGAGAATGCAAGAAGATCCCCGGCACCACATGGGTAGAATATGTCAACTTCTACAGCCGGGCCCTGGAAGGGTGGATCAAGGGCAGCAAGGTGTCCACATTCGAGGGGCTCATCGACCTGATTGCCTACGAACATTTGTCTCTGAACTGCTTTGTGGAACTCCGGCAGCACCTCCTGGACAGCAAGTTGGCTGACCCCCGGAAGCTGGCCGTAGAGGCTGACCACTGGGTGAGCACCAGAGTACCCCGGGGGCCCGGGGGAGACTCTAGCCGAAACGAACAAGGACCATCCCGCCCGAGGGGAGGAGGGGGTCAGAATAGACAGAGGGGACCCCAGGTAGGGTCCCCGCGCAGTCCCCCCAGAAACCAGTCCGGCACCTCACCTCCCACAGCGCGCGCAGGGTTCCCCCCAGCCAAGCCAGGGCCCCGAGTCAGCAAAGCATGCTACCATTGCCAGCAACCCGGGCACTATGCCAATGACCCCCGCTGTCCTTTATTCCAGAAGCCTGCCGCTACAGGGCCCTCAGTGCGCCACATCACCTCAGTAGCCCTAGAAGAGGAGAGAGAAGAGGAGTTCGAGGGAGGTGACCCTGCAGCCATGATGTTAGTCTCCCTGGGTAATAGGGAGATGGTCCCAGGAGCCCCCCTACCCGACAATACCGAGAAGTACCGACAGCAGGTGACTGTCAATGGCCACCACATAGGGGCCCTCCGGGACACCGGGGCCAGTATCACCGCAGTCAAGCGCCACCTAGTCACCGAAGCCCAGATTGTTCCCCACATCTCCTGCAGGGTGATCGCAGCCGATAACTCCGTCCGCACCTGCCGGATAGCTCAAGTCCCGTTCGAATGGGGGGGGGGCGTCTCCGGAGAGTTACGAGTAGCGGTCTGCTCAGACATGCCCGTGGACTGCCTGCTCGGCAACGACCTAGAGAGCTCCCCAAGGCAGCGGGTTGAGAAAAGAACCCACTTGGAGATCGTGGACCTGCCTGAATGGGCCTGTGTGAACACCGGGTCGATGACCGCCCGGGGGGAACTCCCGAAGCAGCACAGGCTACCCCCGAGGACCCCAAGGTCCCTGAATCCTCTGAGACCCCTGAGCTGTTCCCCGGGAGAGCTTCCCCCCGACGCCGGTTCCCTCGGTCCTGGCGTCGAACCGACCCCGAGCGGGGACGACCTTCCTGAGCTGGCCCAATGGCGCCAGGAAGGAGGACCGTCCCGAGAAGAATTCTGCCTAGAACAGACCTCCTGTCCATCCTTGGTTGGGCCGCGGCAGCAGGCCGCCGCCCAGGCCGCGGGTGACCAGTCCGGCTCCCACTTTGTCTATTGGGAGAACGGCCTCTTGTACAGTGAGCAAAAGTCTGCCGAGCTTGGGTCAGCCCGAGTGCTGGTGGTACCCCTACGCTTCCGCAGCTTTCTCCTGAACCTGGCCCACGATGTGCCCCTGGCGGAACACTTGGGACAAGACAAAATGTATCACCGCCTAGTCACACACTTCTACTGGCCGGGCATGCGCTCCGATGTGGAGGCCCACTGCAAGTCCTGCCCCACGTGTCAGTCCAGCGGAAAGAGCGGGGGGAAGCGCAAGGCCCCCCTCAAACCCTTCCCCGTGGTCAGTACCCCCTTTGAACGGGTAGGAATCGACATCGTGGGCCCCCTTGACCCCCGGACCTCCTTGGGCCACCGCTTTATCCTTGTCCTGGCGGACCATGCCACCCGCTATCCCGAAGCCATTCCCCTCCGAATGGTGACAGCCCCCGTAGTGGGGCGGGCCCTCATGGGGATCTTCTCTAGGGTAGGATTCCCCCGAGAAGTCGTCAGCGACCGAGGGACCAACTTCATCTCGAAATACATGAAGTCCCTCTGGCAACAATGTGGGGTAACGTACAAATTCACCACCCCATATCACCCCCAGGGTAACGGCCTGGTGGAGCGATTCAACCGGACCCTCAAGGGAATGATCATGGGTCTCGAAGAGTCCCTGAGGCGTAAGTGGGACGTCCTCCTTCCCTGTCTCCTCTTCGCGTATCGCGAAGTCCCCCAAAAGTCCCTGGGGTTCAGCCCCTTCGAGCTCCTCTACGGGCACCCCGTCAGGGGACCCCTCAGCCTGGTCAAGGAAGGGTGGGAGACGGCGACCCTAGAGCCCCCTCCCGATGTGTTTCGATACATTCTGGTCCTCCGGAGCCAGACTAGGAAGTTCCGCGAACTGGCCGAGGCCAACCTAGAGGCCAGTCAGGAAGAGATGAAACGGTGGTACGACCAGAATGCCACTCTGGTCGAATTTCAACCCGGACAGCAGGTCTGGGTGATGGCCCCCGTAGAGCCCTGTGCCCTGCAAGACAAATGGACAGGGCCCTTCAAGGTAGTAGAGCGCAAGAGTCAGGTGACCTACCTCATCGATGTAGAGTCCCCCAGGAACCCCTTGCGGGTCCTTCACGTGAACCGCCTCAAGCCCCACTTCGCCCGGTCCGAGTTGAGCTTGCTCCTCGCCACGGACGACGGGGAAGAAGAAGAAACGAAGCCTCTCCCCGATCTCCTGTGCACCAAGGAAAAAGATGGCTCCGTAGAGGGAGTGAGCCTCTCCTCCTCCCTCTCTCCCGAGCAGCGCGAGGACTGTCGCCAGTTACTGGGACAGTTCTCTGACCTTTTCTCCCTCACCCCCGGCGTCACCAGCTGGTGCATCCACGACGTGGACACCGGGGACAGTCCACCGGTATGGCACAGAGCCTACCGCATCCCTGACCGAGTCCGGGCCTGCATCAAGGCCGAGGTATCAAAGATGCTAGCTCTCGGGGTGGTCGAAGCCTCTGACAGCCCATGGGCTAGCCCCGTGGTCCTGGTTCCAAAGGCAGCCGCCCCCGGTGCTGTTCCCGAGCTGAGGTTCTGCATTGACTACCGAGGGCTCAACGCAGTCACCAGAACCGATGCTCATCCCATCCCCCGAGCAGACGAGCTTATTGATCGCCTAGGGGCCGCTTGCTTCCTCAGTACCTTCGACCTGACCAGCGGATACTGGCAGATCGCCCTCACCGAAGGGGCCCGAGAGAGGTCCGCCTTTTCGACCCCGGATGGTCACTACCATTTCCGAGTGATGCCCTTCGGGATGAAGAACGCCCCCGCCACCTTCCAGAGGCTGGTGAACCAGGTACTGGCGGGGTTAGAAGAGTTCAGTGCTGCATATCTGGACGATATCGCAGTCTACAGTTCCCACTGGCCCGAGCACCTCCAGCACCTCTGGGCGGTGCTGACCGCCCTGAGAAGGGCTGGTCTCACCATTAAGGCGAGCAAGTGCCAGATCGGACAAGGGTCCGTAATCTACCTCGGGCACCAGGTCGGAAGCGGCCTCGTAGCCCCCCTCCAGCCCAAGATCGATGCCATCGTGGCCTGGGAGGCCCCCACGACCCAGACGGAAGTGCGGGCGTTCCTGTGACTCACTGGGTACTACCGGAGATTTATCAAGGGGTACGGCAGCATTGTGACCCCCCTCACGGAGTTAACCTCCAAAAACCAGCCGAAAAAGGTCAGCTGGACCCCCGCCTGCCAAGAGGCGTTCAAAACCTTGAAAGACGCCATGTGTACGGCCCCAGTCCTCCAGGCCCCCGACTACGCCCGAGAGTTTGTAGTCCAGACGGACGCGTCCGAACATGGCATCGGAGCAGTTCTGTCCCAGGTGAACGAGAACGGCCTGGATCAACCAGTGGCGTTCATTAGCCGGAGGCTACTCCCTCGAGAGCAAAGGTGGAGCACCATCGAGCAGGAAGCTTTCGCGGTGGTTTGGGCCCTGAAGAAGCTGAGGCCCTACCTGTTCGGTACTCACTTCCGGGTTCAAACCGACCACCAACCTCTCCGGTGGCTAATGCAGATGAGAGGGGAGAATCCCAAATTGCTGCGCTGGTCCATCTCCCTCCAGGGGATGGACTTCACTGTTGAGCACCGGCCTGGTGTTGACCACGCCAACGCAGATGGCCTGTCCCGATTATTCCGCCTCAGCGAAGAGAACCCCCAAGAAGATGGGTAGTTCTCCCCGCCTTCAGCTGGGGGGGACGCGTGTTGGACCCGGCCTCGTGGTGTGGTGCGCGTCAGTCCCTCCACCCCCTGCGAGCGTAGGCCTGCACCCTGAGCCCCTGCGCAGCATCCCCGTAAGAGTAGCCTGCACTCCGAAGCCTGGTCGTCTCACCCCCGATAAGCCCGAACCCCCGTAATCCACGACCGGGCCCGCGTGTCCCCATCCCGCTCCCGGCTCCGAGCGCCTAACCCTGAATGCCCCACAAGGCCCGACAGCCATTTTCCCTTCCCGAGATCCCTGTCTCCCTGGGCCCAGCGTGACCCCGGCCCCAGCGAAACCCAGACTCCAAAGGCACGCCAATCCCGGCTGGGGGGTAAAGGGCTCCCCGAGTGTGATAGCCCGGCAGTTTCAATGGCCCTTTGGCCTCCCCTGAGAGTCTGGTATCTGTCACACCCTTGGCCCTCCCCTGTGGGCCAGTTTCGATCGCACCTTTTGGCCTCCCTGAGGGCTGGCTCCAGACCTGCTGGGTGTCTGGGAATTCCCGGACCCATTTCTCAAAGGATCAAAGAGCCAACCGCCGGACCTCGCCAACGGCCAGCCCCCAGGGCCTGAGACCTCCGCCTGCGAGGGTCCGGACATCAAAGGGCTAATGGACTATATCTGGGCCCGCCTGACAACTAGCGGGCAGTTGTATCTTGGACCTGGAAGCCTGCTGATCTGATCGCGGCTGACCCTAAGAAGAACTCGTCTGAAACCATCGGAGCCCTGCTGACGCTGTCGCGGCTCAAGCTGAACTGTATCCATCGGAGCCCGGCTGACGCTGTCGCGGCTCAAGCTGAACTGTATCCATCGGAGTCCTGCTGACGCTGTCGCGGCTCAAGCTGAACGGTAACCATCGGAGCCCTGCTGACGCTGTCGCGGCTCAAGCTGAACTGTAACCATCGGAGCCCTGCTGACCTCGTCGCAGCTCGAGGAGTACTCTGGTCCGGCTGGACCATCGAGATCACCATCACGACCGAGCCGACTCGACGGAGGTGAAGCAGCCAGTACGCCCATCATCGTCCGTACCCCCCGGCTCGAGGATTGAGAGCTGTGCGTAGGGTACGCCCCGTACTGCCCCAGAGACTAAAAGACTGTCCCGCTTCCCCCTTCCTGAACCTGCACGACTTTGTGATCCTTCGATCACTGTGTACATAAGAGTGCTCCTCCTTTTATTCCTTATATAAAGAACTTGTTACTAAGAACCCAACGGTGTGGTGTCTGTTCGTAGTGTGGTGTGAGCTCAGTGTGTACGATCCTAGACTCGAAGTCCTCCCCGGTGAGGACCTCACGATAAGACTCGGCAAGATCCGTGGGAGAGGTGGGTCTTGGGGGTGACCGGGCGAGCATAACTAGGCCCTCTGAGATCGCCCCTTCTAACAATAACAAAGACCTCAACTGATATATATATATATAGGGCAATCACCCTATATCCCCTAGAACACACCTCACTTCTATTCCCATTCATCCTCTTAGAGCCAAAAATACACTCACCATCAAGTAAAAAAATATCGTTGTTATTAGGAGTCAGGTTTTTCACCCGCCTTCATATACATGGTGCCATCTTACTTTCTTGGCTTCGAAGTTGTATTCATGGATAAATCGATAATAGAAAAAATGCCAAAATCCTATTTCAATAGGATTCTACCTTCTAGTACCTTGGATAAGCTAACACGTCTTGCTTCTTTTATTCTTGTTATCTGAGGGGGTAAAGTCTTAAGATTATTGTGTGCTTTACTGCTTAATCCGTATTCCGTAGTACCCACTGTCGCGGTCCTCTTAAATTATACGTGAAACCGCCCAGTGTCCCCTTGATATATGGGATATCAACTATCTACAAAATAAAATAAAAACAGACGATGGCAATGACTTCACTCGAACTACAAGGTTAATTCAGATAACAACCTATACTTCAAGTCACCATAGAATGACTATTTACCTTCTCATCATAAGCGTAATAGAAATATACGCATTTGAAAATGGTTTCTTCCTTCTGATAAGAATACCGGCTTCGTCCTGTTCACCTCACATTTCTTTTTAACTCAAGTGCTTGTGATATTTATAGATGGACTGTAAAGAAAAAAGGGGAATTTTATTATCACCCTAGGCTCATACAAGATGCCATTTCATCTGCTTAACTGTTTATAGATCCGAAGACGCCCAATTATCCTGCGTGGCAGACTGGAGCCCTTGGGTGGGAGACAGGAAACGGCCATTACAACGAAGCCGTTTCCACGAAATCGTTAACCACGCATGCAGTACAACGCATGCGTGGTTACCACGAAAGCCTTTACCACGCATACCTTTACTACGAGGTTTGTAGTAAAGGTATATGTGGTAAAGGTAAAAAGTAAAAAAAGGGGGGCTTGGGGGTGTCTCCCCCCCCCAAAAAAAACTCACCTGAAGTCACGTCGGGTTATGTATTTAATCAGCGTCGTTTAAGAGAAAACGGAAAATAAACTTCCGCTTTCTCTTAACGACGTATGACGTCACCACGCATGCAATCGAGGTAAATGTTATGCGTGGTAAACGAATTCCGTTGTAACGCATGCGTGGTAAAGGCATGCGTTGCAACGGAATTCGTTGTAACATCATACATTCGTGGGAGACATGGCCCCACTGTGCAATCCGGGAACCTGTCCAATACATGCTAATGAGGTCTGATCACTTGGGAACTAGTCAGCGCAATGTGAGGGCTTGGCATGGATGGTTTGATTTGTTTGAGAAACAAAGCAGGGGAGACAGCAGCTACCTACAGATCTGTTCATGCATCCTTACAGTTCGACCCAATAGAACACCAATCCCCTTCAGCAGAGCCCTAGCCAAGCAATTGATTGGAATTCCTCAAAATGGATTCCCTCATCCATGCAGGCAGCTATTGCCCTCCGAGGTCTCTCCTCTCGCACATTGACAGTGCCCTCACATAACAAGCCAGCGCATATGTGCATTGTCAATTTAAAGAAATGTGGTAAAATTCTCGCTTTACTGTCGTCTTTTGCTTCTAGCAAAAATAAATGCGGATAAATACAGAAAAATTGCCCAAAAAATAGATATGGATAAATACAGACGGAAATGGCAAAAAAACTAAATACCATAAAACTGGGAGCCCTAATTATGTTCTATTCTCTCTTGCGATTAAAAGCCTTATTTAATTTAATTTAATTTAATTTAAAAAAGAATTTATAAAGCGCACGTACACTGAGTCAGTTTCATGGCGCTGGTGAGGTCCCTAAAAGAAAAAAATAAAAGAGCTAGCTTCATAATGCAAAAAAAACCCGCCAAACTAGTTTACATGTTGTTAAAAGAAGTGTCCCCCTTCCCTCTATCTTACATACCCGCTTCTCTACCGACTCTACTTCCAATGAGCTATGGAGGTTTCACGATGGTTTGTGAAAAGAGACGGTCTCTCCCAGACAGCGCCCCTAAGTCTGCCGGTTAAAGACAGCCTTATGAAGCAAACGTCACACTCCACCGGCGCATACCTCGTAATGGAAAAAACAGCGTTTGTGCGTCTGTGTAGTAACAACGTCCAGTGCTCATTGCTATCGGCTTTTAAAGGCCCTCCATTCATTACCCACTGTGCCTCTGTTATTCATCGCCACGCGTCTGGGCCGTTTTAAGATTAGCCTGTGGGGCTCTGTGTTTCACCAACTGTGGCTTCTTTAATGCTGACTGCTTGGTTACAGTAGTCATGTCCTGGAAGTGATTAGGGCCACTGCAACCGCCTCTCTGGCCGTGCAAGGGAAGAGATCAAAAAACTTTGTGAGGGACTTTATCAGCTGAAAGCAAGCCCCTGCTACTGCTACCACCACAAGCCAAGCCCCTGCTACTTCTACCACCACAAGCCAAGCCCCTGCTACTGCTACCACCACAAGCCAAGCCCCTGCTACTGCTACCACCACAAGCCAAGCCCCTGCTACTGCTACCACCACAAGCCAAGCCCCTGCTACTGCTACCACCACAAGCCAAGCCCCTGCTACTGCTACCACCACAAGCCCCTGCTACTGCTACCACCACAAGCCCCTGCTACTGCTACCACCACAAGCCAAGCCCCTGCTACTGCTACCACCACAAGCCAAGCCCCTGCTACTGCTACCACCACAAGCCAAGCCCCTGCTACTGCTACCACCACAAGCCAAGCCCCTGCTACTGCTACCACCACAAGCCAAGCCCCTGCTACTGCTACCACCACAAGCCCCTGCTACTGCTACCACCACAAGCCCCTGCTACTGCTACCACCACAAGCCAAGCCCCTGCTACTGCTACCACCACAAGCCAAGCCCCTGCTACTGCTACCACCACAAGCCAAGCCCCTGCTACTGCTACCACCACAAGCCAAGCCCCTGCTACTGCTACCACCACAAGCCAAGCCCCTGCTACTGCTACCACCACAAGCCAAGCCCCTGCTACTGCTACCACCACAAGCCCCTGCTACTGCTACCACCACAAGCCCCTGCTACTGCAACCACCACAAGCCCCTGCTACTGCTACCACCACACCAAGCCCCTGCTACTGCTACCACCACAAGCCCCTGCTACTGCTACCACCACAAGCCAAGCCCCTGCTACTGCTACCACCACAAGCCCCTGCTACTGCTACCACCACAAGCCAAGCCCCTGCTACTGCTACCACCACAAGCCAAGCCCCTGCTACTGCTACCACCACACCAAGCCCCTGCTACTGCTACCACCACAAGCCCCTGCTACTGCTACCACCACACCAAGCCCCTGCTACTGCTACCACCACAAGCCAAGCCCCTGCTACTGCTCCCACCACAAGCCCCTGCTACTGCTACCACCACAAGCCCCTGCTACTGCTACCACCACAAGCCCCTGCTACTGCTACCACCACAAGCCCCTGCTACTGCTACCACCACAAGCCCCTGCTACTGCAACCACCACAAGCCCCTGCTACTGCTACCACCACACCAAGCCCCTGCTACTGCTACCACCACAAGCCCCTGCTACTGCTACCACCACAAGCCAAGCCCCTGCTACTGCTACCACCACAAGCCCCTGCTACTGCTACCACCACAAGCCAAGCCCCTGCTACTGCTACCACCACAAGCCAAGCCCCTGCTACTGCTACCACCACACAAAGCCCCTGCTACTGCTACCACCACAAGCCCCTGCTACTGCTACCACCACACCAAGCCCCTGCTACTGCTACCACCACAAGCCAAGCCCCTGCTACTGCTCCCACCACAAGCCCCTGCTACTGCTACCACCACAAGCCCCTGCTACTGCTACCACCACAAGCCCCTGCTACTGCTATGGATTGCCGGCATAAGGAGAGCGCTGAGTCAAATTTCACCCCCTGCTTCTTTCCTACCTTCAGGGGATGTCTACGGGCCGCCAGAGGCTCATGAAAAAATTAATGGATCTCCCTAATGGCATCATTTGAGTCTTTTCTGAGCTGCATTTTAGGTGGTTAATGTTCATCCACTTAAAAACCGCTGTGAGACGCAGTGGTAGGTTTTCTTTAGCACGTGTGGATTGTTCCACCCGTGGCTGCTGCAGGTAAGAGCGTTGGGGCGGTGGTGCCGGCAGAGGGGGGATTTCGAAAGATGACCACAAGGGAAAATTAAGTAAATAATTAATTTTCCCATTATGGTCATCTCTCAAAATCCCCCCCCCCCCCCCCCAGCCGGCCCCACCGATCTTACCTGCAGGGGGCGCTGCTGGATTGTTAATTTAGTACCAGAAGTAGTTGAGTATCCTCAGCATAAGATATTGTCTCAATGTTAAAAGACTATATCAAGCTGATGAGAGGGTCAATCTAAGCATTAAAGAGCACTGGGCTAAGAATGGGGCCCTGCGGGACCCCGTTGAGCAGGGGCTTTTCAACTGATTGATGCTGGCCGAAGCGACAACTTGTCTGTGAGTTTGTAAATAGGGTTTTAGCCAAGCCAAGGCAAGATGTGAAACGGTGCATGATTTGAAACGGTCTAGTAAGATGTCATGATAGGCGGTGTCAAAAGCGGCAGATAAATCTAATAGGATCAGCACTGCATTTATTCCCTGATCTGAGGCAGATTTAAGGGCTTCTGCAGTATACAGTAAGGCCAATTCTCTTGAGCGCTAATGCTTATAACCAGTTTGGTTAGGGTGTGGAATGTCTACCTCTTCTAGTAAAGATGTAAGTTGAGAGTGGACAAGTTTTTCAGTGATTTACTAAGACATTGAAGCAGAGAGATAAGCCGAAGATCCGTCAGTGTAGTAGGGTCCGCTAGATCTTGTATCTGGAGAGGTTTCCATTCGCTAGGTACTACTGCTTGTGAGAGGGAAGCATTAATGATATTGTTATAAATGGATTGATGATGTCTATAATAGCATGCATAATTTGGAGGGGACATGGGTCTAAAGGAGATCTTGATTTACAAGCAAGGCCGCGGTCCGGACGCAGACAGGTACACACGGGCTTGCCTTTGGCAACACCTTCCATCCTACTCGGATTGATAAAATGAGTGACAGTTTGTTGAGTAACAAATACAGATTATTAGCACAAAAATACCCGGGGCTGAAAGTGTGCTGTACCAATACATTTCTTATGGCATGTAAACAGGATTGCTGAAGGCACAAAAGTAGGTAATGGATCAAAGAGGATAGAATGACCACTAAGGCCTTTATTACAAGGTGTCCAGATTCAGGAGCTGAAGATACTGGGGCAAGTGATACCGAATCCAGCCAGTACGTTCTTCCCTGATTCTGGAAATCATGAGTTAAAGTTCCTGGAATGGAGAGCAACCATGCAGACCAGGATAACTGGATTACAGACTGCAGTTTGTCTTGGATTCCAGGGACTTCAACACTCATGCTTACCACCTTCTTTGAGCACGAATAGAAGGTGTAACAGAGTGTGACTGTGCTGCAAGGAGGAAGGGAAGGTTCAGGGATTACTCTGGGAGAGTGCTGCATCTCCTCCTTGCTGTTCCATTTGTCTGCATTGCATTCTACAGTGCATTTGCAAACTTTTTACCTGAGAAAAACAAGTCTGTCACTGTTGCACCTAACAGTTTTTGCTCTCAACAATTGTTGCACCCAACAATACTTCGAATCTGGCGGGGATACAGATCCATCTGACTTGTATGGAACTTACTGTAGCGTCTTCCGAGCCGGGGAACCCAATAATACCACACACGGAGCTCAGTAATACAAGTCTTCATTCTTCTGTGTGTAAATACAAACTCAACATTCTAAAGCAGCCTGCACAGCAATACACTCTATTTCTTATGTCACAGCTCTACAGAGTTTATCAAGAACTAAAAGGGTCTAGTCAAATGTTAATTTGCAGATACTACTCATACCAGAGTAAACAATAGGGTGGGAGAAGTAGGAGAGAGGGGTGCTGAGGAACCATAGCTGTGTGTTAAGGAATGCTTTGGAGGGGCGATGACCTCCGTGGCAAAAGGTTTTTCAAGCAACATCATTGCGGAAGGCCACCACAGTAGATTGTGAAGCAGAAGGGGGTACTAAGCGTTAAAAATGTTTCCTTTCATTTTTGCTTCATTTTTATCTCTTTAAATATGTCTTTCTTACATTAGTTTTTTTTCATATTTTGTTTCCAACAAAGTGCTTTCTCTGTATTTGACTTCCACTTCCACTGAAATATCGCAGATATACACGACAGCTTTGGAACCCCAGACTCCGCCTCCAGTAACTGAACCAGCAACCCCCACCACCACCCTCAGCACCTGGACCCCCACCAGCACTGAAGACACCACCAACGTCATGAACTCCATCCACTCCGGCTCCCCCTGGGACCCATGCCCCCATCATATCTTCAACAAAGCCGACACCATCATCGCACCCCATCTCCGGAACATCATAAACATCTCGTTCGCGTCAGCCACCCTCCCCGAGAGCTGGAGGCACGCAGAAATCAACACCCTGCTGAAGAAACCCACAGCGGACCCCAAAGACCTCAAGAACTTCCGCCCCATCTCTCTTCTTCCCTTCCCGGCCAAAGTCATTGAGAAGACTGTCAATAAACAGCTGACTGCCTTCCTCGAGGCAAACAACTCGCTCGACCCATCCCAGTCTGGATTTCGAGCCAACCACAGCACCGAGACGGCCCTCATCGCGGCCACCGACGACATCAGGACACTGATGGACAACGGAGAAACGACCGCCCTCATCCTCCTGGACCTCTCTGCAGCCTTCGATACCGTATGCCATCGCACCCTAATAACCTGCCTCTTCAACACTGGGATCCAAGGAAAGGCCCTGGACTGGATCACCTCATTCCTCTCCGACAGAACCCAGAGAGTCCGCCTCCCTCCCTTCCGCTCAGAAGCCACCAAGATCATCTGCGGCGTAACCGAAGGTTCCTCACTCAGCCCAACCCTCTTCAACATCTACATGAGCCCCCTCGCCGCCATTGCATGCAAACACAACATCAACATCATCTCCTACGCCGATGACCCCCAACTGATACTCTCCCTCACCAAAGACCCAGCCACCGCCAAAACCAACCTACAGGAAGGAATGACGTCGCAGACTGGATGAAGCTCAGCCGCCTGAAGCTGAACACAGACAAAACGGAGGTCCTCATCCTCGGACAATCCCCGTCCGCCTGGGACGACTCCTGGTGGCCCTCAGCTCTGGGCTCCACGCCGACATCCCTTGGACCATGCATGGAAGAACGTGGCGAGGGAGTTGCAGAGTTTTTTGTGACGGTGTGATGTCGTTGTTGCTGGCGCTGGGGTTGGAGAGCTCTTTGACGATGTTGAAGAGTTCCTTGCTGTTGTGAGTGTTGTTGTCTAGTCGCTCTTTGAAAGATATCCTTTTGGTGGTGCGGATCAGCTGGTGGTGTTCGCAGGTGGTGATCTTGAGAGCTGTCATGTTTTCTGTAGTTCGTTTGTGGCGCCATGTTTTTTCGAGGGATCGGCGGGATTTCTTTGATTCTTTGAGGGCGTCTGTGAACCATGAAGTTTTTCTGTTGCTGGTCATTCTAGGGGGGTTCTTCAGTGGTGCGAGGTCGTCGGCGCAGTTGGTGATCCACTGTGCGAGATTGCGGGCTGCGTCATTGGTGTCGGCGGTGTTGACTGGCGGGTTCTGGCTGAGGGATGAGTGGAGCTGGTCTGTGGTGATTTTGCTCCAGCATCTGCGGGGAGTTTGTTGCATGCGGTGGTGGGCTGTATCCTTTTTGAAGGTGAAGTGGATGCATCTGTGGTCGGTCCAGTGTAGTCCGGCAGAGCGGCTGAAGGATACGTGATTGCTGGCGGCAAATATGGGGTTGAGCGTGTGGCCAGCGATGTGGGTTGGGCTGTTCACCAGTTGTTTGAGTCCGAGGTTAGAGAGGTTGTAGAGCAGTGTGGTGGTGTTGTCACTGTTTTTTTCCAGGTGGAAGTTCAGGTCTCCAAGGCGGATGTATTCTGGTGAGGCTAGGGCGTGCGGGCTTATGATGTCGGTGATGGTTTCGCTGAATTGTGTGCGGTGGCCCGGGGGTCTGTAGATGAGCATTCCTCTGAGGGTGGTCTTGGGGTCGGTGTGAATCTGGAAGTGTAGGTGTCCGGCAGTGGAGAGTGTGTCTTCGGTGTTGGTCGTGATGTTGATGGTGTTCCTGTAGACGATGGCGATTCCTCCTCCTGATTGGTTGACGCTGTCCTTCCGGGTGATCTTGTAGCCGTCCGGGATGGCTATGGCGATGTCGGGGGCCGAGGATGCGTTCATCCAGGTTTCCGTGAGGAAGGCGACGTCCGGTGCTGCTGTGTCGAGGAGGTCCCACAGTTTGACGGCGTGTTTGTGGAACGAGCGGGTGTTGAGGAGGATGCACTTGAGGTGGTTGTTGTTGTTGCAAGGTCTGGTGGGAGGTACGCAGGTTCGGCAGGTGTATTTGCAGGCTTGGCAGGTGAAGGGTCCGTCGGATCACTTCGGGGTGGCTTGGTAGCAGGCGGGTGTTCGTCCGGCGTTGAGTGCGTTTTGGGTGTCGGAGTCGTATCTCAGTCGGGTACGGCGGGGGTCAGGGGTTCTGGCGCTGGGCATGGTACAGGCTGCGCAGTCGCTGCGCGGCCTCCATATGAGGGCTAGAGGGACAGATGAGCAGCTGGGAGGTGGGAGCAGGGTGACAAATGGGGGTCGATGGGGTTGGGCCGCAGGGATGCAGCGGCAGGAGGAAACCATAGGGGGAGACGGGGTCAGCGGAGAAAGGGGTCACACAGGAGAAAACGAGCACAGGGGTCAGGGGTACAGAAGGCAAGAGTGGCACGGGGGCAACAAGGGAACAAGTAATTACAGAGAAACAATCAGGACGAGCAAAGACACAGTACTTAGCCTGGAAGGCGGCTAAAGTGGCCGCTAAGCCGGGACACGGAGGGGGCACACAAATATGAGCACAGGGGTCAGGGGGGTACAGAAGGCAAGGATGTCACAGGGGGCAACAAGGGAACAAGTAATTACAGAGCAACAATCTGGACGAGCAGAGGAAGGTGGCTAACGGTGGCAGCAGGAGCCGGGACACACAGGGGGCTGTGTGGTGGTGAGGGGAGCGACCTACCTGGTGGCAGGGTCAAAGGTCGCTCTCTCTACCGCTGCACGGCCTCCATATGAGGGGCAGAGGGAGGGAGGAGCAGCTGGGAGGTGGGAGCAGGACGCCCAATGGGGGTCGATGGGGCGGGGCTGCAGGGATGCAGCGGCGGGAGGAAACTGGAGAGGGTGACGGGGGCCGCAGGGAAGGGTGGCACACAGGAGAAAACAAGCACAGGGGTCAGAGGTACAGAAGGCTAGAGTGGCATGGGGGCAACAAGGGAACAAGTAATTACAGAGAAACAATCAGGATGAGCAAAGACACAGTACTTAGCCTGGAAGGTGGCTAAAGTGGCCGCAGGAGCCGGGACACGCAGGGGGCACACAAAGATGAGCACAGGGGTCAGGGGGGTACAGAAGACAAGGGTGGGACAGGGGCAACAAGGGAACAAGTAATTACAGAGAAACAATCAGAATGAGCAGAGCAAGTACTTAGCCTGGAAGGCGGCTAACGGTGGCAGCAGGAACCGGGACACACATGGGGCTGCGTGGCTGTGAGGGGAGCGATCTACCTGGTGGCAGGGTCAAAGGTCACTCTTGCATCCACCTTTTGGTTCCAGCAGACTCTTTCACCTTTGTCACCAGCGACATTGTCACCGATGTCCTCCATTGTGGTCTACAGCGTTTTCCGACGCCACTTTGCACCTATACACTCGGCTCACCTGGTGTAGGTATCCTGGCTCCAAGGATATCTACAGGTGAAGTAACTCTCCAAACTTCCATCTTCCACAGGGTTTCTTCAAGGTCCTCTGTGAATGGTCTATCTTCTTAAAAACTGCAAACAAGACTTACCCATTTTCTTGTATTAGGCATGTAATAATAATAATAATATAGCCATTTAGAGAGCGCCTGGTTACACTAAAACAGTGTGTCCCCGCGCTATAAATTGCTGTAAGACACTAGAAGGCAGAAGACCGGAGGGAGGGGGAAAATTAAGCTAGAAACTCTAGTTGTAGTTGGCAGGGAAAAGATGGGTTTTAAGTTTGGAACGGAATCTTGTTTCTGAGGGCTCCATACGAAGATCTATGGGCAGGTCATTCCAGTGTTTACTTGCCAAAAACCTAAAGGAACGGCCTCCCATCCTGGCCTTGCGAATGCGAGGGAGTTTAAACAGCTTTGCTCCGGCCGATCTCAGGTTCCGGATGGGGCGATGGACGGTAAGGAGCTTTTGCAGATATCTTGGGCCCTTTCCTTGGGCAATGCGGTGGGCAAAGCAAAGCGCTTTGAACTTAATACGCTCCCTGATGGGGAGCCAGTGAAGTCTTGAAAGAGCCACCTTCCCAGATGCTCTGCGGGGCAGATTGAGAACCAGGCGTGCAGCAGCGTTTTGTACACACTGCAGTTGGTGTAAGCCTTTCTTACTTAAACCTAAAAACAGGGCATTACCGTAGTCAAGATGAGGTGTGACTAATGAGTGGATGAGTCTTCTCCTAGCGTTGGTGGGAAGAAGGTCGAGGATTTTGCGAAGAGTTTTGAGTATGCTGTAGCATCTACCCGTGACTTTGCTGACCTGGTGTTTAAAAGAGAGATCAGCATCAAGCATAACTCCGAGGTTCCTGACTGATTCCGATAGAGAAGGAATTGCGCCCAGTTCAGTTGGCCACCACTCAGGTGACCAGTTACAAAAGGATTTACTGATGACTAAAAGCTCTGTCTTGTCGCCATTAAGATGTAGGCAGTTGTTATTCATCCAACCTGCTACTGACAGAAGGCAGTTGGAGAAATTGGTGGCATCCTTCTGATTGTGCGTGAGTTTAATCATGAGTTGGGTATCGTCAGCATACGTGACAATATCCACTCCGAAAGATTGCACAATGTGGGCCAGGGGTTCCATATAGAGATTGAACAAGGTAGGGCTCAAACTGGAGCCCTGTGGAACCCCATGTCTCAGCTTCCTGGGGGAGGATTTGAATGGAGGACAATGCATTTGAAAACTCCTGTTTTCAAGAAAGGATTTAATCCATTCAAAGGCAGATCCTACGACTCTCATATCCGAGAGGCGAGACAGCAGCGTTGTGTGCAGCACGGTGTCAAAAGCTGCACTAAGATCTAAAAGTACCAACGCTGCTGTCTGCCCCTCATACGCCATTTGCCTCAGACATTCTGTAGAGAAGAGACGGGCTGACTCAGTAGAGTAACAGGCTCTGAACCCTGACTGTGTGGAGTGAAGGAGAGACTCATCTTCAAGATGTTTCATGAGTTGAATGTTGGCTATCTTCTCCACCACTTTCATACAGAAGGGGAGGAGGGAGATAGGGCGGAGATTCTGAAACTGGGAAATTTGCACATTGGGTTTCTTTTTTAATGGGATGACTTGGGCCATTTTCCATGCATCCAGCACATGGCACTCTTGGAAGGATAGAGTTATCACATGACCAATATGATCAATAGTGCTTTCTAAAATTCCCTTACAACGTTTCGGAGGGATGACGTCCATGGGTGAGCCGGACTGAATGCTATTAGCGATGCTAAGCAGGTCTTGTCTGTCAGGGACTTTAAAACACGGCAGGCAAGGTTTATAGTCTGAAATATCCACTGTTGCACCGTGATCAGACGGTGGATCAGTGCCACTCGTAAAGGTGGTGTGTATTTTTTCAACTTTGCTTACAAAGTAGTCTGCAATAGAGTCACATAGCTCATTGGAGTAGATGTCCTGGGCCTCTAGTCTAGTGGCTACCGTAAGTTCTTTACTTTGCTGTTTGCTCACGGCCTCCGTGCAGATCCTGGGTACTTACCTTGGGTAGCTCCTTGGGTCCCTAGCACTTCCATGTCTTCTGGGTCCTGTCTCGACTTAGGTTGTAGTTCACATTCCACTTTATTAGTATATGATTTGGTCTCCCCCCAGGAGACAACTGTGTATTTGTGCTACTTACGTGTTCTATTGTGATTATATTGTATTATGATTATATCTCCGGGTGGGAGATATTGCAATGTGTTAGTGAGTGCTTATATAAACACATATTTTATAACTTTGCTTTGTGGTTCTTTTTCAGTTAACCTACAATATATGATTAGTACTGGTAAAACAAGCTGCTTTACACTCCTTCTGCGCTAAGCCTGAAGGCAGTTCTCCTCAGCTACAACTTAGAGCACTTTCAGAGGTTATCTAATACCATTAAAATCACCATAAGGGTTGTCTGGATTAGTGCAGCGTACTTCACTTGAATAAATGTGCACCATACAAGGCAGGCTCCCACGTTGGTGTGCAGCGGTTGAGAATGAAGCCTGCATTGTTTTACGAGCTAATCGAGGTGTGGATTAATTGAAAGAACATCACTAGAATTAGGCACACTTAATATTTTATAGACAAAGTAAGTTCCACTGAACTTTTAGATTAGGAAGATTATTTTATTTTCCTCTAGGGTATGAAGGTGCAACACCACACTACACTTAGTCACCATGTCTTTAGTTGGGGATCTCAGTGGGACTGTGAGCACAGTGGTCTTAAATTCCAAGAACTAAGGACTCTGTGTAGCCGTACAAGGATAAAGGCAGTTAACAACACCACTACAAAGTACCTCTAATAGCTCCTTCACAGGGATGATTCGAATCCTGGTGGGGCCAAGGAGCAGAACAAGGAGCAGAACAATGTGGATGGGTATGCTCCAAAAGAGAGGCCAAGAGGTGCTCCCCCTACTGACCTTAATTCTAAGTAAAGCCCGGAGGAGTCTGGGAACTTCACACTGGCAAACTCTGACCCCCCAGGGAATAGTGCAGATGGCACAGTAGGTGTACTTTTTTCCTCCTTGGAGGGTCAGAGGAGGTCTCGGCCCCCCTCCGCCAAGCCCACTGCTTCGGATCATTCCATAGGGACCTCCATCTCTAGTAAGAGGGATGACTCCTTGGAGAGGGACTATCACCTGATCAAGCTTGAGAGAGTTAGACTCCGTTCAGGCAAGATCAGCTGGCCCTTGACAAGAAGACACTGGAAGGGCAGAAAGCTTGAAAGAAACCGGGAGTAGATTCCCATGGTGGTAGCAATAGTGTACCTAGAATCAGGGAAACATCCTTTGACACTAGGAACCTGAGCAGGATAGTCCCTCCTTTCCAGGGGTGGATGCAGAATGATATCCATAAATAGATCACTGCCTTGAAGCGGGCCTGTAAAGTTCTGAAGGTCCCTCCAGGGCAGTGGGCAGTTATCCTGTGGCTCTCCTTTGCTAATAAATATAGAGATACGCTCCTCACTGTTAGAGAAGAGGGTGGATGCTGAAAATTATGCAGTTCTGAAAAATGTACTCATTGATGGGTTCGGCTTAACCACTGAGCAGGACAGAATTAAGTTCAGAGACACCCGAAAGCCACAGACTCAAAACTGGGTAGATTTCATAGATAGTGCTATTAAGGCTCTGGAAGGCAGGCTTCAATGAAGCAAGGTACAGGACTGTGAGGCATTGTACAATTTTCGATGAGGGAGCATATCCCTAATAACTGTTAGAATCAACTATTGCACCAGTACCTGGTGGACTCTGATCTGACCTCTCCACAAGAATTGGGAAAGAAGGCAGAGACATGGGTCCACATCAGGGTTAAGCAGAATAGCCATGGTGGCAGAGGTGACCAGAAGAAACAAGATTCTTCTGTACCCCAGGTGAAGGGTGGGGAGGGGGCAAAATTGAAAACGATTCTTCGCAAGGTCCCAAAAACGTGCATTTAGGGGTGAGTCCCAAAACTCAAAGAAGGGTAAAATGAAACATTGGTGTTATTTTTTAAAGAAAAGACCCATTGAACAAGAGATGCTGATTGTCCAAAGGCCAAGGAAACTACTACCACTATCTCTAAAGCAACTGCCCCCCACTTAGCACCAGTACAAGTGGTAGTACAGCAACCAAGGGATTAGTAGGGTTAACCTTGGGTTCAGATGTGGGTTCTGACCTAGTCGGAACTCCAACTCAAGCTGTCCTTGTCTGTTATGGTAGCATAGATCTTGCCACCTTACTACTAAGTCCCACTAATGTGGGCAAGTACAGACAACATCCTTTAATCAATGGAAAAGAAGCTATTGCTTTGAAGAGACACAGGGGCTAGCGTCAGAATGTGGACAGAGAAACTATTGTCCCCGGAGCAGATCATACTTGGTCAGTTGTACCAAGTGACCAACGCTAGCAATATCAAGAGTGAGCATTCCTTGGCAGTTATGAATCTCAGCTGGGGAGGGGTAACTGACCCTGAAAGAGTTGTGGTTTTTCCAGACCTACCTGTAGATTGACTATAGATTGCCTGTTGGACAATGGTCTAGAAACTTAAGCCTGGGCTAAAGTGTAGTTTATGACTCATATAGATGTGATGGGCAGCTCTGACAGTGCATTTGCTGTTACCAGGGCTCAGGCCAAACAGCTCAGCACTGAGGGAGCACTGGATCCTGAAAGAATGGACAAGGTTGCTCCTAAAAGAAGGATCCCAAAAGCCCAAGTGAAGAACAGGCTCCTTAGGGAGATGATCTCAGTCCCTGTGAAGGACCAGGCAACATTCCTCTGGCATTAGCCCTTCAGGCAGATTTGAGTTTCGAGCAGCAATCCTGCCTGTCTCTTGAACAGCGCAGACTGCAAGCTGCTGCTGAGGATGCAGGGAATAGGATTGGGTCCCATAGGATCTATCGGGAAGATGGGCTCCGGTTTTATGAAGGTTTAGACCCCGAATCTGGTGATACCAGTAGGTTGGTAATACCCCAGAAGTTCAGAGGTTTTCTTCTCTCCTTGGCACACGACATTCCCCTTGAAGGACATATTGAGCAAAGCAAGACTTGGGGCAGGGTTGTCTCTCATTTTCACTGTCCACAAATGTCTGAGGACACCAAGGGGTTTTGTCGCACCTGTGTCACTTACCAAACCAGTGGTAAATCAGGTGGCACTACAGAGACCCCCTTAAATCCACTCCCAGTGTTTGGGGTACCTTTTGAGAGGGTAGAGATTGTTATTGTGGGTCCCTTGAGGCCTCTAACTGCATCTAGACACAGTTACATCCTAGTGGTAATAGACCATGCCACTAGATATCCAGAAGCTATTCCCCTTAAAACCACTACAGCTGCAGTAGTGACCAGGGCCATCCAAGGAATATTTTCCAGGGTGGGCTTCCCTAAGGAGGTCTTAACAGACAGAGGTACAAACTTAATTTCTAGCTATATCACTGCCATGTGGAAAGAGTATGGAGTAAATTAAAAGTTTGTGAAAAATTAAAATTCCCTTCTGTGTCGCAGTATACTTCTAATAAAGATGTCTCCATTAGTTTACACTGAACCAAAAGATTGCATTTAGTTGTTACTCATCATTACACAACGTAATTCAATTAAGCAATTCTTTTACTTTATTATTCACATTATAGGCCAAATATCAGCCTTAAATTACAATTAGGTTAAAAATTCATAGATAATAACATTTTATAAAAAACCTTTATACACACAGGTCTGTAATTACAATTTATCAAAACACTTGCCAATTTCCAAGACAAAATACATTTTAATTTGACATTTTACCTTGAACTACAAGCACATCTTTTCCTAAACTTCAGGCATAAAAAAACTCTATATCATAGAATATTTTGTTACTCTCATGCTATAGTTTCACAAAACTGTTAGCGCAACCACTTTATATGCACTTCATTGTATGGTATAAAATGCTCCAGTGTGTATAATACATACAAATCTTTAAAAATAATACGTTATTTTGTCCACACGTCAACGCGTTTTGGTGTGTCTTGAAATTCTTAAACACCTTCCTAAGGATTCAGATTAAAAACATGACTTCATTTCATTGCATTGGTTCAATGCATCCTAAATTTATTTTTAAATACAGAATTATCCTAATTGTAGATAGCAATTAAACAGGTTATTATATTTGGGGAACAATGAAATGTAACCTATTAGTCACTCTTTAACCAAAGTTTTCTCATACACAGTGGTTGTTTAAATATCTCACCCGCAAATATGCCATGTGAAAAGAGTATGAATTAAATTAAAAGTTTACCACACCCTCCAATCCACAGTGTAATGGGCTTGTTGAAAGGTTCAATGAGACCCTCAAGGGTATGATCATGGGACTCCCAGAAAATCTTTGGGAAAAAATTGGAAGTCTTACTACCCTGCCTTCTCTTTGCCTACAGAGACATTCCACAGAAGTAGGTTAGCAACAGCCCATTTGAACTTCTGTTTGGACATCCAGATAGTGTCTAGTTAAGGAGGGCTTGGAGCAGCCTTGTAAACCTCCTGAACAGGATATTGTGGACTATGTCCTTGGCCGACATTCATGTATGGCTGAGTATATGAAGAAGGCAAGCAAAAAGCTTGAGGCCAGACAGGAGCTTCAGAAATCTTGGCATGACCAAAAGACTGTTATGGCTGTTTACAAGCCAGGACAAAACGTGTGGGTGTTGGAGTCTGTAGGCCCAGCAGCTCTCCAAGACAAGTGGAGTGTCCCCATACCATCCTTGAAAAAAGAAGGTGAGGTCACCTACTTGGTGGAGCTAGGTTCTCCCAGAAGTCTCCACAGGCAACTTCATATGAACCGCCTGAAACCTTTTGATGACAGGGCTGACATGAGCTTGCTCATGGCCACTGATGAGGGAAGGGAGGAAGAGAGTGGCCCTCTCCCTGATCTCCTTGCTCTGACTGCTGTTGATGGATCAGTTGATGGAATAGCCTTGGCAGGCAGTTTCACTAACCGGAAGCAAGCTGATTGCAAGAAAGTCCTCAATCAGTTCAACCACATGATCTCTCTGACACCCAGGTAAACACCCTGATGTACCCATGAAGTGCACACAGGTGACAGTCTGCCTGTGAAGAACAACATTTACTGAAAGCCTGACCATGTCAGAGATTGTATCAGGGCAGAGGTCCAGCAGATGCTGGAATGCGGGATCACTGAGCCTTCAGAGAATCCCTGGACTAGTCCAATAGCCCTTGTACCAAAACCTTACGCCAAAGGTGGCAAGATAGAGTTGAGGTTTTGTGTGGACTACAGAAGCCTCAATGCAGTAACTAGGACCGATGCCCATCCTAGTCCCATGGCACATGAGCTCATAGATACTTTGGCATCAGCCAAATATCTAAACACATTTGCTCTAACTGCTGGCTACTGGCAAATCAGACTTGCTGATGATGCCAAGCAGATAAATGATGAAAATCACAAACTTTTGAGGTGGTCCATTTCCCTACAGGGATTGGACTTTTCAATGGAATATAGACCGGGACTAACAATGCTAACACAGATGGACTCCCTAGACATTTCCACTTAGAAAATGAAGACTCAGCTGGGCAAGGTTAGTCTCTTCTCCTTATGTTTGGGGGGAGGTGTGTAGGAAAGTATAATCCATTTGGTTATCCCCATTTTTTGCTGGTCTCATTATCTTTTTTTGACTTGTCTAACTGGGATATTGTTAATCATGACCGCAATCTCTGTGCTTCTCCCCAAAATTGGACCATGGTTAGTACTTAGGTACCGCCACAGATTGGCTACTGCTGTACCCGTGTAAGTCCCTAGTATATCGTACTAGGGTACCCAGATCATAGGTACACCAGGGGACCCCATGGGCTAAAGCAGGTATTGTGCCACCCATGGAAGACCATGTAAATTGTGACTACAGGCCAGCCATTTCCTATGTCATAGGTCACTCCACTTAAAACCTATACGTCACCCCAAAGCAGGCCTTTCAATACTGAAGGCAGGGTGCTTGGTTATAAGTGTCAGGGTGCCCCTGCATGAGCAGGTCAGCCCTACAATCCACAGAGTCCATTCTCCTGGGTTCAATACATAGACTGGCCATGGGTCATTAAGCAATGGCTAACTCTAAACTGGCGGTAAGGAACCCTGCTATGTTTGGTATCAAACATGTTGGAATCATACCCCACACCATGAATGGGGCTGGAGGTATGATTCTATGCACTGTGAGGTCCCTCAGGGAAGCCCTCAGTCAGTGCTCCCTGTACCAGGCTTCCAGACCCAGACACCAAACTATGGCTGCTCCTGACCAGAGACCTGATTCTACCCTCCTGCTGCTGAGCCAAGCTCAAGCAGGTGAAGGCAGGACAATAGATATCTTGTCACATGGTAGGTATGCCCACCTCCCAGACAGGACTTAGTATATTGGGCCTGGGGAGGGGTGCTTGCCAGAGCTACCAGACAGCTTTAAAGGGCATATTTGGTGCCCTCATTCCATACGTCAACAGGAACAAGTTCAGGGCTCCCGCTCTGGCACAAAACTGGATGAAGGACATGAGAGTATCTTCCCTACTGTCCAACCTCTCCTCTGGGAGGGAACCCTTAATCGTCCCAAACCTTTCTTTTGGTTACTTATGGGCTTACCTGTGGGTGGTTCCTTAGATTCATCAGGGGACAAGGTTCAGATGTGAAACCACTTGATTTTCACTGTCTGGGTACTTTGGACTTTTTTGGACTTTGCTATAGGAACTGAGACTGCAACTTTCACATTGACTGTAGCTGTTCTCCATACAGGTTCTTCTACCGGCCCGTGGATTTCTAAGACACCCCAAGGAATCTCCCTTGGAGTGACAGAGTCACTCCCTTGCACATACAGCCATCTCAACAAAGCTAACCTGTCTGTTGTTAGTGAGCGCCACGGACTCCTAAAGGTTGAGCAACACAGGTGGTAGTTCTGCAACTCCCTTGAGGCATGCACTGTCTCCACAGCAACTTTGAAGCCAGTAGACCTTGTTGGAACCACAGGAGTAGTACCCCTATGCACCATGCTGACTTCCTGTTGCCAAGGCTTATTGGCTCTCTTCTTCAGAGATATTCGGGCTCCAGGAATCTCCATCCTCAAGCAACTATTGCTACCAAGATCTTCATCCTTACCTCATCCTCTACATCATGGGCCTTCATCATTGGTGAGCTGCTCGAGGTGCTCTTGCGACTACTGTGCCTCCGGCCTGTGGGTCCTCTTAAGGGTCTTCTTTGGTTGCACTGGGGTCCCCTGCTTTCTCTGGGACTGCTCTGACTTGCATGCTTGTGGTGAGTGTAAAAACCCGATTTCTGCCAATAAACAGGTCATGCAGGTATATCCCCCTTGGGACCCCAAAAAATGCAATATAGTACACTACTCTATAATACTTACCCAAGGCTGGAATAAACTAACACGAATACTTTGTCACTTGCTGAGAGGACTAACACAACAACAATTTCCTGACAACAAGCGCTGTGCATGAGGCAATTAGCCGATCCTCTCTGCCACAGAATACTCACCTAGGAAAGAAAGAACCAACCTCCCACCACAAGGCAAAGTAATCACTTTGTGTATCTCGGGGTGAACTAATTAGAATTTTGCACATCATTTGCCAGGAGTAGGACAACTTCCTATAACACAATTACCTACTTGAAGGGAATTCACCCATCCTTCTAGAACAAAAGCATTTGGCCAAGAAGAGTCCACACCTCCTGCCACAAGGAAAAAGAACTAATTGGTATATCTGGGGTATAGATATATATTTATTAGTACATGATACACGGTAAGCCAATCTGTACCATTTCTAGCCAACAACCAATTAACAATTAGGCAATTGCTAAGCACAATCAGGAAAACATATGTAGAAGTATATGTATATAAGTATGGTACCTAAATACAGAAAGGGGTAGTAAGCAAGAACATTAGGAACATTAGAGATTAGTGAAACACCTCACCTAATGTCTATTCATCCCGCTCCACTTCGTCGAAGGGGAGCCCGTTTCTCTGGCAGAGCTAGGAGACAGCCAGGTGTCCCACCGCCACAGCTGCACATCTGCCCTATGCTGGACTTCACAGCTGCCCTGTGCTTGACTTCCACCGAACAGAACTCAGACACCTCCTTTAGTACAAGTGAAAACGTAAGACGAAGCTCCTGTGAGCCTCGTCCCCTTTTCCCATCAGAGTCTGTACCACTCCACACCAAGGCCATAGCTTCAGCTGGCCAGGCATCTGTTATGGCTTCAGAGCAGAGCGAGAACATTCCTCTGACAAGAACCTGTTCTCTCTGGTCTATGAAGTGCAAAAAACAAGTGAAAAGTAAAACATGCCTTCTCACCTAGTAATGTGAATGATGTGTCTACAGCACTCCTTTTTAAACTTGCTATTCAATATATATGCCCAGAGACGATTCACAGGACGTCCGACAACATCCTCTGAAGAAAGTTTAGCTACGGATAAAGACATTGATTCATCTAGCGCACCCGTTAGAACCATTAGACCAACAGCAAAGACATACAAGTGGAAACACTGGGTACCTCTAGTACACAGGTGTCTTTTTTGTTACAGGGACTGGATCAAAATCATTCCCCGGAACTAGAAACAAACAAAAAACAAGGAGAGGAAAGAGAAAAGGAGAAGGAGAAAGTCAAAAAAGGCCTGAGGAGCCAGGGGAAACCCTCGTAATCAATATCTCCAAACACCGATTAACACATAATGAAGAGAAGATTTTGAATAAAGGAATTACTTATGTTCGTACATACATGGGCTCTAGTTTTGAGAATGAAATTGCATTCTTTAAATTTATGAGGAACCTAAGACTACGGTATTTCTTCGAGAATATCATTCCACATGATGAAACAACTGTGAAAAAAAGGGACATTTTCAGTCCTAAGAGCACTTTTGATGCACCTACCTCACATAAAACTTTGGACCTATTTGAAGCATTAGTTGCCAAAGATTTAAAAAAAACTGAACTAAAGAAGAAGAAAGACTGTTGCCAATAATATGAGCAGGGTGGAAAAGAGTATTCTAACTCAATTGGGACGGAAGAGTGAGTTAACATTCCAAAAGGCGGACAAAGGCGGAGTCTTAGTGCTCATGGATACTGATTTATATAATTCCAAGGTATAAGAACATGTTGACGACACTAATAAGTAAATGTTATTGGGACAGGACCCCACAATGGAGATCATGAAAACACTCCAATCAATGATTGAGAAAGCACTTGAGAACAATTGGATTACTGACAGCATGGCTCAATTCCTAGTGGTAAAACATCCAAAAAGACCAAAGCTTTACATGTTACCCAAAGTTCACAAGTCGCTGGAGAACCCTCCTTTTCAACCAATAGTATCAGGATGCGATTGTCTCTTTGAACCAGCCGGAAAGATAAGTGATCATTTTTTTCAACCCTTAATCCAACAATGGCATACGTACATCCAGGACATCTCTGATTTTTTGTCTAAATTGGAGCAAATCGTACTACAACAATAAATAGCTACATTTTATGTATTATTGATGTGGTATCGTTGTACACGTCTATTGCACACTCAGAGGGTTTGGAGGCACAAGAATGGATGCTGTTACAACATCCAGAGGTTGAGTTGAACCCCGTCTTTTTATTGGAGTTAACACATTTTTGCTTGCATCACAGTTACTTCAAATGGGCTGATCATTTGTACATGCAACTTAACGGAACCTCAATGGGTTTTTCCGGGGCGCCTGTATACGCAAACACATACATGGCTAAAAATGAGGAGGAGCATATTTTGGAAACAGCAAGAGGACACAACATCTTACATTTTTTTGCCGCTTCATCAACGGTATTTTTCCTATATGGTCGGGAACAGACAAACAACTGTTGGAGAACATAACTACTTTGAACACAAAAAATTCAAGAATTCAAGTTACATTCACGATGAGCACAACAAAAATTAATTTTTTAGATGTAAATGTGGAATTGGAAGGAGATCATATTGTCACTACACTTCATCAGAAAAATACAGATAAAAACAGTCTGTTGCATTATCAAAGTTTTCATTCGCTGAATTTACTTTATAACTTACCTTATTCCCAGTTTTTGAGAATACGACGTATTGTCACAAGGAAAGAGAAGAGCATGGAGTACATTAGTGAATTCAAGGCGAATTATGAAAAAAGAGGATATTAAAAAAACTACTAGATGAAGCACAACTTAAAGCATCCAAACAAGAATGACATGTTTTGTTGACAAAAAAAGAAAAGACAGAAACAAGACGAAATGTGTTTTTATCCAAGTTTTCTGTGAATTCACAAAAGATAAAGAACATTATTAACAAGAGATGGGAACTGTTACAATCCGAAGCTGATTTTAACAACATCTTTCTGGACAGACCTTTATTTGCTTATACCCGCTCTAAAAACATAAAAGAACTATTGAACCAAAATGAAGCAAAAACACCTTTGAAAGAACATCGAGGCATGCGGAGATGCACCAATTGCTTACATTGCAATAACGCTATAGTTAGCAATTCGATTTCTCATCCACACACTGGACAGATAATTCAATTAAAATTTGAAGGAGATTGCAACACCAACCAGGTTATATATGCCCTAAAATGTTTATGTGGCTTATTATATGTTGGGAAGACGGAGAGAAAATTAAAAACACAAATTTCTGACCACAAAAGCAGAATCAGAAATAAGTCAACCACTTCGACACTTGCCCAACATTGGTCAGACAAACAACACACTATTGCCCAACTCAGATTTCAAATCTTAGAGATAGTATTGACTAATGAAGGCATAGATATAAATAAAAAATTATGGCAGAGAGAAACTTTCTGGATAAAAAGACTAAATACACTGACCCCAGGTGGGCTAAATGATCGAATTGAATTTAGTTGTTATCTATAACATAGGATGAACAGTAATTGGTTGAACAGACTGCATATGATGTGTTAGGGACTTTCTTGAAATGATTATGTGAGGCTGTTTACTTACACTAGGTTTTCATTTTCTCAATCTGTCGTTTATTTTTTACAATTTTCCTTTTCTTCACAGTTTTTTGTCATTTACTTTCTCACAAATCTTCGGTAGCCCTTCTCACTTTTATAAACCCAGGTTGTCATCGCTATTTCCATTTCACGTTTTATCGTTTTGACTCATGAATGTCCATGTGAGCCAATAAAGTTTGTTGAAATTATTTATGGTCACCTAGGTGACGGTTTGAATAATGGCGCAGATAATGCTTTTTTGACATATGATAAAGCGTCGATTGGGCCAATCAGGTGCTTCAGGAAATTTCATCCAATAAGCTTCAGTGGTAGTCAGGGAGGGACCCAGGTACGGTGAAGCAGATGAATCTATGCTTGGTTATAAGAACACAACGCTGATTGGCAGGGCTAACACAGTAGGGATTGTCGGCCTATGAGACACCAGATAGCTGAAATCTCTATGGTTAATAGACGCTCCCGCGAGCAGTTCTCAGAACTCGATGGTGTTGGAGTTCGTGGAGACGGATAGACACGGATTGGAGAAGATTCAAATAAGCAAAAGGTTTTTTGTTTTTTGAGGAACAACCCCGAGAGGGACTTTTATGAGAACAGTGAGACTGATGTTAGTATTAACATTTGTAGGTTACGGAGAGGATTTAAAGAGCGACGTTAACGGTGCGGTGAACAGTGGCAGTTCCCCCGGTAAGAGATCGGCGTTTTGTGGTCAATATGTGTACTTTTTGTCACGAATTACCCGGTCATGGTACATCCTTGATTGTAATCTTTACAGGAGAAGAAGCCTCGTATACTTGGGATTCACGAGCCTCGACAGCCATTTGATTATAGGTATGGGGAACGTTTGACAAGCTGGCATCTTGCTGACATGGTTGCACTTAACCCTTGATTGCGTTGATAGAACAATTTGTATTTTTGCAGTGAATCTTGAGGTACTGGGTTTTTCAGAACCGGTACCGAACCGGTAACCCAGTGGTGTCAGGGTACACACCCAAAGACCTCAAATACTTTCCTGATTTAGACCACAGAAACTCAGAGTCTTCTAAGTGAAGTCAAGGATCGATTTTATTGGCTGCAACCAAGAAACAGGCGTCCTAGAAGTACAACAGCACAGGATGTATATTCTCAGGAGACTGCTCCAACTTACAAAGTCAGGCTTCTCTTTTTATACGAAATATTGTGCTTTAGGCAAACATTCTTCACATTTTAGTATACCATTGAAATGTTTCCACTACAAAGGAAAAGCAGAGTCATGGTGACAAGCCCACATTACAGTTCGTCCAGCCCACAACAAATTACCCGGCAAGGCCCAACATTTCCATCAGATATCGGTGGACCCCCAATAAAAACGGGCACCTCCCCATCATAAAGCAAGTGAGAGAAAAAAGAGCAGGGACAGGTGTGAGCAAGATTCGGCAGGGTGTGTGTGCGATGAAAAGGGTTTATGGCATGTTGTGCCTTGATGCTATCTCGTTCGGCCACTGGGAGAGGAACTGACCAAACAGGTTCGGCCTGGGGCAATGGTTCCAACTTGCCCAGGTCACAGGAAAGTCAATTAAGGTGTACGTGTCCTTTGGAATCGAATTTGGCTTAATTCGTCTGCCTATGTGAGGGCAACTCACAAAATGGCTGTCATACACAAAATGGAAGCCAAAGGGTTCAGGACGAAAATGACGATTTCGAGGTGAAATCGTCACTCGAATATGGCGAAAATGCTTGTACATAGTGTAATAGCCATTCTCGGTCTTTTGATATAAAAATCGTCATGCTATGATGAAGTTTTAATTCTCGAGTCCAGAATTTTCAGAACTACAAACCCTCCTTTTGCCCTTACATAGGCAATTTAACCTAATCTCATGCTAATCTGAGTCCAGGTCTATATTCCTAAAGTCATTGAGATGCTGCTGTAGCATCATCCTAGTACTTAGCTCGTCTCTTGATGCAGGTTTCCTTACACATGATGTGGCACAGAGGCCACATATTGCAGGAGCACACTGCACTCACAGACAGAACAGGAAAAGAATGGCTAAGACGATCCCAATGACCATCAGAATTTTCCATCCCCAGCCGGATATCAGTTCCCAGAACCATCCCATTAATGACCAATCTCCTTTATCCACATGAATAGATTCGGAAATCTTATGCAGTTTGGAGATGGCCTGGTACACTGTTGGAGCGTTATCTGGAATGAAAACACAGCAACTCGATTGGATCAATTTACATACCCCACCTCGGTCTGCAAGTATGACATCTAAAGCGACCCTGTTCTGAAGGGTCATAAGGCAATCCGACTGGAGCTCAGCAGTCAAGTTACTAAGGGCACCAGCAGTTTCAATTACGGTGGACTCAACCACCCTTGTCAATTGCCTTATGTTCCTGCTGTTAACCATGGGTTCCAGAACGGCAGAAAACCCTATGCGAAGTCCCCAAATTCTTGACCTGCAATGTCTTCTTTACTCAAGACACCTCTAACTATCCTTGTCTTGTGGTAGTCTGCCGCTGCTGTGTAGGTGGGAGGCAACAGGAACGAAACAAAACATGAGCCCGAAAAGTCGGGGGGCAACCATGTATAGGCTCTATCATGGCAGATGAAATATGTACCCTTAGCTGCTAAAAACGCAGGGGAAGTCTGAGCCCCAAAACATATGTCTCAGTACAGACACTCTTCCCTAACTGAGCTCTGGGATTTTTGCCAGTACCTTGCAGACACAGGTGACCCTGATGGGGTACAATCCAAATCGGGGAGGATCTCTTAGCTTGCTGTTTCTCACTCAGAGTAGCTCCATATCCGGTCACGTTCCATCCTATATATGCAAGTGTCTCATCTTCGGGGTAGTTTCATAAGAAATCTCTTCCTTAATCATGTCGACTATACCCTTATCCAGAGCACTATTTTTAGGATTGTCTTTTACAGAACGTAGGGGGTGGACTTCACGAGCATATATGAACATTGTTCTGTATGCCCACACAGAACCATTATGGCTGAAAGGCAGGACCAGATAAGGGATACCTTTATCCGTTGTGTGAGGCATAAGACCACACACCCAACAGTTAGTCGTGTTCATTACAAGTTGGTGTTGGTGCAAGAGCTGAACAAAGGAGTTATTAATAAACTCTAATCTCCTAGCGGATTCGTGTTCAGGAAGGGGTTGAAAAGAGTGTGGGGGAAACAGTAGAAGGAGGAGGTATGGGCGATGTAGTGGGTACAAATGTCACTTGAAAAGAGAATAAAACATATCCTATTAAAAATATCATCACACTGAATAACATGAAAATGCACAATATCAAAAACTTTTCTTCGTCATTATTTTACATATTCTGTGTTTAAAGTTCATTTCCTTGGCAGGTCTCTACATCTCGAAAAACTCCATCCTCTTTAAAGTGCTGCCCGCGATGGGAGGTTGTTTCTGCTAAGGAATGCCTCTGTCAGTCTAGGGCAACTCCCTTGGACCAACCAGAACTGCCGACCTAACGTCGTCAGCTGCACCCCAAAGACTTTGGGCAATCGCGGCCCTAGCAGCGGAACCCGGATGGCGGTTCGAAAAACAAAAATAAGCAAGTTTCTCAGATGGGAGAGCTGCACTTTCAAAAATAGTACTTGGAGGAAAAAAAAGAATTTGATTTGTCCATAGGTCTCGGCCTCAAATTATAGCGCTTCTTTCCAGGTACTGTCTGATCCTGAAACAGGAGTTCAGGCTCTGTAGTGTCCAATCGAACTGATGGTGATACAGCTGGTTGCAAAATGTTATCACTCTCTTGTTCAGTCAGTGTTCCTTTTACACGTGCATCACTGAAAGGCAGAAAACGTGGCACAGTTTCAGTCTCTGAGTCGGCGACACCCTTCTGGACCCACTGGTCGTACGGCAGAGGCAGAGGGATCCGCTTGCAGTGGATCCCGTGGATCCAGTTTGTCTTCCCCTCCACTCGAACAGCTGATCTTGTGGAAAGAAGGACGAGGTGCGGTCCGGTCCACCTGGGCTGGTCGTTCTTGGTTCGCTGGAAGTTCTTGACCAGCACCCAGGATCCAGGGTCGATCTGATGTCCTGGAGCTTCAGAGACTTGAGGCAGTGTATCATGCACCTGTTGGTGTAAAACACGCAATGTAGCCGTCAATTCGTACAGATAATCAAGCAAAACAGGGTGTTCGATTTCACTGAACTTTGTGGGCCTTGGCACTCCCCATATGTTGGCCGGGCGGCCAAAAACTATTTCATATGGACTAAGTCCCACTCGCGAATGCACAGTCATTCTGGTTGATAGGAGTGCTAAAGGGAGAGCGTCAGGCCATTTAAGACCTGTGCTCGCTTGAATTTTGGCCAGTTTTAACTTAAGCGTGCCATTGTAACATTCTACTAGTCCAGCTGATTGGGGGTGATTTGCAGCGTGGAACTTTTGCTGAATGCCTAGCCCTTCACATACTTTCTTCATCACTCGACCCACAAATTCACTCCCATTGTCACTCCAGACCATTCTAGGCATTCCAAATCTGGGGAAGAATTCTTTCACAAGGGCTTTAGCTGTGGACAGGGCAGTATTGTCCTTTAGGGGATATGCTTCTACCCATCTTGAGAAGGCACAAACAACAACGAGTACGTATTTTAAGTTGTTGCACCTCTCCATGTGGATGAAATCTAGCTGCAAAACCTCAAACGGATACGTAGGAGGCGCAAAATTACCAGCTGGAGTTGGGGTTCCCCTACCAGGATTGTGTTTCAGACACACCATGCAATTCTTGACCACATTCTCTGCACACTTGGGAATTCCTGAATTTTGCCATACTGGAGCCAACAACTTGCAAATCCCTTTCACGCTGATGTGAGCCATTCCATGAGCTATTGTAACCACTGCAAGCACGTACGCATCGGGTAGCAACCATCTCTGATGCTCTGACAATTCAACCCAACAACCATTTGCATCCATTCTACCCGTACTTTCTCTCCACATGCTCAACTCTTTCTCTGTAGCCTCAGACTTCACACTCTCTATCGTGTCTTCACACATCACCAACCCATCTTGCAGGGCCTGCAACATACATTCGGCTCATCACATTCCTTGCATTTTCTTTCGCGATTTCGTCAGCAAATGCATTTCCACGGCAAACATCATCAGTCACCTTCTTGTGAGCACTACATTTCACAATCGCCACTTGCAGAGGCAAGGTCAGTGATTCAAGAAGCTCATTCACCAACTGACCATGCTGAATCTTAGCTCCATGCGAAGTCAGGAACCCACGTTCTTTCCACAATCGTCCAAAACTGTGAGCCACTCCAAACGCATACTGACTGTCGGTGTAGACATTCACTTTCATTCCTTTCGACAACACACATGCTCTCGTGAGTGCAATCAATTCTGCTGCTTGAGCTGAATTATGTGGAATACGTGCAGCTTCAACAATTGTATGCAAAGTCGTGACAGCATATGCTGCAGTCGTATCACCATTCGGGAGCTTGAAGCATGAACCATCCACCCATAATGTACCATCACATTCAGCAAGAGGAGTATCTAGGAGATCTACTCTCCCTTCCGTTTCTTCTTCTGTTCTAAGAAAACAATCATGCTGTTCTGAAGCATCTAATTCCTCTACAATTGGCAACAACGTAGCTGGGTTGAGTGTGTTGCATCTTTTTATGTGCACATGACTCGCTAACAAGGTTAATTCGTAAACTGACAATCGAGCACTAGTTAAGTGCTGTGTCTTGGTTCTGTTTAACAACGTGTCTACTGCATGTGGAACCATCACAACTAGCGTGTTATTCATCACTAGACCAGCAGACTGTCGAATAGAAACAGCTGCTGCCGCTGTGGCTCTTAAACAACTTGGCATTGCTTTAGCTACCGGATCCAAAGTCGACGAAAAATATGCACATGGACGCTGCTTGTCTCCAAACAACTGTGTCAACACGGACAATGCACAACCTTCTTTCTCATGGACATACAATGTAAAGGGCTTACTGTAGTTGGGGGTACCTAACACAGGAGCCGAACTTAATGCATTGTGCAACTTAGAAAAACTTTTCTGACACTCTTCAGACCAAGGAACAGGATTGGGTGTATCTTTACACGTTAATGCCACCAAGGGTTTGGCTAATAACGAACAATTTGGAATCCACTGTCTACAGTACGATGTAATGCCCAAGAAAGCACGCACTTCTCTCTGTGTTCTTGGCACACTTAATTTTGCTATTGCCTGAATTCTTTCTGGGGTCAGTTTCCTTCCCTCCTTCGATAAGAGATGACCTAAGTAGGTCACTTCTTGTCGACAATATTGCAATTTGGAAAGTGACACCTTGTGATGTAAATCACACAGATGACGCAACAATGACAACGTGGCTTTTTTACATATTTCCTCAGTATCTGCAGCGACCAGCACATCATCAACGTACTGTACAAGAGTAGCACCTTCAGGTAAAACAATTGTATCAAGCTGTGTCTTTAGAGCTTGACTATATATTGATGGACTTTCACAGTAGCCCTGGGGGCGCGTTTAAAGCGGAAGCTGCGTCCTCCTAAACTGAAGCCAAAAATATCCCTGCTCTCCTCAGCAATCGGGATGCTGAAGAAGCATTCTTCAAGTCAATCACCGAAAACCAGGTGGCAGAAGCTGGAATCATAGTCAATAGGGCAGTAATGTCGGGGACAACTGGAAATTGTGGCACAACTATTTTATTCACCTCTCTCAGATCAATCACAAATCTGTAAACAGGTGGCTGGGAAGGGTCAGTTCGTTTTAAAACAGGCAGAACAGGACTATTGCAAACGTTGCCTCTTGTCTCTTCAATCACATCTTTTTCAATCAGATCGTACAACGATCGCTAACAACGCTTTTTCACCTTCACTAGAGATTTTGTATTGGGGAATGCGTGGCATTTTAACATTGGCTTTCAATGTTACAACATATGGTGGTATTTCCAAAAGACCCACATCATTAGGACCAGTAGCCCAAAGAATATCAGGAAGAAACGACAATTCTGTTGGAAGTTTATCCCTTGACAAATACATTGAGGAAATCACTTTCTTACCTAAAGTAAGTTGTACTCCTGAAGGAGAACAGTACAAAGTTGCATACAATGGGGCAGATTTATGAGGCCCTTGCGCCTCTTTGCGCCGCAATTGCGTCACTTTATTTGACGCAACGGTGGCGCAAACAATGCGCCCTATTTACAACGTGACGCATCTTGGAGATGCGTCACGTTGTAAAGCCCTGCGCCATAAGGAGGCGTTCCTGCGCAGGCGGGGGCGTTCCTGAGCAGGAACGCCTCCTAAAAGTTGCTGAGTGAAATCTATAAGATTTCACTCAGTCACTTTCAGGCCAATGCTGCGTCAAAACCCTGCGCCTGCTTGAAGCAGGCGTAGGTCTTGACGCAGCATTGTGAAGATGGTGCACCCCCGAGCCTTGCTGGAGCTGCGTCGCGCTTGCGACGCAACTCCAGCAATGCGCCACCTTTACGGCACAGATGCGTCACGCATCTGTGCCGTTTTTGCCCCATGGTGCGCCGCATTGTAAATGCGGCGCACCATGGGTGGCGGATCTGTGGCGCACTGTGGCGCACATTAACTGGCGCATCCCTGGGGATGCACCAGTTAACATAAATCTGCCCCAATCTTTTTAACAGATCCAATCCCAACAAGTTTTCACCACAACCTGTTGTCAGAATAAGGGGTGCTTCTAATTCACAAGGACCAACAGAAAAAGACAAAGGGTCAGAAATCGGATTTCTAACCGGGGCGCCAGAAAAACCTACAGAAACATTCATTTCGCCAGACAAAGGTGCGCCAGGGAGTTTGGAGTGCATAATAGAACTCTTTGTAGCACCAGTATCCAACAGAAAAGGTTCTGACACACCTGATGTAATCACCTCAACATAAGGTCCACTCTGATCTACTGGAACTGAAACAACTCCCTCTCTTGGTCTATGGCTGTCCTAGCAATCATTACCTTCCCAATGCTCATCTTCTGTATAGTAATCATCAGCATAGTACTGAGCCGTCCTACCAGATGCGTTATTCTGCTGATCGAACCTATTCATAGAATTTTGAGGTGGAAGGGGACGTGCATTCTGAGGGATGTTTCCACGTCCTCTACCTCTAGGCGCTTGCTGAACACCTCTACCTCTTGTGTTTGACACACCATTTGCACGCTGTAACAGAATAGGGCAACTATACTTGAAATGACCCTCTTCCTTACAATATGAACACTGATTGGGGCCTACAGGGACATGTGGTTTAGTATACTCGACTCTTTGCGAGTTCCTCTGATACTGTTGAGGCTGCTGATAATTACTCTGATAGTTATTCTGACCACCATTATTCTGGCCACCACCACCACGTGGCGGATATGCTTGCTGTAACAGAACCTTCGTTTTCAACTCTTTAGTTTTCTTTTCTGCTCTATCTTTCTCGTCTTTGTCTCGATTTTCGTAATATTGTGCAGTAGCCAATATCTGTGCTGAAGAGGAAACTGCCCAAGAACTCTCTAAATCCTTCAACTTTTTACACAACTCTGGAAGCAGATTGTGCACAAAATTATCGACGAACAGTCGCTGACCACCTTCTATGCTCATATCTTGACAACTGTGGTCGACAAAGGTTTCTTCAAACCTGGTGAAGAAATCTGACACCGTTTCATCTTTCTTCTGCTTACATGCAGACAACTTATCCCAATTTACACGCATCGCAGGCATTATCGTTTTCATGTAATCAATTATTTTACCAGGAAGTTCAGCTACTAAAGGCTCAGGCTTAGCACCACCAACTTGTCGGCCATCTGCAGCAGTAATATTAGCCCATGAGTCACCTAACTCCTGATCATGATCTGCATGACGAATCTTTCCCCATAAAGGCTGTGGAACAACATTCCCAAATAACATATCGATATCGGCTAAATTCATGATGCATGAACCTGCAGTCTGCGACAATTCCTTGTAATACCCTGCAGGATTTTTACGGGGATCAGGCAATGTCTGTTTAAGGGCCAAAACTTCAGCTCGCTTCCAAGGAACATGTACCCACACACGCTGAAAATGTGCTGGTATAGCTGGGGGAATATTATTATGACCAGCTGCTACTTCTTCCTTCCATACCGGAGGAACTTCTCTCATGGGATGTTGTCTTCCCTTCTTTTTACCAGAAGAATCAGACTCAAACAACGACTTAGAAACACCTTCAGTCCTAAGCGACAACAACGTCGCAACTGCTTTCCTAACATCTGAACCCACAATTGCGCCTTTTGAAAACTCGAACCGTACTTGGCTCAACTCAGGAGGATTAGAGTCCAAATCATTTTCCTCTAAATCTTCACACAGAAAAGCACACATTTTTCCAAAAACGTATCTCTGCTTTGATGCTTCCCACTGATGGAAGACATCCATAACCGAATTTAGATCATATATTGTCGGGTCAGTCACCCATCTATATGCCAAATGATTTAACGTTTCTTTCTCCCTAGAATCAGGCTGTTGACTACGCAACTGTTTATGCTCAGAGACAGGAGCCGGACTTGCCGCTCCAAAGAAAGGATACAAAATACTAGTAACAGTGCTAGCCACTCTCTGACGAACAGAAGGAGAAGTCGAGGAAAAGACAAGAGGGAAAGCAGAGTGAGACGAGGCAGATGTAGAGGCAGTGTCAGGAGAAGTACCAGGAGTGGTAGTCGTTATAGTAGTCAAAGTTGTAGCAGGTAAAGGCAGAGCAGATGTCAAAGTCGGTGGCCCTTGAGGAGGCTGCACCGGAGGAGCAGGAGCCAGCTGAAGAGTAGCTGGTGGGTGCTGTGGAGGAGCAGGAGGCAATGCAACCACGGGTTGCGCAGCTAAAGGTTGCGGAGGTGCTGTAGCATTCTGCGCATAGGGGGGTGGCGAACTTAACAAATGCGCCATTAACGGATCTTTTTCAAGCTCTTTTGCTGCATCTTGCTGAAGAGGAGGCAAAACTGGATAGCATTTATCTATCACCATTTTACGTTGCCTGTGCAACTGCTCACTCATCTGTTCTTCTTCATTGTCTTTAAACTGCATAGCAGCTTGCATTATCGAAATACCCCTTTCTCTCTTATTTTTCTTCGCTAATTTAATTTCCTTCTGTTTGGCTTCCTTACGCCATAGGCGGAAAGAGTCAAACATCGCCGGCCGGGCTTTCTTCTTAAAAAGTTTAACTTCAAGATTATCTAAGATTTCCGTGTCAAAGCTACCGTATTGGGGCCATTTTAAAACACCATCGTTTCTGGTGTATTTGATCCACACTTCATTGTATGTGATGGGGCCTACTCCATGTTTCACATACAATTCATAAGTTGGAGTTCCAATCGGAGGAACCGGACACGAGTCCTCCAATCGGGAGTCCCTATTATTACAACCAAGACAAAACAAATTTCCAAGTCTGCTAAGACCAGGCATCTTCGCTCTCTAGTCTAGCTCCAAACTTCAAAGGATTATCGATTACGATATTCTCGTGAATACACGAGTCCTTCGGTTTTGGCACTTGCAAGTTCCAAACAAAGTGATCCCAAAAAGGATACCCAAAACTAAGAACCAACTAAGGACTGGGAGACGCTCCACTTATACTTAACTGAGATATCGATGACGTCACCAGAAGACTCGTCTTAGCGTTTCGCTCTACCAAACTTCAAGGGTCCAAAGCAGGGCGATAGCCAGGGCAGCAGTCCTTTGTAGCCGTCGGGAAGCGGGGAACCTCGCAGCAAAGACTTTCGGACCACGTCGACATGCAGGGGTCGTTGAAGTGGTTGGCCTTCCTCCAGAATTTTCACACGAAGCTCCTCACGAACCTCTGGCTGGACCGGTACCGCTGGTATCGCCCCACGTTGGGCGCCAACTGAGGTACTGGGTTTTTCAGAACCGGTACCGAACCGGTAACCCAGTGGTGTCAGGGTACTCACCCAAAGACCTCGAGTACTTTCCTGATTTAGACCACAGAAACTCAGAGTCTTCTAGGTGAAGTCAAGAATCGTTTTTATTGGCTGCAACCAAGAAACAGGCGTCCTAGAAGTACAACAGCACGGGATGTATATTCTCAGGAGACTGCTCCAACTTACAAAGTCAGGCTTCTCTTTTTATACGAAATATTGTGCTTTAGGCAAACATTCTTCACATTTTAGTATACCATTGAAATGTTTCCACTACAAAGGAAAAGCAGAGTCATGGTGACAAGCCCACATTACAGTTTGTCCAGCCCACAACAAATTACCCGGCAAGGCCCAACATTTCCATCAGATATCGGTGGACCCCCAATAAAAACGGGCACCTCCCCATCATAAAGCAAGTGAGAGAGAAAAGAGCAGGGACAGGTGTGAGCAAGATTCGGCAGGGTGTGTGTGCGATTAAAAGGGTTTATGGCATGTTGTGCCTTGATGCTATCTCGTTCGGCCACTGGGAGAGGAACTGACCAAACAGGTTCGGCCTGGGGCAATGGTTCCAACTTGCCCAGGTCACAGGAAAGACAATTAAGGTGTACGTGTCCTTTGGAATCGAATTTGGCTTAATTCGTCTGCCTATGTGAGGGCAACTCACAAAATGGCTGGCATACACAAAATGGAAGCCAAAGGGTTCAGGACGAAAATGACGATTTCGAGGTGAAATCGTCACTCGAATATGGCGAAAATGCTTGTACATAGTGTAATAGCCATTCTCGGTCTTTTGATATAAAAATCGTCATGCTATGATGAAGTTTTAATTCTCGAGTCCAGAATTTTCAGAACTACAATCTCCTCTTGAGAAATTGATTGAGTTGACACTACGACAGAGGGTTTGGCCCTCACATTTGGAAGTGAGAAATTAAGGTTATTTTTGTCTTTACAAAGTGATTTTGAGTTTTGTTAAACTTTATTTCATTTCATTCTTTGGAATCAAAAATAAAAGTATATAAACAATTAATACAAAAAATATGTGTTGAAATGTGAATTAACATTGTTATAATGACACAAGTAGTGCGCACTTAAGTTTCAGCTAGCATTTTGGTAGCTGACCACATGTTTCTTATCACCTAGTAAAGCTCAGAAGATGGCGACAGCTTCGAAAATGGAGTCACTCAAGCATAAGCCTCTACTCACACAAAAGAGCAAAATTAGTATGCAAGATGACATGAGGTCATGTCAAAGGCAACAGGCAAGCACAGCGGTTAAGCAAGATAATGTCAGAAACAGAAGGGGACATAATCAAACCCTACTTTGTAACTTATTCTTACTAGGCAGGCCTACACATCACTATATTATGCTAAAATATGCTAAATAAGACTGAGATGGTGATGGGCGATGGTCATTATCAAGCTATTTATCCACATAAATGGCACATTCATCACATTCCACCCAAGACCATTGTCCAACACTGTCGAAAATACAAAAACTTTAAACAGTATGCAAACCATCACTGGATAATAAGCATAGCCTACAGAATGGGCGAAAGCAATCTTAGGGTGGATATAGACCGCCTCAACAGCTTTGGGTTCTCACCCTTCATCCTCATCAACCATCTGAGGGGCCTGTGGTCTGCCTGAACCCAGAAGTGAGTCCCAAGCAAGTAGGGTCTCATCATCTTCTGTGCCCAGACCATAGGAAATGCCTCACGCTGAATCGCATTCCATCTCTGTTCCTGTTGAAATATCCTCCTGCTGATGAAGGCTACAGGTTGGTCGAGGCCCTCCTCATTTATGTGTGAAAGAATAGCCTCCACACCATGAAGCATCTATTTGGACAATGGACTCTTTGGAGAAGTTAAGTGCCAGGAGCACGAGCGCCATGCAAATGGCAGTCTTCAGGGCATCAAAAGCTTTCTGACAGGTGTCAGTCCAAATCACTTTCTTGTGCTGTTTCCTGGAAGTCAGCTCGTTCAAGGGTGCAACAATGTTGCCATACCCCTTGACAAACGTCCAATAGTACCCGGTGAGTCCTAAACAGGCTCTCACCCCTGTCTGAGTCTTGGGGGCCACAATCCAGGGTGGTCTCGATCTTGGGCTGTAGGGATGCCACCTGGCCGCTCCCAAACTGGTGTCCCAAGTACACTACGGAACCCTGCCCGATCTGGCACTTACTCACCTTGATCGTAATGCCTGCTCCCCGCAGCATCATCAAAGCTTTCCAGAGGTGATGCTGTTGTTCTTACCAACTGGCGCTGAGCACTGCTATGTCATCCAGGTAGGTGGCACTGAAATCTTCCAGTCCAGACAACACCTGGTTGACCAACCTCTGAAAGGTGGCAGGGCTTTCTTCATCGCAAAGAGCATAACCCGGAATTGATAGTGCCCATCTGGTGCGAAGAATGCTGACCTCTCTTTTGCCCCATCAGTTAAGGTGATCTGATGTAGGAGAGTAGGGTCTGCTTCCTATGGTTACCCCCACTTTTTGCTGTGATTCTCTGTTTTTTAAACATTAGTGTGGCTGCTGGCATGCCAATAAGACCCACAGCCCAGCTGTTCTCTCTCTAAATTGATACCATGTACTTTTGGTACATACCAGATTGATTACTGGGTCACCCTTGTGAGCCCTTGTATAGTGTACCATAGGTACCCAAGGCATAGGTGCACCTTAGGCCTACCTGGGGCTGCTGCATGTATTGTGCCAACCCAGGTTTGCCTTCTAAACTGACACAAAAGGTCTGTTCATAGAGCCTGGGTAAGGTGGTGTAATCACCCCTTACTTAGATATAGTATACCTATATATATATATATATATTACCTACTGGCGGTCGCCAGTAGGTATATATAGTTAGGATTTTTTCTCTATGGGATTTTTGAAAATTCTATGTCTAATAACTTTGGCGTTTGTGGACGGAATTGGCTGACATTTTCAGGAAAATGGAACATTTTGTTTCTGAGCAGCCCCTGAAAATTTGGGGGGGGTTCGTCAAGGGGGGGGCCGAGAAAAAAGGGGGGTCCCAAAACGTGTTTTTAACATTGAGTTTTCCATAGGGCGGTTGGCCTCACTTTTAGCCCGAACGGCTGAATGGATTTGCACGAAACTTGGCAAAATTGTAGGGACTGGTAGCCCGATGTGCCTTTGCTAGGTCTCAATATATGTGCTCCAGTGGATTTTGAGAAATTAACGTTCAAAAAAAGATATATATCTGTAACAGCGCTCCGCTTCGCGTACTTTTCGCGTAACGGAGCTTTGCGAAGCTGATTGGTTCTCCGGCGTCTGTAAACATTCCAAACAGTCCGTAGCGGCCGCCATCTTGTCTCTCGGTAGGATCGAGAGACAAAAGGAGGCCAAAGCGAAGGGGCAAATGACCATAAGGGGGCATAGTAGATCCTCCCTGACCCCCTAGGTTTGATGTGGAGGTTTTAAAAGGGCCCCGCGGGGCAAAAAAAAAAAATAATAATAATAATCGAACGGCTGAATGGATTTGCACGAAACTTGGCAAAATTGTAGGGACTGGTAGCTCGATGTGCCTTTGCTAGGTCTCAATATATGTGCTTCAGTGGATTTTGAGAAATTAACGTTCAAAAAAAGATATATATCTGTAACAGCGCTCCGCTTCGCGGAGATAAAATTATCTCTGTATTACCTAGCTGTTGCTAACACCAGTTAGCGACCGCTAGTAGGAGATAGTGACCATCTTGGGCCCCACTTTGCATGTCAGTGATATTTATCACTAATGACATGCAAAGTGGGCATGCCAAGATGTTAGCGACTGGAAACAGTCGCTAACATCGCTATCTCCTATTACCAACTTTTGGAGATATTCGCGCTAAGCGCGAATATCTCCAAAAGCTACCACCAGCCCTGAGCAGTTCTTAGCCATGTTATCCAATGGGAGGTGGATAACATGGCTAAGAGCATTAGCTCGGTAATGCATGAATATCGGTGAGTTTTCAGCGATATTAATGCATTGCGGTCGTTTTTTATGGCATTTGCGATAAACCTTGATAATAGGGTTTATCTGCGATAATTTCTGACGATGCTTAGCGGTAAAAAATTCGTTGCTAAGCATCGTTAGGGATAAATATCGCTTAACTTTGGTAATATGCCCCAACGTCTGTTAACGTTCGATTCGAAGGAAATCAGGAAGTGTTGAAAAACATTGTCTGCGCCATCTTGCCTTTTTTCAAATGCCACACTTTTGTTGTGCACGGCAGCCATTTTAGATGACTTGACCAGACCCACTCTCTGCACGCTGTCGATCCTTAGCATGGCTCCCCACCCTCGCAAGCATCTCCCCCAGGCACTGGTCACCCTCGTTCTCTGTCTTATGCATGGGTAATAAACCTCCCCCCATCTGCGCTGCTCTTCCCTGAGAATCACACCCTGTGCCCGCCCGACACCTCCCTTTCGCCCTATTCACTACCGCACCCTCTGACACTCCTTTTCCTCTGTGTCCAATTGTCCAGGCCGGTCCTAGGCTATCAGCTAGCCCTGCAGATGTAGTTTATGGCCCCAGCTGTAAAGAATCACCCCTCTTCAAAGGAGTTATAGTAGATCAAGGCCCACACTCGATGAGATCCGTCACAGCACACGCGTTCCTACTATCTGAAAACCATCCTGTATTGTGATTGGGGAGGGGACCGAGCCTGAAGCGGAAGATTCCAGGGATGACTCTTTGTACATCAAAGTTTTTACAATTATGTGTCACATTAAAAATATAAAGCACTCCAACACAGTAGTAAGATTATAAAACTTTAATAACTTATAAATATATACAACAAAACAAAAACAGTAAAAACATATAAACATTTTTAGGGAAAAACAACGAAGTAGCGGTCGGCTGTGCGAATAGTCCCAACGCAGCACAACGTCCAGATTTCTGGACGGCACCCAGGTGATGTTGCCTGGGTGCCGCACTGATTTCGGCATCCGGCGTGGGGCGTCGCGGGGGGTGGGTCATCAGTAGCAAACTGTTGTGCGAATAGTTCCAAGGCAGCAGAACGATGGCACCAAGGTGATGTCCAGTAAGTTGCCGCACTGGTTTTGGTATCCTACAATGCTGCTCCGAAGAACGGCGTGGGGCGCCCCGGGGGGGGGGGAGGCGGCGTGAACGGGCCTCTCCAGGTGGAGTCTCGTCTGTTGTAGTGGGGCGCCCCTTTACCGTTTCAGTTGCCATTCCGTCCGCTTTTGGTCCACTGTGTCAAAAGCCGCAATTCAGCTGAGTTGCGCCCACTCTTGCGGTGCAGCGATAGGCGGCTGCCACAGGACTCTCAAAATGGCGGCAGGCTCTTTTCTTTTTGGGCCTGGTCCACTGAAATGGCCCTGGGACACCTTGCAAATCGGACGCTTGTCTGCTAGGTCTTGGACCCCATTCTCGAAAGCGTCCCCTCCGCCTTGAGGATTCAACAAAAGTTTTGGGGGCCCCCGACTCCTGCAGGCTTCTGGTGGGGAGCGGCTGCCATGATTGCTCGCGGAATGACCACGACGGAGCCACGAGATGGTGGTGCTTTCATGGTGACGCCAGCTTCAGTGTGAAACATCCAGAAACAAGGTGGGGCTTTCATCGTTTGGGAAAAAAAAAAGTTTTCATCCAATGAAAAGTGTTATTTTTAGGTCATATGATCAAGCCTTCCATCATTAGGAAACCAAAAGTAAAATGAACCAATGAAAAGTTTTATAAACAAGTCACATGACCTGTTATGCGGCATAGGGTATAAAAAGCGTAGAAAATCCGTTGGCACGTGAGGCGGCGTCAGTAGCGGACCGATGTGCGAATAGGCCGAAGGCAACACAACGCGCCAAGATCCGGATGGCACCAAGGTGGTGTCCAGCAAGTTGCAGCACTGGTGTGGCCATCCTACAATGCTGAAAGTCGGCGTGGGGCGCCCCGTTGGCCTCTGAGTTCGCGTCAGTAGCGGACCGATGTGCGAATAGGCCGAAGGCAGCACAACGCGCCAAGATCCGGATGGCACCGAGGTGGTGTCTAGTAAGTTGCCGCACTGGTGTGGCCATCCTACAATGTTGAAAGTCGGCGTGGGGCGCCCCGTTGGCCTGTGAGATGGCGTCAGTAGCGGACCGATGTGCGAATGGGGCCAAAGGCAGCGCAACAATATTTTCGGAATAGAAGACACCACAAGGCGCTGAGATGCCAAGATCCGGATGGCACCGAGGTGGTGTCTAGCAAGTTGTGGCACTGGTGTGGCCATCCTACAATGGTAAAAGTCGGCGTGGGGTGCCCTGTTGGCCTGTGAGATGGTGTCAGTAGCGGACCGATGTGCGAATGGGGCCAAAGGCAGCGCAACAATATTTTCTGACTAGAAGACACCACAAGGCGCTGAGATGCCAAGATCCGGATGGCACTGAGGTGATGTCTAGCAAGTTGCTGTACTGGTGTGGCCATCCTACAATGCTGAAACTTGGCGTGGGGCGCCCCATTAGCCTGTGAGATGGCGTCAGTAGCGGACCGATGTGCGAATGGGGCCAAAGGCAGCGCAACAATATTTTCTGAATAGAAGACACCACAAGGCGCTGACATTCCAAGATCCAGATGGCACCGAGGTGGTGTCTAGTAAGGTGCACTGGTGTGGCTATCCTACAATGCTGAAAGTCGGCGTGGGGCGCCCTGTTGGCCTGTGAGATGGTGTCAGTAGCGGACCGATGTGCGAATGGGGCCAAAGGCAGCGCAACAATATTTTCTGACTAGAAGACACCACAAGGCGCTGAGATGCCAAGATCCGGATGGCACCGAGGTGATGTCTAGCAAGTTGCTGTACTGGTGTGGCCATCCTACAATGCTGAAACTCGGCGTGGGGCGCCCCATTAGCCTGTGAGATGGCGTCAGTAGCGGACCTATGTGCGAATGGGGCCAAAGGCAGCGCAACAATATTTTCTGAATAGAAGACACCACAAGGCGCTGAGATTCCAAGATCCGGATGGCACCGAGGTGGTGTCTAGTAAGGTGCACTGGTGTGGCTATCCTACAATGCTGAAAGTCGGCGTGGGGCGCCCCGTTGGCCTGTGAGATGGCGGCAGTAGCGGACCGATGTGCGAATGGGGCCAAAGGCAGCGCAACAATATTTTTGGAATAGAAGACACCACAAGGCGCTGAGATTCGGTTAGCACCGAGGTGGTGTCTAGCAAGCTATGCAGCTGAGTTGCGTGCGCACTTGCGGCGAATAGGTCGAAGGCAGCACAACAATGTTTTCTGAATAGAAGACACCACAAGGCGCTGAGATTCGGTTACCACCGAGGTGGTGTCTAGCAAGTTGCTGCACTGGTGTGGCCATCCTACAATACTGCTCCGAATAACGGCGTGGGGTGCCCGAAGGGGGGGGGGGGGAGGCGGCGTGAACGGGCCTTCCTAGGTGGAGGCTCGTCTGCTGTAGTGGGGCGCCCCTTTACCGTTTCAGTTGCCATTCAGCTGAGTTTTGGCCGCTCTTGATGCTACAGCGACAGGCGGCTGCAACAGGACTCTCAAAATGGCGGCCTGTTCTTTGGATTTGGGCCTGGTCCACTAAAATGGCCCTGGGACACCTTAGAACTCGGACGCTCGATTTTTTTTTCCTTTCCTCTACATGCAAAAAAAGGTAAATGCCCGGTACGTTATACGCTTCATCTGCCACGATGTACTCTCCAGAGGAACCGAAAAAAAATATAGTTATGGTGACTATACCATGCATCGTCATATGGAGAGGTGGCACCAATTAATTATAGTGCTGCATAAAAGAGAGATTTGGAGGAGAACCCCCGACCTGCCAGTACATTCATCAAAGAAGTGGCACTGACAGCATCAGAGGCAAGGGAAACGGTCCCAAATATTTAGAAGAACTTTGGAAAGATTAAAATGACATGTTTAGATTGTGGCAAATTAATTTCATGTGGACAGATGAGTGTTACTCTATAAATACAGCATATGAACATCATCATAGTCGATGGTTGGTACAGACATTTTGACTATATCCTGGACCTGCCCGTCCTCGCCCAAAATGGCGCCGGAATAAATGGGACTCGTAACTCCTTGTTGTGTACTGGTTGCAGAACCTTGAAATCACGAGATACGTATGCAGTTTTGAAGCACATGGCGGGCGGGGACGAGAATTGATTGAGTATTTCGACATCCCTATTGATATTAAGTTCTGATGTGTTATTGATTACTGTACTATTGAAAGTTCGAATTAACGTCGCGCATGGTACTTGCCCGCAAATGTATATCTAGATAATTTTATTGTAACTGGCCCTGTCGTATTTTAATTATAAAATGTACGTCCACCGATTCCGCAACTGTTAGACACCTTAGTTCTTGCAACCTAATGGCCAGCCCGTTACGTTCCTCTACAGTGTAAATGTCTACTCATCATATACGATTACAGTTTGCTCCGTGGCCGGCCCACGTGGTTATAGGCTCGTATTTGTATAATGAAATTTTCACAATAAAGGTTTTTAAAAGAAAACATGGTAGTAGTATATACATTGGTAAAGTTTTTAATAATAGTCACTGTTTTAGAATCATTAAAAGGCAAGTGAAATAAAGCAGACCAATTACATGAAGGGTAAAAGGTATAATACGCAGGAACGCAGTAAAGATAAATGGTCAAGGGCTGTTGTGTTTTCTACTCCTACAACATAAAGTGATCGATAAGAATCTCATATTCAGGCGTATCGGCGACTAAGACAGCAGGTCGACCCTCTTTTGCTCAACGGCTCCGTCATGGGACGAAGAAACGCCCTTTTTCTCGAAAAAAGAATATATTTTACTTGCAGGACAGTTGTAAATTTTCCGGGAAAGTACATTAGCCTGGAACATTATAACATATATTTAAGAAAAAATAATGTTCGGAAGTAATAAAAAGCGTAATTTTTAGGTCATATGACCAAGCCTTTCATCATTAAAATAAGAAAAGTAAAATGAACCAATGAAAAGTTTTATTAACAAGTCACATGACCTGTTATGCTTACGTTACGCGTTGCGCGTCGCGCCCCGGATGACTTCCGGATGCGCTAACGCGGCGCGTCATATGACGCATTACGCGACAACGCAGGTCCAGAATATAGTCAAAATGTCTCCACCAACCAGCGGTCGGAACACAACCCCTTTCAGCAGGCTAAATAGTTCTGTTAAATGACAACAGAAGGGACAGGCAACAAGAACCATCAGTCAAAGAGGGGAGGGCTAGTTCTTCTCTACCGGGTTACATTGGGGCGCTACCGGAACTGATCGAATTGGTAGTCTACAGTGTTTCTGGATGTTTCAGACTGAAGCTGGCGTTAGCATGAGAGCACCACCATTTCGTAGCTCCGTCGTGGCCATTCCGCGAGCAATCATGGCAGCCGCTCTTTATCGTTATTTTGGGCGGGGTGGCTGGCGGAGCCGAGCTGTATTGCAGCCATCATGGTGTGGAGTTCAGTTCATCTCACTAGTTTCGTATTTGTCATGAGGGGTTGTTCTTAATGTTTCTATTTTAGCGAGGTCAAAAAGAGATCCCATTAGTGGCCTACTGATTTTGCTCGATTCCTTTTGTTTTTTTACACGATTTTTCGCTATCTGCAAAGACTAAACAGAGTATTGCGACTCTGTGCTTGTTTGTAAATAGAGAATGAACCAAAGAGAACAATCAATCAAATGGAGAGAGAAGCAGGCACGACGGATTACAACGGGGGCAAAGGCCTGCGTTAACTACCCTTCACTATCTGCAAAGAGAGAGTACTCCTAATAGAAATGAGGGGGGGGGCAGCATTCAAGGCAGATCAGTGTGCATAAACACGAAAATGTTTTTACTTACCACGTACTTGACATTCGACAGCTTATGATATTTGCTATTAAAAAACCATTGAAATTCACTGAAGTAACCATAGGTTATAGACCATATATAGTTAGGAATTAGCATTTACAAAACCTTGAAAATTCACTGAAAAAACCATAGGTTATAGACCATATATCGTTAGGAATTAGCATTTAAAAAACCTTATTTTACTCACACAAAACCATTGAAATTCCATATATAGTTAGTTGCACTAACTATATATCGCGCAACCGCAATCCACTGCTGATGATGTCACATATTACATCATTCATGACATGGTCAGTGACATCACTGATGACAACACTGATGACATCTCAAATGACATCACTGATGACATCACTGATGACATCTCATTTGACATCAATGACCACATCACTGATGATATCATTCATGTGACAATACAATGCATCTCCTCACACTTTAATATAACCTCTGTTACACCCAGTGTTAAATACAGAGTATAATTTTTGAAACCATTGACACACCAATACTAGTTACTACATACGCACTCACTGATTCCTACGTCTACACACACATTCACTCATTCACCCATACAATCATTCATACATACAATCACTCATCTTTACAACACTATCATATGCACTCATACACCTATACAGACACTCACACTCTGCCACTCATCCATGGAGTTACTCACACACCTAGTCAGTCCTGTAAAGAATCAATCACACTTCCATTTTCTATTTTTTCCATTTTCCATTTAAACATAGAGTACCCTACATTTTCAAACATATACTAACACATACTTACTCTCTTATACAATCATTGATACAAGTACACATTGATCTGCACAGAGTCACACATCTCCCAGCCAGCCACACACACACTCAGTCTCCCATACAAATACTTGGACAATCAATCAATAACCCATATAGTTACTCATATAGCTACTGATCAACACATGCAGCAGTTTACAGAACAACAGACATAATGATGCACAAATTAAGACAGTTTAGTCACTAACCCATGCACTCAGTGAGACACATTTAATCACTCACTCATACAGTCAGTCACGCACCTAAATCCTTCATCCAGACACTTATACATCTACTCATTCTTCAATATGTAAAACATATTTAAACTTTACAGAAACACACAGTCAATGGATGATGTCATCAGTGATGTCATCAGTGATGTCATTTGAGATGTCATCAGTGATGTCACTGACCATGTCATGAATGATGTAATATGTGACATCATCAGCAGTGGATTGCGGGTGCGCGATATATAGTTAGTGCAACTAACTATATATGGAATTTCAATGGTTTTGTGTGAGTAAAATAAGGTTTTTTAAATGCTAATTCCTAACAATATATGGTCTATAACCTATGGTTTTTTCAGTGAATTTTCAAGGTTTTGTAAATGCTAATTCCTAACTATATATGGTCTATAACCTATGGTTTTTTCAGTGAATATATATATATATATATACACACATATACACCTATAAGTCACTCCTATGACAGGCCTTAACAATCCTGGAGGCAGAGTGCTTGGTTTTATGTGAGAGGGTGCCCTAGCATGAGCTGAGCCCCTCTGCAGCTTTCGGAACCATCTCCTTATAGCTGTTCTATGTTATAACTATACTGTATATTCTTAAGTGCATTATAATCCTCGCGGTTAATGCTAACTTTGGTTTGGCTTACCAAAACATGTTGTGTAAGATGGAATACTACCACCCGCCATTCCTGGCGGCGGGGGTAGCATTCCACCCTTCTAGAGGGAGAAGACATGTAGTTACTGGTTCCCCCGATTAAAGTTAAACACTAACAGAGTCTCAGCATCACAAAATGGATGCTGCTGCCACAGACAGGAGTCTGACCTCCTGTTGCTGGATGAAACTCCGGCATGGGAGGCCTGGACAATAGGTTTCCTGTCCAGGGAGGTGCCAACACCTCACCAGAGAGGCTTTTGTGTATTGGGGCAGGGAGGGTTGCATTAAGTGAATGCTTTCCAGACACTGCCTCGGGCACACAAGGTGCTCAATGAATTTCCCAGTTAAAACCGGTTGCTGGGGCACTCTGTCCCAGCTCTGGTGAGAAACTGGACACAGGGAAAGGGTTATAACTACGCCCTTCCCAGGTCCACCCATAGGAGGGACCTTAAGGGTAGTCCAGCCCCTAACCTCCGTATAAATATGGGAGCTGCGTCCCTAGGACTTTAGATTACCCTGGACAAAACTTTGAAACATAAATCCTGGACCTTCAACATTCCATTCAATCAATCAATCAGAGCATTTATATAGCGCGCTACTCACCCGGAGGGTCTCAAGGCGCTGGGGGGGAGGTCCGCTACTGCTCGAACAGCCAGGTCTTGAGCTGCTTCCTGAAGGCGAGGTGGTCTTGGGTCAGGCGGAGGCGGGTCGGAAGGGAGTTCCAAGTCTTGGCGGCCAGGTAGGAGAAGGACCTTCCTCCTGTGGTGGCTCTTCGGATGCGGGGGACGGCGACGAGGGCGTGGCTGGTCGATCGAAGCTGGCGTTTGGGAGCGTAGAAGTTGAGGCGGCTGTTGAGGTATCCTGGGCCTTGGTTGTGTAGGGCTTTGTGTGCGTGGGTGAGGAGCCGGAAGGTGATTCTCTTGTTGACCGGGAGCCAGTGCAGGTCTCTCAGGTGTCCGGAGATGTGGCTGCGGCGTGGGATGTCCAGGATGAGTCGTGCTGAGGTGTTCTGGATCCTCTGGAGTCTCTTCTGGAGTTTGGCGGTGGTTCCGGCGTAGAGGGAGTTGCCGTAGTCCAGACGGCTGGTGACGAGGGCCTGGGTGACCGTCTTCCTGGTCTCGGAAGGGATCCATCGGAAGATCTTGCGTAGCATGCGCAGGATGTTGAAGCACGACGAGGAGACGGCGTTGACTTGTCTGGTCATGGAGAGGGAGGAGTCCAGGATGAAGCCCATGTTGCGTGCGTGGTCTGTTGGTTTGGGTGCGCTGCCCAGGGCGGGGGGCCACCAGGAGTCGTCCCAGGCGGAGGGTGAGGATCCTAGGATGAGGACTTCCGTCTTGTCCGAGTTCAGTTTCAGGCGGCTGTTCGACATCCATTTGGCCACGTCTGTCATCCCTTCGTGCAGGTTGGCTCTGGCGGTGGTGGGGTGGGGTGGTGTTGGTCGACTGGAAGATGGAAGACATCTCCCTTGTGGTCAAGGAGTGACCACCCTGTTCAAACAGGCACCAACTGCAACTTTGCCGGTCTGCATTTTCAAGGCTCCCACTGGATCCCGAAGAATCTGCAATGCAGGACACACACTTCCAGACATCTCTGACACCGACCTTCACTCACAGCAAAGCTGAGACACGTGGCAGACACGGGAGATGTGGGACTGGAACTCCTGAACATCCTGCATTTTGCAAGCTGTACTCCTTTCTCGAAGTATCTTGAAGCTGTGCATTAGGGTACTTGAAGCCCATGCCCCATGCAATATTTGCACTGAAGCCCAGGCCTCCACACTTCATGAGTGTCCCCTGGAGCCCGCTCTTGCATTTCAGCTTGACACATCGTCCCAGTCCCTAGTCTGTTGCCTAGTAAGTCCCCTGAAGACTCCATGTTGAACCTATCTCACTTTCCTGGTTGCTCCAGGCTTGCTCCAACTTCCCTACAAAGGAGAAGTTCCTCAGACCTTGCTGGTCTGCACCGAAGCCAATGGCAACATCCTGTGTGGGTTGCATTTGCCACGGCCTGTTTGACCAAGTCTGGATACCAATGCCGCAGTCAACTAGATCCTTTGTGGGACAGGTTGAATCCCGCTCCTGGTTATCATCAACACTTCCTGGTCCTTGTGGCTGAAGAGACAAACTTCACATCTTCACCTAAAATCACCCGACATCTAGTGGCATCTTCCTATCGCTGCCCTGGTCACTGGCAAGTGGCCCAGACTCTGTCCCTTCTGCTTTCAGGTTCTTAAGATCTTCGATCCAGCCTTGGCCACCTGCAGCACTTCTTTGCAGCTCTCCATTCAAAACGACAACGAAACCCGACACGAAAAGACACCTATGTACCCGGCTTACCTGGGTGAGGTAACTCTGATGTTCCCGTAGGTCTTGACTCTTGGAGTGTCCTAGTTTAAAAGGGTTCCATCGTAGTCCATCCAGAAGTGTCCTTAAATGTATATTTGTAACTTCTACGTTTCCCATAGAAAGTCAATGGTAACCCGTGGCTGTGTTTAGAGACTGCACGCGACTCCTGTGGGCCTACTACTTCCTGATCTTTGATGGTTTAGAGTAGCCCCAGCGATTCCACAGGCCCCGGGCCTGCTTTCTAATTTTCTCGTCGTTCTTATACCACTGTTTTAGTATATGGTTTGTGAGGCCCCTAGGGCATAACGTATACTGTGCAACTTATTGTATATTAACTCAGTGACTTGTATTGTATTTTTACCTCTGACCTCATAAAGAGTGCAGAGGTGTTGTGTTTAGAATAAATACATATATATTTGATATATACCTTGTGTGGTGTCCTTTCATTTGGTACTCAAGGGATTATGATTGGTAAAACAACTTGCTTAATACGCTCACTGAAGTCTTAGCCTGATGACTGCTGGCCCACACTACAACTAGGATAGCTTTCTATAAGGTTGACTTTACAACCACCATCAATAAGGGTCGATTAGACTGGTGCAAGGTGCCCACTAGAACTAGTGGACATCATATGCCAGGCTAACTTCTCACATCTGCACTGTAGAGACAGGGTGCACACCTCATATTTCTGACTTCTCAAGCTTATCTGCATTTCTCCCATAGGTGCGTGCTGATTGCGTCGAGTGCCATGCCCTGTTGGCACTAGAGTTATAAACATCACTGTAGTGGGGCTTCATCTCGCCCCAAACAATCGCACTGCTGAATGTGCTTTTTAAGCAATTATTTGTTTGTTCGCCAAAATCAACATTTATCCACGTACTCCATAGTATTCCCAACTTATAGTAATCTTATTCACCAACTTAAATTCGAGTCCACACGCAGAGTATGTATGTCATTTCCGATTTTTTACTGTTCAAACTATGTCTATCCGGACCTTTTGAATGAACAGGACTGATGCATAAGTTCATGTCAGGCAGCGTTTATTCCATAAAAAATACCCAATGCATTTCGGGCTCAACGCCCTTCTTCGGGGGTCACTGTGGATGAAATCATAAATAACCTCAATCACAGATTGTGTTCATTATTTAAATTTAACATTTCCCAATGCTACCCCAATGCTAAAAATGTTGCACGATACCAAAAACATTTTATCACTTCAAAAGGCTTTGCACAGTAAATAAATGTGTTGAAAAAATATCCATATAACTTCTCACATCTGCCAGTACCCAAACTTTAAATCAAACGTGCTGAGGTACCGAGCAGCCCCTAACCGATCAATGAGCTCATCAGCCCTGGGGATGGGATGCGCGTCACTCCTGAAGACTGAATTGAGTCCTCGATAGTCTACACAGAACCGGAGTTTGGGTGTGGCACCAGGCATGGCAGCCTTTAGGACCAAGAACACTGGGCTGGCCCAAGGGCTGTTAGAGGACTCAATCACCCCCAATGCAAAAATCTTGGAGACCTCCTCCTTGGTACAAGCTCTCACAATGTCAGTCACTCTGTAACTTTTGTGCTGAACAGGAGGACTGTCCCCAGCGTCCACATCATAGACGCACCAATCTTAGCAACCTTCAATTACGCTGACGACCTCCAACTGATCTTCGACATAGACTCCTCCTCCACATCCATCAGTAAATTCCAATCCACCATGACCACCATCAGTGAATGGACGTACTCGAGCCAACTGAAGCTCAACCCCGATAAAACCGAGCTTGTCCTCACTGGGGAGCCCCTCAATCCCTGGAACTCCAGTTTCTGGCCTCCTGCCCTGGGGCCTCCTCCCCGACCAGTCTACTCTATAAAGAGTCTCGGGGTCATCATTTGCAGTGACCTGTCCCTGAAACCTCAAATCAATGTGGTAGTTTCCTCTTGCTTCTTCCTCCTGTGCAGCATCCGTAAAATCTGCAGGTTTCTGACTAGAGAAGACCTCATCCTTGTCACCTTGGCTATGATCATGTCCCGCATTGATTACGCGAATGCCCTCTAGGTGGGCATCCCAGCATACCAACTACGTCGCCTACAGCTCGTCCAAAATCAGTCTGCGAGGCTCATCTTCCACCAACCCAAGCACCAAAACGTCAGCCCTTGAGGAAGAGCCTTCATTGGTTGCCTGTGGCCAAGCGCTGTCTAGTTAAGCTGGGCTGCACCACCTTTAAAACCTTAGCGGACCAAGGTCCCAATTTCATTTCCTCCAGAATCCAATGCTACGTCCCCCTCCGGGATCTCCGGCCCTCCCACCTTCACCTGCTTACTGCACCTACCTATAAACGGAAAAAGCATGGTGGACTGAGGTCCTGCTTCCTGGCCCCTCGCTTCTGGAACTCCCTTCCGATGGAGCTAAGAACCACATCACACTATCCCCAAATCAGAACCCTCCTAAAAACCCTCCTCTTCTCACAAGCCTATGAATAAACACCTCTCCCACTCTCACCTCCACATTTTCTTCCGCCTCAGCACCATGAAACCGCTTGGTGTAAGCGCGCTTTTACAAATTTGTTTAACATAACATAAATCAGTGACACTAGGGGTCAAGGAGAGCAGGTCAGGAAACTGTCCCAACATTTGGCGATAATCCTCCTGCGGCTCAGGGGTCAGGGAGTTATAGAGGTTCACACCCTGCTCTGATCCATCTTGCTCCTTGGCACACAGGAGGTCAGGAAGAGGCCCAGTCTCCTCTTTCATTCCAGCTTCTGTGGCCAGGAGCATGCCCATTTCGGACCTCTCTAAGAGAGGCTTAAGGCAGTTTATATGTAGGACCTGCAAACGGTTCCTAGGGGACCGCAAGCCCACCAAGTAGGTGACATCAGTCTTGCACTCCACCACCTTAAAGGGTCCACTTATCTTGGAGCATACGGGGCTCCTCTAGGGCCATGACCCACACTTCCTGACCAGGCTTAAGCTCAATCCGAATGGCCTTCTGATCGTACCACCACTTCATCTCCTCCTGGCTGGCTTCCAGATTCACCTGAGCGAGTTGCCTGAAACACCAGGTTTGGTTTCTGAAGGCCACCATGTAGCCAATTATATCCTGGGGAGGTTTCCTGGGAGCGTCCTCCCAGCCTTCCTTTACCAAACTCAGAGGTCCTCTTACCTGGTGTCCATAGAGAAGTTCAAAGGGGCTGAACCCTAGAGACTTCTGTGGCACCTCTCGGTAAGCAAAGAGAAGGCATGGCAAGAGGATGTCCCACTTATGCCTCATGGTTTCCTTAAGACCCATAATCATGCCTTTAAGGGTCTGGTTGAATCTCTCAACCAGACCATTACCTTGGGGGTGGTAAGGAGTGGTGAACTTGTACCTTACACCGCACTCCTGCCACAGGGACTTCATATACTTGGAAATTATGTTTGTACCAGGGTCTGACACCACCTCTCTGGGGAACCCCACACAGGAGAAAATCCCCATCAATGTACGACTCACCACGGGGCCGTCACCGCCCGGAGAGGGATGGCTTCCGTGTACCGGGTGTCATGGTCCACCAAAACCAGGATGAACCTCTTGCCCATGCCTGTCTTTGGATCCAGAGGCCCCACAATGTCAAGGTCAACCCTTTCAAAGGGGGTAATGACCACAGGGAATTGCTGGAGAGGAGCCTTGTGCTTCCTTCCACTCTTTCCACTTGCCTGGCAAATCTGGCAGGTCCTGCAATGAGTGTCTAAACTCTTGCGCATTTGGGGCCAATAAAAGTGGGTGACAAGCCATTCAAAGGTCTTGTCCTGCCCCAAATGTCCTGCAAAAGGCACATCAAGAGCCAGCCCCAGTAGGAAAGCTCTGAAGTGCTGGGGTACCACCAGCACACGGGCCGAACCAGGCTCAGCAATCTTAGGCTCACTATAGAGGAGACCGTTATCCCAGTGGATCCAAAGTGATCCAGAATGATCACCTTCTGCCTGGTTTGTGGACTATTTCTGCAAACCCACAAGAGAAGGGCACTTTTTCCGCTCCTCACAATACTCTTTCCTGGAGGGAGCTCCTTCTTGCTGCCAATGGGTCAGCTCAGGCAGGTCTCCCAGTTTAGCAATTTGCTCCCCTGTAGGTACCAGGGCATCCCCTCAAAATCTGCCTCCTCCTGGACCGTTGTAACTTCAGAGGCTGGTTTCCCATGCCCGCCCTCTTTTCCTTAACCCCTTCTGTGCTCATGACGAGTTGAGCTCGTCATCAGCTCGTCATGAGCCGCGGTGCTCCGGTGCTCATGACGAGCTGAGCTCGTCATGACCGTTGGAACGCTCGCACGCTGGGCTGATTCCCCTGCTGTGCAGAGCGTTCTGTGAAACCAGGCGTGGTCATGACGAGCTCAGCTCATCATGAGCACCGGAGTGCCGTGGCTCATGATGAGCTGAGCTCGTCATGAGCACCGGGGCACTGTGCGTACCCCCCCAACCCCAGCACAGCAGGCGAATCAGGCCAGCAGTGAAGGGGTTAAGGCAGGTACGTGGGGCCCTCTCTCAGGCTCCAGGTCCTCTTGAACACTCTTACTGGCTGCCATTGACTGAGCAGTCACACAAGCCCACTCAGGCAGGCTAAACATCTCCAAATGAGATTTCTCTCCACCTTAGCCCACGGGGAGCTTTCCAAGTTATTGCCCAATAGACAGTTAACAGGCATGGCTGGCCTCACAGTTGTTTGTAGGGTACCTGAGACCCCCACACTTAATGGGAACCTAGACCACCTCGCAGTGGCTCTCTTAGCTGTCAGTGGCAACAAGTACCTCAGCTACACGCCCACCCGCCAGCTACGATCAACCAGCCTCGCCATCGCCGCCGTACCACTCATCCGCAGAGCCACCGCCGGAGGAAGATCCTTCTCCTACCTGGCAGCCAAGACTTGGAACTCCCTCCCCATCCACCTTCGGCTGACCCAGGACCATCTCTCCTTCAGGAAGCAACTCAAGACCTGGCTGTTCGAGCAGTAACGGACCCCTCTCCCCCCATCGCCTTGAGACCCTTCTGGGTGAGTAGCGCGCTATACAAATGCTATGATTGATTGATTGATTGAAGTACACATGGGCGATTACTTAGACACTTAGACACCAGCCGACAACCGACAGCTGTCACGCTGGCTCCGGTGTATCTCAGAGCCACCACCCTCTGGTCCTTGATGGTCACCCACTGCCTGTATTTCTTAGTGTTATCAGGCAACTGGGTCCTGGGGACCATCTCACAGTCTCCTAAAGAGACAAGGGACATCTCTGCAGGACCTCACCCAACTTGCGCTCCCATATCCTCCCCCAGGGCTACACTAGCCATCTGCCGGGGCGGGGTATCACTGAGTGCAGTTTTCCCATACAGGGGACATCATAGGAGCAGTGGCCCACTAGACCACACTAGTGAACAGGCTTATCTGTCGGGTCCCTGCCTTCTTCTCAGGGGGAGGCTGGTAACCTTTCCCTTGGTTCCCTTGTGGATTACTTTCGGACCCTTTCTGGAACTCCCTCTGTTTACCCTTGTACCTCCCACTCCTCTGCTGGGGACCCTGCCACCTTTGGGGTAGTATCACATATGACTCTTGTGGACCCAGGTGCTCACCCAGTGGTCTGCCTCCTCAGCAAGCTTCCTAGGATTAGTCAGCTTGCTATCAATCAGGTGCTGGAATAGCTCTGGAAAACAATTATTGAACAATTTCTCGCATTCAAACAAATCATAGAGCGCCTCAAAATTATCCACTTTGCTACCCTTCACCCCACCATCCAATTCTCTGCAAAAGAAAGACATATTCCAACCATGTGGTATCCTCCAGTTTCTTGCAATTCCTAAATCTTTGTCTGTACAACTCTGGGGTCAAACCATATCTTGACATTAGGGCTCCCTTTATGTGGGCATAGGACACCTGCTCCTCTGTAGGTAAATCTAACAATGTGTCCCACCCATCACCAACAAAGCGGCTCCACAACCCACTTCCCCAATCCTTCTCAGGGACCCGGTGGGCCAACATTGCAGCTTCATAAGCCCAAACCATTGACCCATATCCTCATGTTTGTGTAAATCCTTAACTACTTCTTTGGATATGTAGGCCCTTGCTTCAACATGCACTGGTGGTATGCTGCCACCAGAGGAAGGAACCTCTAAACGTTTGGCTTTGAGTTCCAATTCCTTCAAAACTCTCTCATGTCCAAAATGCATTTTCTTTTCCTCTCAGGCTAAATTCTTCATTCCTAATTTCATCCCAAACTCTATTTTCTTGCTCTCTATGTCCTTCTGACCATCTATTTTGAGCTTGGCTAGCTCCAACTTATGTACTTTGTCCGTCTCCCTGTCCTCCAGCTCTCCTGGGGACAGGCCCTTGGAAGAAACACTGCTGCACTCCCCAGAAGGTACTTTCTCCCCGGTTGGGCCCAATGGCCCTTCAAGCTGCCCATCTAAATTCTCTGCCTCCTCCACTGTCTCTTCAGGATGCTTATTGTCATTCCTAGTCTATACCCAGGCGCTTAGCATTTTTTGGTAATCCTCTTTCCTGGTGAGGCCTTTCAAAGCAATTTTACATTTCTTGCACAGAGCCTTGAGGTTTGCCACAGTGTAGGTATCAATCCTCTCTTCTTCCAATTCAATGTCTACACATGCAATGGATGATGGTTTACTAATGGTTGAAAGACTGGCAGTTCTCAAGAATGAAAAAATAGAAAGGAAGTGTAGTAGTTTTTCCTAAGGCTCGCTGTCTATCTGCCTTGCACTGCTTGTGATGGAATGTTATAGTTTGGATCCCAGGATCTGGAGAGTTCTTGGAAGCTATGGAGATGGACAGTCAATAAAGTACATGCTCTTATACTTACCTGTCTGCAGTAATCACTTCAAATTTGGCAATTAATTCGACTGTTCCCCTCTTAACCCAAGTGTGCTGTAGCGGTCTCCTGCAATTCCAGTCTTCGTGAGCTGTGTTGTCAAGCTTCTTTATGAATTATTAAGCTGTTAGAACCTCGCGACAGAAGTGGGTCATCTCATCTTCTTGACTGTGCCACACTCTGTTCAACTTGCTCTCCATCGTTGTTCTGCCTGCAAGGTGAGCTTTGATTGTCGTTTTTCAGCGTGGACGCTGTCTGTGATTTGGAGGCTTATAAATGAAAAGCATAGCTCCATTGCAAGTTGAAGCCAAGAACAGTCTCCTGTGATTGGCAGGTGTGAGGATTTGTGCATTTGTGCCCAGTGGTGTATTCGCATGTTGGGGGTGAGAGATTTTGTCCTGTACATTTTGGGATTTACTCTCTGATCCTTCCGTAGTGGTGTTTCTGAGGGTATGATGACGCAATCAAATCTCTGTGTGTTCTAGCGGAGAAGGAGCACGTCAAGTGTTCTACGTGGTGCGTGCCTGTACGTGTCTCCCAGGTTACAAGTATCAAGCCTGGAGTGTCATCACATGCGCATCACTGTTTGGTTGCCTCAGTTAAGGAGACGCATTCTACAATAATTGAAAGTCTTCATGTTTTGCTTATGCTTTGCACATCGTTCTCATTGTGAGAAGCGGGCTGTCGGACGAGGTTCCTATGTTTGTCTTTGCCTTCTCCTGAACGAAAAGTAAGGAGCGGAAACGGTATTGGACATCATCTTAGGGTAAGCGGAGACTGAATTGGACATAGTATTAAGGTAAGCGGCTCAATCATCTATGTTTGTTTTACTCGTATTAAGCACAACAGTAAAGGCGACCGTATCAACTGTTGTTTCAAATAAAGTGAACCACTATTCACAAGTGTTTCTCCCTAGCAAAGTTATTCATTACAACAATTGGATGCTACGAACTTCATCTTTTTATCGCAGTTCAAAACCAGCTGTTCAATGGAGATTATCTCTTGTGGTTCGGCAGCAAACATTGCGCAGGGACAACTACGATTTATACACGATCTGTGCAGGGACAACCATTTTGAGTCTGAACAGAAAGTAGAGGTCATTTACTCCAATTAATTCATTTATTTTATATTTTGGAACAGGTGGACTATCATTTTGTATGATGTTAATAGAGAGGTGTTAGCATTAATTAATTTCCTTTACAGGTATTGCAGTAAAGATTATTTTAGCACTGTTCTTAATTACTTATTTTATCTGTTTTGTAGTTACCATGCAAAATGTGTGACCACACCCCCTTTCGTACAGCTTCCGCGTGATCCTCCAGTTAAGTGGAAGGTATGGTACAGAGTGTTTGTAAAATATTTAGGTGCTATGAGGAGCTCTAGATTTAGTTCTGAGAGGAAATGTTTCATTTTAGAGCATAATTTAGGTTTCGAAGGTCAAGCTGTTTTGGAACATCTACCTCCTCTTGTGGTGGTTGCGTGTGAAGAAGAATTAAATGTCTATGAACAAGCTGTAAGTATGCTGGAGAAACAGTTTGATGTGCAAAGCAGGCTTGTTGTTGCTAGATACAAGTTTTTTACTAGAGAGCAGGCGAGTGATGAAAGCATAGTATCTTATGTAGCAGCTCTGTGTATTCTCGCTTCATAATGAGAGTTTGAGCATTTTATTTCTCAACTTATTCGTGATCAAATTGTGGTGAACTGTAGGGACAAGAAAGTCCAAGAGAAATTACTCACCTTAAAGAATCCTTCCTTTGAGGAAACGATTACTATTGTTAAGAGTATTGAATTGTCTCAGAAAGGAGCTCAAACCTGAAAAGAATGTGGTGGGTGCTGTAAAAGATCAAAAGGATATGAGTGAGAAAAATCTAGGAGACAAAATCAAACCGAATCATTTCCGAACAAAAAGTGAAATACGTTTGCTCCCATCAAACAGAAAAAAAGGTTCTTACTCCAAAAATCTTTGTACAAAGTGTGGTTTCCGAACTCAAAGGTGTGTCCCGCGAAAAATGCAGCATTTTGTAAGTGTGGGAAACAAGGGCATTTCACAAAAATGTCTGGTTTTCGAGGGAGTGTCAATGTGGTGTTCTCTGAGGAGCCCAAGTATGATCCTGTGTATGAAGTGGTCAGCTCGCTCACTAATTTTGTAGTGGTTGTCAAGGACGAATCAAGTCAAGTCAAGTCAAGTCAAATAATTTGTATAGCGTGCTACATACCCAGAGGGTCTCAAGGCGCTTGAGGAAGGGTGTGGACTTACTTGTCGAATATCCAGGTTTTAAGTTGCTTTCTGAAGGCTAAGTGGTTTTGAGTGAGGCGGAGGTGTGTGGGGATGGAGCTCCAGGTTTTAGCTGCCAGGTATGAGAAGGATCTTCCTCCCATGGTGGTTTTGTTGATGCGTGGAACAGCAGCAAGGGCTTGGTTGGAAGAGCGTAGCTGGCGGGAGGGGGTGTAGAAGGAAAGTCGCGTGTTGAGGCAATCGGGTCCAAGATCGTAAAGTGCTTTGTGTGCGTGAGTGAGGAGGCGGAATGTTATCCTCTTATTGACAGGGAGCCAGTGGAGGTCTTTAAGGTGACCAGAAATGTGGTCTTTGCGCGGGATGTCTAGTATGAGTCTGGCTGAGGCGTTCTGGATGCGTTGGAGTTTTTTCTGAAGTTTTACGGTGGTACCGGCGTAAAGGGTGTTTCCGTAGTCCAGGCGACTCGTAACTAGTGCGTCGGTGACCGTTTTTCTAGTTTCGGTGGGGATCCAGCGAAATGGTTTTTTTGAGCATGCGAAGAACATTGAAACAAGATGATGAGACGGCGTTGACTTGTTTGGTCATCGAGAGTGAGGAGTCCAGGATGACGCCCAGGTTCCGTGCGTGGTCCGTTGGGATGGGTGCTTTTCCTAGGGCCGCTGGCCACCAAGAGTCGTCCCAGGCGGAAGGGGAAGTACCTAAGATGAGGACCTCTGTTTTGTCTGAATTCAGTTTAAGACGGCTGTGCTTCATCCACTCAGCTACTTCTTTCATTCCTTCATGTAGGTTGGTTTTGGCGGTGTTAGGGTCTTTGGTGAGTGAGAGGATCAGTTGAGTGTCATCAGCGTAGGAGATGATGTTGAGGTTGTGTTGGCGTGCGATGGTCGCGAGGGGGCTCATGTATACGTTGAAGAGGGTGGGGTTAAGAGAGGATCCTTGTGGCACGCCGCAAATGACCTCGGTGGCTTCAGACTTGAACGGTGGGAGGCGGACTCTCTGAGTTTTTCCGGCAAGGAACGAGGTGATCCAGTCCAGTGCTTTTCCTTGGATTCCGATGTTGTTGAGGCGTTGTACAAGGGTGCTGTGGCAGACTGTGTCGAAGGCTGCGGAGAGGTCGAGAAGGATGAGGGCGACTGTCTCTCCATTGTCCAGTAGAGTTCGAATGTCATCTGTTGCTGCGATAAGGGCGGTCTCAGTACTGTGTTTGGCTCGGAAGCCGGACTGTGAGGAGTCGAGGGATTTGTTGGTTTCGAGGAAGGCGGCGAGCTGGTTGTTGACGGCTTTCTCGATGACTTTGGCCGGGAATGGTAGGAGCGAGATGGGGCGGTAGTTTTTGAGTTCGGTGGGGTCTGCTGTGGGTTTTTTCAGAAGGGCGCTGAGTTCGGCGTGTTTCCAGCTTTCCGGGAAGGTGGCGGAGTTGAGGGAGGAGTTGATGATGTCTCGGAGGTGTGGTGCTATGATGGAGTCTGCTTTGTTGAAGATGTGGTGAGGACAGGGGTCTGTGGGGGATCCTGAGTGGATGGAGTTCATCAGGCGGATGGTGTCCTCGGTGGAGATTGGGTTCCAGTCAGAAAGGATGTTCAAGGAGGGTGAGGGTTCGGCAGAAGGTTGGGTGGGTTGGTCTCCGGGTTGGTTGTCAAAGATGTTGTGGATGTCGGCAATTTTGTCGTGGAAGAACGAAGCTAAGGAGTCGCAGAGGGTTTGGGAGGGAGTGATGTCGTTGGAGTTGGCAGTGGGGTTAGTAAACTCTTTGACGATGTTGAATAATTCCTTGCTGTTGTGGGCGTTGTTGTCTAGTCGGTCTTTGAATGCTGATTTCTTGGCTGTCCGGATCAGTTGGTGGTGTATACGGGTGGCGTTTTTGAAGGCGTCCTTGGTGCTAGTGTTAGGGTCTTTTTTCCAGACCTTCTCAAGGGAGCGACAGAGTTTCTTGGATTTCTTAAGATCATCGTTGAATCAGTGGGCGTTTTTGCTGCCTAGTTTGATTTGGCATTTTTTCAAGGGTGCTAGGTTGTCGGCGCTGTTGGTTAGCCATTGTGTGAGGTTAATGGCTGCTTGGTTAGGGTTCGATGAGTAGGCAGGAGGGTTTTGAAAAAGGGATGTGGAGATCTGGTCGATGGTGATTTTGTTCCAGTTTCTTCGCAGAGTAGGTTGTGGGTGGTTGTGGGTTGTGGTCTTTTTGTAGACAAAGTGAACGCAGCTGTGGTCTGTCCAATGGAGAGCTGTGGTGTGATCGAATGAGATGTGTTTGCTGGAGGTGAAGATAGGGTCAAGTGTGTGTCCAGCGTTGTGGGTGGGGGTGTTTACAAGTTGTTTGAGTCCGAGGTTGGCGAGATTGTCCAGAAGGGTGGTGGTGTTGCTGTCGTTACTCTTTTCCAGGTGAAAATTGAGGACTCCCAGTAGAATGTAGTCCTCGGAGGGGAGGGCGTGTGGGGTGATGAAGTCAGTGATGTCTTCACTGAATTGTGCACGGGGTCCTGGTGGTCTGTAGAGGAGTGTGCCTCTGAGTGTGGTTTTGGGGTCGGTGTGGATCTGGAAGTGAAGGTGTTCGGCGCTAGCGAGGTTGGCGTCTGAGCTGGTTGAGATGCGGATGGATTTCTTATGGACGATGGCGATGCCTCCTCCTGTTTGGTTGGTGCGGTCTTTTCGGATGATCTTGTATCCGTCCGGGATGGCTATGGTGATGTCTGGAGCTGAAGAGGCGTTCATCCAGGTTTCTGTTAGGAAGGCGACGTCTGGAGAGATGGTGTCAAGTAGATTCCAAAGGTCGATGGCGTGTCTGTGGACCGAGCGGGTGTTGAGCAGGATGCATTGAAGGTGGTTAGTGTCGGATCTCTGTTTGGTGTTTGTGGGTGTGGTGTGGGACTTGGTGCAGTCGAACTTGCAGGAGTGGCATGTGAAGGGTCCATGGGCATGCCCCGGTGAAGCTTGGGCACAGTTGGGGAGTGTGCCCGGGTTAAGTGCTAGGAGGGTGGATGAGTTGTATGTAATGCGGGTGGGCTGGGAGTTGCGGGGACCAGGGGGTCTGGCGCTGGGCGCGGTCCAGGCGCGGACGGGCGTAGACGGGCTTACCTTTGGCGCACCTTCGGCGCGGTCGCAGCGCGTGGACGCTGCGCGTTGGGTCATTGGTCATAAATGGAGAGAGGAGCGGGGGCGGAGCGAGGGAGGGGCAGCTGGGAGGCGGTAGCGGGGAGGGTAGGTGGGCCAGGGGAATGAACAACAGGGAAATGGAGGGCGGGATAGAGAGTCAAAACGGGGGGGCAGGAGGATTGAGGGTCCGAGCAACAGCAGGGAAATATTACAAAAGTAATTCAGTTAGCATACAAATGAAGCATTCAGCGAACCCAGCGCACAATGTAAAAAGCTAAAGGCAACAATTACAGAAAGCAACAGGCAACAATTACAGACAGCAAAGTCGCGCTATTAAGGATGACTGCAGCGCGATGCTCGGCGCTATAATCTGGTGAAGAGCACTAAACAAACTGAAATGCACACGATACCAGACACCAGCGTGGTCGAGTCAATGGCCAGGGAGGGAGCGTGGGGGGAGCGACCGCTTCGGATCGGATCCGGACGGTCACAGCTGCAGAGAGGAGGAGGTGATCTCTCTGTTTGTGGGTGGGAGGGGCAGCTGGGAGGCGGTAGCGGGGAGGGTAGGTGGGCCAGGGGAATGAACAACAGGGAAATGGAGGGCGGGTTAGAGAGTCAAAACGGGGGGGCAGGAGGATTGAGGGTCCGAGCAACAGCAGGGAAATATTACAAAAGTAATTCAGTTAGCATACAAATGAAGCATTCAGCGAACCCAGCGCACAATGTAAAAAGCTAAAGGCAACAATTACAGAAAGCAACAGGCAACAATTACAGACAGCAAAGTCGCGCTATTAAGGATGACTGCAGCGCGATGCTCGGCGCTATAATCTGGTGAAGAGCGCTAAACAAACTGAATAGCACACAATACCAGACACCAGCGTGGTCGAGTCAATGGCCAGGGAGGGAGTGTGGGGGGAGCGACCGCTTCAGATCGGATCCGGACGGTCACCGATGATTGTGTTGATCCAGTAGTTGATGTGTTGGCAGATGGGAGATGTTTGAAACTGTTGGTGGATTGGGGGTGCGATTGACAATGATCATTGAAGAGTTGTTTGAAAGTACCTGGGGAAATAGACCTCTCAATCCCCTGACAGAGCTCCTGTCTCTTATGAAGGGAGGAGAATTGATTTAAGAGGTTACTTCGAAACCTCCTTAGTTTTTAAGGACAGGCACCTCTGAAGGAAGGTTTATATGGCCAAAAAAGCGCTCAATATCCTTGGTTGGTATCACCAGGGGTTATTTGGGATGACCCTTAGGCCTGGCACTCTAGAACAGTTTCCATGGTGGGTAAACAGCCTGAAGGAGAGAGTTTGATCTCATGGTCCAAGAAATTTCCAAAAGTTTTTGCAGATAATCTTGGATGCAATACATGGTTCAAACATTTAATCAAGGTCAAAGAAGGAACTATTCTGATCAAACACAAATTATGTAATGTACCATTCAGTATCAGGGATGATTTGTCTTCAGAACTGAAAAAAATGTGTGAATCTGGTGTTATTGAACCTATTGAGTCCTCTCTCTGGTTATCTCCCTTGGTGGTCGGGTAAAAAAAATGTGTTATTCTCAGGGTATGCATTGATTGCGCAGCCTCAATAGGGAAATCTGGATGGACTCGCAACCCCCCTTCCCCACATTGATGACATTCTTTCTGTTGTAAATTGGCAGCGATCAGGGTTAGCATTTCGCTGAAGCCATCTTGTATTCGGTAACCATTTTGTCTGCCATGTGCTCACCATGTGCTCTGTCCTTTCTTTCTGTCGTTTTCTCTTGTACTCTGCTTAAAGACAGACTATATTTAGGCTCTGCTACTCTGCACATGCGCAGAGGAGACTGTGACTGTCCATCAACCTGTTCTAGGATGTATATGTCAGGTAATTCTTACTGGTGTCAGCAAACTGCTAGCTCCTCCATACTGTTGACTTTGCATTTTTGTATGACCTTTTATGTATGTAAACCTTTTGTTGTGTACTTGTACCGCCTTCTTCTGAGCCCCTGTGTGGGTATAAAAGGAGCATGTTCCTTCTGTTCAGTGTGCTACTTCATACACTACTGAAGGGTGTTGTGTGAATGTAGTTCCACCTCTTGAGGTTAATAAAGAGCTTGGTTTTGTATTGCAGTTTCCATGCCAACTTTTTCCTATTGGTCTGAGGACTTTGTGCAGAGAAGGGCGAACCCCTAGCACTGGTAGGCCTAGTTGAGGCTCACCACAACAAATTGGCGCCCAACATGGGACTCATCGGTGACTCAGATGCCCGAAGGAGTGGTCGAAGCGAAGGATTGGAATCTCGCTGTGGACGATCGCTGCCCGAGGAGACCCGCGTCTTGGCAACCATGGTATTTTCTTCTCTTTCTGATCTGAACCTCCAGGTGGTGCCGGTCCTCAACTGAGATCTCTTCTGTTGATTCGCCGTGCAGTGACCATTTGGTCGATTCAAGAACTTGGCAGTTAAAATCTGGACACCTGGGATTGGTAAGGTTGTTGATGCGACGCTTGCTGTGGTTTTGGAATTTGTATTGGCCAATTTGGGTTTGTGAGTAGATGATATATAAATTGCAATTTATATAGGCAGGTAATGAGGAGAATTTTCTCTGTTTTGAATAAAAGTTGAATGGCACAACGTACAAGCGTACTTTAAGTGCTACTTTGCGTATACTGCACTATTATCGGCACTCCTGTTTCTAGCACACTTCGTAGAATGTGTTGCTTTTGTAGTGCTACCAGTTTGAGACTTGATGAAGCACAACCGGCCCACCCGGAGGGGACGCCTAATAGGGATATGTATATTAAGTATGGTATTTCTTCTATAATGTAAAGCACGTATGGAATAAATATACTAGTAAGGATCCTGAGTTGCGTTGGCCTATGCATGGGTCATTTGGTTTACGAAAGATTCAGTATGTGGAACAATGTATGTTTAAGCGAAAGGCTAGGCAAGATATGTTTGACTGTGTACGAATGTAGGAGAAAGAAGTATGTGAACGAATGAAGCGTAAGCAAGCCGTGATCGAAAATGAACAGCAAAAGAGCATTCATGCGAAAGCATTAGAAATAAAAAACAAAGAAATTAAAGAAAGAGCAGATAGGGAGTGTCATTTGCAGGTAACTGGCCAATACGCTTTTTGACAACCCCTCTGTCCTATTCCTAATAAGCCCCAACATGACTTATTTTTGCTAGACCGTTCTCCACCTCCATATACTTCTCCGTCTGCTCCTCATGAGTCAGATGAGGACTCTTCTTCAGAGCAAGAGAAAGCACGGGAAACTCGTTCTATGTTGACTGCTGAACGTGTGTCTGATCTTAGATCCGCTGCTCGCAAAGCTGTTCATAGTACTGCTCCTGCTTTTGAACTTATAGATAATATCAAAAGCTGACAGGAAAGGGAGTAAATATATTTTACTGAGGTATTTGCTGCTGAGGTCATTGAGCGGTTTAGGAAACATTCTGAGGAATTGGAGCCCGATGATATAGAAAATGATTGTAAACATATGTGTAATGGTCTTTTTGTCATCTCTCAGGTGACTGATTCATTCAGATGTTTGGTTGAACTACGAGATGAAGCAGTCCATTTGCGAGAGGAGAAAAAGGCAGCAAGGCAGCTGCACAAAAATCTCAGACCGGCGTGGCACAGGCTTCTGTCTTCGGAACAGATAAGACTATGATAGTTCATGCGAAAACTATGCGGGAACCACACCTTTGTATGTTCCTCCTAGAGGCACGGGAACTAGTGATAATAAGGATTCCACTGATGCAAAAGGTTATTTTGTTTATTATTGGGTTTATATTCCTTGAAATAGAGCACATGTTATGGCTCTTAAAACCGCATTGCCTGATCCACGAAAGAATCCAGCAGCTTTTTATTAGGAAGTTGAGGGTGCCATTAGCTCGTGTACTATGAGTCTGCCTGATATTGACATGTTTGTCGGATTGATATTACCACCTGATATGTGGAGAAATGTGCGTAAAGTTGATGATCGTGCGACTTTTGGGGCGGTATGGAAAGATTTAGAACAAATGGATGTAGCAAGGGAACCAACACAGAAACCATGTCAGATAATTTTAGATCTTCCCGCAGCTATAATAGTTAAGTTAAAGACGATTATTCCTTCTAAAAAGATAGACTGGACTGTGTTAGCATCTTGTAAGCAAAAAGCAGATGAATGGGTTTCTGACTTCTTTACACGCTTGGAGGACCCATTCCACGATTTTAGTGGCCTGTCATTGACAGATGACACAGGCAGGCATCTGTTTGTCGATAAATATGTTGCCAACCTGTTGCCAGGAATAGCTAGTCGCCTAAAGGCCAGTGAGAGTTCATGGACTACCTCTTCTCTGGTTTCTGTTTTAACTATGGCTCAGTATTATGACCAACAAGAGTTTTAAGCGAAGGGCAATGAGGATAAAAAGACTAAAGAGTTAAAAATGAAGGTTATTTTGGCCCAGGCTTATGGTCCACCTTCTAGAGGTCATGATGGAAGTGGACGTGGGTCCTATTGTTTGTCTCTTCCTTCTTATGCTCGTTCAAATTTGTCTGCTGACCAGTGTGCGTATTATAGGAAATGTAAACATTCCGCTGCTGATTGTCCGGCACTGCGTGCTCAGCAGTATCCACATGGATGGGGACAGATGAGAAACCGCTCAGAATATTCAGGACCTAGAGGGAGCATGGATGATCGTTCTAGGTTTGATACTAGTATGCGTGGACAGGATGGGTTTAACACCTTTGAGGACGGAATCAATATCAAATGTCGGACTATTTGCAATCTAGGACTGCCTAGGTCGGGGTAAGGAATCAGTTGAAGTATTAGTAGATCAGAAGGGTCCCTATGTTACAGCACATGTTTTGGGTTCTACTGATCAGTTTCTGGTTGATACAGGAGCTACTCGTAGCACCTTATCTAAACAATTGGTTTCAAGGGCTCCCCTGTCTGGCTTAACCAGTACATCAATAGGTTTCGATGGAACACCTTCCCGTAACCTACTGTCACAACCACTTGCATTTCATGTTGATACGTTTACTGCTCCATGTCCGTTTTTGCTTTTTCCAAATAAACCAGACAATATTGTGGGTATCGATAGGCTCAAATATTTTAGGGCTACGATACGATGTATTTCGGAAGGAGTACGTGTTATTTTGAATGACAACTACCCAGTGATTGAGAGTTCCTGTCTTGTTAAAGAGGACATTGCATTAGCTTCACTCCCTTAGATACCGATGTAGGGCAAATGGTGAATCCACCAGTACATATTAGTGTCAAGGAGGGCGCTTCATTGCCACGGTTGCCTCAATACAAAATTTCTCAAGAAGGCGAAGAAGCACTTGTACGCATTGTCCATGATTTAATTAAAGTGGGGGTTGTGGAAGAAAATCCTTATCACATTTGCAACAGTCCTATTCTTCCCATTTTGAAAAAATACACTGACACTAGGATATACAGATTCATCACTGATTTGTGAGAAGTTAACAAGATTGTAGTGCCACAATACCCTGTGGTTTCTGACATAACAACACTTCTTACCCTAGTTCCTCCAACAGCGACTACATTTACTGTAATCGACCTTAAGAACGCTTTCTTTTCGATTCCTATTCATCCTGTTGGCCGATATTTGTTTGGTTTCACTTTGAATATTCAATTGTACAGATTTTGGAGAATTCCTCAAGGGTACACTGAGAGTCCAAGCATTTACATCCAAGCACTGAAATGACAAATTGATTTTTTCACTTTGCCTGAAGGAGTGGCTCTTATACAATATGTTGGTGACATCTTGTTGGCAGCCGACACGCCTGAACAATGTGAACTTTCCTTTCTTGCTTCACACCACCATAAAGTGTCACGGAAGTAATTGCAATATTGTAGACCGAAGGTTACCTACGTAGATCACCTTCTATCTAAGGAGGGACGTGCACTTAAACCAGATCGCATATAAGCAATTTTAGACACACCAGTGCCTTCTACTCAAAAAGATGTACGTGCATTCATTGGTCTTACTTCTTTTTGTAGGCAATGGAAATTAGGTTTTTCACACAATGGTAAACCCTTGTTAGCGCTTCTGACTAAAGACACTCCAGTGCCCCTTCCATGGATGACTGAATGCCAGAATGCTTTTCGTCATTTACGGCAAGCTCTTTGTTCTGCACCAGTGTTGGGTACTCCAGATTACACGAAGGCTTTTACACTCTATGTACACGAAAAAGATGGGTGTGCTTTTGTCAGTTTTAGTACTGACACACGGTGACAAGCAGCGTCCCTGTGAATATTTTTCAGCGGTTCTTGACCCTGGTGCTCATGCATTGTCTGGGTGCTTTCGTTCAGTTGCAGCAACAGCTGTGTCCATACGTCAAAGTGAAGGGATAGTTTTGTCACATAAATTGTTGGTGCTAGTACCCCATGAGGTTGATGCCCTTTTGAATCAGACTAAGACACAACATTTGACTAGTGCTCGTTTGACAGGATACAAATTGACACTGTTGGCCCCTCACATTACCCTGAAGAGGTGTGCAACTCTAACCCCAGCTACTTTGTTGCATATCCAGCGACTCATCCGCAGTCACAGGAGTCTCATGATTGTATATTCCTTTCTGAGGAACTGACAAAGGGTCATGTCGATATGCAAGATACGCCCCTTTCAGATGTAGAAGGGGAACTGTGGGTTGATGGGTCTTGTTTGAAGTTACCAGATGGCAGAACTTCAGCTGCATGTGCAATTACGACCCTTCAGACAGTAGTGGAGACAGCTCGTATACCACAGAAGTCAGCTCAAGCAGCTGAGCTAATAGCTCTGACACAAGCGTGTGAACTTAGCACTGGTTTGTGTGTGAACATCTATACAGATAGCCACTATGCTTTTGGAGTGGGCCATGATTTTGGTCTACTTTGGAAGGAAAGATTTGCAGATTGTGCAGAACTCGGCTGCAAGAGCCATTTTTGGTCTCCCACGCAGGGCAAAAGCCTCCGAACTACTAAAGAGACTGCACTGGTTGCCTATTGCTAAAAGAATCACCTTTAAGGTTTTGACCTTGGCTTTTAAGGCCCTCCTTTCGATTGGTCCTAAGTATATGGGGAAGCGCCTGGCTTTTTATGTCCCGAGGAGGACTCTACGGTCGGCCTTGTTGGCCAAAGCCGTTGTTCCCTCGATTAAACTTGCCCGGATCGGCGGGCGTTCCTTCCGATAATTGGTCCCACGTTGCTGGAATGACCTACCTGTCTCCTTAAGAAAGTCAAACAGCCTCCTTTCCTTCGGAAAGGAGCCGAAAACCTGGCTCTTTTCAGTATGATTTTCTCTTTAGGCCTCCGCGAGCTGCTGTGTTGTGCTCTCCTCTACAGTTCTCTTTGCCAAAGCGCCGGGACACCCCTCGGGGTAGCCGTGCGCTATAAAAGAGACCTAAACATAACAAAGAGGCTTTCTTACATCCCACGGGATGCAGATAATGCACGGAGGATTAGTGCATAATCTTTTGACTGCACTGACATATCCGAAGAAAGTAGCTATTTTTAAGTGTAGGCCACACAAGAAAGTAATTGATAAGACATGACAAGGTAATGCCTTTGCAGATCGCGTAGCTTGTGAAACTGCAATGCAACAAAGTACTACATGTATGTAGTTAGTGAAGTCACAAGCTGTACGTTGGCATGATGGTAGACAGGACGTGCTAGACATACAGAGCTCTGTCTCTGTGGAAGAACTTGAGCAATGGACTAAAGAGGGAATGTTGGATGATGAGGGCTGTTGGCGCAATAAAGAGATGGATAAATGGAAACTGCCTGTAGCCATTTTTACAGTCTACGGTTCAGATGGCACATGGACCGGCACATGTTGGAGCTTTAGCGATAACATAATTGCTTACCCAAGTTTGGGAGCATCCAGAAGTTGCCAGTACAGATAAAAGGCTAGTATAATCCTGTTTGATCTGTTGGCAGTACAATCATGGAAAAGGGAAACAAACTCCTCCGGGAGGGTTTGCTATGCCTACTGCACCTTTTGAAGTTTTGCAAATGGATTATATCTAACTTGAACATTGCAATAACTGGAAGCATGTTCTAGGAGTGGTGGTATGTGCTTTCAGTAAATGGATAGAGGCATACCCTACAAAGGATAATACGGCTCTAACTACAGCAAAGGTGCGTCTAAAGGAATTCTTCCCTAGAGATGGTGTTTGTAAACTTTTGTGGAGTGACAACGGACCTCATTTTATTGGGCAAGTTGTTGAGCATGTCCGGAAATGATTAGGGATCAGTCAGAAGTACCATGCAGTCTTCCACCCACAATCAACATGATTGGTGGAGAGGTATAACGCTACTCTTTAAATTGAAATTAGCGAAAAATACTGGCTTCCATGTCCTTGAAATGGCCTGATGCATTACCTTTGGCATTGTTGTCCATAAGATCGGTGCCGCATTCACGATCTGGGCAAACACCATATGAAGTGGTATTTGGGAGACCGATTAACATAAGCCACACGCCATATATACTGTACCATGTGTTCTGATAAATGATTACTTAGCACAATTGACTGAAAGTTTGATCTCTATTCATCAACAGGTTTGAGAAGCTCTTCCTGACAGATCTACAGGTGAGGGCCATGAACTCCGGCCCAGAGACCACGTAATAGTCAAGGTCTTAGAGAGGTCAAACAGCTTAGAGCCCAGGTGGCGAGGACCGGAGGAGGTGCTCCTAGCAACAAGGACAGCTGTTTGAGGAACGAAAAGGAAGCACTGGGTCCATAGCACTCACTACAAGCGAGTGTCACCTACCTTGGTGGAACCTGCTGTGCTAACGGACCATCGAGAGGTTCTGGAAACAGAGAAAGGCCACGCTATTTCACCTGACGAATCTGAGGGAGTCTTTCCAGACCACAATCAATCAATCAATCACTGCATTTCTGAAGCGCACTACATACCCGTGAGTGTCTCAAGGCGCTGGGGGGTTGGGGGGCGCTACTGATCGAACAGCCAGATCTTGAGAAGTCTTCTGAAGGCCAGCAGGTCCTGAGTCTGTTGTAGGCTGGTAGGGAGAGCGTTCCAGGTCTTGGCAGCGCGGTAGGAGAAGGATCTGCTGCGAGGGTGAGGTTGGCTGAGTGGAGGCTTCGGGTGGGGATGTGGAAGCTGAGTCGTTGTTGAGGTATGCAGGTCCAGTGTTGTATAGTGCTTTGTGTGTGTGGATGAGGAGTTTGAAGGTGATCCTCTTATTGATGGGGAGCCAGTGCAGGCCTCACAGGTGGGGTGTGATGTGGCTGCGTCGTGGGACATTGAGGATCAGTCGTGCCGAGGCGTTCTGGATTCATTGTAGTCGTCTCAGTAGTTTAGTTGTTGTTCCTGAGTAGAGGGCGTTCCCGTAGTCGAGTCTCCTGATGATGAGGGCAAGGGTGACGGTTTTTCTTGTGTCGGGAGGGATCCATTTGAAGATCCTGTGGAGCATTCGGAGGGTGTTGAAGCAGGATGCGGAGACGGCGTTGACTTGCCTGGTCTTGGAGAGGGTGAAGTCGAGGATGACCCCCAGGTTGCGTGCGTGGTCTGTGGGTTCCGGGGCTGTGCCTAGCGATGTGGGCCACCAAGAGTCATCCCAGGCTGATGGGGTGGGTCCGAGAAGGAGGACCTCCGTCTTGTCTGAATTCAGCTTCAGTCTGCTGTCCTTCATCCAGTCGGCTACGGCCTTCATTCCTCTGTGGAGGTTGGCTTTGGCGGTGTGGGGGTCTTCGGTGAGGGATATGATCATCTGGGTGTCGTCGGCATAGAAGATGATGTTGAGGTTATCTTGTTGTGCAAATTGGGCGAGCGGTGCCATATAGATATTGAACAGCGTCTGGCTGAGGCAGGATCCCTGTGGGGCGCCACAGTTGATCTCGGTGGTTTTCGAGGAGAAGGGTGGGAGGCGGACGCTCTGGGTTCTGCCAGAGAGGAAGGATGTGGTCCAGGCCAGGGCCTTCTCTTAGATTCTGGCGTCATGGAGGCGCGCTGATAGGGTGCAGTGGCAGACCGTGTAGAAGGCAGCTGAGAGGTCCAGGAGGATGAGGGCGGCTATTTCTCCTCTGTCCATCAGGATCTTGATGTCGTCGGTGGCGGCGATAAGGGCGGGCTCAGTGCTGTGGTTGCTGTGGAAACCGGATTGGGAAGGTTCCAGGATGTTGTTGTCGGTAGCGGGTTAGCTGTTTGGTGACAATCTTCTCTGTCACTTTTGCCGGGAACGGGAGCAAGGAGATGGTCTGGAAGTTCTTGAGGTCCTTGGGGTCCACCTTGGGTTTCTTCAGAAGGACGTTGATCTCGGCGTGCTTCCAGCTTTCCGGGAAGGTCGCTGTCTCGAAGGAACTATTGATAGTTTTCCGGAGGTGGGGTGCGATGGTTGTACTGGCTTTGTTGAAGATGTGGTGAGGGCGGGGTCAGATGGGGATCAGGAGTGGATGGAGTTCATGGTTTTGATGGTGTCTTCGTCGCTGACGTTGGACCAGGCGGTCAGTCGACTGGTGGGTTTGGTGGTCGCGGGGTGGTGGACTCGGTGGTGGGTGCAGGGGTGTCGGAGTTGAAGCTGTCGTGGATGTTGATGATCTTGCGGTGAAAGAAGGTGGCCAGGGAGTCGCACAGGTCTTGTGATGGTGGGATGTCATTGGTGTTGGAGCTGGGGTTGGAGAGTTCTTTCACGATGCTGAAGAGCCCTTTGGTGTTGTGTGCGTTGTTGTCTAGGTGGTCCTCTTGGCGGTCCTCTTGGCGGTCCTGATGAGTTGGTGGTGTCTGCGGATGGCGCTCTTGTGGGCTGTGTGGCTGTCTGGTCTTTGCTCACGGAGCCATTTCTTCTCCAGCTTCTGGAAGGTGCGCTGGAGATCTGGAGGTCTTCGGTGAACCAGGCGGCTTTCTTGTTGGTGTGGTTGGTTGTGGAGGTCTTGAGATGGGCGAGGGTGTTGGAGCAGTCATTGATCCACTGTTTGAGGTTGGTCGCGGCGGTGTCGGGTTTGGTGGGGTCGGCGGGTGGTCTCAGGGTGAGGGTGGTAGTCAGTTGGTCCTTGGTGACCCTGCCCCAGCAGCGGCGTGGCAGCTGTTAAGTGCAGTGGTGTGTAGTTGGTTTCCTGAAGGTGAAGTGGACGCATCTGTGGTCGGTCCAGTGGGGTTTGAAGGTGTGGTTGAAGGAGACGTAGGGGCTTGTGTAGAAGATGGGGTCCAACGTGTGTCCAGCGGCATGGGTGGGTGTTGTCATGAGCTGTTTGAGTCGATCAGGGCAGTGGAGTTGGCATCGTTGTTGTTCTTGAGGTGGAAGTTCAAGTCCCAGAAGAGGATGTAGTCTGTGGAAGTGAGGGCGTGGGTGCTGATGAGGTCGGCGATGGTGTGGTCTTGGTCCGGGTGGTCTGTAGACGAGTGTTCCTCAGAGGGTCGTGTTGGGGTCATTGTGGATCTGGAAGTGCATGTGTTCTGCAGCGGTGAGGGTTTCATCGGTGTTGGTCGAAACTCTGCGGGTGTTCTTGTGGATGATGGTGATTTCCCCTCCAACTCCGTTGGTGCGGTCTCTGTAGCTGATCTTGTATCCCTGCGGGATGGCTATAGCGATGTCTGGTGCCGAGGTGGCGTTCAGCCAGGTCTCCCTCAGAAAGGCCACGTCGGGGGCAGTAGAGTCTAGGAGGTCCCAGAGTTCGATGGCGTGCTTGCGAGTGGAGCGGGTGTTGAGGAGGATGCAGCGGAGGGGGCTGGGTTCTCTGGTTGGTGGTTTGGTGGGCTGGATGCTGGTGAATCTGCTGTTCCGGCAGGCGAAGGGCCCTTGGATGCACTTTGGGGTGGCCCAGTAGCAGGGGTGGTCTCGTCCGGTGTTGAGTACATGAGGGTGCTGGAGTCGTAGTGCAGTCTGACATTGCGGGGGGCACTGGGTGCAGGGGTTCTAGCTCTGGGCGTGGTGCAGGCGCGGACGGGCGCAGACGGGCTTGCCTTTGACGCGCCTTTGGCATGCAAGTGGCGTGCCCGCTGCGCGGCCTCCATATAAGGGTCAGAGGGAGGGAGGAGCAGGTATGAGGTGGGAGTGGGGCGGCCAATGGGGTGGGAGTGGGGCGGCCAATGGGGGACAGTGGGGCGGGGCTGCAGGGACGCAGCAGCGGGAAAAACAGCAGGGGCAGGGAAGGCAGGGGAAAAAGGAGAGGGGGCACAGGGGCAAATGGGGACAGGGGTACAGAAATAAAGGATGGGCACTGAACAAGACAAACCAAAAAACAGCAGCAGAACAGAACTCAGTCACGATGTAGGCGGGCCAGTACGAGCGGATCACAGGTCACACAGAGGGCTGCGTGGCGGTAAGAGGAGCGACCTGCCTGGTGACAGGGTCAAAGGTCGCTCCCCACACAATCCCTGGAGGATCTCGATACCAACTGAGACCGAGGAAAGAGTCTGCATTGTTGAAAAAGACTGGTTGAGCGACCTTACTGGGTTATTTTAATGGCGCTGATGTGGTAAGGGGTGGATCAGTCCTATATAGTGACACCCGACTTGACCCTAGGTGAAGAAACCAACGGATGACCAGGACTTTAGAGCTCCAACGATTGTTTTCAATGACGAAGTGATCATGTCTGCAGGGAGATCAACTGTTGCTAAGATCTGTAATAAAAAGATAATTTGTGCTGGAGGGTTTGTTGTTGCTACAGTGGCTATAGCAGTGATAACCTGGTTTGTTGAGAAAGTGTCTCCTGCTCAGCAACTGCTGATTGCCACTACTCCAGTTGAGCATCATTACTTTACGCTTCCTTATCATGAACAGAAGCATCGACAATCCTACCAGAACAATACATGTATTCAGATGCTGCATCACACTCACAACGCCACAAATACTACTGACTATTGGGTGTGTGAGATGATACCTGCTCACCAGAAGAAAGGAGGAACACCTTTTATTCCTCTTCCTTTCTCGCATAATGGGTCTTGCCAAGCGTGGTTTGCTCTTTTGTTTGCTTCTGCAAAAGCAAACATTTTGAGGATGACAGTAGGAAGGATTAATTATCATCTCAATAAAGTGTGTTATTCAGATGTAGATGGTTATGCACGGGCTGAAGGGACTAAATGGGAATGGGAAGAGTGTCGACCTGAGAATATTTCTACGCGATATGTTTTCCTAAATATTAGAACTAATAAGAACAATGGACCATTTGTAATTTCTGTTACCCAAGCTAAAGCAGACTTATATAAAGGACGTTTTGGGAGAATTCCAGTGGAGAGAAGCGAGTGTACTGTGGTTTTGACTATTGAAGGTGCCAATAACAGTAGTTTCATATCCTCACATAATACTTACTTTGTCTGCGGTAATAAGGGATATTACCAACTACCTGCTGGATGGTCTGGAATATGCTATGTGTCCTTTGTGTTGCCCCCTGTGTTTCTGGCACCTGCATCATATCACAAAGACTTTAAGTTGTATAATGATGTCTCTAAGAACAGATATAAAAGGACAACAAGTACTGATGAGGTGGACCAGACTAACACCACTTTGCAACAATACGTTGATTTCAATTTGGGCTTGTTTTTCTTTGTGGGTGTTAGAAAGGCGACCCCGGGGGAGGCAGAAGATGTCTGACTGACCACCCCTAGGTCCACCTCTCCGTCGAGAAGTAGCCGAGCGTTACCGAGAGGCCTCCTGAATGAAGGCCCTCTCCTAGGATCGTACAGCAGAGTAATCACAACACTACAAACGGACACCACACAGGGGGTCAAGTTCTCAGGTTTTTATAAGTAATAAAGGTTGCGGGTTCTTGGCAGTATATACAGGCGGATCGAGGGATCCGTAAAGTCTCGAAAAAGGGGGGTAAGGTAGCGGGACAGTCTCACTCTGGCGGGGAAGGGATACCCTACGCACAGCTCTCAATCCTCGAGCTGGGGGGTTCCGAGAGGTTCGAGCCGCGGCAGCGCCAGCAGGCTTGCAAGGTGGTTCAGCGAGGTAGGCCGCGGCAGCGCCAGCAGGCTCTCAGATGGTTCAGCAAGGTAGGCCGCGGCAGCGCCAGCAGGCTCTCAGATGGTTCAGCAAGGTAGGCCGCGGCAGCGCCAGCAGGCTCTCAGATGGTTTCAGCACAGTGGGCCGCAGCAGCGCCAGCAGGCTCTCAGATGGTTCAGCAAGGTAGGCCGCGGCAGCGCCAGCAGGCTCTCAGATGGTTCAGCAAGGTAGGCCGCGGCAGCGCCAGCAGGCTCTCAGATGGTTCAGCAAGGTAGGCCGCAGCAGCGCCAGCAGGCTCTCAAGATGGCTTTGGGTTACAGGAAGGAAGAGTTCGTCTGGTGTCGGCCGTGAGAGCGTCAGCAGGGCTTCCAGTCGAGGATACAACTGGCGTCCTACTCCGGGGCTGGCCCAGATATAGGACGGAGGTCCTTTGATGTCCGGACCCTCTTGCCTGGGGGTCAGAGGGGCCGGGATGATGGTGTCCAGACACCCAGCAGGGGGGTGGAGCCAGCGCCCAGGGAGGCCGGAGGGCGATCGATACCAGGCGTCCGGGGACGGCTGGAGGGCCATCGAAACTCCTCTTCCTCCGGGATCTGTCGAGTGGCCACTCGACCACCTGGGTGGATCTTGGTGCCTCGATGTCGGGGCTTCGCTGGAGCCTGGGCCGGGGCCGAGGCCATGTGGTCGTGGCGTGGGGGACCCAAGATGGAGTCGGGCACGGCCTCGTGCTTAGGTCGTGATGGGCCGATGCTGGAGCCAGGCCGGTGATGGGGATCCGGGATGGTAGCCGGACCTGTGGTGTTGGGGCGTGCAGGATCGGGCCGAAGGGGCCGCCCGAGGTCCGGAGGAGGGCTGATGTCGTCCTGGGCCCGCCATGCGGGAGGGGTAGGACCACGCCATGAGGCCGGGTCCAACACGCGTCCCCCCCAGCTGAAGGCAGGGGAGAGTCACCCATCTTCTTGGGGGTTCTCCTCGCCGAGGCGGAAGAATCTGGACAGGCCGTCAGCATTGGCGTGGTCGTTGCCGGGGCGATGCTCCACAGTGAAGTCCATCCCCTGCAGTGAAATGGACCAGCGCAGCAGTTTCGGGTTTTCTCCCCGCATCTGCATCAACCAACGCAGGGGCTGGTGGTCGGTCTGGACTGGGAAGTGGGTGCCGAAGAGGTAGGGCCGGAGCTTCTTGAGTGCCCACACCACGGCAAAGGCTTCCCTCTCAATGGTGCTCCACCGCTGTTCTCTTGCCAGGAGGCGTCGGCTGATGAAGGCCACAGGCCGGTCGATTCCTTCGGGGTTAACTTGGGACAGGACCGCCCCGATGCCGTGCTCCGAGGCGTCGGTTTGGACTACAAACTCTCTGCTGTAGTCGGGGGTCTGGAGCACAGGGGCGGTGCACATGGCAGTCTTTAAAGTCTCAAAGGCTGTTTGGCACGCAGGGGTCCAGTGCACCTTCTGGGGTAATTTCTTTGAGGTCAGCTCTGTGAGGGGCCCCACAATGCTCCCGTAGTCTTTTATAAATCGCCGATAGTATCCGGTGAGCCCCAGGAAGGCTCAGACGGCGGTCTGGGTGACCGGGGGCTCCCAGGCCCGGATGGCGTCTATCTTTGGTTGGAGGGGAGCCACTTGGCCGCTCCCCACTTGGTGTCCCAGATCGGTCACGGACCCTTGGCCTATCTGGCATTTGCTGGCTTTGATGGTTAGTCCGGCCCGCCGGAGGGCCGTCAGGACCTTCCAGAGGTGGGTCAGGTGCTCATCCCAATGAAGGTTGTACACCGCAATGTCATCTAGATAGGCGGCGCTGTATTCCTCTAGTCCGGCCAGCACCTGGTTCACTAGTCCCTGGAAGGTGGCCGGCGCATTTTTCATGCCGAAGGGCATCACTTTGAAGTGATAGTGGCCATCAGGGGTCGAGAAGGCCGATCGCTCTTGTGCACCAGGGGTAAGGCCGATCTGCCAATACCCCGCCGTGAGATCGAAGGTGCTGAGGTATTTGGCGGCCCCTAGGCGATCGATCAGTTCATCCGCCCTGGGGATGGGATGGGCGTCGGTCCTGGTGACTGCATTCAGTCCCCGGTAGTCAACACAGAACCGGAGCTCTGGAGCTGTTCCGGGGGTGGAGGCTTTAGGGACAAGGACAACGGGACTGGCCCAGGGACTGTTGGAGGGTTCGACTACCCCCAGGGCCAACATCTTGGCCACTTCCGATTGGATGCAGGCCCGAACCCGGTCGGGCACTCGAAAAGCTCGATGTTTTACAGGTGGGCTGTCTCCGGTGTCCACATCGTGGACACACCACCGGGTGACCCCCGGAGTGAGGGAAAACAGATCCGCAAACTGCCCCAGGAGCTTCCGGCAGTCTTGTTGCTGCTCTGGGGTCAGGGTAGAGGAGAGCCTGACCCCTTCGAAGGAGCAGTCTTTCTTGGTGGTGCTGAGGAGATCTGGTAGTGGCTCGGAGTCGTCTTCAGCTCCGTCATCGGTCGCCAGCAGCAGACTCAGTTCAGTGCGTGCAAAGTGCGGCTTGAGCCGGTTAGCGTGTAGAACCCGGAGGGGGTTCCTGGGGGACTCCATGTCTACCAGGTAGGTGACGGGGCTCTTGCGCTCCACCACTTTGAAGGGCCCCGTCCATTTGTCCTGGAGGGCACACGGTTCAACCGGGGACATGACCCAGACCTGCCGGCCCGGCTCAAACTCGATGGACAAGGCGTTCTGGTCATACCAGCGTTTCATCTCCTCTTGACTAGCCTCCAGGTTGGCCTCGGCAAGTTCCCGGAACTTCCGAGTCTGATTGCAGAGTGTCAGGAGGTACCGGTAGACATCCGGTGGGGCATCTCGAACTGCTGTCTCCCAGCCTTCCTTGACCAGGCTGAGGGGGCCTCGAACCGGGTGTCCGTACAAGAGTTCCAAAGGGCTGAACCCCAGGGATTTCTGGGGTACCTCTCGGTAGGCGAACAGGAGGCAGGGCAGCAGGACATCCCATTTGCGCCGGAGTGGCTCTTCTAGGCCCTTGATCATCCCCTTCAGTGTTCTGTTAAATCGTTCCACTAGTCCATTTCCTTGGGGATGATACGGGGTGGTGAACTTATAGGCGACCCCGCACTGTTGCCATAGGGACCGCATATGCTTCGAGATAAAGTTGGAGCCCCGATCACTCACGACTTCTCGGGGGAGGCCGACTCGGGAGAAGATGCTCATGAGGGCTCGGCCCACCACGGGGGCCGTGATGGTTCGGAGGGGGATGGCCTCAGGATAGCGGGTGGCATGGTCCACCAGGACTAGGATGAAGCGGTGTCCCTGCGAGGTGCGAGGGTCCAGGGGCCCTACGATGTCTATTCCTACTCGCTCGAAGGGGGTGGTCACCACGGGGAACGGCTGGAGCGGGGCTTTGACTTTCCCCCCGCTCTACCCACTGGCTTGACAGGTCGGGCAGGTTCTGCAGTGGTTATGCACATCTGTGAGCATTTTTGGCCAGTAGAAATGGGTCACCAGGCGGCTGTAGGTTTTGTCCTGCCCCAGGTGCCCGGCGAGGGGCACATCATGTGCTAAGTTCAGGAGGAAGTCTCTGAATCGGAGGGGTACGACCAGTACCCGGCCGGCCCCTAGCTCAGCAATCTTCTGCTCACTGTAGAGGAGGTCGTTGTCCCAATAGACCCAGTGGGACCCCGCGGGGTCTCCAGCGGCTTGAGTAGGGGCTTGCTGTCGAATCCCCTCGAGGGAGGGGCAGGTTTTCTGTTCCTGCCAGAACTGTTCGCGGGTGGGGCCACCTTCTTGGCGCCATTGCGCGAGTTTTGGGAGGTGGTTGAGCTCGGTGAGATCTTCTTGGTCGGGCCCTTGGGGGCCGTGTTCGGGGTCGGCGACCTCGGGGACGACGGGTGGCAGAGGTGCGGGCCACTCTGGTTCCTCAGTCAGAGCTCCCCCCGCTGGGGTGGAGGCTCGGGCGGACATGGAGCGGGTGGTCGCACAGACCCACTCGGGAAGGCCTAGCATCCCCAGGTGCTCTCTTCGTTCGACGCCAGCCCATGGGGAACTTTCCAAGTCGTTCCCAAGGAGGCAGTCCACGGGGGCATCGTCGCGGACAGTCACTTTCAGCATGCCCGACACTCCTCCCCACTCGAAGGTGATGCGGGCCATCTGGCACAAAGTCTCTGAGTTATCTGCGGACCGGACTGGGCACAGAACGTTAGGAAGGATCTGTTCTGGGGTCACCAGATGGCAGCGGACCGCTGTCACGCTGGCTCCGGTGTCACGGAGGGCTTCGGTCCGGCGACCATTGATGGTGACCCTCTGGCGGTATTTCTGGGTGTTGCCGGGGATCGGACCTCGAGGGATCAGGTCGTGGGTACCCAGGCATGCTAAGGTCATGGCGGCGGGCTCCCACTCGGCCTGCTCATAGTCGTCGTCCTCTTCCTCACTTCTTTCTTCACCCAGGGCAGCTGCCGCGATCTGGCGGGCTGGGGGCCCGGTGGTGCCGGGTCGCTGATTCATCGGGCAGAGGGGGTCATTCGCATAATGACCTTGTCGCTGGCACCTGTGACACGTAACGTTTGGGCGGGGCCCCGGTCTGGCTGGGGGGCCCCCTCTTGGCCCAGGGATGGCGACGTGGAAGTAGGGGAGGACCCCTGGGGGGCGTCCCGTCCCCGGCTCTGGCCTGCTCCGCCGCCTCGTGGTCGGTGGTTCCCCGGGGATCCCCGGCCGTAGTCTCCCATCGGGCTCCGGGGAACTCGGGTGCTCACCCATCTATCCGCCTCGACAGCGAGTTTTCGTGGCTCAGTCAATTTGCTGTCGAGGAGGTGCTGCCGGAGTTCGACGAAACAGTTATTGGACAGATGCTCCCATAGAATGAGGTCGACCAACTGCTGGTAGGAGGTGACCTGGCAGCCTCGAATCCACCCCTCGAAGGCTCTGCTGTAATAGTTCACGTATTCCACCCACGTGGTACCGGGGAT